>NC_080482.1:10600833-11329166 GCF_030265055.1 Doryrhamphus excisus | reverse complement strand
TGTGCTGACCAGGACCAGAAGGCGGGTGCACATTACACCAGTTTTAAAGTCGCTACATTGGGCCCCCGTCCACTTCAGGATCGATTTTAAGATTCTCTTACTGGTTTTTAAATGTCTTAACGCCCTTCATTTATTCATTCATTCATTTTCTACCGCTTTTTCCTCACAAGGGTCGCGGGGGATGCTGGAGCCTATCCCAGCTGTCTTCGGGCGAGAGGCGGGGTACACCCTGGACTGGTTGCCAGCCAATCACAGGGCACATATAGACAAACAACCATTCACACTCACATTCATACCTATGGACAATTTGGAGTCACCAATTAACCTAGCATGTTTTTGGAATGTGGGAGGAAACCGGAGTACCCGGAGAAAACCCACGCATGCACGGGGAGAACATGCAAACTCCACACAGAGATGGCCGAGGGTGGACTTGAACCCTGGTCTCCTAGCTGTGAGGTCTGCGCGCTAACCAGTAGACCGCCGTGCGTCTTAACGCCCTTGCACCTTCTTATTTATGTGATCTGCTTTTACCATATCAACCCCCGCGGACCCTGCGGTCCTCCGACACTGGCCTTTTAACTATACCAAAACCCACGGTGAGGCAGCATTTAGCCACTATGGCCCCCACCTGTAGAACAGCCTGCCGGAGAGCGTCAGGACTGCAGAGACTGTTGATATTTAAAAAAAAGATTGAAGACACACCTTTTTAATCAGGCTTTTAACTAATATTTTTAAACTTTTCTTATGTTTTTATCTTTTTAGTCCTATTACATGCTTTTAGTTTTTAGCTTTTAACTCCAGTATTTCCTCAGGGGGGGGTCCTCCACACTGGGGGCTGTGTCAGGTCTGCTGAGGGGGTGCCATCCTTGGGTCCCTTCGACCCGGCCGGCTGGGGGTTCCTCCCTTTAATTTGGGGGTCCGCCCGTCTGTCGGAGTCGGGGGGCCCGGGTGCTGGTCCCCCGATGGCACGGCCTGCGGCTCCTCCCAGTGTGGACGGCCCTAAAGGTGGCGTTTCCTTGATCCTCAGTGCCATGCCATGTCACCTTACTGTGTGTGTGTGTGTGGGTGCGTCTAGTATGGAGGGTGGGAAGGAGGGGCTTTCTTTTTTTTCTTTGTTTTTCCTTTTAATTGTGGTAATTGTTTTTAATTATGTAAAGCACTTTGTGTTGCATGTCTTTGCAGGAAAAGTGCTATACAAATAAAGTTGATTTGATTTGTACGATTTAGCCGGTCTGATCACATTTTGGCATTTTCTTCAACCTGACACTGACTTTCTTCTCTATCCTCTCCAGAATGTGCCCAAGCCACTGTGGCCGATATCGTCTTCCTGGTGGACGGTTCATCAAGCATCGGACCTGATAACTTCCAGGAGGTTCGAGGTTTTCTCCGAAGCGTGGTCTCTGGTCTTGACATTGGTCCAGACAAAGTCCGGGTGGGATTGGCGCAATACAGCGATGAAACCTTTCAGGAGTTCTTGTTGAAAGATCACATGGACAAGAAATCCCTGCTGGCTGAATTGGACAAGTTCCCCTATCGGATGGGAGGCACTGAGACCGGAAAGGCCATCGACTTCCTGCGGACGCAGTACTTCACAGAAAGCTCTGGGAGCCGAGCCAGCCAGCGAGTTCCTCAGATCGCTGTTGTGATCACGGATGGAGACTCCACCGATGACGTGGTTTTGCCCGCTCAGCAACTGAGACAACACGGAGTCATTGTCTTTGGTATCGGAGTGGGACAAGCCAACCGTGTAGAGCTGGAGTCCATTGCCAACCGACCTTCTAACAACTTCCGCTTCTTCATTGATAGCTTCCAGGCCCTTCAGAGGCTCACCGACGGTCTGCTGCAAACCATGTGCATCTCCATGGATAATCAGAGGCAAGGTAAGGAACTGCTCAGACTTTCTGTACTCTAGAGGTCTACACGGAGCGGCTGGCCCCACGGCTGGCCAGACTGCTCGGCTAACGGGGCGGGGCGGGCTGAAGAAATCTCAAGAACATGGCCACGGCTATGGAAAACTCATTCATTCATTCATTCATTCATTTTCTACCGCTTTTTCCTCACGAGGGGGTGCTGGAACCTATCCCAGCTGTCTTTGGGCGAGAGGCGGGGTACACCCTGGACTGGTTGCCAGCCAATCACAGGGCACATATAGACAAACAACCATTCACACTCACATTCATACCGATGGACAATTTGGAGTCACCGAATTAACCTAGCATGTTTTTGGAATGTGGGAGGAAACCCACGTATGCACGGGAAGAACATGCAAACTACACACAGAGATGGCCGAGGGTGGAATTGAACCCTGGTCTCCTAGCAGTGAGGTCTGCGCGCTAACCACTTGACCGCCGTGCCGCCACGGCTGTGGAACACTAATATAAAAAAATATTGATAGCCTCATTTGTTTCTTGAATGGTCACCTATATTGTCCATAATCTTAACTTATATCATCTTTTTCATACAATTTGTACTATCTTGAGCTGAAAAGAGGTAATTTAATTTTTGCGCTTGTTCGGCCGGCTGACGGCTGGCCGCTCAAATCTCACCACGGCTGTGGACGGCTGTGGCTGTCGTGCCACGGCTGTGCTAGACCTCTACTGTACTCCTTCCTGTATTGCAGCAATAACTTCCTACTGTAAGAGAAGGAATTTTAGTACGACTAAATCTCGACATGACTTTGGTCATAAATTTTAAGGGGACATTTTGTTTTTTTTAATTCGTGATGTGCTCAAATCAACAATTCTTTGTCTGCAATGCTTACACAACACGCCGCAATAACGCAGACGAGAAACAAGCTTGCAAGGGATGCGTGCGGCGAGCCAAAACACACAACATTTACAGATGGAATTCTGTGGGAGGGTTGATCTTTCTGTTTCTTCATGTTTATTATGGGAAGATATGATGCCTGTTTTAGGCAGCAATAAGATGTCAGATTTAAGGCCCCTTTTTTGTCAAAGGGGAATGCTTGCTTTCAGCTTCTGGGAACTTCATAACAGCAGTAAATTCAGGATGGGAGGGCAGGTTGGAATGTTGCCACGTTTAGCTGTTAGAAATAGAAAATGTACCACGTCCAACAACACATACGAGGTGGAGAAGACTCTCGGCATCGAAGCTGCCGGGTCCACCATCATCAACGAGATCCAATACACCATGATCAATCACGGCATGAGCATCGACCGGCGCCACGTCATGCTTCTAGCCGACCTCATGTCATACAAGGGCGAGATACTCGGAATTACAGTAAACCTCGGATATATTGGATTCAATTGTTCCCACTGGTTTTGTCCGATATAAGCGAAATCCGTTATATGCGTATACCGGAAAATGTCAGTTTTACGCATATATCGGATTTATATCCGGTATATGCGTAAATCGGATTTTATCCGTTATAAAAAGGCACTTCCTTGACTATGTTTCCAATGTACCTGGACTGGGCAATGAAAAGAGACGTAAGGTAATGAGAATTTAACTTTATTGGACTCTGAGCATAACAAATTGTTAATTAAGCTAGGCCCTGTTACGCCCGTCAGGCCTACGTTATTTCCAATAGTGAGGTTAAGATCTCATTCACTGCTGTGCTAGTATTATTGACGTCACTCGCTTTTATATTTGTCCTAAATCTGGAGCCAGGAGAAAGACAATAGCCAGTGACATCAACAAGATTAGCATAACGATGCGGCCATCCGATATATGCGAGGGAAATTTAATGGAAATGCATTGGAACGGGACTGGAGATTTTGTCCGAAATAGGCGAAATCCGTTATAAAAAATCCGATATATGCAATGAATTTTTATTGGAAGTGCATTACAGAAAAATCGGTTCTTTTTTATCTGTCCGTTGTGAGCGAATTTCCGATATATCCGAGTCTGATATATCCGAGGTTTACTGTACTAGATTTGGCTTAGCCAAAATGAAGGAGAGCGTTCTTATGCTGGCGTCCTTTGAGAAAACAGCCGACCACCTCTTTGACGCCGCCTACTTTGGGCAGAAGGACTCCGTCTGCGGCGTATCAGAGTGCATCATCATGGGCATCCCGATGAACATCGACACGGGGCTCTTTAAACTCCTCCATAAGGCCGACAGGGATCTGTGCCCACCGAAAAGGCTGCTCCTCTTTGACCACGCCGACTTCCACGTACCTCTTATCATGTAAAGAGTGAGGGGGAATGGAAGTTTAAGTATTTCAGTGCTTCAATAGAGCTTTTGTTAATCATGTATATGAAGAAACTTTTCTTTTTTTTTGTACTTGTGTGCATTAATACGCATGCAATAATTTCTCTCAGCAGTTATGCTAATCATAGCACAGCAAATTACTGCTTCAATTTGCGAAGAGACGACAATTGTTTTTATCATTTAAACATTTTCTTTTCATCCATTAAAATCATGTGAATTAAAAAACAAAAAAACAAACAAAAAAAAAGAAATAGAAAATGTAGCCTGGACAAGGTTGCATTTTAGCTTAGCTAGCATGGGTTAGCAATAGCTCAGGCCTTCAGGGCAGGTTCTTGTTGTTGCAAATTGATCGACTTAATTCAGTTTTGAGATGAGTGCCAAAAAGAATCACCACAGTTGTTTTGTTGCCTTTCAGCCTTGTCAGAAAAGTTTGCTGACATCTTCTTCCTCGTGGACAGCGGTTTGAGTCAAGCTGAATTCCAGCAGGCCAGAAGCGTCCTGGTGCGACTGACCAACCAACTTAGCTTCGGAACCTCAATGCATCGCCTCGGCTTGGCTCAGTACGGTCAAGATACCAAAGTGGAATTTCTCCTCAATGCTCACCAAACAAAAGACGAGACCAGCGGCGGCGTCAGGCGTTTCCGCCAACGCAGATTACAACCCAACGAGCCACGCAACCTGGGTAGCGCCTTGGAGTACGCCAGCACGCACTTCTTCACCAGTGAGGCGGGAAGCCGGGCCGACCAAGGCTTTCGTCAATTTCTGGTTGTTTTGAGCGGGAAAGACTCGGACGACTCCATTTATAAGCAGTCTCGATTGATCAAGTCAGAGGGCGTGACCGTTGTGGGGATGAGTCTTGGAGCGTCCATGCAGCAAATGCGCGTTGTCGCCACGAGTCCTTACGCATACCAGTCCATCTCTAACGCCGTTCCGGCTCTGAAGACGATTTTTGAAAGCGAGGACCAGCAGATCATTCCTACTGGAGGTAAAAGGAAGCTTATTATTGTTGTTTTGCTGCTGATATCTTATGTGTAGATCATCTCATGGTTACCTGATGATCACCTTCCATAATACCCTCTAAATAATTCCATCCCCAAATTCATTCATTCATTCATTCATTCATTCATTCATTTTCTACCGCTTATCCTCACAAGGGTCGCGGAGGGTGCTGGAGCCTATCCCAGCTGTCTTCGGGCGAGAGGCGGGGTACACCCTGGACTGGTCGCCAGCCAATCACAGGGCACATATAGACAAACAACCATTCACACTCACATTCATACCTATGGACAATTTGGAGTCGCCAATTAACCTAGCATGTTTTTGGAATGTGTTAAAAAACAAAATAAAAAATAATGGAATGTACCACCTGAATACATTTATAAGTTTGGTGTCCTAATTCTGAATGTTCCCAATGGAATGTGCTCCAAATGCTTTGGAAGCCATGCTACCATAGAGAGGATGCAATACAGTCATTCATTCATCATTTATTATGCTGGATCTACTCCAGTGAGGTTGAATTTGTATAAAAATATCCAATTTCTCCTCCGAATTCAAGCGCCACCTTGTGGTGTATTTGCCAGGAAAATGTCCTAGCATGTTTTTGGAATGTGGGAGGAAACCGGAGTACCCACGCATGCACAGGGAGAACATGCAAACTCCACACAGAGATGGCCGAGGGTGGAATTGAACCCTGGTCTCCATCCCCAAATTGAATATATGATATCCAGTTGACTTCTAGTCAGTTACGGGTCACAATGCAGGGAGACTGAGACTTTGCAATGAATGAAAATGGTGTGATTTGTCAGCAGGCAGACAGAGAAGATCACAAATAGCTGGTGTAGCATCCATCCTGTCAAAAAAGCTGAACATCCTCTTTTTTCCACAGAATGCAAAGGAGCCAAACTGGCAGACATTGTGTTTATCATCGATGAGTCAGGGAGCATCGGAACCCCAAACTTCCAGCTGGTGCGCACATTCCTGCACTCGATTGTAAGCGGCCTGGACGTGGGTCCATCTAAAGTGCGAGTGGGCATCGTGATGTACAGCGACAAAGCGTTTGCACCGGTCTACCTCGACACCTTCAGGGACAAGAATGAGACGCTTAGTTTCATCAAAATCCTGCCCTACCACGGCGGCGGCACAAACACCGGTGCCGCGCTCAATTTCACGCGGGAGCACGTGTTCATCAAAGAAAAAGGGAGCAGGAAAGACAAGGGCGTCCAGCAGGTGGCAGTGGTCATCACTGACGGTAAATCTCAAGATGATGTGAGCACCGCTGCTGCTGACCTGCGGCGGGCTGGTGTCACCATCTACACAGTTGGAGTCAAAAACGCCAACCGTGCCCAGCTGGTGAAGATGGCGTCGCATCCTCCCAAGAAGCACATGTTCACTGTGGACAGCTTTGCCAAACTCAAGTCGCTGGAGCAGAAGCTGCAGAAGATTGTTTGCCACAACATCATCCGCCAAGCCGTCAGCGTCAATATGAGAAGAAGTAGCATTAAAGAAGGTTAGCAACTCTGCTCTTGGATTCTTTGGATGATTACAACATATTTTTATTCATATTCTTTTTTTTCCTAGGATGCTTGCAAACAGACGAAGCGGACATCTTCTTCTTGATCGACCACTCTGGAAGCATTCAACCCACAGACTTTTATGACATGAAGAAGTTCATCATTGAGTTCCTCAGTACTTTCCGTATCGGCCCACAGCATGTCCGCCTGGGGGTCGCTAAGTATGCCGATGCACCAAACCTGGAATTTGATCTGACGGCCTACACAGACATCAAAAGCCTGGAGAAGGCTGTGGAGGCCATCGTGCAGGTCGGAGGCGGGACTGAAACAGGAAGGGCGCTAGAATTCATGGTCCCGCAGTTTGATCGGGCGATGATCACACGTGGCCAGAAAGTGCCAGAATACCTGGTGGTCATCACTGATGGGAAATCCTCGGATGACGTCAAGGTGCCTGCGGAGAAGCTACGTGCGCAGGGCATCACTGTGTACGCCATTGGAGTGAAAAACGCCGTGATGGATGAGCTTCATGAGATTTCCGGCAACCCAAAGAGGACATTCTTCGTCAACAATTTCGATGCTCTGAATCCCATCAAAGACGATATCATCACTGACATCTGCTCCACAGATGGTAAGACCTGAAAAAAGTCCAAATGTTCTTATAGGACGTTCCGTGACTTGAATGACTGGAATAAGTTGGAATAGTAGGCTGGAATAGTCCTAAGAAACTGCTTTAATTTCTCCCAACATCATAGAAAAGGTTCTCTTCCAGTAGAGCAGGGGTCTCAAACTCAATTTACCTGGGGGCCACTGGAGCTAGGGTCTGGGCACGGCTGGGCCGCATCAGGTTTTCCAAAAAAAAACCAACGCATTTATTAAAAACAGAAAAATATACAAACTTTTTCAGTGCTTTGGTTCCGATTTTCTACAATAAAAGCTCTGATAAAACATTGCACATTTTTCTGCACAAAATAAGATGAAAAATAAATAAACAAATCAAGAATAAAGAAAACCAATCAATCAGTAATAAATAAATATAATAATAATAATAAAACAGCAAATAATAAAAACCTAAGAAACCACATATAGTTGGTGGGTAGACAAATTATTTTTTTCAGATTAAAATGAACAAAGCATTATTAGAGCCCTGTAGACATGACAAAACACGACTATAGTCACATTTATACTCTTTTTATTTACAACATATTGCGCAACTGCAGGGTCTTGAGACACATGCTAACTCGCAAACTAGAGAGCTAGCGACCTAAACGGTAGCCTTCAAGTTATTTCCTTTAAACTTAAATAGCCAAAAACTTACCACTTCCACACGGATAGGGAGGATAAGTATTAACAGTTATTTAACCTTTAACATGAACATTAATCAAACGTAATAATTTTTTCTGGGTACATGATACCATACAGCATCCATATCAAACTTGCGCGGGCCGCACTAACATTAAATTTTCATATCAAGGTGGGGGCCTCAAACTAGTGTCCTGGGCCGCGTGTTTGAGACCCCTGCAGTAGAGCATTAAACACAGTGTTTAGGTGTTTCTTCACACTTTAGGTCAGGAATATTCAATGTCGAGTACAAACACATTTCATCTGAGTCCATGAGTGGAATGTGTTTAGCTCCAAATTCGGAGCCTTGACCTTTCTGTGCTGCTCTAGGATGCTTTTTGGCTGACTGAAGTCCACAGGAATGTAATAACTAACATGTTGCGTGTCTGCAGTTTGTAAAGACATACCTGGAGACCTCCTGTTCTTGATTGACAGTTCTGGGAGCATCTATCCGCAAGACTACGAAAAAATGAAAGACTTCATGAAATCTGTTATTGGCAAGTCTAACATCGGACAGGATGAGGTTCACGTTGGTGTCATGCAGTTCAGCACCGTCCAGCAGCTGGAGTTCCCCCTCAACCGCCACTACACCAAGGATGAAATGTTGAAAGCCATCGATGGCATGCAGCAGATCGGAGGAGGCACGCACACGGGTGCGGCTATAGCGGCGTTATCGCAGTACTTTGATGCTCCCAAAGGAGGGCGTCCTGGCGTGAGGCAGAGGATGGTGGTGGTGACAGATGGCGAGGCCCAAGATGATGTCAAAATCCCTGCCATAGCCTTGAGGAGTAAAGGTGTGATGGTCTACGCCATTGGGGTAGTGGACGCCAACACCACACAGCTGCTGGAGATCTGTGGATCACCAGAACGGGTCTATGCCGAGAGGGACTTTGATGCTCTGAAGGACTTGGAGAGCCAAGTGGCTTTGGAGATCTGCGATCCAGAGAGAGGTCCTTTTCCTTTGTTAGCAGACTGAAAATTATTGCATTAATCCTCTGTTGTCTTTATTTATTATTCTTGTCTCTTCCACCAGATTGTAAGAAGACAGAGAAGGCTGACATTATCTTCCTGGTTGATGGCTCAACGAGCATCACCTTGGACAAGTTCAGAAGCATGCAGAAGTTCATGTCGTCAATGGTGAACCAAACCACGGTTGGCAAAGACCTGACTCGCTTTGGAGTCATTCTCTACTCCTCAGACCCCAAGTCCATTTTTACTCTCAAACAGTATGAATCCAAACGAGATGTTCTTCAAGCAATTTCAGCTCTGAAGTCTCCGTATGGAGACACCTACACGGGCAAGGCATTGGACTATGCCTTGGCATTCTTTAACGACGAGCACGGCGGTCGGGCAGTACTTGGTATTCCACAGATTCTCATGGTGATCACAGACGGCGATGCGACAGATAGTAACAATCTGGTCGGACCGTCCACGGCACTGCGAGAAAAAGGGATAAGCGTCTTCAGTATCGGAGTGGAAGGCGCCATCAGGAACCAGCTGGAGATCATGGCTGGTCACGACTTAAACCGAGTTTTTTATGTGGATAATTTCGCTGCACTTGAAACTTTGTACAAGAACATCACGGAAGTTCTCTGTAACTCCACAAAACCAGGTAGGAGATGCAAACGTCATCTACTCAACTTTTCTTTTTTTGTGGAGAAAGCTAGCTAGTATTGAGAGTTTTGACGTTTTTGACTCTGCTCTTTGCTTCTGCAGCCTGCGAGAAACAAAAAGCCGATCTGATCTTCCTGGTCGATCAGTCTGGCAGCATCGGCTCCCAGGATTACGACACCATGAAGAAGTTCACGACAGAACTCGTATCCAGCTTCAGCATCAGTGAGGACTTGGTGCGCGTTGGTCTCGCCCAGTTCAGTGACATTTTCCAGCACGAGTTCTACCTGAACCAGTACTACACCTACGAGTCAATCACCAAGCGCATCATGGATATGACCCAACGTGGTGGGGGCACCTTGATTGGACGGGCGCTGGATGCCATCAGGGGTCACTTTGAGGCCTCGCAGGGCTGCCGAAGATCGACTGGCGTCTCCCAAAATTTGGTGTTAATCACTGATGGCGAATCCCAGGATGACGTGCAGGAGGCCGCGGATCGTCTTAGGGCTCTAGGTGTTGAGGTGTTCGCCATTGGCATCGGAAACGTCCACGATCTGGAGCTCTTGCAGATCACCAGCAGCGCCGACAAGCTCTTCACAGTGGAGAACTTCAACAGTTTGGAGAACATTAAACAAAAAGTGGTCAGCACAATCTGTAAATCCAAACCACCCAAAGATCTTACAGGTACGTTGAGACGTCTTCTTTGTTCTTTTCAACGTAGAAGTTAAATTGTGTCTCCTCCGCTTTAGGCTGCAGTATTGACATCGCGATTGGCTTTGACATCTCGCAAAGAAGCGGCCTTCCAGGTGAGATGTTGGTCAGCGGCCATGCCAAGCTTAGGACCTTCCTGCCAGAGATTGTGCATTACATTTCCACCATCCCCGGTCTGTGCTGCACCGGCACCGCCCCCATCAACACCAAGATCGCTTTCAGAGTGGTGGGACAAGACGGAAGTCTCCTGCACGACTTCAAATTCAAGCCGTATGACTCAAGCGATGATGTTGTGACAAAAGTCATGAACTTAAATTTAAACGTTCCCACACGGCTCAACACTGCCATGCTAAAATCCTTCCAGGAGAAGTTTAAGGCCGATTCCAGAGGTGGCGTGAAGGTGAGTCACGTGAATGTTACTTAAGCTTCATAGTCTCATCGCCTGATGTTGTCCTACCATGGGGATCCTTCAGGTGCTGGTGATCTTCTCAGACGGACTCGATGAAGACGTGTTGAAACTGGAGGACGAGGCAGAGCAGCTGCGACAGTCTGGTAAAAATTCCGAAGTATGGTTGTGTGGTTAGCATTTCTGCCTCACGACCAGGAGGTTCTGGGTTTGAGTCTCAGCTTAGAATGAACGACTTCCTTCCTGCAGGCATCAACTCACTGCTGATGGTGGCCCTGGAGGGAGCACAGGACGTCGCCGAGCTGCAGATGTTGGAGTTCGGCCGAGGTTTCGGCTACAAGCTTCCTCTCAGCATCGGAATGCCGAGTGTTGGCAGCACGATCCTCAAACAGATTGTACGTTTTTCTTGTTCGCTAAATGCTATGACTAGCTAGCAACTTATTAGCAAGTTAGTAAGTTAGCCTGACCAGGAAGAACTTCTCTTGTTCCCCACAGGACACGGTCTCAAATCGAGAGTGCTGCAACGTCATGTGCAAGTGTTCAGGACATGAAGGCATTCGCGGCTCTCGGGGTTCGCCGGGGTCAAAGGTGAATGCGATATATTAAACATGAGACCAAGTGGAGAATGACGAGGTGTTTATTGTCTTCTAGGGGCCGTCGGGACACAAAGGTTACCCTGGCTTCCCAGGAGAGGAGGGTGTCCCTGTAAGTTCTCTCATCTTCCTTCCTTGAAAGCATCTGTTCCAAATGTGCAACACCTGAGGCTTACCTGCGTGTTGGTGTGTTGCAGGGCGATCGAGGACGTCCTGGACCCAGCGGACCTCAGGGCGTTCAGGGCTGTTCTGGACTCAGAGGCCCAAAGGTACTATTCTGTGTCGCATTGCACAACGACATATGGACGGCGTCATTGAACGTGTTCTCCTTTGCGTCCTCAGGGCTACCGTGGCCTGCGAGGAAACCGGGTGAGTAAAGATGGCGTCCTTTAAGATAAAGTTGAGCTCATGACCGTTGAGAAGACTCAGCTGTGCCTGTCCACTGGTGCAGGGCGACGACGGAGAAGATGGACTGAACGGCGTCAACGGAGAGCAGGTAGCGCCTCAATAAGGCAACGTCTGGGTTTAGATGACTTTAAAGGTGTTGTTTGTGTGTGCAGGGTGTGATGGGACAAGGTGGCGGTCGAGGAGAGCGAGGACATCCAGGAAATTCGGTAAACAAATGAAAAGACAGGACTGACTGAACTGGGACTTACTTTGTTAAATTAGTTTTATTGGTTAGCATGTGGGCGGCACGGCGGAATAGTGGTTAGCGCGCAGACCTCACAGCTAGGAGACCAGGGTTCAATTCCACCCTCGGCCATCTCTGTGTGGAGTTTGCATGTTCTCCCCGTGCATGCGTGGGTTTTCTCCGGGTACTCCGGTTTCCTCACACATTCCAAAAACATGCTAGGTTAATTGGTGACTCCAAATTGTCTATAGGTATGAATGTGAGTGTGAATGGTTGTTTGTCTATATGTGCCCTGTGATTGGCTGGCGACCAGCTGGGATAGGCTCCAGTGTGGAAAAAGCGGTAGAAAAGGAATGAATGAATGGTTAGCATGTTCCCTGGAATTCCCCTGTGGCATGTTGAATTCCTGCTACTTGATTGACCTCTTCACTTTGGGTCCTCAGGGCATTCCAGGTATCCGAGGGGTGGCGGGACAGAAAGGACAGCGAGGGCTGAGAGGAGATCCGGTGAGTTTGACTGTTCCATTTTCTAGTTTCCACACGCTCACATGACCGACCCGGGCGTGACATGACTTGTTTTGTGTCCGACAGGGAGAACCAGGCAGGGACAACACTGTGCCTGGATCCAAAGGCGAAGTCGGCAATCCTGGTTTGCCGGTGAGAACAGGCCCCACCGCGCTGAGATAGCATTATCACATTGACACACCTTGACATGTGACTTTCTACATCGACAGGGACAACCGGGACAGGATGGACGTCCCGGTGAGGTTGGCATCATCGGGAACCCGGTGAGACCATTTTTGAATACTGTCATCTTTTGGTGTAGAACACGCCGGCATCACCTCACTTTGAGTATTTTTGTACTGGCAGGGTCCGGACGGAAGACGAGGGGCCATCGGGAACAAGGTACACAGACGAAGCACACGCCTCTGCTTTGTGTCGCCTTTGATTGACAACTCTGTGTGTTCCCTAACAGGGTAGTGCAGGAGCTCCTGGAGTTCTAGGAGTCACAGGAAGTCCTGGTGCCTCAGGTCCACAGGTGGGTGACAAGAACAGAAGTCAGCTAGGGCTTCCTAACATGTTAACTTGATGCTTCCTTGATGTGGTTGCAGGGTCCCAGAGGGGTGAGAGGTCAGCCTGGACCAAGAGGGATCCCTGGACTTCCTGGACCACAGGTCAGCACGTTGTCTGATATGTAGACATGGGACAGCATTGATCTAACAAAGGTTTCTTGTGGTCCCCTGCAGGGCGCAGCGGGCTCACCTGGATCAGCGGGCTCCACGGGACGGCGCGGTGCACTGGGTCAGAAGGTGAGAGGTCACTTACGTTCAATCAAGGCCAACGTCCAATGAGACGTAGGGACAGTTAGCAGCATAGTCATGGTGTTTTGTTTTTCAAGGGCCAACCGGGAGATCCGGGACCGCAGGGTGCACCAGGAACGCTGGGAATGCGAGGGATGCCGGTGAGTGTGTGGAACCTCCAAACCACCAGGGGGTAGCATAGCTTAGCTTTAGCATCTTAGCTTCTAATTTGATGTTTGACGTAAAACAGATAACCAAGGTTAGTGACTGGAATGTCAGTCATGTGATCTAAATTGTTTATGATGAATCCTTCAGGGTCAAGACGGAAGGGACGGATTTGGACCCGCAGGACCCAAAGGGATCAAGGTGAAGACCACAAGAGTCCAAAACTTTGACTGCGAGTGGACTCTGATTATTTGTTTGTGTGTGTCCATGTCCAGGGAGATCCAGGATTCCCAGGTTATCCCGGTTTAGCGGTGAGTCTTCCTTCTTTTCTCAGGGAGCTCCTATCATGTCTGACATGGTATTTAATGGTGTTTAGACGCGGCCTTGTGCTCGTTACCGACTCATCTCGTACTCGTTAGCAACTCTTGTCTTGTCCTCATCAGGGCGAGAGCGGCCTCCAGGGAACCAAAGGCTACCCGGGCAATAAAGGCAACCGAGGTCGAGGGGTGAGTGCAAACAGACATTTTGTTTTGTCAAACGTCAAATTGTTAACGTGTTATGTTACGTGACCCCTGCAGGGCAACTCGGGGCGTACTGGAGACGCAGGCGTGCCTGGAGAGCCAGGCTATGCGGGGCACCGGGTGAGTGACCTTCGGTTGAGTCGACATTCCACAACATGACTTCCTGTTTTTGCGTTTTGCTTCTCTATACGACGTCTTCTGTGTTCCACACAGGGCCTGCGAGGCCCACCCGGAGGTAAAGGCATGACGGTGAGTGTGTGTTTCAGCTTGTGTAACATGACAGCAGTGTGTTGTGGTGGTTGTGTATAATAAGTATGTTGTTGTTGTTTTGTGGTAGGAGTGTCAGTTGATCACCTTCATCCGAAACAACTGTGGTGAGCACCTGAGGACACGCCCACTCTGTCCGCTTGTCAGCCAATCAGCTCTAAGTTGTTTTTCTCTTTTTCAGCATGCTCCATGGGTACGTAGGTCACATCCTGTGAGCGCGAGTGTGTGTGTGTGTATACACGAGGTGAGTAGACGAGCCGCTGACGTGTTGACTTTGGATCAATTCCTTCGTGGAACGTTCTTTTTGTGTTTTTGGAGGAACTCGAGTCAAGACTAACAGGATCCTCATTTTTAGGCCACCAAAATGAATGTTTCTGTGTGTGTATATAACGTGTGTGTGAGTGCATTTGTGTGTGTATATATATATATATATATATATTCATTCAATCATTAATTTTCTCCCGCTTATCCTCACGAGGGTCGTTGGTCGCCAGCCAATCACAGGGCACATATAGACAAACAACCATTCACACTCACATTCATACCCATGGACAATTAATTAAAATTAACCTAGCATGTTTTTGGAATGTGGGAGGAAACCGGAGTACCCGGAGAAAACCCACGCATGCACGGGGAGAACATGCAAACTCCACACAGAGATGCTGAACTCGGATCTCCTAGCTGTGTGGCCTGCGCGCTAACCACTCGTGCACCGTGCAACCATGAATGATGATTAATCATTCATTCATTCATTCATTTTCTACCGCTTATCCTCACGAGGGTCGTGGGCATGCTGGAGCCTATCCCAGCTGACGTCAGACGCTGGACTGGTCGCCAGCCAATCACAGGGCACATATAGACAAACAACCATTCACACTCACATTCATACCTATGGTCAATTTGGAGTCCCCAATTAACCTAGCATGTTTTTGGAATGTGGGAGGAAACCGGAGTACCCGGAGAAAACCCACGCACGCACGGGGAGAACATGCAAACTCCACACAGAGATGCCGAACTCGGATCTCCCAGCTGTGTGGCCTGCGCGCTAACCACTCCTGCACCGTGCAGCCCTGAATGATGATTAATCATGATGAATGAATTTGAAAATAAATTTCATGAAATCATTTCACAGCCCTAACATACATACATACATTCATACTTCCTGATTATTTTTTTTGCATGTTTGTCAACTTAAATGTTTCACAAAACATTTAACACAAAATGCAATTTTTAAATGAAAGGTTTTATTATAAAGGGAGAAAAACCAATCCAAACATACATGGCCCTGTGTGAAAAAGCCTCCCCCCACTTATTCAAACATAGTGTTAGAGAATGATCGCATTCAATTTCTGTAGCCACACCCAGGCCAGATTACGATCACACCTGTTCTCAATCAAGAAATCACTTAAATAAGACCTGCCCGACAACGTGAAGTAGACCAAAAGATCCTCAAAAGCTAGGCATCATGTCGAGACCTAAAGAAATTCAAGAACAAATGAGAAGGAGAGTAATTCAGATCTATCGGTGTGGGAAAAAAAGGTTATAAAGCCATTTCCAAAGCTTTGGGACTCCAGCAAACCACAATGAGAGCCATTATCCACAATTGGCCAAAAACATGGAACAGTGGTGAACCATTCCAGGAGTGGCCCGCCAACCAAAATTAACAAAAAAGCACAGCAACAGCTCACCCAAGAGGTAATAAAATAAATCTTTCATTTAAAAACTGCATTTTGTGTTCATCAACTCATATTTAAATTTGATAATCTGAAACATTGAAGATGACAAACATGCAAAAAAAAGAAATCAGGAAGGGGGAAAACACTTTTTCACACCACTGTACATACATACAGTATACTGTGTGTGTATATATACACAGTTTATATACATATACTATGTACATATATACATACATACAGTATATTGTGTGTATCTGCTATGTGCATGTCCATTTTGGCCATGATTCTTGAGACATGTCCTTTCAAACATTCTTCTTTACAATTCTGCAGACCACAGCTCTTGCCCAGCCTTCCCCACCGAGCTGGTCTTCGGACTTGACATGTCCGAGGACGTGACCCCAGCGGCCTTTGAGAGGCAGCGTGCGACGCTGCTCTCATTGCTGGAGGATATTGCCATCGCCGAGAGCAACTGTCCCAAAGGCGCCCGTGTGGCTGTGGTGGCTTACAACAGCTACACCAAGTACCTGATCCGTTTCCATGACTACCGGCGCAAGACGCAGCTACTCGACGCCGTGAGGAACATCGCCCTGGAACGCACGTCCAACCGGCGGCAGCTGGGTGGCGCCATGCGCTTTGTAGCTCACAACGTCCTGAAACGCGTGCGCTCGGGGGCAATGATGAGGAAGGTGGCCGTCTTCTTCTCCAATGGGCCGTCGCAGGATGACAGCAACATCGTGACCGCCGTGATGGAGTACCATGCCCTCAACATCGTGCCCGCCGTCATCGCCCTGAGGAACGCTCCCGCCATCAGTCGTGCCATGGAGGTAAGTGTGGAGGTCAAAGGTGACATCTCAGCAAGCTGCTGTCCACGAGTGTTATTGTATGTTTTAATGAGTATTTCCTGTCAGCTGGACGACACGGGGAAATCCATTTTCTCCGTGCTGGGCAGGGACGCGGCCGCTGACCTCAAGAAGGTGAAGAACTGCGCCATTTGTTACGGTAAGATGCACAGTTAGCACATCAGCTAGCTCCTCGACGACAATACAGGAAATGGCGCTGTTTGTTTGGTCAGACCCTTGCAGGCGAGCCCAGGAGTGTGCCTTCATTCAGGAGACGTCTCAGCCACAGGAAGTGAACGCAGACGTGGTCGTGGTCGTTGACAGTTCCCGTGAGATGCAGGCCGATGAGTACGCCGGCGCCCAGCAGTTGTTGGGTTCCGTGGTGGAACAACTGGCTGTGAGCCCTCAACCCCGCCAGGCCGGGAACCGCGCCCGTGTGGCTGTGGTTCAGCAGAGCGGAACCCGAAACACCAAGGTGGAATTTGGACTCCAGGCCTACCAGAACCAGCAGCTGATGAAGACGCACCTGCTGAGCAACATGCATCAGCAGGGCGGCACTTCAGCGCTCGGACATGCTCTAGACCTGAGTCTCAGGGAGGTGTTGCTGAAGGCCGGACCCGCCCGCAAGAGGAAAGTTTTGCTGGCGGTGGTCGGCACCCAGACGGCGTTGGAGGACCGTGAAACTCTGCGCTACGTCTCCCACAAGGCCAAGTGTGAGGGTGTGGCGCTGTTTGTTGTCACGGTTGGTGAACGCTACAACCGCACGCAGGTGGAGGAGCTAGCCAGCACGCCTACACAGCAGCACCTGCTCCATTTGCACCGCCTCAAAGCCCATGAGCAGGACTATGCACGCCGCTTCTTCCGAGTCTTCATGTCCGCACTCGACAGTAAGTCACTTATCTTGCTTTTAGTACCTCTATTTCCCTAAACGACCTACATAAGCATGTGTGTGTTGCAGAGGGTGTGAACACATACCCGCCCCCATCTGTCAAACAAACCTGTAAAGATGGAGGGCAGATCTTGATCAGCGGGTAAGACGCTAACATCATGTGAGCCGCAAGCCAGGTGAACATGATGATCATGTGACTTTGTGTCCAGGCAGGAGTTTGTAGAGGAGTTTGCCGACCAGCCAGAAGAGCGGGAACAGTTCGAGGAGCAGACAGGACATCTGGACGCCGTCAGCATGCCAACCGCCGGAGCGTTCGGTAAGTTCCTCCCACCGTCAATCGAACTGGAAAGTGTCTCCAACAGACCCATTTGATCCTTTGTTTGTGTCAGATGGAAACGTTCCAGCCGGGACGCAGTCGACCATCTTCAAAGGTAAGAAACGTTAAAAAGCACAACACAAGCGATAAGACCTTACATCCTGTCTGTCCCGCACTCCCATGCAGACGCCTGTTTCCTGGGCCAGGATGTCGGTAGCTGTCAGAACTACACCATGATGTGGTTCTACAACGAACAACAGAACCAGTGCGAGCGCTTTTGGTACGGCGGCTGTGGCGGCAACGAAAACCGCTTCAACACGCAGGACGAGTGCGAAGACCTGTGCATGAGCGAGACATCCTGAATGCAGAGCGTGTGAACTTTTGTTTAAACTTGAAAATGTTTTCTTTGTTGTCGTCGTAAAAACATCCAAATATTTGTGCCGCTCCACGTGGACATTTAACCTCAAATGTCATGGACTTCTCATTTCCATACATTCACGTACACGGAGGAGCGTTACATTTTCCTTCAACATAAGGAAAAACATGACGTCTTTAATATTAGTATTATACTTCCTTAATCCCACACTCACTTTTAGACAACCATCCATTTTCTATACCACTTAACGTCTTCAGGTCACTAGAAATATTTTAGGATAAATTTGCCAAAGAAACAGTCCAATTGTACGTGAAAAAAAAACAATAAAATAATTCCATGTCTTCCTAGCTTGTGTGTCCCAGGTCAGTGGCCCCGGGGGGCTCGGATCTAGTCAATATGTTAAGTGTCCCCCTTGTGGCAATTACAGGAAGTGAAGATGAACATGTTTTAGTGGCTGATTACCTTTATTGAGGTGTGCAGGTCACATGACTCCTACTTCATACAAGGGCTATGTACAAGATGTGTGTGTGTGTGTGTGTCACTTCCACACTTTGATGATGCCATCTCGTGATGATGTGACAATGAAGCCTTGTGTGGTCTGGAAAGTGGCGATGTCAGTGATGATGTCATGATGTCCGACGGGCAGCGACTCAGGGCCGCGACGTGGCGAGTCCTCCGTGGCGCCGCTCTTCTGTTTGCTGTGGATCTCCTGCGGTGGAAGGAAACCGTGAGGTGAGACATTTGCTCCCATAAGAAGGCGTTGCCAAACAGGGGGAGCATGTGTTTACCTGCACCACTTCGGTTCCTTCAATGATCTTCCTGCTGTAAAGGACAGACGGGCAGTGCAGGGAATCGTTGGCTCCGCCCGCCACGATGTAGGACCTCTCCGGGTATACCAAATCCCAGAACCTGATGAGCACAAGTCGGGCAGTGATGAGCCCTCTCAAGCGAACTCGACATTAACGCAAGAGCTTGTCAGACCTGATCCGCATGTCGGAGCCGGCCGTCAATAGGAGCGGGTTCCCGTCAGCCGGACTGCAGTAGATGCCGTGCACGCTGTGAGGAGAAGGCTGCAGGACACGCCAATTAATGCACGGCTTGATGCTAACAAACAATGCTAACTCACCTGCAGCTCAGACAGTGGAGGTGCTGAACTGGCCCACAGTGTGAATTTGCGGTCTCCTGTCTCCATGTCCCACATAGACACTTCATTGTTGCCCTGGACGGCTGCATGACCATACAAGGGCGCACATCGGGTGAACAGGAAGTGGGTCAAGCATGGTAATGATGACGGTCTCACCTGCGATGACAGACGACTGGTACAGCGGGTGCATAAGTAGCCGTCTGATTCGTGCACGTGCGGGGTGGGTGTGGTTAGAGATAGGGAGCTGGAAACGCATGTCCCAGCATGCCATGGTGCCGCTGCTTGTCCCTGACGAGGAAACATGTGAGAGTAATTTACATGCAACTTCAGTACGGCATCCAAAAGGGGGGGCGGCGTGCGCACCGAGACAAAGCCAGCACTGGTGCATGTCCACGCTGAAGGAGGTGATGAGTCCCAGACGGAGATCGTGGCGAAGCGTCCAGGCGTTGGAGTTGGAGCGAAGGTCCCAGCCAACCAGCGAGCCGTTGACAGTGGCGTACGCCAGCACGGTCTGAGCGCCAGAGTTGAAATGGTGGATGTCCACCGCACAGCCGTCCTCCTGGAGATCCAGAGACCTGGACAGAGCCAACATATGAAGAATACCATTGATAACTGATAAGAATGCCCCCCCCCCCGCTGTTTTGGTTACCTAGTCTGAAAGGGTTGAACTTTGGGGGATTTTGGTGGCTTGTTGGCTTCCACCGCTAGCAGCTGGATGGATCCGTTGTCCGACGCCACAGCCAAGTAATGCGACCCCTGACAGAAGGCCAACGTCTTGACGTGACCGCCAATACGCGAGTAGGTGAACACCGACCTTGTCGTGGTGGTCTTTCCCTCCATCTTTTGACTATCCCACACTTTGACCGTGCCGTCATTGGACGCCGTGGCGAAGATGGCGTGTTCGTCTGAGACTCGGATGCGGTTGACGGCAGCTTTGTGTTCGTGAAGATGGGCGACCAGCAGCCCCTTAGGGTGCCACCCTAAAACACATACATGTGGTATCACCGCAGCTGGATGGCGCCCTCCCCTGGTGTGATTGTGCTAGTTACCGGGTGGCGGAGGTCGACTCTCCCACTCGGCGCTCTCCATGATTTCTTTCGCCATGCGCTCTGCGCTGCACTGGTCCCGCTTTTGCTGCACCAGCTGCTGAAGCTCTGTCTTGCATGTGTTCATGCGGCGCTGGTAAGAGGGGCCACTCGTCACCGACTGGAGCACATGGACCGCCGGGGACGCAGTACTCCTTCGGGTTTGACTCGCTGGCCCGTCAGTCGCCTGTAGGAGCACGCATGCTTTGATTACTAAACATTATCAGTGATTGGCTGGCCAGGATGTTAGTAGTACAGAGGAAACTTGGACCGTGGGTGTTGGCGTAGCAGTGGCGGTCTCCTGAGATCCAAACATACTCTTCCACTCCTCATTCATAATGGAGTCCTGCTTGGTGTGCTTCCTCACTGTGGGAAATGACAACAATTAACCTTCTTTAACATCACCACTTTTATTAGCCTCAAGAAGAAAAAACGAGTGTGCAAATGTCACCTCGCTTGTCGTCAACCTCGCCTTTGGGCTTAGCCAGGTCTACTTGACGCCCGGTGATGCCAAGCATGGCCAGGTCAATAACTCCTGTCTGGGCGGCATCCCCCAGGTGAGTCTGCTCACCCATGTTGGCTTTGGCCTTGTTGGACTTGAGCATGAAGTCTCGCAGCGCCAGTAGCTTGTCCTCCTCCGACTCTGTCATCCCCTGCATAGACCAAAACCAGGACACAAGTTCTAATAACATGACCAAGATCATCACAGTGACGTCTTTGTTGTCTAACCTAGCGCTAGTGTCGGGTGGCGTCACCCCCTGCTAGCACACTATCACCTGTGAGAGTAGCTTCTTGAGGAGCTGAGCAATAGCCGGGTCTTCAGGAGGCGGACATTCTGGGATGGATCCTGCACGCTTCTTCTGCCGCAGCAGCAGGTGGCGAAAGAGGCTGGAGATGTCTTTGGATCGCAGCGCATAGTCAAAGATGGAGCGGCTCAGCGGCTCCTTCAGGACGCTCAACAGGACCAGTTCTTTGTCGATCTGAGGATGCAAAGACACGCAACTGACAGCCAATGGTCATCACAATGTGGCGGCGAGGAGAGCACTCACCTGGATGATGGGCTGCGTGATGAACGGGTTGAGGTGCGGCATCAGCTTGCAGTAGACATCGGCCACGTTGAGGTGCTGAGCGACCACCGTGACGAAGCCCACCGCACCGTAACGGATCCACAGGTTGGGGTGACACAGAAAAGGCGCTGCAGCAAGCATACAGATGGGGAGGTCAGAGGTCAAAAAAGACAACGTGGTGCGGGGTCGGTGTGATGCAATGCACAAGCTTACCGATGTCAGCGACAAACTCGTAGATGTGAGGTTTCTGCAGCAGACCAAGCTGGCACATGCACATGAGCGCGTTTAGAGCTTTGTAGATGACAAACTCCTCTGTGTCGCTCAGACCCTGTTGGAGGAGCGGCTTCAAGATGGAGGAGCTCTGCCAGCCTACGTATGCCGCCACGCCTCCACGCGGTTAGACAATGGAAAACAGTGACTTGCGATTGCACAGAATATGAGAGGCTAACACGAGTGTGATGCATGACAGGGAGAGATGGTTCTCACCAACAATGCTATCAAAGAAGGCCCCCCGCAGATGCCAGTCGTTCTTGTCGTTGAGAAACGTGATCATGTGCGACAGCAGCACATCATTGGCCTTCTGGCGGCCAAAGAAGACACAGAGTCGCGTGATGCCGTTCTCCATCAGGGACTGCTTCACCACGTTCTCAGAGTCGCTCAGCAGCGTCACCACCTTCTGCTGCACCATCTCATGAAGCGCCTGCAGCTCTGCACATGCAAACGTCGTCACACTCACGACCTCGTGCACGTGGTCAGACAACAAATCAACGCGCACGCACCTGAGTCGTAGTTCTCATTAGGGTGCAGCGTTTCCTCGACATCCTCGCCGCAGGCATCATGCTCTGTGTTCACGTTGTTTTCCTGCACCAACTCTAAGAAGCGGAGTGCGCTCTCTGCCAGGTGCGCCACATTCTCTGATATAACGGAGAAGAATATTCAAAACACACGTGTGTCTCACATTCACACGTAAACAGCAGCCACTGACCTGCGTAGGCCAGACGGACGATGGTGGCGTCGTCCTGAGCGAGGTGGGCGATGCCAGGTAGGATGTACTCTGGGTAGATGTTAACGTCGTTGCGTGGCACCTCCTTGACCAGCGCCAACACTTTGGTGAGAGTGCGCACGGCCTGGGCACGCACACGCGGTACATGGTCATTGCAGAAGTGCAGCAGGTACGGCACAACGCGGTCCAGCAGGATATCGACACCCAACCGCGGCGCCAGGTGGAGGATGAGCTCGAGCGCGGCCAGCTTGGAGTCGCAGGAGCGAAGCGTCTGCAGGCAGGAAGTGATGACGGATGTCAGCACGATGAGGCCCTGCTGCTCCTTCGTGTTCGCAACACCCTCGTCAACCTCCTGAGGGGGACATGACGTGCCTGCATGAACACGCCCACACTCATTAACTGGTCAAGGTAAAGGACATCAAATATTGAAGACACTCATAATACGCATGTGCACCTCGCAGGTTGTGAAGGATGTTGTCCAGGTCCTTGCGAATAATAAGCACCCGCTCATCAGCCGACTGGAAGGTCTCCTTAGCAAACTGTGCCATGTAAGGCTGCAGGAAGGTGTAGAAGATGTCGGGGAATGCTTTGCCTCTCTGCTGTTTCAGGTAGTCCTCCGCCGCCAGGCGTCGCTCCGGTTCCCTCTGAACCATCTGAGCCACCTGAGAGACGGCAAAGTCATTCCAGTGATGCTCCATTGTGGTTTCTATGGAAACGTATTAACACACGCCTCACCAGCTGTCGGATGCTGTGATCCTCGATCTTCTCCAGGACCTGCTCTGTCTGGAAATGACCTTTACGGTACGCCAGGAGCTGGGACAGGTCGAAGAGTGGGACGCCCTCTGTGAAGAGCTCGGCAATCACACAGCCTGAAAGCAAAGACAGCGAGGGAATGTCAGCTGCTAGCCAGATTATAGTTACTGAAGACTCTTACTAAAAAAAAATATTTCAAAACATATTTTCAAACATATTTTCCATGACCTATACGTGCCTACCTGCAGAGAAGATGTCCATGGCCTGCTTGAGCTCTCCTCTGCTCCTCTGGTTGTTGTTTGTGAGGTCCACCAGAGGCGTGTTCTGGTCGCTCTCTGTGGCAAACATGCTACCATCCACAAAGCGCTCAGGAGCAATGTAGCACGTCCTGCGCCTGGATGTATCAAAGAAGTAGTTGAAGTCGGCAGGGTTGTCCTCTGGCAAGTAGGTGGGCTTGAAGCTGGCAAAGTCGGTGAGCAACACCCAGTTCCAGCTGGTCACCATGATATTCTCAGTCTTTATGTCACCGTGGCGCACGCCGACCTTGTGCGCCTGGTCCACGGCATTGAGGATCTGGAAGGCCAGCCAGCGCTTCTCAACGTTGTTGAGGAAAGGCCGGGTGCTGATGCGGTCATAAAGGTTGTCCCGGACATACTGGCGAAACAAAATGGCGGCCTTCTCTGTCAGGGAGGTCTTCTGAAAGGGCAGGCAGTTCTGGCAGGAGTGCAGGTAGATCTTCAGCTCCTCCAGTTCCTGCTTGTAGCTGGTTAGCGGTAGAGAGGGGTCCTGGATGGCAAAAACCTTGACTACCACCAGGCCCTCGCGGTGTTTGGCTCGAGCCACCTTGAAGAAGCGCGTGCTGCCCAGACTCTTGTCATACTCATGGTCGTGGATGTCCGAGAAGTAGCTGTCCACGGACAAGATCTGAGATGGGGCGATGCCTGCCAGCTGGTTCCCCATTGCACCCCTGCAAACATCAGAATGAAAGATCACATCACTGCCGTTTAGCCTTCCGTGAGAACGTTTAAATCCATGTTGTTGGCCCACGTGCGTTTTAGAATTGTATTTTTTTTAATGCCACACATGAATTTGATCGTTGATACACTTAGAGGGCTGAATGCTAACCATCGATGTTTTCATGACATACCAATATGTGGTTTGTTACCGGGGTCAGTAGAATGTTATTTTAGATCAGTTCGACGTCTAAATGAAGATAAGGCGTCGGGAGGCTAAAACATCAGGACCTATTTACGTGCTATAAGGCGCGTCACATGACTTCAAATATGACAGCGCTAGTTTAGTATGCTAGCTAACAGTAATTAGCTCTCCGATTACGTTCACATTAACTTATTAAGTCGTTGTAAACAAAAATACGTTACCTGCTGCTGGCCCGGCTGTAGTTGCTACTGAGCGTTTACGATTCACGATCGGAATATATCTATATTAATAAGCGCTTTATCGATAGATGCAATCCGACCAAGATCAAGCTAGACTTGTGACCTGTCAGCAGCTGTTGTTGTGTTTCCGGTTCAAATCGTGACGTCATTCAATAACCGCCCAGTCTTCTTAAGTAAAGCTCGTCTATTTAGGTAAGTAAACCACATATACACAGTTACCTTTACTGTTCGAACGCCAAACAATAAAACTGATCCAAACACTATCATACAAAAACAAACACATTCGTTTGTATAGAAAATGTACATTGACTGACAATTACATAGTGACTCTACAATCTAAGGAACTCTAATGCAAAACATGTAACTGCAGATAATAAACAGATTGCACTGTGTACCTAATATAGTGGCCGCAGTGAGTGGATTAGAGATTACATTGCACTTTCCTGTTCGGATAACAAGTCCATATAGTCAGTCATCAACAGATGTAGTCAACATCATCAAGGTTGATAGACTTTTGGAGCCTTCTTGTAATACTGTCTCTTTGAATATCAAATATTAAAGATTTTTACAACAATTCTCCACCCATTGATAGTTTTTTTAACCATCCCAGACAATAAAAAATAACAAAATAAAATATAGCTTTTTACCACAAAAGAAATTGCCAGAGAGAGATTAATCCACACCTTCGTCTCCAGCGGGTGACTACTCTAACAGCCTTCCACTGGGCTCACTAATGCAGTGCATCCGGAATGTTACTGCTCGACTCCTGACTAGAACCAGAAAATATGAGTATATTAATCCAGTACTCAGGTCTCTGCACTGGCTTCCGGTTGCTCAGAGAATAGACTTCAAAACAGCTCTGCTTGACTCCAAAACTTTTCATGGTCTTGCTCCGAAGTACACCTCTGACATGTTAGAACCACGTAAACCATCTCGGCCTCTGAGAAGTTCAGGTAGTGGTCTCCTGTGGGCAACCAGAGTCAGGACTAAACTGGGTGAGGCTGCCAAAATCTGAAAACGGTCTATCAGAAGATGTGCGACAATCCTCCACTTTGGCAATGTTCAAATCTAAGATTTATATTAAACCGTGCATGTGGGAAATGAAAGTATTTCATCCGCACTCCTCATTTTTTATTTTTTGGTTTTGCTTTGTTTTATGGAATGATTTATGGAATTTTGTTTAATGATTTTAGAAGGATTCTATGTTTTTATGGAATTATTTTATGAAGGGACTTTACCCTTCTTGTCTGTAAAGCACTATGAATTGCCTTGTGTACGATGGTGCTCTATAAATAAACACGATCTTTGTTACAACGAGGAGGAACTTTCTGGCAAGTACCACTGATGATAGACAGGAATCAGGAAATGAACTGGTGTGGCACTCAAAATAAAAGTCATCATGTTTGATCTTATCAGCGTGTGTGAGCTGAGGGTGCTTGTCACTCTAGTGCTTACAGAGAGAAGACAACGTTTTTTTAACAGAGTAGAAAATCAAATGCAAGTGTTAATGCTCTTATGGGAAAAAAAAATCAAAGGTGAAATTCTTATTTAACCAGATAAACAAAGTTAAAAGGTAAGAACACAGACGGTTTTAGTGAGTAACAAAGTCAACAAATGTGACAGTTTGAAAACATTTTTGTCGCCAAAGTGAATCATCTTCCTTTTCTTGTGATCCTCTTAACGAGCAATGTATTAACATAAAAACTCAAAATTATTCAGCGTCTCGACAGCCATCGCCGCATGTCACTAGTATGAATGTAATATGAATATAATGTAATAAGTACATAGACTCCATCAATGAGGATAAGGGGCATAGAAAATGAATGGATATATGTAATAAGTACATCATATTGTTTGTGTGCGGAAGTCATGCTGTTGTTTTGAAAGTATATCCGGAAGTATCATGTAGCGGTGAGGCATTCGTGCATCTGAGATGGTGATTTCACTTCTGTCAGAGACAATCGAGCTACGCTGTGGTTGTATGGAAGATGCTGAAGAAACGGGAGTGGCTGGTAAGTCAAACATCTGCTGACGCTTTAGTCAGACTCTGTTCGGGGCTCTTGACTTCACTCTTTCCGTTGAAAAACACCCACGGCCCTCCGGAGGCTCACATCCGGCCGCAATGCGAGGAAGGCGGCGGCTCTGCTTGTTCGCCTTTCGCTGTTAGCTTGCTGCTAATGCCCATGGGTAGCACACCATGAGCCTGGCAGCCTGTTGACGGTGATTTATAGACATGGTTCGATATGTGCGTGGACGTGTTTAGTTGTACCATGGTCCAACTTTTGTTGGAATAAGCAGCGATGTCAGCCGGCAGGTGCCGCTTACTAGCTCGCCGGTCGAAGTCCGCATCGTGATGAGTTTGGAGCTCTTGTTATTTTATCAATTATTTTCTGTGTTTTTATCGAATGTTCTTCTTTTTGTTAACTTTATCCGTAACGTCCTAACAGTCCGTAACGACTATTATCATACATCCACGAGGACAAACTGTATTGTTAAATTGTTTATTTGCGTTTGCTAAACAGCTGACTGGAAACACGACACAGGTCACCGTTCAACGAGCCTGTTTCCTGTTACCATATTAAACTTCCTGGGAATCTGTGATCCATGGCTCACAATAATGACCAGCATAGCCTTCTCAGCTATGCATTATCAAAAGCACTGATCTATTGCTTATGACACCAAAAATAATTACAAAAATTAAAGCATTCACATAATAAAACATTTGTGTCATTGTATTGTTGTCCAACAATAAATAAGTAGAAAATAAGAGTGAAATAAAGTTTTCTGAACCGCCGCCCTCTTGGTTGTGACGCCACAACCAGAGGTTTACTTGCCACCAGACTTGTGAAAACACAGCAAAGAGAAATAAATATTTTATTCAAATAACAAACTAATAATAACATTCAATGATGTTGTGGTGAGTACTTATTAATACATTGGCCATTTTTACTACATATGTACAGTGCATGTACATACAGGTATATTTGTTTTTCAACATTTACAGAATAAACACTGTTTGCTGACTCTATATCATTGTTGGAAACCAATGACGTCACTTGGTTGAATCCCAATTCCACCCCTTATCCCTTCCCGTTCGTCTTACCCTAGGGTTTCCTCGACATGTAATTAATCGTGGTGCACCACCCTAACAAAATAGAAGCCACCACACCTTTGGTGAGATGAAGCCTCATGAGGCTTTGAACCATTTCAGTCAACTGGTTTGAGAAGGGGTTAATTTTCTGAAGCTTCATGCACACAAAATCACCTGCTGGCCTTGGATACAATTACATGCGGCTGTATCTTCATGTGTGATGCGTTGCATTATGATCAGTTTTGGCTTGTGTAAATGATTAATGCTTAATCTACAAATTGTGTGATAACATATACACTATATATAAAATGCTGAATGTTTTCTTGTCCATAAGTGCTTCTGGTATCATGTGATATGGCCAGTTTCATCAGGGCTTTATGTCACCTGGCATGGGCCCTTGCAGGCAGAGGACAGTGAAAGTGCTTGTGTAAATAGGAAGATGTATGAAGATGTATGCTTGTGTAACTTGGACAGAACCTGGGAGTTTTTATTGATTTTTATTCAAAAATACTAGTTTCTCAACAACTTTTGGTTTGCGGCGATTCCTCTTTTTAATACAACTTCTCCACGATGCTGGAAGGTTGCGTATCTTTGACAACCATGTCAACAAGGCCTCATCCAACTCTTGTTTTCTTGTGGCTGATAAAAACGTATGATTTTTCATTTGCACAATGAATATGTCATGGAAAATTGAAAATTTGTTAGTAATACTGTAATAAATTATTATAATGTAGTGATATTAGCCTTACCATGGTTGGGTGAAGGTCCAGTTTCAGCTTTATGTTCATGAAAGGCACGCTCATGCCTTAACATGGATAAGGTGTTATTATTGTACCCCAACTCCTTGAAACACAATAAGCACTTTACCTTTGAATAACAATGAGTGAAAATACAGGTCTTGAAATGCAAACATACCCCATCTCTTAATAATGTTGGATTTGGCCTACTTATTCGGACTGTTCAAGTCAAAATGTTCCCACACACGAGAATCTTTCTAGCTGGCTCCCTATCTTCTCTCTCTGAACTCCAAACTAACTCTGTACTAACCAAACCCTCCAAACTGTCGGCAAACACTATCCACACTGATTGATTCTCTCCACAAAACCCCAAATTTAAATGTATAACCTGAGGGGTTTATGTCGCTGAGTGACAGGCAAACACCGCGCCAAATTCTGAACCACTTCCCGAAACCGTCATGTGGTACAGCCGGGCAGCAAGGCTTTGGACGTCATCAATTCCGGACCCTTACCCCAATTAATCAAGCCTCGATGCACGCTTTGTGGAAGCGCCCACTCGATTACTCGACACACACTTTGAAGCCTTGGCACCTCTGGTGACATGGCTAAAATACAGTGTTCCCTCTTTTATTGCCGGGTATAAGTTCCTAAAATAGCCCGTCTTAAGTGAAATCCGGGAAGTAGCAGCCTATTTTATTTTACAATTATTACAGAGGTTTTAAGGCTGTCAAACCTCTCAGCATACACTTAACACACTTTTTTCAGACAGGTATTAACATTTTGTCACATTTCGCTCTCATTTAAACACCCTCAAAGTTCAAATTTCATTTTGATTTTGATGATCAATCTGCATGTTTGGACACGAGGCGTATTCACTCCTGACCTTGTCTCGCCCTGGCACTGTTCTGCTGTAGTGTTTTTGTGTCTTTGTTAAATCAATATTGCTCCTGTTGTATTTTGCCCCTCCTCATAGTCCTCCATGTACTGAGGATTTGTTTCCAGTGTTCCATAATGACGCCGTAGCATCACCAGCTACCAGGAAACAGGAATAACTAGCAACAACTAACAATTCAAAACATGGCCAATATTGGAGTAGCAAAGTACTGAATATCTAATAAAACATGAGTGACATTATTGTGAAACTCAATAATTATGTTGAATTACTTAATTTGATATGCTTCTGTCGGTCTTCGCTTTGCCGTCTTATCAGCGGGAATGTTAATATCAGAGGAAACTCTGGAAATTGGTGCCCAACCACACTTGGTTTCTAGGGCTGTACACCCTTTAGCACTTACCCCTTACCCCTTGATTTAAGGAGAATTGGGACACCAAAACATGAATGCAGGGGTGGAATTGGGATTCAGCCTTACTAATTTGTCTACCGTCTCTGACTGGTTTGCTTTTTTTATGGCAAAAAAAGGAAGAAGGGGTAAATACACTCCTGATCAAAATGTTAAGGCCACCTACAAAATTTAATTAATTAATATTTTGCAGTGTTAGATCTTAAAGAGGTTCTAAGTAGACCTTCAAACTGCAAAACGAAGAAATGGGAGTGAGACTAAAAAATCAGTAAGTAATTTATTGCAAACAAGCATGAAAGGGGACCTATTATGCTTTTTACATTTTTCTGACCTATAAATGTAGTTAGAATGTTGTATTCTCATGTTAAACGATGCCAAAGTTTCAGCTAATGAGGTGTGCTCATCTGGAAGTGAGCCCTTAAAGAAGTTTGTGATGGCTCAAAATGCTCGGTTGGAAAAGGCGTGGTAAAACTGTTCCTTTGTGATGTCACAGAGGGGCAGACTTCCTTATATGGTTCATAGTTAGGAAGCACTTTGGGCGTGTGACCAATCACAGTGGAGTCGGCATGCCCAGAATAAATTAATATGGTGGAATAAAATAAAACCGACCCAAACAAATGTCCCGGGCCTGAGGTAGAGGATCCGATTGGCCCCCCCGCCAAGACTCTGGATGATCCTTTGCCCAAATGAAGGTTGTTACTGGTGTTGAGTGCAGTCCAGCAAACATGGCATCAGCAAGAGAAGGGTTTGAAGATGAAAAAAACGTCCTGTCTCCTTCAACGTGAAGGTAGTAGTGGACCGAACCATGTCATGGAGTCAGTCAGTCAATATGGAAGTTTACTTTTGGTGAATGTGGACATTGAACTGTTGCTACCAAATACCAATTGATTGTTTTAATCAATATTTAGAAAAAATATCACAATCGGTAAACCAACGTAGGGCACTTGGAATTGTCCTAACTTTTCCCCATTTATGACACCCCTGCACAGGAATCAACCATTTTTTTTGATCAACTGAATTTCAATTTTAATGGTTGTTTGCAATAAATCGCTTATTCAAAAACATTTTTCTCACTCCAATTTATTCTTTTGAAGCCCTAAGTCTTAAGATCCAACAGTGTAAAATGTAAATTCTTATTTTCAACTGGTCTTAAAATTTGGATCAAGAGTGTATTTTGTGACACACCTAATGTTAAAGATGTGCTGCTGCTTCTTTCACAAACCTCACCTGCCACTCCTGCCGTATTCATGTTCCTGACTTCAGTTTTTTGATGGCCTCAAGTTTCCTTTGTCCTCCTCAGTATGACGTTGTCATCAGTTACTTTATGCAGGTCCAGCCTCAACTGGTTTGGTGAGGTGCAGGATTGTTCTAATTCCCCAACATGCTGTCAATGCATGAATGATTCACTTGTCCATGCCTTACAGATGATAAGGTGATACAATAAAATCCCTTCTGTACAGTGTTTGGCATAGGTTTACAGCTTTTATGTGTGTATGTTGTAACTGGTAATGCTATTCTTGTGGCCACTTTTAAAAGCCGTTCATCTTCGGACCAGCCATTTTTCTGATTTTCACTAATTTTTCAAGGCACACAGAATATTGTGTTTATTGAGCTATATAGACATGGTATATGCAAATATTAAACTCTTGTCTTTCATCAGGGAAAAAAGTATGTTTCTACCTTTAGCCTTTTCGCTTCCTGGTTGCTGCGGAGCATGTATATCAATGGGAGAGATGCAGGCCTTATAAAAGGGCTCTTATAAAATGCACTTCTGCCATCTTGTGGACGTTTTTTTGGCACAAACATGCTCTCTTTTATTGTGGTGTTACATCAACACCTTTTTGTGCTTCTCGTGTAAATAAACGGAAAATACGGTACATCTTTGGGAGCAAGCAAGACGAACTCTAATAACAATGACGATTTTTGACACTTTTAAGGCAAGGATTACTAACTAGCGGTCCAAGATCAGACCCACAAGCCATCCTGTACGGACTTAGAGTCAAGAAGTGTATAGTAAAGAAATTATTTTTCTAGGTTTTGACTGGTTTGACTGCTTTCATCTTGATTGCAGGCGTTACGCAACTAGATGGAAACTATCACAGTATTTAACCTTACGATGGATTATCGATGCACTCTTGCTGTGTATCATGTTATTTGTTATTAAAATATAGCTACTGTAAATGTCTTTCACAATTTCTCCTCAGTGGGTCTCGTCGCCATTTTTCATGTCATCCAGGATCCAGTCCCTGCGCTTGTGACAGAAAATGGCAGTTTTTGTTTCATTCTATTGACGTATCACAATGTTGTTATCATGAGCCATGCAAATCGTGTGGTATTGTGAGATACCCTTAGATTTCCAGCCCTACATGATTCTACTAAGCAGGGCTGCAACTAATAATTATTTATGTTGTTTAATTGGCTAATCGATTAATCATTGATTGTTTCAGTCAAATCTGTGTATTCCAGGTGCTAAACATTGACACTAGAGATGAGCGGGATACTCAATAGAGATGAGTATCTATTACGGATTATGCATTATGGCCGAGCATATGTTTATGCCTCGCCCACTCCGAGTACAGATACGGATATCATTTCAATGTGTCAACAGTAACAGATACAGATAGTGGTGTACTCACTCATCTCTAAATACAGAGACAGACGACAGAGAGAAGCGAAGCAAGTGACAGAAAGAAGAAAGAAACGAATGAGATTTACAGATAACAAGGACAGTGATATGAGAGAGGTACGAGAAAAGTGGATGTGTGTGCTGTGGCAGGGTGGAGCAGCTGCTTAAGAAAACATTGAAGGTAGACGAGAAATAGCAGAATTGGTTGTTAGTGTTGGCATAAGCAAATGTGGAACACAAACAGACCGGTTAAGTTATGTTCTGAAATGCGGACCTTAGCATATATCACAATTTTTGGGAGGATGTATCACGATAAGATGACACAAAACGATATCAAATTTAAATTCAGCAGAGTCTTGTTTAAAAAGCTACAAACCTTAAGCATATAATGAAATACACTTGTCTCATATTGTAAAGCTCATTTATTTATTGGTAACACATTTTTCTAATGGAATGACAGCCTCTGCACACATTGCTACTAAGTCTTCAACAAACTGTAATGACTATGCTTGTAATGAAAGAAGATGTAGTCATCTATGCAATTCCAACTGTATATGAAATATATTTTTTATGACACTCTTTTATGCAGTATGGGGTAAAAGGCGCTCTTACTTTGAAGGACTGTCACTGAAGTGTGTTCCGTGTGTGTATGTGTATTTACAGCTAAGACGAGCAACGTTCAAAAATAAACGTTCTTCTCTTGTTTTTACTGCACCTTCCTTAAATTAAAGCCGTAAAACACAACCTGGTGAAAATATACTCATCGAGCCTGAGCCACACAACCACACAAGCTAACTCCTGCTACGTTCCATTCACCCTCTGGAAGAGGAGATTCTGCCAACTTACGACGCCATATCAACATGTTTAGATCGGGAGGGGATTGTTCAGTGTTTAGAATTACCGTTTTGGGTGGCTTTGAATGCACCAGGGGTGGAGGAGGCGTGTTATTCGGGGAGCCAGGGAAGAAGCACTGGGGTGGTCAGTTGCACTTGTTTTGGTGGCGTGGTTACGGCCGACAGTAGCCATTATTATGTGCAAAAAAAACTGCTCATTAGTGACCACAGTCGTGTGACTTCAGTAGCGTCGGGGACGACGCTACAATACAATACATTTAATGTCACAATTTCAAAACATGCAATATATCATATGACAACTAAATACACTCGGATCATTTTAAAAATGATTTCAATGAAGACATTAACTTTAGTGTTAATGTATGAGTCCCCTGTAAATCCTGCATGGAAGTGAAGTGGGACACTGTTGCTTAAATTAATGATGGACACGGGAGTTAACACTTGCATGCTCCAGTTATAACGTTGCAATAGTCTTAGCTAATGATGGACGTGTGAATTAACAGCTGCACCGATCTTTTTTTTTTACAGAGACGCAACTTACACGACGTTAAAACACAGTAACAAGTTGCATTTATCTGTTTACTTCAAAGAGATGCAAATTGTGCAACATTAAAATGCCGAAATACTCTCTTTTACTGTAAGTGACATGTTTTATTGTTTTACAAAGTCACATCTTACCATGGTGTAAAAAAAATTAATAAAAAAAAAAAAAGAGTATGTTTTGCTGCTCCTCTGCATATCAACTGCTGTGGAGAGAGTGAGATCTGCTTGTGTCTGTGATAGGGATGGTCCACAGGAACAGCTCAGAGAGACAGAAAGGGAGCAACAGACTCTCCGTGCAGCAAAAAAGTTAATATATCAGCTCCATTTTCAACGATATTGATTAATCTGTGATATGTGATAATCGGCCCCGATATATCAGTCAGCCTCTGGTTAGCACAAAGCAATATCATACCGAATAGTTATTTTAATAACTTGTTTAGATTAGTTGGCTGTTGGACTCTTTGATATTTGTGATCCATGTTGACCCAAGTTACCTCAATGCATGTGTCTTTATTTGTGTGTGTCTATATGTTGCAGCTTTCCCACACACAAGAGTGCAGTGAAGATGACAACATGGTGCCTGTGCTAAGCTCCAAAAAAGCAAGCGAACTGGCCGTCAATGAAGTGGCTTGTGCCCTTCAGGTATGACCTTGTCATCAATCCGTTCATCATTCAGCATTCAACACTGTTTAAGACTATTTTGATCCAGACACCAAGAATGAGGCTGAGCGTTTATCTTGTTATGTCTGCACTGCAGGCCAACCTTCAATATGGGCTGAGTGAGGAGGAGGTGGCTCGTCGCAGGATCTACCACGGCTGGAACGAGTTTGACATCAGCGAAGAGGAACCGCTGTGGAGGAAGTACATCTCCCAGGTAAGATGACATGGCCGCCAGCGAATCTAAAGTCAACAAGATAATAGCTGCTCCTTGGAAGCACTGTTGGTTGTGTTGTTTGGATGCTTATATGAACTTGCTGCCCTCTCTGAGGCTCCGCCCACCTCCATTTTGTTACATCATCTCCTTCTGATCAACCCAGGAAAGGAGGAACGGTCCTGTGTCACTCATCACACCACCACCACTACTGATACAGTGTGCACATTAGCGAGCATGCATACAGACTAGTTCTGTCCCGCTTGAAACCAGGTCACTGGGATGTTGGACCTGAAAATAGAATAAAGTGCAAGACCCCTTCCCAACAAACCACACCCATAACCTGAGGGCAGTGCTTACAACAGAAGCCTATTTTCATCTGGCATTTTGACTTTATTCCTAATCTGAAAGTTTACTGTTGTTGTAGTAATGGACTTGTGTTTCTGTTCTTGCAGTTTAAGGATCCGCTCATCCTGCTGCTGCTGGCGTCGGCCGTCATTAGCGTTCTCATGCACCAGCTGGATGACGCTATTAGCATCACTGTGGTGCGTTCAGCTCTGTTCTTTCTAGAAGATTCACTTGAGCGACGTCAGAGAAAATCTGATCAACTTGGCTGGCGTTAGCATTAGCATCATTAGCATCGTGTGGTGTCCCCACCAAAAGACAGTCTAATGTGTTTGGTTTCCTGACAGGCAATCATCATTGTCGTGACCGTTAGCACCACACTATGCTAATGCGTTAGCATTAGCATCATTAGCATCGTGTGGTGTCCCCACCAAAAGACAGACTAATGTGTTTGGTTTCCTGACAGGCAATCATCATTGTCGTGACCGTTAGCACCACACTATGCTAATGCGTTAGCATTAGCATCATTAGCATCGTGTGGTGTCCCAACCAAAAGACAGACTAATGTGTTTGGTTTCCTGACAGGCAATCATCATTGTCGTGACCGTCGCCTTTGTCCAGGTGAGTCTGACTGGAAGACAAGGTGCATCATGGGAAAATAAGTCCTCCTAAACCCTCCCTTTGTTTATTCTACAGGAGTATCGATCTGAGAAGTCTCTAGAAGAGCTTGGCAAGCTGGTGCCCCCAGAATGTCACTGGTATAAAGTATAACCGTGATTGCGTAATGGGTAAAATGTAGATGCATGTTGTGAACACTGGGGTGATATTTCAGTGTCAGGGAAGGTCAGCTGCAGCACATGTTGGCCAGAGAACTGGTTCCTGGAGACACCGTCTGTCTGTCGGTGGGAGAGAGAGTCCCGGCAGACCTGCGCCTCTTTGAGGTGAGCACCCGCTAGCATGCATGCGGTGCTCAATCTGCTCTGCTGCTTTGATTGAGCCACCTGATCCAACAGGCCACCGACCTGTCTGTGGATGAGTCCAGTCTGACGGGGGAGACGGCGCCCTGCTCCAAGTCCATCTCCCACCAGCCGTCCGCGACTGACGGCGACATCGCTTCTCGCAGCAACATTGCCTTCATGGGCACGCTGGTGCGATGTGGAAGAGCCAAGGTAGCCAAGCGATGGTGAATGTACCACTCTGGAAGCTTCTACAGAAACACACTCACATTTCTTCTTCTTCCTGTCTGTCAGGGAATCGTCATAGGAACAGGAGAGAACTCTGAGTTCGGGGAGGTGTTCAAGATGATGCAAGCAGAAGAAGTACGTCTCCTCTTATTGTCTCACATGCGCACATATTCAACTTACTTACTGTTTGCGTTTTTCAGGCTCCGAAGACACCGCTGCAGAAGAGCATGGACCTGCTCGGGAAGCAGCTGTCGCTTTATTCCTTTGGCATCATTGGTCAGTTGGTATGACACGCGTCGTCACGTGTCATTGTGTGCTGCTGAACACGATGCATCTACTTTCTGCAGGGGTCATCATGCTGGTGGGTTGGCTGCAAGGAAAGAGGATCATGGACATGTTCACCATAGGTGTCAGGTACTTTCCTTTCACAATCCATGACATGGTTGAGGTATATATGTACATGAAAATCGCATTTAATCCTTTGAACATGTTCAGTCTGGCAGTGGCAGCCATTCCCGAGGGTTTACCCATCGTGGTGACAGTGACACTGGCGCTTGGCGTGATGCGCATGGTGAAGAAAAGGGCCATCGTCAAGAAGCTCCCCATTGTGGAGACGCTGGGTATGACACAAAAATCGGGATAGCCACGGGAGTCGCGTGACCTTCTATTCTTCCCAACAGGATGCTGTAACGTCATCTGCTCGGACAAAACCGGAACGCTGACCAAGAATGAGATGACTGTCACGCAGATGTTCACCTCTGATGGGCTCCATGCTGAGGTGAGAACACCACATTCCATTCGCTTCACGACGTGACTCTTTTGTCTAGTTTTTAAATCAATGTTGCTTGCTTTCATTGTTTTTGCTCTGGATCCCAGGTGACAGGTGTGGGCTACAACGGGGACGGAGAAATTCTAGTAGACGGAGAGGTCATCCACGGCCTTTCCCGCCCGTCACTCAGCAAGATCGTGGAGGTCAGTCCTTGGCTGAATGTTTGCACACTGTGGAGATTGTCACACCATCACTGACACAGTAAATAGAGTGCTAACTGGTGTGTGTGTGTGTGTGTGTGTGTGTGTGTGTGTGTGTGTGTGTGGCATCAGGTCGGCTGTGTGTGTAACGACTCTGTCATCAGAAATGGGACTCTGCTGGGACGGCCCACAGAAGGAGCGCTCATCGCCCTCGCCATGAAGGTAGGAAGACTGTGTCCATGTCACTCGGTGTGTACTTGTAACTACCGCCTTTGTGCTGTCAAGATGGGGCTGGAGAGCCTGCAACAGGAGTACGTCCGCCAAGAGGAGCATCCCTTCACCTCAGAGAAGAAGTGGATGGCAGTGCGCTGCGTTCACCACACCCATAGGGTGAGAGGCGGTCACTCCTTCACTGCCTCTTTACAGTGTGGAATATTTGTATGGTATGGCAGTCATATATAACATATCACCATGGTGATGACACTGTGCTGCTTCAGGACGAGGTGGGGGTCTTCTTCATGAAGGGAGCCTACGAGCAGGTGATCCAATTCTGCAGATCCTACAACAGCAGAGGAACCGCACTTCCCCTTAACCAACAACAGATGGAGCTCTACCAGCAGCAGATCAGTTATATGGGCACTGCTGGCCTCCGAGGTAAAGATACCAACTTGATGTCACAGAGGAAGCTGCCACGTTTGTCTCCCAGCACTCCGTCCAGTCGAACACTCTGTCCCTCTTTTCTTAGTTTTGGCGTTTGCTTCCGGTCATGAGATGGGGAGTTTGACCTTTTTGGGGCTGGTTGGCATCATCGACCCCCCCAGGTCAGGGGTCAAAGAGGCTGTGGCCACGCTTATCAGCTCTGGCGTTGCCATCAAGATGATCACTGGTGACTCCCAGGAGACTGCCATGTCCATTGGTGAGTGTGAGGGACGGCGGGATACTTGCTGATAAGGTCGCCATGTTTGCATGCATCACGTGGTTGTCAGATGATGATGATGATGATGGTAGCTCAATGTGTGCAGCCAGTCGACTGGGCCTCTCCTTCAAAGGATGTCAGTCCCTGTCAGGAGATGAAGTGGACCGCCTAGACCTGCAGCAACTCTCGCAAGTTGTTCCTCGAGTAAGACTGCACACACAACACCTGAAGTCTGAAGGAGGCGCTCCTGAGCATGTGTCTATTTTTGTCTCTACAGATCTCTGTGTTCTACAGAGCCAGTCCCAGACATAAGTTGAAGATCGTCAAGGTGACCAAATATACACACATCATGTCAGGACATGACAGGAAGTGCAACCTGAGACACTCTTCCCTCTGTCTATCTTCTTGTCCGCAGTCTCTCCAGAACATTGGCGCTGTGGTGGCCATGACGGGCGATGGAGTCAATGACGCTGTGGCTCTGAAAGCGGCCGACATCGGTGTGGCCATGGGCAGGACGGGCACGGATGTCTGCAAGGAGGCAGCTGACATGATCCTAGTGGATGATGACTTCCAGACCATCATGTAAGTCCCATTCATTTTCTTGTTCTTCCTTGTTTCTTCCTACCTCCTTTCTATGTCTTTCTTCCTTTCATTTTTGTCCTTCCGACTTCCTTCCTTCTTACTTTTGTGCACTGATGACTTGTGCTGGCAGGTCGGCCATCGAGGAGGGGAAAGGTATCTACAACAACATCAAGAACTTTGTGCGATTCCAGCTGAGCACGTGAGTGTGGGAGTACTTCATTTTTACAGTCCTGCAGAAATGTCAATAACCATGATCCTCACTCGCCCCCTTCCTCCCCCCCACTGACCTCTAGGAGCATCGCTGCGCTGACGCTCATCTCCTTGGCGACACTGATGAACTTTCCCAACCCCCTAAATGCTATGCAGATCCTGTGGATCAACATCATTATGGACGGACCGCCCGCTCAGAGGTACAAGAGCGGTGAAGCAGGTTGTGTCCGCTGGCGTCAGGGTGAAAGTAATTGTAACGTTTTATTTGTTGTCAGTTTGGGCGTAGAACCCGTGGACCGTGATGTCATCCGCAAGCCTCCTCGGAATGTAAAAGATAGCATCATCACGCGCAGTCTCATTGTCAAAGTTCTGGTGTCGGCCTTCATCATCGTCTGCGGGACACTCTTTGTCTTCTGGAGAGAGGTAGTGTTGATGATGATGATGATAATGCAGACGGCGCCTAGACGTTTGTGTTTGCGTAAAGTTGCAGGACAACGTGATCACTCCTCGAGACACCACCATGACCTTCACCTGCTTCGTCTTCTTTGACATGTTCAACGCACTCAGCTCTCGCTCACAGGTGATGCTTCGTGTTGACAAATCTACTACATGTTAACCGCATGTCGCCATGGTTACTGTGCATTAAGTAACATGTTTGCGTACCACCCTCAGACACGTATGGTCCATGAGATGGGTCTGTGCAGCAACAGAACCTTTTGCTTTGCCGTGCTGGCGTCCATCATGGGTCAGCTGCTCGTCATCTACTTCCCGCCTCTGCAGAGCATCTTTCAGACAGAGAGCCTCAGCTTCTTTGGTGGGTGTCCTCCATTACTAAAAGTAATTACAGTAAACCTTGGATATATCCGATTCAATTGTTCCCACTGGTTTTGTCCGATATAAGCGAAATCTGTTATATGCGTATACCGGAAAATGTCCGTTTTACGCATATATGGGATTTATATCCGGTATATGCGTAAATCGGATTTCATCCGTTATAAAAAGGCACTTCCTTGACTGTTTCCAATGTACCTGGATGCGCAGGCAACGCTGCAAACGCTGCAAATGACGTCGTATTGCCTGTCACGATTCGGCGAATCGGAGCGCCACGATGCGGCCATTCGATATATGCAAGGGAAATTTAATGGAAATGCATTGGAACGGGACTGGAGATTTTGTCCGAAATAGGCCAAATTCGTTATAAAAAATCTGATATATGCAATGAATTTTTATTGGAAATGCATTACAGAAAAATTGGTTCTTTTTTATCTGTCCGTTGTGAGCGAATTTCCGATATATCCGAGGTTTACTGTATTAGCGAGTCATCAAAGGGTCCTCCCATATTTGATGGCACAACCTAAAATCATTTGGAATTTATCGTCTGTCTAGGATCTCCAATTCCTAATAATAGGATATAAAACGATATGAAATTCTAATTCAGTGGAGTCTGGTATAAAAAGCTACAAGCTATATACAAGCTCAAATTGTAAAGCACATTTAATATTGGAAACAAAGTGGCTAATTTTGCTAATGGGATGTCAGCCTCTGCACGCATTGCTTCTAAATGTTCAACAAACTCCAATGCCTGTGTTTGTGATTAAGGAAGATGTAGTCACCCATGCAATTCCAAGATATTGGAAGATATTTTTATGGCACTTTGTTTTGTTTACGCAGACATGGGGGGAAAAGCGTGTGTGGAAAATGTGGTTAAATTTTTTTACACATTTTTTTTTTCAAGATCTGACCTAATTAACGTTAACATTTTGTGACGAACCGCTGTCTTTGACGATCAAAGTTTGTCGCCATGTACCACCCACATCCTACGGCATCAGCTTAAAGGGGAGCTATTATGCTTTTTCTATTTTTCTGTCTGACCTATAAATGTAGTGTCACTAAAGTGTCAGATAATGAGGTTTACGCATTTGGAAGTGAGGCCTGAAAGAAGTTTGGGATGGCTCAAAATGCTTGTTTTGAAAAATCGTCGTAAAACTGCCTCTTGTGATATCACAGAGGCCTGGACTTCCTTAAATATAAACTCTCTGTCCTCCTCAATGCCTCCGCAATGCCTCAAAAGGGAATGATTGATTCCTTACCAGCTAAAGAAAGGCATTTTAAGCAACAGTCTATCAACTCCTATAAAGTTAGTGGCACAAACTGGAAGTATTTCTATGCCCTCTGCAGTGTGACCAACCACTGTAGAGTGGAGGCGGGGCATGGACAGTTTTCACGGGAACCACAAAATACAATGAAATACAACTGAATATGTTAATTCTGGAAGAACTAGAAAGCTTTCTGTGCTGGTTATTGTGTGTAGCTGCTCTATAGGAGTCCATAACTCAATACAAAGGGCTGAAAATGAGCACAATAGGTCCTCTTTAAATACTATATCAGTGCCCAAGTCTGTAATTTTCATTTTGATTTGGACTCAAATTCCTTAGGTGGAGTGTTTCACCCAAAAAAAGACCTTTTATTTTATAACATGAAGAGATGATTGAATGTGTCCTCTCAAGGTAGACCCCTGTTCAACAAATTGTTACTATCTGTGCGACTGTTGGAAGGGATTTTTTTTTTTTTTTTTAAAGGGGGCGCTCCTTAGTGAATTTTCCACCCGCTAACATGTGCGTTATGCTCTGTCTTGGTGGTGCAGATCTTCTCTTCCTGGTGGCACTCACATCGTCAGTGTGTGTGGTATCGGAGGCCATTAAGAAGATGGAGAGATGGCGAAGAGGAGAGAAAAACCTACCCACTGACTACTTCCACGAAGTATGACGTTCTGGCTCCTCCTGCTCGGAGGAACAAGACCAGGATGAAGGTGACGGAGTCTGAGGGCTTGCAGGACCTCCCGCGTTAGTCAGGAGAAAAGACAATTTGGCTGCTCTCACCCATCACACCATCACCCACATTCCTGGTCTTTCCCGTCCCCTTGAGGATTCCACTGACAACTACTGAGCCTGCTTCCAGGAGGTCAAAGGTTGTGATGCACTAGAAGGGAACAAACATGGAAAGCTCCTTATAACACACACACACACCCCTGCTTTGGTTGACTCTGATGACGTGCTTTCAAGTACGACATCTACAAAAGGCACAGCAGGCTAGCAAGCTTGCGGTCCCACACAAGCTAGCGAGGTCAGCCCAGCGGCGCAAAGCAGGTGTGTTCAGGGTCCAAACGCCCGCCTGCTGTAGTCGTCCTGTGCCTTAACAGAGTCATCATCATCGCCTCGCTCTTTTCCAAAGGTTTTTAGATACTGTACATGTTGTTTTTTTAGGTTTGAATTTCATTTCTAACAATAGAATAAGCCAAATGAATCACTATTAAATCATTTCTTTATTACTCCTACATGTCAATATGATATGAAGAAATCTAAACCAGTTTTTGTCAAATCTTGACTTTTAAGACTCCCATAGCGACGGTCTGACGGCCAAACACAATCCATATTGAAGAGTTTGTGTTGAAGGTCTCATGACCTGTCTTGCCAGGTGTCTTTTCTTGTGATCATGTGACCTGACAGGTCTCTCTTCCTTTCATCATGGGACCTGTCCCTCCAGGTGTTTTCTTCTTTGCTCTTGAGACTCTACTTCCTGATCATTCCATCAGCTTTGTGTCTGCTGCAGGTCCTCACAAAGCACATCAGTCGCCATTCAACTAATACGTTCTAGAATATTCTAGTAAAACATGACTACTTTTATAGTTCTGTATACGGTCACTCGTCCAACCGTTTACCCAAAAGAAGCTTGAATAGTATGAATATATATTTTTAATAAGTAGACATTCAAAGTTGTAGTGAGACTGTGGTGCATTGCTAAGAACAAACATTTTATTTCATTTTGGACGTGTGCTCACCGGCTGTTTTATTTATTTTGGGTGTCAAATGTTAAATAAAAGGATCTTTACAAGGCCCCAGTGTGTATTCTGCGCATGCGGGAGTCAATTGTGTGCGTGCCTTGTCACGTGATAAACGTGCCAGAGAACTGGTTCAAACCGACCGGAAGCTGCGAGCACAGACAGAGCGTGCCGACCGCTATGACGTCTGCCAGGACTGCCACCCTAATTCAGCGGCTGAGGGCCGCTACCGCTACTCCTCGCCGCCGCTTCAGCCTGGACGTGAGCGCTCAACTGCTACGTACACGCGGCTACGTGCACGGCGACTGGGTCTCGGCGCCTTCTGACTTCCCGGTCCTGGACCCGGCCACCGGAGTAGAGATAGCCAGGGTGTCTGACTGCGGGCCGGAAGTCGCCAAGCGAGCCGTGGACTCTGCGTACACTGCTTTCTATGAGTGGAAGCAGTACACTGCCAAGGTGGGTCACACGCCGTTTGTGACGTCACGAAAACGGCACAACACAACAAGGAGCCTGCATTCAATCGGCGGCGTCTAGTCATGTGTGTAAAACATAACGTGTGATTGGTTATTGCAGGAGAGGAGTCTGCTGCTGAGGAAGTGGTTCAATCTGATGACTCAGCACAAAGATCACCTGGCTAGGCTCATCACCTTTGAGTGTGTGAGTGTGCTCCTAGTGTACCTCAAGTCTAGTTCTAGTCCAGGGGCCCGTTGCATCAAAGTAGGATTCAGACATCTGGGATGAATAAATGAGCTGAATTTAGTCAATCCAAAAAATAGCATCTTTGCTAATTGGTTGCACAAAGACCCAAGCACCAGGATGAGCATACATGGATTCATTCATTCATTCATTTTCTACCAATTTTTCCTCATGAGGGTCGCGGGGGTGCTGGAGCCTATCCCAGCTGTCTTCGGGCGAGAGGCAGGGTACACCCTTGACTGGTCGCCAGCCAATCACAGGGCACATATAGACAAACAACCATTCACACTCACATTCATACCTATGGACAATTTGGAGTCACCAATTAACCTAGCATGTTTTTTGGAATGTGGGAGGAAACCGGAGTACCCGGAGAAAACCCACGCATGCACGGGGAGAACATGCAAACTCCACACAGAAGATGGCCGAGGGTGGAATCGAACCCTCATCCTCCTAGCTGTGAGGTCTGCGCGCTAACCACTCGCGCGCTGTGCCGCCCCATACATGGATTAATTAATGAAATGAAATGTATCAACTACTGCTGCAGAAACGATCACAATTACTATCCAAAGAGTGGATTAACTGTTGGTTTCCATCAATGGTGGCTGCTGATCAGGGATGAGATTAAATAGATCATGGACCTGAGCTCCACAGAATAAATCTCTATGGTAGCGATCATGGACACGCAAATTAATTTATGCAACGACTTGTGCAATTGGATCACGGATATGTTAAAATAGGATTACACGATATCCCGGCTCCATCCCTTATCCTAGTTTTGTGCAACGGGCTCCAGTTCTAGTTCATCGTGTTAGCTTGACGTACGGTGTTGTTCAGGGCAAACCCCTCAAAGAATCTCTTGGCGAGATTGCTTATGCCGCCTCCTTCTTGGAGTGGTTTTCGGAGGAGGCTCGGCGTGTGTACGGCGATGTGGTGCCTCCGCCCATCAAGGACCGAAGGATCCTCCTCCTCAAGCAACCAGTTGGCGTGACCTCGGTCATCACACCGGTAAGCTGTCATTGCGAGGATCGCTCTTTCAGGCCGGGTGCTAGCACGTTAGCATGTTGCTGGGCCAAAAACAACACAAAATGCCAAGCACTGCTAGGCTATGCTAACTAAAGTTTGCTTTTGTGTTGGCAACAGTGGAACTTCCCCAGCGCCATGATCACCAGGAAGGTCGGTGCGGCGCTAGCGGCTGGGTGCACTGCCGTGCTCAAACCTGCGGAGGACACGCCCCTTTCAGCGCTGGCTCTGGCTGAGGTCATCTATCACTGAACTACTTCCTCTTAACTTGACAGCCACAACTCAACCTCTAAGCATGGACAGCAGTGTGGCTCATCTGATAAGCGTAGGCTGCTAGCTTCTGCTTTTTACAGCAGCGCTTAGGTGGTCCAGTTCTAGTCTACATGAAATATTTCTAGGGCTGAAAATGAGCATAATACAGCATGTCCCCTTTAAGTTGTGGTAGCTTTAGTCCAGTTGTAGCCTAGTTCTTGTCTGTGTTAGCTTAATGTAGTGTTAGAATTCACCAAGCGTTAGTTTTACCCTAATGATGTTGCAATAGTAATTCTGCATGTAAATACTACCTGTGTGGTGGGTGGAGCTTCTTGTATTAATGTTGGACAAAAAAAATTTTTCCAGAGGCTATCTGCACTTGAGGGGACAAAGGGGACCAAGTCCCTGTGACACTTTTGAGACGTAAGATGGCTAACTTGTTGTGTGGTGCTATGGCGGTTGCAGCTAGCAGAGCAGGCAGGGATTCCAGCGGGTGTCTTCAACGTGGTTCCGTGCTCCAGAGAGATGGCGGCATCGGTGGGCCGGGTTCTGTGCACGGACCCTCTTGTGGCCAAGATCTCCTTCACGGGCTCCACTGCCACTGGCAAAGTAAGATGGGGCCGTCATGCTAATATGCTAATGCTAACAGTAGCGGACACTCATGTGTGTTGCTGTCAGATGTTGCTGAAAATGGCCGCCGACACTGTCAAGAGGGTTTCCATGGAGTTAGGAGGCCATGCGCCCTTCATTGTGTTTGACAGCGCGGATGTGGACCAGGCGGTGAATGGAGCCATGGGGTCCAAATTCAGGAACTCTGGACAGGTGAGGGATGGCATAGTAACACGGCGTCACAGCGTTGACTGTCGTCTCCTGGTTGCCTTGCAGACGTGCGTGTGCTCCAACCGCTTCCTGGTACAGAACGGCGTCTACGAGCGTTTTGTGGCCAAGCTGGGCGAAGCCATGGACGCCCAGTTGCGCGTGGGCCATGGCAGCGAGGCTGACACTACGCAGGGGCCACTCATCAACGCCAGAGCGGCTGAAAAGGTCCAATCTGGTTATTGACTGATCGGGCGGAGCCATCTTCACGCCACATGACCTCTGTACCCCTTCTTCATAGGTGAGCCAGCAGATAAATGATGCCGTGTCGCAGGGGGCCAAGGTGCTGAGGGGCGGCCGACGCCTGCACGGCTCCTTCATGGAGCCCACCCTACTGGTGGATGTCACTGCCGACATGTTGTGTGTGCGGGAGGAAACATTTGGGCCGCTGGTACCCGTCATCAGGTGAGCGCCACTGCCTTGTTACGTGACTGCCATGACGCATGCACTGCTGTTTCCCTGCGCAGGTTTGACACGGAGGAGGAAGCGCTGGCCCTCGCCAACGCGTCCAACGTCGGTTTGGCAGGTGAGAAGCAAAGCCTCGGGTTGGATCTCCAATCGGTCCTGATTGGCTCCTCTGCTTTCAGGTTACTTCTACTCACAGGACATCAGTCAGATTTGGCGTGTGTCCGAGGCGTTGGAGGTGGGCTTGGTGGGCGTCAACGAGGGCCTCATCTCCACGGCGGAAGCCACCTTTGGGGGCGTCAAAGAATCAGGGATGGGCCGCGAGGGATCAAAGTATGGCGTGGACGAGTACCTGGAGGTCAAGTACGTGTGCATGGGGGGCCTTAAAGTCTAGTGCCATGTTCTAATTAGCGTTAGCCTTCAGAATAGCATTATCTCTTATTGTTTTGTTGCTATAAGTTAGCCCTGTAGCGGGCTAGTTAACTTAGCATCTGTTTGGTGACAAATGTAGCGGTGGCAACAGCCAATCAGAAGACGTTTACAGATTTAACTTTGGATCGTCAAGTAGAGTTTAAGTATGGAAAAATGTCCTTTTAATTTAATCGCCTTGGCCCCTGCTTTGTTTTAATATGTCGCTGTCTCAAGAAAAAGCATGTAATTCCATATGAAAATTGTAGTTATTGTGATCTTTGTACAATAATATTTTTATATTCATGTCATTATTTAACTTCATATCTAAAAGCACAGTGGTAAGCAGAGTCTAAAAAAAAATGTTGATTTGTTGACATTTATTTTCTTTTGTAAAAAAAAAAAACATTTCCATGAATAAATTAGTGAGAAGACGACAGTGAGTTTATTTAAATACACAAACATCGAGGCAAAGCAAACATCATGGAAGCAAAACACATTTTTTGTGGGAGTGAAATACTGCATAAATGCGTAAACTTAAAATGACAGGAACTGAACAGTGTCACGTGATGAAGCGAGCACGCTCAGACCCAACCGTGTCTCCTCCCAACAATGTAAACTTTGAGGGTGACGTGACAACGTCAGAACTTCCTGATGAGAGAAGGATCATTGAGGACTAAGGAGGCAGCACTGAGTGTATCCAAGCAAAACGAAACGAGGAGGAAGTCAGTCACACTTTTCCATCCTTTCAGCTTGCGGCCCACTGACGTCGGCCATCTTTATCACTCTTGGACCCCAACCAACATGGCTGACACTGTCCGAAATGTTCTCCGTTTTCTCCACCCATGCTTGGCAGGAGGTCACAGCTTGTTCTCCTATTATGACGTCTTCTGGACATCCAAAGATAGTGGCGTAGCAGTCCAGGGTGGCAGCAGAGCATGCTGGGTAGTCAGCACTCCAGCGGTGGGTGGAAGCTGCGTCTGCAGTCGACTGCCTTGGCGCTGGGAGGCTGAGCTCGTTTCCTGCGAAGCTCGTCTTTTCCTAGAACGCTGCCCAAGCGCGAGTACGCCGCCTTGTACTTCTTATCGAAGGCGGCTGCGGATGAGAGCGAGAGAGACGGCGTTAGCGGCGCAACGACATCCTTTGGACCACAGGTCTTACCGGCGTGGTCTTTGCCCATGGCGGCCAGTGTGAGGAAGAGGAACTCACGGTATACGCTCCTACAACACAAACGCAAGATGACACAGTGGAGCGTAAGTTGGCGGAGCCTCATCTCACCTCTGTAGGCGCGGCGGCACTGGCTGTTTGGCCAGCGTGTCGAGGAAAAGGGTTATGGCCTTGTGGACCTCGTTCATGCCCACCCAGCGTAGGACCTCCTCCAGGAAGGACAGTGTAAATGGGTGATTGTGGCGGCGCCATCGGAAGCTTCGCATTGGAATGCCACCTGTTGGAGGGAGGGGGAAGTAGAGTTGGCGGGGTTACGGATCGGTAGCGGCGGGCCATGCAGTATGTGCAGTGTGAGTTTACTGTGGAGCCTCCAGAGCACGTATAGGGGGGGCCAGGTGTCTGGGTCCGGGGTCAACGTGTCCCAGAGGAGCCTCACCCTCAGCGCCACGCCCTCTGACTGATGAGAGACACACACGTTACTAGGACGGGGATGTTAAAATATAACATTAGTTGTGATTAATTCATGTTAATCACATTTTTTAATCTGTAACTTTACAGTTTCTGTAAAATCAGTTTTATTGTGTGGGTCTTCTTGTGATTGAGTTGTTGGAGGTAGAAAACAACTGTCAATCACACCATCAAATGGGCATTGACTAGCTGTCATTGTTTGGGCTATTTGGGGGTAAGCTACAACTCCCATTGTCGTCGGGAGGGTAAGGTGAGGAGCGGTGAGTTGTGGAGAGGAGATGTGACAATGGAGGGGCACGTTACAGTTTTCAGTCCAAAACAACTAGCGCCAAATCTAGACTGACATGAAAACAGCGAGTGCTGCTGTGACCCCCTCCCCCCATCTAATAGCACTCACAGCCAGTAGGAGGTGTGCTACCTGCAGGGATGGGCTGAGCAGAGGTGAGCCCCGTATGAGCTGCACCAAGTGACTGGGCAGGCCGAGACGCTGGAAGAACCACAGAAGGTTCCAGAAGATGATGCAGTGGCTTTCCAGGAATTGAGGCTGCGCCAGCACCGCCTCGCCCTCGTTCTCCAGGAGGCTTTCTAGCTCCTTCCGCAGCACCAGTGGGCTCACGTAGGCCACGGTCACCTGTGGGGCCACGCCCGCAGTCGAGGACTGCAAGGGGAGGCAGATCATCAGCAGGAGGAGAGAAAAAAGGAGGTTCGGTTGAGCGTTACTGCGGTTACCGTGGTTTTCATGCTGGCCTCGGAGGGGACATCTTCCCCCGCGCCGTTACACTGAAACGGTGGTGATGTTCCATTGCCACTGGGGGACCCGCCAGCGCTCTCCACCTCATCCTCGGCATTCCACTTGCTGCGTTCGCCACTGCAAACAAAGACGGAAGTGAAGTTTGACACAGACAGAAGAAAGACACATGGTGGCACCACATACCTACTGACGGGTCCAAGGTCGCTGATCTCGGCGTTGAGGAAGGGCACAAAGGACGCAGTGCAAAACGGGCAGGAAGAGTTGAGGTTGGAGTCGTCCGAAGTCCATCCTGCCATGATCTCCTCGTCATACACCAGCGAGTTGCATGAGCGACACCGCGAGCAGCTGGACATCAACACCTGCCCATGGAGAAGGGTGGGTCTTAGAGACAGGTGATTAGTGAGAGGGCACCCAATTGCAGCTTACCTCAAGTCCCGCCCCTTCTTGATTTGCATCCCAAGAATTGCGTAGCGGATACGCTGCGTTGGCTGTCTCCGCCAAGTCCAGGTCACTTCCGACCGAGAGTGAACTCTGGCGGGGAGAAGCGTGCCACCATCAAATAAGAATATGTCGAATTGTGGGTGGAGTCAAACCTCTGAGGTGGCGTTGGCCAGACGCTCCTTGGCTTTCAGCAGTGTTTCAGCAACTTGTGACTTCTTGGACTGACGCTGCTCCGACACCCTTCGTCCCGACGCCCCTCCTCCTCCTCCTCCTCCTCGTCTCTCATCCACACTGGCAGCCCGTCGTACCGCTGATCTGTGGCGTGTCGGCGTGAGGAGCTGCTGGAGCTTTCCCGCCAGTCCTCTGCTGGGTGAGGACACGTTGTCATTCTCATCCACCGCCGCATTTGTGACGGTCGCCCTGTGGGTGTGACGTCAGAGCTTAGAGGATGCTGACATCTTATCGTCCATCCTTGCTGACTTTCCTACCTCGGATGATAGCCGCAGTCCAACTCTGACTCTGCCGACTCAGCATAGAAGGACGACAGGCAGATTTGACTGCGGCGCACCACAGTGCCAACAGGGGGCGATGTGGGTAACGTGGAGTCTCTGCACGCCAGAGGGGGTTTAGCAGCACCTGCTGCTACCGTCTTCTTGCTTGCTTTGATCTCTGTTGAAAACGAATTGGCCCCCCCTCGTGTCTTACGCTCGGCCGGTGTCTTGACACTGCTCAGGCTGTTGCTCTTCGCTAAGAAGCCCGTCAGAGATTCGTGACTGGAGCTTTCGCTCAAGCCGCTCCAACTGGCCTGACGAATTAAAGAAGAGCAGGGGCGGGACCTGCTGGGCTCGTCCGTCACTGCTTGTCCTACGATGAAGTCGATCATAAGCGGTCACCTTGATGACAGAACTTTTGACATTTGAGTATGGGCGTGTTCTGACCTGGATGTGGCCCCAGCAAGCCGCCATTGTGGCGTCGTTTGATGGGCTGCCTGAAGAGGGCGACTGCCAGTAGGACATTCCTCAGCTTGGCCCAACGCAAACGTCCACCCTGATTGGTTGATGGCCATTTGCTCTCCAGGACGGCCTGAGGCGTGCGTGAGGAATGATCTTTCATCACTGTTGCCACGCTAGCATGTATGTGTTTATGTGCTACCTTGTTGTAGTATGCGTAGGTGATGGTGTTGGGTATGATTCCTGCCTTCTTCATCTCCAGAAGGACTCGCACGGCGAGGACAGGCTGCCCATACTGACCGCACAGCTGCATCAAGATCCTGTAACACACCTAAAGTATGCACGCACACACGCAATTCAATGCACGTCCAAGATCAACGTGTCCACCTTCAGAGCCACCGATGCTACCACACCTCGTCTGGAAGGACCACTTTGCGGTTCTCCATGTGTTTGAGCACGTCGTAGGCAGCATGCAGCGCGCGCACTTTGCCGCTCTGCGCCCGCACGTAAGTGGGCAGGTAGATGAACCACAGGCCGTACATGTGACCCAGAAGACATTTGGACCACATGTCCGCGACTGCTGAGTACTTTTGAGCGCGCTTCTGTGCCAACTTGATCTCCTGCAGGACGCAACCAAGGAGCACATTATAGTGACATCACTCATCACTTTCCCCAGCCGCTCGACTGACATACCTGTTTAGTGCGTCGGGGGGCGGGGCTGCTGGGAGCACTGCCCCTGGCAGGCACACGGAGCTGGTCCTGCGGACGATCTAAGAGCTCCGCCCTCAAGGTGGGGAAGGTCTCATAACTGGACATGAGAGCAAAGTGTCACAGAATGCTTGTGACTTGTGACTGTGAGACGAGCTGAGATCATTTTCGCCACACCTGTAGAGGGCGGGGCACTCTGACCCATCAGCTTCCTGTGGTTCCTCTGGCGGCATGATGAAGACTGTGTGTTCTCCACAGGGAGTCTCGTCCAAGTCGATAAGCCGCACATCCTCCGGTTTTTCCACGTCCACCTGTCAACAAGCCTCCTCGTTAACCACTTAACAGCATGTTAGCTTAGATGGCAGCGAGAGTGCTGACCTTTTGGACGCACTCATCAAAGAACTCAAGGCAGACGTGGCGTTCGCTGACAAAGGAGCATTCCTCGATGAACTGCGTGAACATTTGCGTCCGCGTCAGCTGTGAGAAGAACTTTTGCTGGGTGCGCTCGCGAGACTTCAGGAAGCCTAACGGAAAATGGCAGATCAGTCAGACAAGCGCTACACATGCAGATGCTTCCCATGTGAGAGTGAGCGCACCCTGGAGGTTGAAGAGAGAGCTGCAGTCGGTGGCAGTGTCAGAGGGGGCCTGTGTGATTGGCAACAGGAAGGAGCGGTAACCTCGTAGCAGGCAGCTCATGAAGCGCAGAAAGGCCTCCTGGATCTCCAACTCCAGCTGCTTCTGGCGCCGGTAGATCTGGTCAAAATCTGTCAAGAGGAACTCCAGCGTTGCTTCCTCCTGGCTGGGGTAGCAAACTGTGGCACAATGAAGGTCATGTGACGACGACAAGGTGCTACAGGACAGCCATTTCGGTACTTACTCTTCTCCAGCGTCTTGTGAAGGTTGGTGAGGGTGTTGAAAAGAGTCTTGCTGTGTTTCCTTGGTAACGATCGCCATGATAATGGCTTCTTGTCGTCAGATCTGAGACCACCACAAGGAAGGTGCATGGAACGTTTGCTACAGGAAACCAACTTGCGTGTGGCGGCACTCACTGGAACACAGTGTTGGTGTCCAGGTCAACACACACCACGTCAGCAGGGGGGTCGTAGAAGTCGAAATAGCTAGAGTGCACGCCGACGATGAAGGGTACCGGCGCCAGCAGCACTTCTGCCATCTGGAGAGGACACAGCGGGATGTAGGGACACAGCCAGCGCAGTGGAAACGTCATCTGGAAACAGGAAGGAAGACACGTCATTCAGGCATACCTGCCACCCCCGAGCTCACAAAAAAGGACATTGCTCTCTTACGGACACCAGTGCCTCGCTGACCGCCGTCAACACGTCAGGACGCAGTGAGTGCAGTAGAACTTTGTGTTCTGTCAGCACAGCCAGCAGGAGCGTGCATGTATTCCCTGCACCCAGATTCTGCAGCAGCTTCAGGAAGCTCGCCCCACTGCCAAAAACACACACCAAGGTACTGGTACATACTCATAGTCTTTTTTTTTTCATGAACAGGAAATGGAATTGCCTGTCAACTGCCTCATGTTGGCGCATATGTGATCAGATAAACTAATGTGACTGTCTTATGTCCACCTTATCGTGAAAATGAAACTGTCCGTAAATTGACAGTTTATCATAGGCTAAGCATCTCTATACCATAATCTCATTTGACTTTCTGGCATCAGATGTCGCTGTTTTCACATGTTTGGGAATGCACACCCTTTTCTGCACTGAATTCATTCATTCATTCATTCATTTTCTACCGCTTTTTCCTCACGAGGGTCGCGGGGGTGCTGGAGCCTATCCCAGCTGTCTTCGGGCGAGAGGCGGGGTACATACATACAATCACAGGGCACATATAGACAAACAACCATTCACACTCACATTCATACCTATGGACAATTTGGAGTCACCAATTAACCTAGCATGTTTTTGGAATGTGGGAGGAAACCGGAGTACCCGGAGAAAACCCATGCATGCACGGGGAGAACATGCAAACTCCACACAGAGATTGAACCCTGGTCTCCTAGCTGTGAGGTCTGGGCGCTAACCATTAGACCGCCGTGCCGCCCCTTCACTGAATTATTTACTTACTATAACGCTTTGTGTGTGTGCAGAAACCTTTATAAATGAGGCCCCGGGTGGGTGTTAAGTGTGTTACGAAGCAGTTATGTTGCCATCTACTGTACAGAGTTGTAACGGCAACCTACTATAGTATATTAGTATATTGTACTATATATAGTACGTATAGTATAATAGTATATTATACTATTATACTATAGACAGTCCCATTATAATGTGTTTTTGAGCGAGGGAGAACAGGTAACCTGAGTACTGTTACTATTAAATCAATACTTAATATTAGGAATTAAAAATCTTCCTACAATATAGTTACAGTTGAAAGCACAAGTTTAAAACACTTATTTGTCACCATCTGAAATTCAATCAGACTAAACCTTTCTTGTTTTAGGTCGGTTAGGTTTACCAAAATTATTTCCATTTCCTAAATGCTGCAATTGAGATATGAAACAGATACAATGTGGGAAAGCACACATAACATGAGAAAGGTTACAACATTTTAGTTAGTTTTAGGCCCACCTTAAACACACCGTTTCCTTGTTGGACATTATGAGAATCTAAAACAAAATCAGCCAAGCTCTGATGAAAGGAACTGCGGAGATACATGAGTCTGATTCATTCATTCCGTGATCACAACCATGGGATGTCCGGCCATCATACGTATGTTCAGGAAGGGGATGGGCTACTCAACCCCAGAACCAAAGCTAAAGAGCTTGTGAAGATGACGCCTGACACTGGTAAGAGTGTGTTGTTATCCACAGTCAGACAAGTCTAAGGGCTAAAAGACCACTCTTCCAAGAAGAAACCATTTCTCCCAGAGCAACATAAAAAAGCCAGATTATAGTTTGCAAACATCCACAGGGACAAAGACTCTAATTCTTTGAGACGTAGTGGTTGGCCACAAGGACCATGGAGCAAAAAGAAGCATCAACTGCTGCACTTAATATCACAAAGCAAGAACATTATGTGGAAATACTGAAGCAATATCCCAAGCAATCAGACAGGAAGTTGAAGCCTGAGTCTTCCAAATGGACAATGATCCTAAAACTATCACCATAATAGTCAGTCACAAAGTCGCTGAAGGACAACAATGTCAATGTTGTGGAGTGGTCATCACAAAGACAATCTCATAGAAAATGAGTGGGCAGATGTGACAAGGTGTATGCCAGCAAGGTGGCCGACCAACCTGATTCAAGGCTACCAAATACTGAAATACTATATGTAAACGTTTTACTTTGCAAAAGTCATAACTTTGTGAATATTATTTCTCTCATAATTGCAGCATTTCGCAAATAAGAATAATTTTGGTAATGCTAACTGACAACAGAAAAACTTTATTACTATTAGGAAATAGTAATAATAAAATTGGTAGTACTACTATGATTTAATAATAAAAAACTACTATCTATAGCAATAATGGTAATAACAATAATGACTAATGTGTGTGCGTGTGAGGAGTGACCTGAGGGGTAGCGGTGAGGAGACGGGCTGGCAAAGAAGAAGGTTGTCATATGGGGACAACTGCAAAACACACATTTGTGTTTGGTCATGTGATTTGACCTTCTCATGACATAATGATGTGGACATGCTACAGGATGAAGACCCAAACTGTACCTGAACAAGGATGCGAGGCCGCTGGGGGGATGGAAAGGGAACGTTGTGCATGAAGCTGGAGATGTGTCTGCAGGATGAACCAATGACTTATCATCACAAAGTTCTAACAGGATTGCAGTGAAGGATGTGGCACTTACTTCTCCAAAGGTAGGACATGTGGACCAGAGATGGAGTATCTGTAGACAAAGGTGAGAAACTTCTGGAAGACGGTGAAGAAGGGCCAGTGGGACAGCACACAGATGCTCTTCTTCACCTGCAGGGTGCGCTCTGCAATGGGTCGGCGGTCCAACACACTGAGCAGGCCGAGTCGCACGCTTTGTCGCTCTGACAGAACCTCCCTTGGAAACGTCTCGTAGAACTGAATGGCAGCGCCGTACACCTGCAGGGGCGAGGCAGACAGGAAAAGGTTAACAAGTAATGTCATGGCGCTGAAGAAAAAACAAAGCATAACCAACTTTGTCTCCGGAGGCAGAGGTGAGCACAAAGGTGGAAAAGACTGGCAGCTGGTACTTGGCGTTCAGAGGCCAGCTCTCTACAGCCACGCCCATGGGGAGACAGAAGACGGGCACTGACTCTGGCAAGGGGAAGGCTTCCTGGTCGTCTTCAGGGTAGCGGCTAAGCAGACCTGAAGTGTGATAGTCATGTGACTCAACTCACATACATATGACCGCCATGTTGATTTTATGCCGTGACTCACCAGCCTCATAAACCAAAGCGTTGGCTTTTGCTACGGCTCGCTTGTAGCACACAAACACAGCGGCCCCCCACTGCACACACACATGTACACACACACACACGTGTCACAGTCTGCCATGATTGATGACTGTGTGTTCCCGGTGACACTCACCATGCCTATGTTGAGGTTCTTGTCTACACGACAGAAAGTGTGTGGCGCCACCTCACCCTTGCTGGGCAGCATCACGCCAATGTCCGTCACGCCCAGCGAGTGCAGGCCTTGCGAGTCCAAAGCGCGCCGGTATGTCAGGAAGACACGGTGCGCCGCCGGTCCAGCGCCGGAGCTCAGATTGGCTGATCGACTGTAGGGCGTGGTGTCGATGACGTACCAGCCCGACTTCAGCTGCTCCTTGCCCTCGTACAGCACCCTGCAGTGGAACATCATCTAACGCTGTTAGCAGCTCCCTCGTTAGTGAGACACTTGTTAGCGGGCTCACCCTAGGTCCAGGATGGGGGGTTTGTCCCGCCCTCTTCTGTAGCACAGGTACAGGTGGGGGTTGTTGATGAGGCCGGCGGTCAGCTCGGCCGAGTGTCCACCCAGCGACTTGTCGATGCATGTGAAGCCCTCAGGCACTTCCTCCCCCAGCCCTCGAGCTATCACCGCCAGGTCAGTCACAGGTTCTACCGCCCGGCCTGGTGACGGTAGTGAGGAGACTGTCTTGGCATCGTCGTCTAGGGGTCTCCAGGGCCCTGCGGGGTCGAGTCCCGCCACCACAAAGTAGTCCACCAGCTGGGGACATTTCTCCTCTGTCATGCCGCTGATCGTCCCGTCTCTGCCAGCGAGGCGGAACAGAAAGTCATAGCTTGTACTTCCATTGGACTAGACGTCATTTTAAGTAACATTATCTTAGTCAATTAACAAGAATGCAATCATGTTTTGTATTTATTTTCTGTGAGGGTGTGGCCTGTCACCATAGCAACGCGGGAGGAGGAACTGAACGATCCAGCAGGGTCAAAGGTCTGTGGGCAAACAGGAAGGACACAATCTGGCTGTTTCCTGTTCATCTTCCTGTGTGATGCAAGCACAACTTGATCATGTGACCCATTCTGCGGCATCTTCTGCCGCTCTCCTCGCTGTGGTTTGATGACGTGTAATCCTCTTTGATGTCTGATGGTATCTAACGGCGTTTGAACCTGTCTAATGCTGTCTGCTGTGGCCAGTGACATTAAGTCGATTTTTTGACCTCCCAACTCGCAGTTCAAACACAACGCTTCCTTTGTTATTAGCACACATGCCGCTGTGTGAACCAGTGAACAATGGTGTCAGTGATGACATCACCTGCTACGGGGTCACATGATCACCAGAGTTGCGAACATTTGGTTGTCATGACCAGCAAAAGGACAGCTGAAAGGGGGTAGCTAAGGTTTAAACACGTGCTACTATTTTTAGAGTGCCTGCGTCAAGAGAACTCGAATACACACACACGCTATAACGTGCACGTGTACATGACATGTTGTCCAAACATGTTCTTGTGTCATCTCATCCTTCACGAGACCACATTACGTCGTCACCACCCGGAAATGTGAATTGATGCGGATGAGTGAGGAAGAGGCCGAGTTCCATTATCGGACAACCCAGAGCAGCCTCACAACCCGGAAATGTAAATTGATGATGAAGCGCGGGAGGAGGCCGAGTTCCATTATCGGAGCATCCCAACCTGTGGTCCGGAAATAAACGCATGACGTCACAAAGCAAGACGGCTCGTTCCTTTAGCGGACAGCAGCTGACATCGGGGACCATCAGTCCCATTCAGCCATGTTGACTCCACTGGTGTAGATACCGTATTGGTTTCCTGAAGGGGGACGTTTCGGTGCGGTTGTATATGTCCCCCTCTTCGAAAAAAGCGGACGATAAAAGGCTCTCAGTCGTGGCCGTTAGACGACGTGCTGTTAGTGTTACCGAAGCGGCCCGCGGCTTTACAATGATATCATGTCGGTGTATCGGATGACCGTGGCCTCTCCAGTGTGGGTGTGTGAGGGTGCTCTACCTGCTCTTATTTGCTGGTTCGTCCCACAGAAGACAGCGACGATCATGTTTAGGTCATTGGCTCACATGTGACGTCCATGTTTGATCTGTGAATCGCTGCAAGAGGTCAAGACAGCAGCAGTGTCGCTCTCGCTTCCGCCCAAGCTTTTTAACAAAATAAAAGGTGTGTCCGGTAACGAATGTTAACCCATGGAAACCTAACATTTAATGTTTGTGAGAAGTGCTGAATGATGAATGGGCATGGTTTACTTTTTTTTTATAGTTCAATCACAACGCTTTGTTTTTATTATACCTTTATTTTGAAGGAGCGGTACTGTTGCGTGTGCCTGACGCAGCAGCAAACCGACGAGCTTCACCCTGAATGTTAAAACTTGGTTAGAATAGTATATATAAACACTTGGGTTTATTTTCTGCAAAATAATGTCAAGTTACAGCTTCTTTATAAATCTCTGGTAGCTGCTTTGCAAACGTATTTACAAGATACGTGACATTCCCTGCTTATTACAATTATGACAAAGACTTCAACATGAACACGCACTTCAGCCTAAAAGCAACAGGAAACATTAACAATTAAAAGCAAACGTCTGTAAAAATATCGACAATAGGAAATATGGCCTTTAGCTCATCCCTAACACCAAAAGCTCCCCCAACTGGCAGAGTCTAGAACTGCATTGTGACTCTTTATTGCATAAAACCATCTAAAAAAAAAGTTTGTTTTTGTTAACAGCTTTTTAAAAGTCCTTTGACATGTTTTTCACCTTTTTAAAACCAGCAATGTCAATGATCGTGTTTCTACTTTCTGTTTAAAAAAGTAAGTCACTGTTAAGGCCTATTCACTGGATAACTTGACAGATTTGTGTCGGTAAAACATCCAAAGAGACATTATAAGACACGCTGTAACACGCCTGGCCGCCCCTTCGCAAACTTTCAAACATTCACAGCATCCTCTCCTCCACCAATGAGGCCTGAGCACAAGCTGACTTACTGCTGAGTCGTGCTAAACATTAGGGCCTTTTGCGCAACATTTAAATGTTGACTCAAGCTGTGTGTCAATTGGTCAACTTGCGTACTTACTTAGACTTAGTCTTGTGAGTGCAATAAGTGTCTTCACAAGTTTGGCAACAAGCAGTACACAGTCACTACCTGGATGTTGCAGTGAGGGACCACCAAAACTTCCCAAACTTGAAATCATGCTGGAAATGAGTTCATTGTGTTCAAATGGAAAACAAGCTGGCAGATGGGCTGATCCAAATGTTTGTGATGATGCTCTGTCGAGTGGTTGCAATTAACCATTGAAAAGGAGAGAAGAAGACCAAGAACAGGAAGACAATAATACAAAAAAAAAACAGAAAATGAAGATGATGGTAACTATACGACGACAGTTATGGATTTGGACAGCACTAATCTCTCATTATTCACATACTCAGGAACTAAGTACACTGTGTACTCAGTGTACTTATTTAAGTGTACTGATGCAAGTGTTCCAGTTGAGACACAGCCTGTGATTTGTTCTTTCCAAATGACAAATTTGTGTCAGCTGAATGCTCGGCGCTAATGTGTGTGTTATTGTTTACAGAAAATGGGAGAAAACAATTGGAAAAAAAAGCTTCCTGCGCACGCGCACGCCAGCGTGCGTCGCATCTCAATGAGTTTTGCTGAGGCATGCCGGGGGCGGGGCTACATGCTGTCAATCACAGTGAGTGCATTCTCGTACATTCTTGTTATTGGTCGATCAAAGTGCCAAGGTTAAATCTGGGTTAGTTTGTTCCTTCAGTTTTAGTTGACGTTTGTATAAAAAAAAAAATCAAATTCTTCCGACTAAAAGCTTTGCAAGTTTAAGCCAGCGCCAGCGGGTCATGTGATCCATGCAGTCATAACAATGCTAACAGTGCCCTCTGGTGGCACAACAAAGGCCGAAGGCCCTGTGCTATCCCTCTGGGGGGGTTGCATAGCGAGAGGAGGCATGAAAGCGTTTTGGCCTGGTGAGGGGTAAGCTACTTCCTGTCAATGATGGCTGACTTCCAAATGAAGCAGTTCTGATCTGAAGGTAAACATAGCGGCGGCTTGGCTGATTGCACGATGCTTCTGCAGAAGGCGTTGCAGCTTTTGACAGAAAGGCGGCGTTGCTTGTTCCCTGCACAGTTGCATCTTGGACATTCGTACAAGCTAATGCCTAAAAACAGAAGCTGCCCCCTGCTGCTTGTCACTCTGCGGTCCATCCGCTTGTGACCAACATTGCATCTCCTCCGCCCTCAGCTGGGGCCCACTCGCCTGTCCCATTGAGGTCCTGTATGGGGCGCCTCACTTGAGCCTGTCGGAGCGGAACGAATCCTCCACAGCAGGGTCAGCCAGCATCAGGTCACCCTCCAGCATGTCCAGAGCTAATGGGTCAATCCTGAGCGGGTCGTCTAGGGAGAAGGGGTCCATTTCAAAGCCGGGAACGTGCGACAAAGCGCTGGCAATCTCTTTGGACAAACCCGGCGGCGAGTCGCCTGTAGACACATGGAGACGTCAGTCGGACAAAGAAACGTCTTTTTTACATTTGTGCTCGTTCACTCACCGGTGAGGATGATGTTGGGCACGTTTTGCCGAACATCGCTGCCGCAGCCGTAGTTCTGGTTGTTGAGGAGCGTTTGCTCCACCAACTCCGGGGTCGCCTGCATGTCAGTGCGACCGCTGCCCAGCCCACCATGGTTCAGTGACAGGACGTCACCCTGCATCTCAGCCGTGAACTATAACAGAAGATTAGAATGCACCTGACGTAAACATGTACCCGACTTTCCCTGTACATAATATTGGCGGCTGCTTAGAGCCCTGAAGATGTTAGGGGGCCCCAAACACTGACATGATCAGTCGTTAAACTAGCATCTAGCTTTGGGCCCCCAGATGTCCAGAACCTCTACTGCAGGGGTCTCAAACTCAATTTACTTGGGGGCCACTGGAGCTCGGGTCTGGGTGAGACTGGGCCGCATCAGGTTTTCCAAAAAAACAAAAAAACGCATTTCTTAAAAACAAAAAAAAAATTTAAAACTTCGCTTTGGTTCCAATTTTCTACAAGAAAAGCTCTGATAAAACATTCCACTGTATCTTACTTTTTATTTTTCTACACAAAATAAGATGAAAAATAAATAAATCAGGAATAAAGAAATTCAATCAATAAGTAATAAATAAATATAATAATAATAATAATAAAACGGCAAATTATAAAAACTTAAGAAACCACATATAGTTGGTGGGTAGACAAATTATTTTTTTTCAGATTAAAATTAACAAAGCATTATTAGAGCCCTGTAGACATGACAAAACACGACTATAGTCACATTTATACTCTTTTTATTTACAACATATTGCGCAACTGCAGGGTCTTGAGACACATGCTAACTCGCAAACTAGAGAGCTAGCGACCTAAACGGTAGCCTTCAAGTTATTTCCTTTAAACTTAAATAGCCAAAAACTTACCACTTCCACACGGATAGGGAGGATAACTATTAACAGTTATTTAACCTTTAACCTGAACATTAATCAAACGTAGTATTTTTTTCTGGGTACATGATACCATACAGCATCCATATCAAACTTGCGCGGGCCGCACTAACATTAAACTTTCATATCAAGGCGGGGGCCTCAAACTTGTGCCCCGCGGGCCGCGTGTTTGAGACCCCTGCTCTACTGGTTCCCACGCTTGTAATCATGTGACGCGTGTTACCTGCTGGTTGGACTTGGAGCCGAGCTGCATGCTCAGGTACGAGTCATCCAGCAGCGAGTTGAGCAAGGCGTCCTGGAAAATACGTCCCAGTCATCGCATCACCATGACAACATACTGTACATCAAGTCCTGATTAGTGCACGACACGTCCAGCAGGGGGTGACAAAGCTGACACTCACGTTGTACAGGTCTGAGGACAAGTTGTGACTAATTTGTTGCAGCTGTGGTAGGTTCCCGCTCCTCTGTAGTTCGGCTTCCTGTTTGACCTGACAATGGGAGGTCAAAGAGCCATGGAGGTACTGGTCCAAGGCACTTTTATTCTTTGTGAGCGGCGTGTTGGTTTGCGAGCTGCCTGGACGTTGCTACACACACACACACACACACACACACACACACACACACACACACACACACACACAAACAGTTGTCAGAAGCAGACGGGTGAAGCTGACCACAGCCCACGGTTCGGACCCACGTACCCCTGCTGCAAAGTGCTGAGCATTGAGAAGGTTCTGCGACAGCTGCGCGTTGGACCGTGGCTGCTGGAGACGGAGCATCTGCTGTTGAGGTTGATGCTGAGTCAGCAGAGGGGACTGCTGGGGGGTTTGGGAGGCGGTCTGGTGCTGACTGAGCGGGTATGGAGGTAAGCGCTGGTCCAGAGGCAGCCTGCTGGTGTCCAGAGGAACGCCCTGCGTGGGCGGCGTCAGATGTCAGGTGCCAGTTCCATAAAGAGGGAGTGTTTGTGTGTTTATGTGTGTATTACCTGCGTGATGGAGGATAGCGTGGGGGAGATAGTGGGGGAGAACTGCTTGGAGAGATGCCGGCGTGTGTCCCCTCCCATGGGCAGGATAAGTGGCGAGAGATGGGCCCGTCTCCGCGGCGATGTGCTGAGAGACGGCGCGTAAGAGGCGGAGCCACTATAGCCTGGGTTACCGCTGGAGGCCGACTGGAGAGAAGAGCTACTGTGGGACGAGTGCAGTGATTGGCTGCTGAGAGAGGAGGGCAGGGATGGGGAGGAGCCGAGGGAGGACTGCAGCGAAGGGTTGCTGAGCGATGAGTGCAAGGAGGCGGAGCTTAGGGAGTTGGTGAAAGACTGGCTGCTGAATGACGACTGGATGTTTGGGTTGCTTAGCGATGACTGCAGGGAGGGGTTACTGAGCGTGCTCTGTAGCGACGCCAGCAAACCTGAAGGAGGAAACAAAGATTGGTTATCGTAGTGGATGGTGTGATGATGACATCAATGTTCTTACCAGGCGTGTGATGGTGGAAGGCGCCGTTGCCTCCCGCTGCGTTGTTGGCGGCATTAATGCCCAGCTGTGTGAGCGTGGACGCCAGGTTGCCCGTGCTGCTGCACCCGCTCAGGGAGCCTTGGTAGCCGGGCTCGTCCTGGTCAAGCGGTGTGGGCAGCGGCGAGGGAAAGTGCAGGCTGGACAGGTCGGGCAGCGAGCCACCCGTGTTGAGCACAGAGGGGATGCTGTGGGTGGGGGTGGACTGTTGCTCTGGCGACATGAAGACACTGAACACAACAATATTGTTTCAAGTACTTATTTAGAAATATAATAATAATTTATACAGTTTTAACGGTACATGTATTCATAATCCGCCGACAGTAGAGATGAGGAACAGCCATGACATTTAAGGGGAACTGCACTTTTTGGGGGAATTTTGCCCATCATTAACAATCCTTATGTGAAACATGAACGTATATTTCTTTCCTTTTCTGTGCATTATAGCGTGAGAAAACAAGTTAATACAAGCTAGCTAACAACAGACATCATGAGAATACAGTACCTATTTTGACGCTAAAGCCCTAAAAAAAAAAAAAAAAAAAAAACACCAACAGTGTTCCATTGACATAAAACTGATTTGTATATTAACCAAGCAACAACAATATTATTATTTTAGTTATTTTTATCTGGCGGACTAACACGACGCATCGCTAACCTCTAATCTCAGCGTCATTCACAGATGGAAGAGTGGATACCTAGCTAAGATGCTCGTATGCCGTCAGCATTTTTTTCCTGAGTACAAGAGAACACGTCTTGCGCTGGAAGACATCGTTAGTGTTGACGCTGTATCTATGGTGCTGTTGTTGATAGAACTAGCATACGTATGTGTATCAATGCGCTAAGGAAAGAAGTTTTTTAAATCATCAAAATACGGCACGATATTGCAACTATTACATGCTATCATCAGTGTACGTGTTAATGCATGATCACAGCATGTATATCAAACCATGAAACTTTGTTAGAGGTTCATAGTTAGGGCTTCATAGTCGAAATAGGTGTATTCCAATGACATACATTGTTAGCTAGCTGATATTAACTAGTTTTCTCATGTTATAATGCATAGAAAAGGGAAAAAATATGTGTTCATGTTTCACATAAGGATTGGGAATGAAGGGCAAAATCAATATAAAAAAGCAGTTCCCCTTTAAAACCAAAGTATGCGCCGAACTGTGTCAATGGCGTACCATTACACCCCAAAGTAGTTAAATAAGTACTTGGAGGACTTACTTGATGTTAGGAACCTCACATGACTTTGGTCTGGAGCTCAGCTGAGGAAACTGAAGGCGGGGAAAACGTATGTCAATCTCCTTGTTGAGGGCTGGTGCATGTGAGCATAAGCATGAGGAGGCATCACCTTCTTGGAGTCCCAGGCTTTGAGGAGCTTGCCATCATCAAGGACGTTCTCTTCAATAGGAGGGACGGGATAGGGAAAGACTGGACGACAAGCACGTGCACGTGTTAGTGTGGTGTCAACAAGTTGACGTTGCAGTGGGCGGGCTCTAATATTTAATGTCTCACCGTTGCGCCTGCCTCCGTGGGACGTGAGGGCAGAGCCTCCCGTGGTGAAGGGGTCGCCTGAGGGTGGGTTCATGACGCTGGTGTGGAGGGCGGAGTCAGAGTTGGTCCTGTGGGACGACACAGACATTGGCTGTTAGTCAGCCAATCATCACATTCAACCAATCACAGGCCTCCATCGTTGATGCCATCGCCACGCCGTGCGCTGTGATCGGTTCACAAAACTTACCGCCGTGTGGCAGACGGAAGGAAAAGTGGAAGAAAGGAAAAAGATTTATTGACGCAGACGGAGGGAGGAAGATGAAGGAGGAGGAATAGGAAGATTCACCTGTTGAGTGCAGTGGTTGGGAGACGGAACAACTGGCTTTTATCCCCCGGGAAGATTCCGGACCAATTCCTTTTCATGATCGACAAGAAGAAATCGTTATTTTCCTCTGCCCGGCAAGAGCACGGAAAAGAGAACATTCAAAAAGAGAGGAAGAAGAGGCAGCCTCAGGAAGCATGAGATGAAGGCAGGAAGGAAAAGTCCAAGTAAAACTCCCAGAAGGAAGCGACTGGATGCCATGGAGGCGTGTGCCCGAGTAGCCATGTGCTTTAGATGTACCTCTGATTAGAAAGCGCTGGAAAGATTGCAAGCAGATTCCCACAAGGAGTTGGGTGGAAGGAAAGGATGGAAAAGAGGTAGTGAGAGCTCTTCCAAAGTCGTGCAGCTTCCTGTCTTCCAAGCTAGCATGTTAGCAGTCCGAAGCAGCAAAGCAGCAAGACGGAAACGGAAAAGTATGTCTCCGTAAAGACGTGAGCTAGCGGACTCTACCTTCTCCAGCTGGGATCAGGGGGCGGGGACAAGTAGGCAGAATTAGATGAAGCGCTGTCCACCTGAGGTCGTTGGTTAAGCAAACAACCAGCAGACTTTGAAAATAAAAGTTAAGAATAAGTTTAGCTAAAGGATACTTGACGGTTGCGGTACGGCCGGACTGGCGAAATGAAACGGCGGTCTCGCTGGACTCTCTCCACCAGGCCGTGATGCCGCGTGGTGCGACTGGACTCCAGAGTTGAAGGGAAGGAGGCCTGCAAACAAAAACGAGACAGCGTGAGACCTCCTGAACACGACACACAGCATAATAAATTGCTAGCAGGGGAGGTCTGCACTCACCTGCAGGTCCTGTGGGCTTCGGCCGATCTGGTTGACGTTGGGAAGAGAGCCTCCGTAGTACGGACCTTGACTCCGGGCCAGGCGGAGCTTCTGGGCCTGGAGCTGTTCAAACGAACACGACAGGTTGGTTCTCTAAAAATAACTATATCGGAAAATACACTTTTCTTGTTTGTTTCTTTCTGCTTTTTTCCTGATTACGGAGTCGCCACAGCTAATCTTTTTTTGATCCACATACTGATTAAAACAAGTAAATTTACCTTAAATTGTGTGATGGCTTTTGAACGCATTGCATATAGTAAAAATTTGCATAATTGAGATATAGATGAGATATGATAGTGATTATGAATGTGAGTGTGAATGGTTGTTTGTCTATATGTGCCCTGTGATTGGCTGGCGACCAGTCCAGGGTGTACCCCGCCTCCCGCCCAAAGACAGCTGGGATAAGCTCCAGCACCCCCCGCGACCCTCGTGAGGAAAAAGCGGTAGAAAATGAATGAATGAATGAATGATAGTGATTAATCATGATTAATTAAGAAACTCAGATTAAAATGTGTAATCATTTGACAGCCCTAATAATAAAAAGAGTAAACAGAGAGGTTCATTTAAACAACATCAACAACCACAATGATTTCACATGCAGAACAGGGTATGGTCGATAATACACTAATAATACGCTATGCAATAATTACACATAAATTTACACACCGTTAGATATATTGCACATACTGTAAATACTGACGCTTAGTTTTTTTACATTAAAAATATATTTTATACTGGTTGATTGAAATTGCAACGCAGCTAGAGGGAAAGGTACCTTCAATGCTTTGTGTGTCTTGGACCCATGCTGAACTGACAATTGACATTTTAATCGTACTTTCAATTCACGCTTTCATTTGCCTTGGCAGACAACAGCCATAGCTTGTTTTTCCAATTTCAATTTATATACGTGACCTCCATGACCGCCGAATATAAATGGAGAGTGTTTGGAATAATAAAGTCGCTGTGCTGCAGTCTTTGAGCTCGTTGTGTGTGTTAAATTGAGAAGTGTTGAGAATGGTTGAGAGTGTGAAGGGAGTTCCGCTGCCTTCAGTGAGCGGGATGACAGATAGTAAACAAGCCAACTAGCCACAGAAGCTAACATGCTAAGTAAGCTAACAACAATCGGAATTGGACGAGACTCGTCGTCTTTTTTACACTCAGGTGGAGAATAAAGGCAACTCGACTCGTCGCTCTCAAGTGTCGCTGTTAACGGAGGAGGACCGTGTCTCCGAGGATGACGAGCCCGGCTGAGGCCTGCGGTGCTGCGGCCATCTCTCCGTGAGCCTCCGCCTCTCGGGTCTCACTCACCCGCGTCGAAGTGATGTCCATCATGACCTCCTGGAAGGCGGCCGTCTCCTCGGCTTGGCGCTGCGTGTGCAGGGCGATCTTCTCGCTGAACTTTCGGGGATTGGAGGTCCCCGACCCGACTCCGGGGCCAGGGCCGGGGCCGGGTCCACAGCCACCTGAGCCCGCAGACATGTTCGCCAGCGACGGGACCAGTTTGACGTGCACCGAAGATCGTCAAAGACTGCCGCTCGGGCGAGAAGGTCTCTCACTCTGCAGCTACATTCGGAGACCAGAGGTAGGTCACACACACTTTTGACACACAAATATAATAACCAACAAGTAGTGAGTCATGACGGTAAAGCTGCTTTTGGTTCTAATTTGTGTCTGGGGGTGGAAGTCAAAAACAATGTATGTGCTTTAAAGGGGGCAGACTTTCACGTGTTAAATCTGATATGCCGGTCAAATCTGACTGATGTTTTACCTCTGAAAATCTAGGATTTCCACCAATACGATGTCAACACAAAATAAACTGCATTAACAATTTTGTATGTTTTTATTAATCGTATGTAAACTACAATAATTGCATAAACAGTTGACTCTTTCTCTCTCTGTCTCTCTCTCTCTCTCTCCCCTTGCACAAATCACTCTCTCCAATATTGCTTGGCTTTAAGGATGTTGTTTTAATAGGTTTTATGTGCTCTAATTACGATGTTAATAATATAATTTTTAATAATATAATATGGAATAATTTAATATTCCATATTAAAATTTGATCGTATATAACGGAAATTCATTTATCGCGGTCGGGTCTGGAACTAATACATAAACGAGGGACGAACTACAACGGGAGCGACTTGGAGAAGCACACTGATTGACTAGCGTTCATTGATGAAATCCACAAAACAACCCAACACTGCCACCTAGTGGTCACTATGAGGTAGAGGATATGACACACACATTTGAGACCAGTAAAATGTGAAAACTGTAGATGAAAAAAGACAGTTATTGCTCCAGTGTAGTTTTATTAATGGTCTGAGGTTTTGCCATATACTGTATATTTATCAGTAAAGAAGCCAATTATTATGAAAATGACATTTTGTTTTACAAATATAACATCATGAACTAGGGCGGCACGGAGGTCTAGTGGTTAGCGCGTAGACCTCACAGCTAGGAGACCAGGGTTCAATTCCACCCTCGGCCATCTCTGTGTGGAGTTTGCATGTTCTCCCCGTGCATGTGTGCGTTTTCTCCGGGTACTCCGGTTTCCTCTCACATTCCAAAAACATGCTAGGTTAATTGGTGACTCCAGATTGTCCATAGGTATGAATGTGAGTGTGAGTGGTTGTTTGTCTATATATGTGCCCTGTGATTGGCTGGCGACCAGTCCAGGATGTACCCCGCCTCTCGCCCGGAGACAGCTGGGACCCTCGTGAGGAAAAAGTGGTAGAGAATGAATGAATGAATGAACATCATGAACTATTTACAATTTTCATATTTGCAATTGAATTGTGTGTGCACGTGTGTGCAAATGCTAACCTCTAACACTGCTTCAAGCCTTTTCACTTCCTGGGTGCATTATTGTCCCACCTTGTGGCCATCTTAAAACTGTACCGGTTTGCTCTCAAGCAAAATAATATAAAACACGTTTGGTAGCGAATGAGTTAATAGGCAGAATAAGTGGGTCCTGTTGTGGATGATGCGCATTTACACAGTCAGCAATTTTCTGCCAGGAGTCTCTCCTCGCTCTACTGGTGGCAACATTGTGATCTTTTTTCATAATGGTCCATCATAATTGCTCTTCTGTGAAACTACAGTCAGGATCGCCCCATTTTCTTGTGAAAGTAATGTGGTACTATGTTTCTAATAGATATATGGAAGTAATATGTTGTCAAAATCAAAAACCTGACCACCATCACACACTCAAAAAATAAATGTTTAGCCTCAACAAAAAAAAATCAACGCAACAATTTCCATTAGTCTTTCTTAGTTATGACAACTTAATTTGAAATTTCTTTGAACCAACAAACAATATTGCATTGCACAAATTAGCTTTTCCTCTTCACTCAAAGCTTATTTTAAGTAATGCTTACTGAATAATTGTTGTCATAGGGACAGGTTTTTAAGTTCGTAACTCAAAGAAATATGTTAAGTCAACTGACTTAATCATTTTATTCAAAATAGTTTAATTTGTTGTCAACTTAATTATAATAACAATGCACACTTTTTAAGTAGCAGTAACTTAATATATATATACTATGTATACTATATATACTATTATGTTACCAAGCTAATTTTATTAAGTCATGGCAACTTGAATTTTGTTTTAAGCTTACCAACAATAAAATTTGAGTGTATATGACCTTCTAAATTAAGTTCATGTAATAGCCAACATTATTATTTGAACATAACTTAAAAAATAAAGTTAGCAACTTAGAAAGTTTATCTAAATCAATTAATTACACTTTTTACATTGCATTCATGTATAAAATCAAGTGGTGTCAACAGATACTCTGAATTACTTTTTAGAGTGTAGGTTTTGTTGAGATGCGTCAAGAGTATGTTGAGCCACTTTCGCAGTAGAGGCCACAGAAGAGGTCTCTCTCCCACGAGAACGACCTGTTGTATATAAAGCTTTTTAAGGCCTTTCCTATAGTTCATTGCATAGCTTACAGGTCCAAATATCGTAAGTCAGAATCCATTCATCAATTTAGTCCACTTCTGTGAGTCTGTAAGTAAGTCAGGCTCCTGATTATATAGTTGATCACCACACTGACCTCAGAACCTACAAAATCCTGCTTTGAACTCTTTCTGATTGCCTCCTTTGAAACTATCCTGGCACACATGGCCAACCTGGTGTGCTGGAGCCTATCCCAGCTGACTTTGGGCGAGAGGCGGGGTACACCCTGGACTGGTCGCCAGCCAATCACAGGGCACATATAGACAAACAACCATTCACACTCACATTCATACCTATGGACAATTTGGAGTTGCATGTTTTTGGAATGTGGGAGGAAACCGGAGTAGCCGGAGAAAACCCACACATGCACGGGGAGAACATGCAAACTCCACACAGAGATGCCCAATGAAGATTCAAACAAAAATGTTCCCAATTTCCTGACTATGTGGCCAACATGGTAATCACTTGAACACAGTGCAAACTAGTAAACTAGTCTGTGATAAACATAGTATGTTTCATCTGATTATTTGTCATAAAAAATTGGTTCTTTAGAACTCTAATTTCAGATGCATCAGCTTAGATCAATGAGACAAACAAATATGTTTAAACTTGTAATGTTTACAAAATCTAACATCTAGCTAATGATATATATATATATATATATATATATATGACAAAAATGACAAAATTGTTTAACAGTAAGAGATAAATAAAGAAATCCTGCTGGCAAATCCAGTGACACTAGAAGGCGGGGCTATCGAGTGAGCCAGCCCCGCCTTCTCTCCAAATATGGTCATGCTGTTGGCAAACACGAGGTCTTAGTTCACCGCATCGCCTAAAATAGTTTTGACTTTAAAAACGTTTCAACGACGAGAGAGCATTTGTCACATTGAGACTTTTTTTTCAAATCATTTTATTGTCATGTTTGCTTTCTACGGCAAAAACACGCAGTGACATTTTTCCGTCGACGTGAGTCATCTGTCTTGACAAACTATTAGGTAAGGAGAAAGTGGCAGTGCGCCATCTATCGAGAAGACTGCGTTACTGCGCTTCCTTGAAAGAAAAGAAAGAATTAAATATTTTTAATTACAAGACAAATTAGGTTTCAGGTTATGTTGTGGTTGCATTTCTCTTCAGATTAAAGTTTTTTTTAATTTGGATGTTGTTTTTGGTGTCGTCACATGACAAAACTGACTATCCCTCCAGACACACGATATCATGGCTGTGGCAGGTTTCCACTGCAACCATCTTTTGCAGTGACGTTCCAGTCCACATCCCAATGGTTACATCTTGATGAAGAGCACAGCGGTGACTGCAGCGAAGCCCAGCAGCGTTACGGCCACCTTGGCCACGCGGCCACGGCCATGGCCAAGCTCGTGCGGCAGGATCTCCATGAAAGTGATGTAGAAGAAGGTACCCGTCGCCACACCCTCCAGCGTATAGCAAGCCAGCTTCCCCTGTGTCGATGTTTCGCTCTCCGAAAGGCCAACGCCTATACCAACGCCCAGCGGTGCCATTGCGGCGAAGAGCAGCAGACAGGCGATGACCAATGGGCGGCGCAGGCGGCCGTGAGCCAGGGTGAAGGCGAGGCTGAGCGAGATGACGCTCTTGTGGATGGTCAGAGCCAGACACACCTCCAGAACCTCCTGGCTCCGCCCAAGCAGGCCCACCGCAAGACCCTCAAAGAGCGAGTGCAGCGACAGGGAGAAGACCAGCACGAAGGCGCGTAAGGCCGACGATGCGGATTTGGACTCCTCTTTCGCGTGGCACCGCTGGTGGGGTAGCCCCTCCCCGCCGTCAACTGCTTGCACGCTGGAGTTCTCCAGCAGACCCTGCCTCTCCTCAGTGAGGGCCCATGATTGGTCCCTGAAGGCCAGAATCACCTGCTCCAGAACCAGAACCAGGAAGAAGCCCATGGCCACGATGAACTCAGGAAGAGGAAACTGCAGCTGCACCACAGAAGGCAGTGAAAACGTTATCAAATGCCAACAACACACACTAATAGCACACACCATTAGCTAACTGTGGTGGTGCCACCCATCCTGGCAGAATAGGCTTTACCGTAATTCCTGCATTGGAGAATGCAGCAGAGATCCCCTGAAGATAGTCTGGCAGGAGGTCCAGCAGGCACGTGGCCAAAAAGACTCCGCCCGCAAAACAGTTGATCAAGGTCAGCAGGCGCCGGCGAGACTCTGCAATAAGACCGGTGCCGTCAATACGCCGTCACTCACATACCAACCCACCCACTCCATCACCTGGGCTGATGCTGCAGGGCCCTGCCCCATGCACGAGAAAAAGGGGGGCAAGGCCAAAGAGCAGTGTGACCGACAGCAGGACCACCAGCGCTGCCACTTTGGACTCCAGGGCGGGAATTTGAGCCGCATCGGTCTGGAGCGGCACCATGGCACCATGGACGGACAAGGACATCTTTGATGTCAGTCTTCCTTGTGGACCTCAGGCCCAGAGGACGCCATCAAACTGTGACTGAAGGCAATGCCGTGATTTATTAGTTGGCTTTATAGAGAATACAGAGTAGCTGTACAGAATGTGGCTAAATAAAATTAAATACACATATAAGGCATTCAGAAGACGCAGTTAAAGATGTAATGGGCTGTTGTATTCTACATTAGTCACAAGGTGTCAGTAATGTTAATAATATTTGATTAGACACTTGATTGCCAGAACAACAGGCTTTTATTGTATGATCTCACAACAGGCCTGATAATTCCTAACCCATGCTAAGCTAAAACACGACTGTCACTTCCTGTCCTCCAGGAGAGGAACAGATTTACAGCAACACACTAGTGTGAGACTTATTTGTTTCTTTCTGCTTTTTCCTGATTACAGAGTTGCCACAGCGGTTCTCTTTGATCCGCACACTGATTTTTGGCTTGAGCCCTTTATATTGACGGATACCATTGATTTCGAAGAGATTCGAACCTGAGGCGTCCGCGCTAAAGTCCAGAATGCTAACAACCACACCACAGCGGGGTAAGACGTATTTGTTTAAATAGCTTAGTTTTTGTTTTAATTTATTTCTATTTCTAATACGAGTGTAAATGTGTCTGTAGGGGTGTTATTTCATGTCCAGAGAGCTTTAATGTTAAAATGTATTTAGAAGACAGGTTTTCCATGCTTTAATTATATCAAATTATAAAAAATGAATCATATTTCTTGGAAATTAACTCATCCCGGTCGGTCTGCAGCCAGTTAACGGCGATAAAGGAGAGATTAATGTAGTCCATTGAGAGCTATAGCTAACTGGTACCACCAAGTGGCTAAACCCAGTGGAAAACACGTGACACAGGTGCACTAAACGTTTTTAAAAGAATTTTTTTGCGTATTTTGAGTTGCGTTACAGCGCTGCAACACTGCCCATTTGACATTTACGTTACGATGTCCCGTCACGTTGACCTCTTACGACCCCGGAAAATGACAACGAAAAGGTAAAGTTTAGAGGGGGAAAAAACCGTCAGGACTTACGCGATAAAGTCACCAAATCCACTACCAAGTTTTTTCCAAACGTCCTGCTACCGCACGACGAGAAACTAAAAATAAGTCAAAAGAAGTTCGCTTCTCTCACCTCTGACTCAATTCTCATCAGCTGATCTCATTTTTTTATCGCTGAGCCGTCACCTTCCTTGTCGCAAACACAGTTTTCCGCTTTTCAAAATAAAAGCAGCCTATGCGTTGCGCTATGAGCTAATGACAGCTTGTCATTAGCTTGAAAAGTGGTTCCTATCATTGGGTTGGTTATAGAGGATTGACTGAAAGTACTGCGAGCATCTCGGTTCCGAAACGTGAGAAACAATACTACTCGATCGGATTAAGTAATCAGATGAAACTTGAATTTCGACAACTTGGAAGGAAAAGGCGTTACCAACAATCTGGTGGGCTTTTGTCTGTTCGTTTAGTTGAAGTTCTTTAAAAGACCGCACGTGGGCAGCAGAAGCATTTGCTGCCGATGCGCAGCAACAGAAAAAATACGAAGAAGACGAGGGGTAGTCAGGTATATTTATGTCGAACCGGAAGTCAAAACTTTTGTTGTACTCTCAAGAGTTCTTAGGACTGGGGCACTTTGTGATGACGAAGTCAGACCGGTGAAGTGTGAAACTTAGAACAGTGAGTGACTTTTGTTCGCTGTGTCTCTTTGTATTTAACGGTTTATTTTATCTTTAAACGTTTCTTCTTTAAGCTGATTCAGGATCCGTCTTGAGCAACTGACATGTTGACGTGAGGTGATTTACATGTGCTATCATTGTGTCAATTTTGACCTTTTCACTCCCCAACGTATGTTTTTTTGTATTATGTAATAATTTTTTGTAATTTGTAATATGTTTGTGTTACTGATGTGAAATGAGAATTGTAAAAATTGAAAAGAATAGTGTTTATTTTGGCGTGGAGCAGGATGTCCTCCTCCTCCTCCTGTTTGTTTTGTGTGGCGGCCATGTTACACTGCAAGTGCAGAAGTAGATTAGAAAGTTAACAAGGTATGTGTGTTTTTACCAGAGATTGTATTGTATTTGTGCTTTGGACCTTTGACACCCTTCTGCAGGTCATGGATTCAGAAAGCAGACAATTGTTGGCGTGTAACTATGGCGACACAACAGCACATACCTGGCAGCGGGATGTACCGCTGGCCTGCTCTGTGAGTGTCTCCCCTATCAGGTCTCATTGTACAATGTATTTTGATTGTAATATTTCATAAATTTGAATAAAACTCTAGTGCTGTGTGGCAAATGAAATGTAATGTGTAAGATGGATAGATGCCTACTTTATCCAAGAGAAATTCAGATAACCGTAGCCTACCAGAAAGCAAACTCCACACTCATCACCGTCCCCTTGGGAACTAAAAACACGAAAGTCTTCCTCTCCTGTGTCAAAATTGAACAGCATCATAATTCCTTCATCACACATATAGTCTGTCACTCACTGTCTTTTGGTCTCTCCTCCTGCTGTAGTCCCAGCCTTTCAAACCCAGTTGAACATAGTGTTTTTCTGCTGTAAAGACTTGTACAAAAGTTACACATAGTTCTTTCTCTTCTCTTAACACTGTGTGTGCACAACATGTCTTCATTGTGGTGCAGTAGTTGGTAGTATGCTAGAAATCGGTAAGGTGGCTTTTCTGCGTTTGGTTGTTTCCTGAATTTTTTTGCTATTATGATGGACTATCTTAATAATAACGTTTTACCAAATACAGCTACGATTAGTAGTCGTTCAGATGTATAGATGTCATGAGATTAGACCGTGACCACCACGTGAAATGTAGTTTTTTTTTGCCATAAATTAGTCTCATTGGTGTATAAACCGCTGGGTTCAAAGTTTTTAGAAAACCGGAATAGACTACTTCCCAAAAGACTTAAGTTAAGTGTAAGTGCACCAATTGAGACACAACACCACACACATGGCGAGCTGCGAGCCATGCATTTAGCCTCCGCCCCCTCTGACACAGGCCCTGGACGACAGTGAAACAGAACATGTCCTCCAGCCTGTCAACCCAAACCACGTGTTTGGTGACGGCTCGCCCTCAGAGAGCGACAGCGGCATTTGTGAGGATCCTGTGGTCCAGAGTCCCATTACCATGGTGATGCTGAACCCACCCTCCGTCTACCAGGTGGTGTACGACCTGAACGGACCGGGAAGCATGAAGCCAGGACAAGCGAGCGCAGACATCATCTCCATAGAGCTGGGTGAGCACGTTGACATGTCGAGGTATTTTTGCAGTGCTCCATGCTGGAAAGCCCTGAATGTCTTTCCTGTGCAGACCAGTGGAGCTCTCAGGCCCTCCTGTCTGACGCATGCGTCATTGGTGAGATGCCGCCGGTCTCTGGCGACAATGCTCCAACTCCTGTGGACTTGGTAAGGATGAACGTGCGTGGAAATACTTCATACGATAAGATGTGTCTGACTCGTGTGTGCATGCCTGTGCCCTCAGTCGAGTTGGGAGCTGCAGCTGACCGAAGAGGAGCAAAAGTTGCTGAGCGAGGAGGGCGTATCCCTTCCCAATCAGCTTCCGCTCACTAAGGTTAAACACTTGGCTGACATTTCATCATGTTGCCTGCTACCTTTAGTGACCTTTTACCTCAATCTGCTGACAGGCCGAGGAGCGAATCCTGAAAAAAGTTCGCAGGAAAATTCGCAATAAGCAGTCAGCGCAGGACAGCCGCCGCCGCAGGAAGGAGTACATCGATGGCCTGGAGAACAGGTGTGCCTCTTCTCTCTGTCAAGTAATCACAGCCTTTGTTTAAAACATCAGCGTTTAATGGCGGCCAACCACAAATAAATTTGGTCTGCCACATGATGCGATCTGTTTGCTCACTCATAAACATATATTACAATGGGACTGTGGCGGTATGTCGTGTAACTCTTCTTACCACAGCTACAACCCACCACCACAAATACAGTGGTGTGGAAAAGTGTTTGCCCACTTCCTGATTTCTTTTTTTTTGTCACACTGTTTCAGATCAGCAATTAGTCAATGACAGTACCACTGAAAACAAAATGCAGTTTTTAAATATAACTTTTTTGTTGTTGCATGTTTGTCATGGGGCAGCACGATGACCGAGTGGTTAGCATGTAGGCCACACAGTCAGAAGACCCGGGTTCGATTCTCCACTTGGGCATCTTTGTGTGGAGATGCCCAAGATACCCGGGTTTTCTGAGTACTCCGGTTTCCTCCCACATGAAAAAAAATTGCATATTAGGTTAATTTGTGATTCTAAACTGTCCATAGCTGTGAGTGTGAATGGTTGTTTGTTTATATGTGCCCTGCGATTGGCTGGCAACCAGTCCAGGTTGTACCCCGCCTCTGGCCCGAAGACAGCTGGGATAGGCTCCAGCACCCCCTGCAACCCTCGTGAGGAAAAGTGGCAGAAAATGAATGAATGAATGTTTCAGATCAGCAATTAGTCAATGACAGCACCACTGAAAACAAAATGCAGTTTTTAAATATAACTTTTTTGTTGTTGCATGTTTGTCATGGGGCAGCACGATGACCAAGTGGCTAGCATGTAGGCCACACAGTCAGGAGATCGGGAAGACCTGGGTTCGATTCTCTACTTCTCTACTTGATTTGTGATTCTAAACTGTCCATAGCTGTGAGTGTGAATGGTTGTTTGTCTATATGTGCCCTGCGATTGGCTGGCGACCAGTCCAGGTTGTACCCACCTCTGGCCCAAATTCAGCCGGGATAGGCTCCAGCATACCCACAACTCTAATGAGGATAAAACAGCATAACGCTTCCAGATCATCACACCACCACCACTATATTTTACTGTTCGTATGATGTTCTTTTTCTCAAATGTGGGATTACTTTTCTCAAACGTCTTGGGGATTATCAAAATGTTTTTCTGTCAAAATTGAGACAAGCCTTAATGTTCTTTTTGTTAAGCAGTGGTTTTCCTCTTGGAACTCTGCCATGCAGGCAGTTTTTCCCCAGTGTCTTTCTTATGGTGGATTCATGAACAAGTGAGGCAAGTGAGGCCTGCAGTTCTTTGGATGCTGCGCTCTGGGGATAATTGTGGTTGGCTGACCACTCATGGGAAGTTTCACCACTGTTCCATACTTTTGGCCATTTGTGGAAAGTGGCTCTCATTGGGGTTTGCTGGAGTCCCAAAGCTTTATAAATAGCTTTATAATCTTTTCCAGACAGATCTCGGATCTCAATTAATCTCAGTTATGTTTTAACGGGAAGGGGAACGGGCAATCACTTTTTCACACAGGGCCATATAAGTTTGGATTTTTTTCAACCTTAATAGTAAAAGTTTAATTTAAAAACTGCATTTTGTGTTCAGTTGTATTGTCATTGGCTAATATTTAAATTTGTTTGTTGATCTGAACCACCTCATGGTGGCCAAGTGGTTAGTATGTTGGCCAGACAGTCAGGAGATCTGGTTTTGAATCTCTGTTGGGCATCTCTGTGTGGAGTTTCCATGTTCTTCCCGTGCATGCGTGGGTTTTCGCCAGGTACTCCGGTTTCCTCCCACATTCCAAAAACATGCTAGGTTAATTGGCGACTCTAAATTGTCCATAGGTATGAATGTGAGTGTGAATGTGCCCTGTGATTGGCTGGCGACCAGTCCAGGGTGTACCCCGCCTCTTGCCAAAGTCAGCTGGGATAGGCTCCAGCATACGCCTGGAAGAAAAATAAAATGAATAAATGTTGATCTGAAAGTGTGACAAACATGCATTCATTCATTCATTCATTTTCTAGCGCTTATCCTCACAAGGGTCGCAGGGGTGCTGGAGCCTATCCCAGCTGTCTTTGGGGCAGAGGTGGGGTACACCCTGGACTGGTCGCCAGCCAATCACAGGGCACATATAGACAAACAACCATTCACACTCTCATTCATACCTATGGAGTTGCCAAACCTAGCATGTTTTTAGAATGTGGGAGGAAACCGGAGTACCCGGAGAAAACCCACACATGCACGGGGATAACATGCAAACTCCACGCAGAGATGGCCGAGGGTGGAATTGAACCCTGGTCCCTGCGCACTAACCACCCGTCTGCCGTGCAGCCGACAAACATGCAAAAAAAAACCAATTAGGATGGGTGCAAATACCACTGTAGATCAGTCCAGTTGGAATCACTGTAGAATTTACAGTGTACATTGTGTTACACTGTGTGTGTGTGTGTGTGTGTGTGTGTGTGTGTGTGTGTGCACAGAGCAGCAGTGTGCACAGCTCAGAACAAGGAACTGCAGAAGAAGGCGGAACAGTTGGAGAAACACAACATGTAAGCAGGCACACACCACTACCACACATGCACACAGATGTATGGTAATGTCATGTAATGAAGCGCTTGTGTCCAGATCTCTGCTGAGTCAGCTGCGCCATCTTCAGTCTCTGATTAAACAAACCGCTAGCAAGGCAGCGCAGACCAGCACCTGCCTACTGGTGCGTGTGCACATCAACCTATGTGCGCTTGACTTTGTTAATGTGTATGACCTCCGGTGTGTTTGTGTGTTCAGATAATCTTTGTGTCGCTAAGTTTGATACTCCTGCCAAGTTTGAGTCCAATCAGTCGCCGCTCGTCTTTAGATGATGACTATCGGCCTTCTGGAGGTGACATCACTTCCTGTCTCAGTACACTGGACCTCAGCTGTTTCTCATTGGACTTGTTTGATCTTTACAGTCCTTTCAAGAAACATCCTCACTGACTTTGCCTCCTCGCCGCACAAGCCCAGCGAGTCGGTCCATCCAGATTCATCTGCTCTGTTTAACCCAGGCCAACCAGAAGCGGAGGTCAAAGAACCTGGACAGAATCTTGAAGATGTGGGCTTGCAGCATGTCCAATCTGGAAACGGTTCCATCGAGACTCCAAGTCAGCATAATGCCAAGTTGCCGCACACGGATGAGATGTAGTAACTTGGCCCATGCCAACCGGAGTTACTGATGGAACATGGGGCTCCTCCATCAATGAACTGACCTAGAGTCCACCTACAAGATGGCAGTGAGCCACTGTCTTTTGCAGTTTTTCTAACTTTGTGTTCCTTCAAAGCGTTAGACCCCGCCCATTGACCTCTCACATCAGTCTCTTTAAATGCGAACGTTTATTTACAAGTTTACAACACTACATGAAGCTTGACGCTTGACACAGTCAGACAGTATGACAACATAACATTTTAACAGATGACATGGAAACAACATAAAAACAACAACATGGAGGTAACTGTAATAGTTTATTTATAACATGCATAACCATTCACATAGCAGAACATCACATGTACACTTACACAATTCAACATTTCTTAAAGGGGTAGGAAGAGGCGGAACATTTAATCCTACCATTTCTCTTTCAGCAATTACTGACAGTTTGTGTTTTAACATGTGCCAGTTTACCAATTTTTAAATAGTGAATGAAAAGGATGAATATGGTGGTACAGTTGTTTGAGCTTGTAGATAGCTTTTACAGATGGAAGTGGGTGCAAGCTGCTGTCAGATGGTCAATGATGCTGTTCTAAAAGTCTGGTGCAGCCACGCAACCCGGCCGGATGCTGGCCATGATGGGAACCAGTTAGTCTTGCTGTTGTTGACCCTGGCACAGCTTGAGCTGTGCATCACACAGTCTCATGAAGAGAACGAGGGCTCAGAGGATTTAGCTTTGACAACGTGACCTTGAGGTTGATGAAGGCAATGAACAGGTGGCGGACCCTGCGGGTCTCCCTGAACTTATTGGTAAGGAACCTGAGAGCTGAGATGTGGTTGCTGGTTGATACGCATAAATCCTGCCTGCCGGGGGAAATGACCTGATTGCAAGACTGATAGGGTGGGTTGTTCAGACACAGTCTCAGGTGGGCACAATTCGGCGACAAGTTGGTAGAAGTGCAAAGCGAGAGGTCAGAGAAAGTGGAGATGTTGCATGAGTTGAGACCGATGACGGTACTGGAGGGAGAAGAAAGATGTGATGGAGTGTGCATTCAAGGAGGGACTGGCACTGATCATAGAAGAAGGTGACAGAGCATCTGCAATGTTGAATATGGCGTAAGTGATGGTGTGCTGGCAGTAGTTGAAAGTAGTTGATCAGGGAATGTTGGACTGAATGAGGGAGGGCCACCATGATCCCACCATGGCCTCCAGAGAAAGACCTCGTCACCAGGAGTGCACTTACCACTGCAGAACAACAAACCTCAGAGAGAACGGAGAAGTCTCCTGTGGTAGGAGAGCTCCTACGAGAGGAGGGTGGAAGCTCCGTGATGAGGATATTCTTGATCCTCCTCCGCCCAAAGTCATTGCCATCAAGAGTCGCAGCTACTCCGGCCCGTGGAAGACCAATCATTTGCCGCTGAGCACAATGGAGTTGAGGAAACATCTTTGTTACCAGCACAGGTACCCTGGATGGACTACCCGCATATAGTTTGGCCGGTGGGTTGCCAGTATTGTACCCTATGCCTACACAAAGAATGTGAAAGCTGAGCACTGTGTATGGACCAGAGTAACTGAGCAACCCAAGCGAGGTCTGGTTCGACTGCCTCACTAAAAGTACTATGTAGTACACTTGCAGGGGTACCATTACACAAGACACCCCATACACCCTGGGGTGTCAATAAATAACACAGAAAAATAGAATGACTAAAATTAGAGACAGGACTTTGTGCATGAATAAATATAGTACATGTAGTATTATAAATACATAATGAGAACATGAAAATAAATGCTAATACTGAAGTACTGACAACTGGCATAATACTGTGTAGTGAATGACTAGTTATTAGGGGTGTGGGAGACACACGGGCACAGGTGGGTGTGCGGCCCTACTCCCACCCACTGACACAAAGACTGACAAAAGGGCTCACTCCGTTCATGCCACTGTTCTATGGGACAAACTGGACAAGGTGCTGAAACCAATGCATAGAGGGCTGGGAAAAAAGACATATACATGCATTATCAAGTTTATTTTTTTCATTTATTGTTTGATTAATTTGTTCATTCCCAGGTCTAGTGCCCAAAATAAATTTAAGACATAAAAAAGACATAAAAATGTAAAAATAAGACATAATTTATCTTTTTTTATCAGGGTATATTTTGTACAGTCCAGATAAAGCTGACAATAACAATAAACAATAATAAATGAGACATTGTATAATAAATGGATAAACATGTTCCTGGTCAAACTGGCATAACAATGTATAACAGGTGATAGTTGTTAACAATATGAAAATAAGCAAAACAAAAATTCAGAAGAATAGTTTGTATCTTTTTAATAAATAACATAAGGAATAATGACACGTGGTCAAATGTTTTTAGTCTTCCATACCTTGTAAACATTATTTGCTTCTTTTTATTGAAATTGCTCATATTAGTCGATTGTTTTGACTTCTTTACTCAATCTGTCCCGTAATTTCATCTCATATAAATGTTTTTTTTGTTGTGCATTTTCCCCATAGATCGTTGTTCTCTATTCTTTAAAAAAAAAAGTTGTAGGTTATTGGGTTAGTGATGTGCAGATCAATACTGAACTTTTGATACAATAACTTTATGTTCTGAAATCGACTTTGCTGTGCTGTAAAAGAATGTGCTATGACTTTTACGGACACTGACCTCTAAGTGACGCTATTTTCCGCGTTCTCACATCTGATTTTGGTGGATACTTTAATCAGGTAATGTCGCTTCACAAGTCATAGTTATCATTTGCTCAGCAAACCAACAAACTATTTAACTGGCTCATTTTAGTGACGTCACCACGTGCTGTCCCTGAAGTAATTATGCCAGCAAACTGCCACTGCGATTGGTCCACGAACATAATTATATGTTATATTTCCCATTTACTTTTTTTCAGTCACAGGACCATAAAGGGCCATCACTGGGTCCGGACTGAGGTCCGCCATTTGGTGATAGCTATTTTGGAACCACCAGATTGCACCCCTTTCCTCAAGTGTCTTAGGCCACACCTATTTGTACTCACCACATCCTTTTTCATCAAGCGCTGGCTCCTAGTAAAAACAAACAACTTCATTTCTAATTTAAATGACAAGTAAAAAGCAAAAGGGACTTTACGTCTTCCAGATTCCTCCGTGATGATGTAATTATTTATGTGCCAAGCTATGTTGTTGAATAATTGACCAGTGAGGCAGCAGGGGTACGGAAACACGCAGTGAGGCAGACCAGATACATCACTTGACACCTTTGTGTGACCTTTGCATGCTCGGCTAGCCATACATTATTCCAAGTTAGGTTTAAAGCTGGCTTAATGACAGCGTCAACGCAACATGTGTGGTACAACAGGACTTTGCGTGCGTGACAAAGCTGCTGCTTTGGACAAGATGTCTCAATGGGGCCGGAAATACGAGCACCAGTCAAAGTGCCTCATCTATTATTTAACGTCGCTTTCTGTTCGTGAATGCAATTTGTTCTGAAGCTTTGATTATGGTAATACAATAATCAACACTACAGCTGGCATATATGACACAGTGTATGTATACACCTCACCTTAACTCCTACCAGCGTGTTTAAAACACAACAGAAAAAAGTAGAATGTAACAACTAGTTGAATGATACTCAATGAACAAAATAACTGCAATAATGTCTGTGGTGCGAGTCAGACCAGTAACTTCCCGATTATGTTGGCGACTCACAAATGGAGCCAATCATACGCTTCCTTCATCGGCACCATCTTTGCGTTTATTGGCGCGTCGCATCGTAATACTGCTTGCAGCCATTGGCTGCCGAAGGAACACGGAAAGTAACGAGTAGCCACGATGCTTATTGGAAATGTATGGGAGTAAAAGTATGCATTTCCTTTAGAAAATATGGTCACGTAAAAAAAACACTTCAGTAAGCTAACGATGTATTCACACTTCGTTATGATGCACGACTAATTGAAATGATTAATTTGTAATTCCTGGCATATTAAATGTGTGTAATTAATGGTGGGGTATGAAGACGAAGCTGTCCAATAAATAATAAGCATCATGTATGGGAGTGAAAAGAAGCTAATTTCCTGTCATTTCTAATATGTCTTTTCTCTCCTCCTTCAGCCTCACACTCATTTCCTCCCCCATAGTGCCGCCCAGCAGCACACAGCCAGTCAACACAGACAGGACAGACAGGACACAGTGAAGAGTGTTTTGAGGTGAGTGGCCGTATTTCATTCAAGTGTTCATGCGTTCATTCATTCATGTATTCATTCATTCATTTGCGAGGACCGACCATTAGACGAGGTTCATCGTGGAAGAGCTTGGACATTTTTTGGAGGCTTTTTAACAAGTGACTGATGTCAAAGTTGGATACATATGGGATTAATTTGTCTCTACTACAACAACAACAACAAACATTGGAAGTTTGTGTGAGGAGGAAAAAAATGTCTTTTTTAACCTCTTTTTCTTTCTTCTTGTACGAAAGTGAGGGACGATTTTTCATTTGAAACAATTCTTTGGTCCACTTGTCAGGCTTTGGCGTGCTTGGCTGTCAGCTCGCGAGCTAACGTCAATGAAAAAAGTGACTAAATGAAGAACCACTAAGGTGAGAACAAGTTCATTTTATTTTTCGTTTAACGTTTAATGGGACATATTGACAATATTAGCATGTAAACTTCACTCATTATCAACATGACAGTGACAAATATCCCAAGCCCAAATCATTTACTAGCATTATGCAGGAGGGAAAAACAACAGCAGAGCACTCTGTCCTATAGAAGAGCTTTGACTAATGTTGTTGATGTAGGTCCTTTAAAACAATCAGATGCTCCTGTCATAACAAGGATCTTTAACTAGTGGTTTTGAGCATATTCCTAAAAATGGCATAAAACTTCTGTCATGCTTAAGAGCTTCAACTTGTGTTTTTGCGGCAGATTCCCAAAAGTAGAAATTCCTGTTATTTAGATAATTTTTTACTTGTGTTTCTGATGTAGGTCCTTAAAAATAACAGGTTGCTCCTGTCATGTGGAAGATCTTTGACCAGTTTATTTAATGTATGTCCTTAAAAACGGGATACAGAAGATTTTGACTAGTGTTTTTGCAGTAGATTTGTAAAGAGCAGAATACTGACATATTGAAGATCTTTGACTAGTATTTCTGATGTAGTTTTTTTTGTGTGTTTGTGTGTGTGTGTGTGTGTGTGTGTGCTGACCATATGAATGACTTTCACATTGTGTTAATGGCTTGACCTCAGAACAGCTAAATGGTTTTGCTAATGAAGGCAGGCCAATTAACATTTTGTTGCATCATTAGTGAGCCCAGCCATCCGTCACGGTGTCATAGGTTACTAAATAAATAGGAATGTGTTGAGACAATTATAATAATAACAAAAATTCATAGGAGACCTTGTGTCCTCACTCAGAGCAGACATGTTTGGAGCCGCTTGCGGGCCGAGGATGGCATCCCGTGGTGAGGCTGCTCTGCCACTACTGCTTCTGGCGCTTGTGGTGGTGCGTGCCGCTGTGGGGGGCTACCGACGTAATGTCACTTTGGCCGTCATCTTGCCGGAGAGCAACACGGACTACCCGTGGGCCTGGCAGCGTGTAGGGCCCGCCCTGGAGCAGGCCGTTCGGACTGTCAACGCCAACTCCACCCTGCTCCCTGGCCTCCGCCTCGAATACGTCTTCAAGAACAGCGAGGACAAAGACGGCATCTGCTCGGAGTCCATTGCACCTCTCATGGCTGTGGACCTCAAGCTGGCCTATGACCCGTGGGCCTTTATCGGACCGGGCTGCTCCTACACCTCCTCCCCTGTAGGCCTCTTCACTACTCACTGGGATGTCCCCATGGTGACGGCCGGGGCCCCGGCCGTAGCCTTCTACGGCGGTGTGTACCCGTCTATCACAAACACGGGCCCCACCCATAAGAAGCTGGGCAGGTTCGCCCTGCGCATCTGCGAGCACTTTGGCTGGCGGGAGCACGTCATGCTCATGTTTAACGACAACAAGGTGGATGATAGACCATGCTACTTTGCAGTGGAGGGCCTCTACACCGAGCTGAAGAGCATCAACATCACGCTGGTTGACAGCGTCTTCGAGGAGAACAAGCCACCCATCAACTACACTCAGATCCTCACCGAAATCCAGAATGAAAGCAGAGGTCAGTCACTCGTCGTACCCTCGTCATACTCTCACACTCTTTCCACACACATCTGAGAAGGCTGTGCGTCAGTTGGTGCACTTGTGTACTTTTACTTTGTCTTTTGAGTGCATCAATAAAATGCATTGCAGTGTCGCTACACAGATGTTGCACTCAGTCAGTCTGGTGAGTGTGCAGTGATGGACACTCACCACCCTCAATAGCCAGTTTCTTGGCTATGTGGGATGAGCAAACAAAAAGCCATTTATGGGGGGGATCCAAATGTTGGTGATAATGCTCCACTGAGTGGTTGCAATTCACAATTAAAAAGGAGAGAAGAAGAAGAGGGTAAATATTCTGTCATTTCTGGTAAGTGTACAACGTCCATTATAGATTTAGGACAGCACTACACTTTTACACACTCAGGACCTAAGTACACAGTATACACAGTGTACTTATTGGAGTGTACTGATGGATGCAAGTATTCCAATTGAGAACATAGTGTGAAAGAGGCTGCCATCTTGCTCATCTGCTGACCTGAGCCCAGTCACATACACACACACACACACACACACACACGCACGCTCCTAAATGTTGTCTTGTAAAGGCACACACACTTCCTCCACACAAATAACAAGGCATGTATTGTGACAAAAGAGCAGAAATGATGATTATTAGGAATAATATTGTTGTGAAAGACAGTGTCAGCACACATGCGTACACGTTATTGTGACCTATTGACTGATAAGCGTGATGACTCGTGGTCAGAAGAGGGATGTTTGCCGCAGGGCACCATTGTTGCAGCAGAAACGTGAGCCCGATCGATGCATCCGCCAGACGCGCAGCAGCTTGATGTACTTTGTCTGCCTTGAGGCACTCTGGGACGTATGCTACGCTAGCTGTGAGGCTAACGTGGGTTTCCACTTAAGTAACACGCATGCCATAAACCAAGCTGGACCTGGCACACACTGTGCATGTATGCGGGTGTGCGTGCGCGAGCATGTTTGTGTGTGTGTGTTTCCCACAGAGGCCTGACGCCTCCCAACAGGACATTCATTAACAGAGGTCAGCAACCTGACGCCTTATAAGGAAGCTGCAGTACGCCTATCAGATGTACAGCTATTTCCTGAAAAACACGCTATTTAACTCTCGTAACTCCACACTTTGTTGCAACGTGTAACTTAACAACATCTACATTTAAAGTTATTATAACGTCCACTTTATAAATGTTATTGTAGCATCACCTTTAACGTTTCTACACTATTTGTTGAACATTTAATTTTTTTTGTTGAATAAATGATAATCAGATGTAAAAGTAGACATTGTCTGTGTGGGTCATTGTTGCACAGCCAGATGTTAGTGTGTGACAAGTGATTGGGGGGTTGTACCTCACACACACGTTTCCTTTATGGTGTGAAGCTGAGCTGTGAGCAAACATCATATCACACTGAGATGATGAGAATATGTGAAAATATGACATCACTGCAGCTGCTGTTGGATGTTCCCACACTTCATTTACATAAATGAAAGTTTGTTCCTTTTAAGGAAAACTGGACGGCTTCTTGGCTTGTTGGGTTTTTGTTTTGTTTTTTTTAGGTATTTTTTTAGGAAATGTTTTCTGCTCTGTGCTGCTTTCAAAACCATTCTTCCCATTGGGAAAATAGAAATAGAAATCATCTGTTCCTAGGTCAACCTGCGGTTCTCAAAAATAAAGAACAAGAATGAGCATCCGTTACTCAAATGTAAAAAGAAGACCAAAAAAACTAGTCGGTCTGTGTCGTAAATGATGATGTCGCGTGACAGTAGTATCAGGCTCTAAAGTGTAGACCTTAGTCAGGAAGCGCTCTGTGAGGTCAGAAGTCATCTGCTGAGCTCTTCCTGCTTTCAAAATGGTGGTGTGTACCCTTTGACCTTTAAATTTAAAAAAATCTGACTCAGCAGACATCCATAAAGATACCAGTTGTCTCCGACTGTCAGTGTACACTGTGGATGTCTTTGCTGGATGGGACTTATCTGATCCTTAAAGTGGGAGGAGCTTCCGAGCATGAATAAATGAGTTGTAAAACACTATTTTTAGTCACTTGAAGCTTGAAGAGTGTGTGTTCGTTTATGTGTGTGCATACGCGTGCGCGTGTGCTTTTCCTGCTCTTTTCCAATGCTGGAACAATAGAGGTGGTAGGACAGGAACATCAAGCATCACGGCTCAGGAGACTTCCTGGCGCTCTGATGATCGCACTCTTAACTTGGACGAAAGCCAAGAGAACACTGCTGCTGCTGCTGCTAGAACTACTCATTAAATACTCTGCTAAATAGTAACAATACATCAGTCAACACTCGCTAAATTCTCAATTAATTACCCCTCAAATAATTCTACTAAATACATAGGCTGCACGGTGTACGAGTGGTTAGCATGTAGTCCACACAGTCAGGAGCTCGGGAAGACCTAGGTTTGAATCTCTGTGTGGAATTTGCATGTCCCCCCTGTACGTGCATGCATTCCATAGGGATGAATGTGAGTGTGAATCATTGTCTATATATGCCCTGCGATTGGCTGGCAACCAGTCCAGGGTGTACCCCACCTTTTGCCTGTCATCAGCTGGGATAGGCTCTAGCATACCCGCGATCCTAGTGAGGATCCTCATTTTGTTCTATCTCTCTGGCTAAAAAGTCAAATGTAATCTCATCAGATCCCATTAGTGTGTATGACATCAGCTTGAGTGGAGCTCATGACTATAGAGTGGGACACTCTTTTACAGTGTCCCACTACAATATATCTTTCACCCCAGCTTCATGTCAAAAGGTGAAAATATGGACATACCTTTGCTCTTTCAGTGCCACTTTTATGTCACAAAGGTGCAATATTCTGCTTCTGTTGCCAAATCGATTGACAGCAATGTTAAAGTTGTCCTCGTCAACCACTGGATGAAATTTTGCCCTTAATTATAGTGAATCTGTTTGGACATTGTCAAAATGGCGGACACCAACAGGTGCAGCTAATTATATTCATCCTCTTTGAAGTCACATGACAGCCCCTCCCCTTTGGACCATAGTAGATAAATGAAATTCAGTTACACATGCTAATTATTAGGTACGTGCCAGCTGTTAGCATGCTATCTGCTAACTATGTTAGCATTTTATGAGCCAGAGCAGTGTTGTTGTCAATAATAGCATTCATCCTTTACACATCATAGTACTCAATAATGATGGAATACTCATCACTGTATACACTGTGTACTCAGTAATGAAATCCTCAACAGCAGTCACAATGTTCATTGTCATTTCCTGCGTCTCCTGTCCAGTCATGTTCGTCTGTTGCTCGCCTGACGTCTTCAGGAAGTTGATGGTTCAATTTCGCCACGCGGACCTTCCTCACGAGCAGTACGTCTTCTTCTTCATCGATGTGTTTGGCGAGAGCCTCAAGTCAGACCACAGACAGCCCTGGGCGCGAGGGGACGAGGATGACGCCATTGCGAAGGAGGCCTTCCAGGTACGCCTGACCTGACCCTCCACACATGTGGCCTGTTGATATGATGATGTGTGTTTTCAGAGTGTTAAGATCCTGACGTATCGAGAGCCTCAGAACTCTGAGTATAAAGACTTTGTCCACAACCTGAAGGTGGACGCCAAGACCATGTTCAACTACACCATTGAGGACTCGTTGGTCAGTTCTTGTGTTTTGTCTCATATCATCACACACAAATGCTGCACTTTGTGCTGAGAGCTAAGCTAACATGAGTTAATGTCCATCTTTACAACAGTCTGCTATCAGCCACTTTCCTCCGTGCTGCAATACATGTAATCACATTACTGCACTACACCGTGTCACTTATCACAGCCTCTCTCTCTGTGTGCGTGTGTGTGTGTCGGGCGAGGTAGGGAGGGCAGCTTGTAAAGCCAGTTAATCAGTAGCAGCCAGCTGAGAGACACTAATGTGTCGAACAGCGCTCACACAAAAACACACAGTACGGCCATAAATGTGAGCAAACACGTCTTCCACTGTATTGTGTGCTCCCACACCATCAAACACAAACAAAACACACAACAACAAACAAGCTCAGCTCAGTCAAAAAACACAGCTAACTAAAAAGTGATGATTGTGTTTATGGCTGAAAGATGAACATCATCGCTGGAGGCTTCTATGACGGTCTGATGCTCTACGCACACGCGCTCAACGAGACCATGACTCCGCCCACCATGCGGCCTCCAGGAAGAGTCGTCACCAGGAGGATGTGGAACAGAACATTTCAAGGTTTCTTTGTGTTTGTCCTCAACACGTAGCATTAGCAATGTTAACTCTCACTTGTAGTAGTGTTAGATACATTATAACATGTAGTAGTAAAACTTGTATTAGTGTACCAATCAATAGCTGTAACTAGGAATGTCCGATATTGGCTTTTTCGCTGAAAACCGATATGCCAAAATTGTCCAACTCTCAATTTCGGATACCGATATCAGCCTATACCGATACTGATACGTGTAACATCACATATCTTCTGTGGTGGAATGAACACGTGTTGTATACAGCATTTTTAAATATCGGTTTTCATGATCAGGAAAAAAATCAGATACAGAATCTATATTGCATTTTTATGCTGATATCGGGCTGATACAGATAATTATTGGACATCCCTAGCTGTAACAGTAAAACAGCTAGTCATAAAGCATGTAGTAGTTTAGCAGTTTAGCAGTGTCACATAGTTATAAAGTATGCACAAATAGAAATGTACAGTATCACCTCGTTTACCTCGTTGGGGAGCAGTATTGGTGGTGGACAGGAAGTGACGTTGGGGGTTCAGAGTTGAGGTTTTATGCTTGAAAATGCTTAATTTGAGCAGAAATTTTGTACAATTTGCTTAAATGTGCATATGTTTAATTAACCAATATTAGGCCGTAGTCAACCACGAAAAAGCCATCATTTATTAATGAATTAATTTTTGAAAAATCCAGAGAATCAAAGAGCGATGCTTGAACTGCGATGTAGCGAGGGATGACTATAATAATGTAGTTCTATGACTGCGTGGCGCTGTGGAGCACACACAAACACGTGCACACACACCATCACCACCACCAAGTCCAACTTGTTACACTCGCTTGAGTGTGTGTGTGTGTGTGTTTATTGTTTTATGGGTCACGTGATGGCTAGGCTTTATTTGTTCTGCTCTTCATTCGTCCTCAAACTGACGTGTCTTTGTTGTCATATGTGTCCTCCATTAGCATCTGTCAACCGTCAGGGTGACCTTGAGGTGTTTGACTTTATTTATCTTTACATCCCACTCAGCGTGCAATAACACATAATAGCATGTTATAACACACATGACACCACTCTCTGATCAAATTCACAAAGAGGTGGGGGCCTATAACTGTATGAGGGCCTGGGCCACCCTGTCAGTCACAGTGCTGCTAACGGTGACTTCACGTGGACTCTTCAGCAATTGTCAAGCCCCTGCTGGGTGCCATATGAAACCCCACCAAGAAGAGGCAATCTAATCATGTGAAAGCAGACCCTCATGTCTCATAGCTGTCTCTTTGTCCTCCCGGGGGACATCCATCACTCCACCTCTGCAGTGGCCCCGCCTCCCTGGCCAAATCTCATTGTGTTGTTTTGGTGTGTGATGTGTTCACTTCCTGTTCAGCTTCCCACGGAGACAACGGATGTAATGTTCCTAATCTTTGATTTACAAGCTGCTGGTTGCTAGGCAACAGACCTCAGCTTCACCATCCATTCTGGGTCTTTTTTGGCCTGTCTCCTCTCCTCATGTCCTTTTTGTCTTGATAGCAGTTGTTGTCATCAACATGGTCAAGAGGGTCAATGAAAAGATGAACACACATGAAATTTGTGTCCTCAGGTGTGACTGGGATGTTGCAGCTGGATGAGAATGGAGACAGAGAGACCGACTTTGCTTTGTGGGACATGATAGATACTAACAACAGTGCTTTTCAGGTACAAACAGACAAACACACACTTAGAGTGTAGACTAAGTGATCCATGTGAGTGTCCGATTGTGATTCTTTTCAGACGGTTTTGGTGTACAACACTCTGGAGGAGCATCTGACAGCCATTCCTGGGACATCTCTACACTGGCTGGGAGGAGCTTGCCCTCGTGATGTTCCGGTGTGCGGTTTCAAGAATGATAACCCCGTTTGCCTGACCAGTAAGTAATCATTAATGCCAGACGCTTGACATGTTAATGCATCTCTGACGTGGCATGTGATTTGACAGAAACAATCACCATCCACCAGATGGTCTCCATTGTGGTCTTCTTCATCCTCACTATGAGCCTCACTGTCGCCATCTTCATCTACAGGTGAGACCTCAGCTGGTCCTCTCGCTGTATTTTGCCTGAGCTTTCACTAAAGGGTCATGTCGCCCCCTATCGGCGGAAGTGTATAAAATATTGTTGTGTTGTGCAGGAGGATGAAGCTGGAGAAGGAGTTGGTGGCTCAGCTTTGGAGGATTTCTTGGGATGACATCCATATGAGCAACCTGGACAAAGTGCTTCGCAGTGGCAGCAGGATCACATTGTCTCTGGTTTGTACACATTGTCGCTGTGAACATGTTAAATGACCACGTCACGTGACCACATTGTGTTTGTCCACAGAGGGGCTCTAACTACGGCTCCCTGATGACGACTGATGGACACCTGCAGGTGTTTGCAAAGACAGGTTACTATAAGGTCAGTAAAAAAAAGTCCAAGACACAACTTCTGCATCCCTCCTCTCCATCCATCAGACGAAACACACCACAATTGCGCCCTCGTTCTGCCAGCAGGGGGCGTTTTAGTGCAGCTGAAAGTAAATGTGTGTTTTACACTAATCTGCCACCAGAAGGCGTACTTAAAGTAGATGCAAATTTTGATGGACTCTTAACAACATTGCTACCTGTCTCTACTATTACTATTTCAATATTTCACATTTACATATGCTTGTTGTTGCAGGGGAACATCGTAGCCATCAAGTACACCAACAGGAAGCGCATCGAGCTGAACAGAGAGGTCCTTTTTGAGCTCAAACATGTGAGTGATGATGAAATAAGTCGGTAGGGGAAGGTGTGGTAATGTAAGACACTTTTTATTTCAACCACTCCAGGCAAGCTAAAGTGACATATAAATACAATCTGCACATTTATTGTTAGTTCAGGGTGTTGTCAAGCAACACAAATCATCAGACTGGGTTCAGGACAAAGTAGTCAAGTGTCTCACTTTGCCCCAAACCTGGTATAAAGTGAGACGGACTAGAAAAATCAAGATACAGTTATTTGCCCCCATAAAATCTACCGTAACCACACATGTTGTAGCAGACCCTTGTGAGGAAAAGCGGTAGAAAATGAATGAAAAATGAATGAATAATGCTGGAAATTTGTCATTATAGCAGTTCTGGTTGCTAAAATAGAAATGCAGTGAACATGCAAATGACAGAACCAGTTAGATGAGAACAATCATGGGCTCAGAACACATGACCCAGCTATTATTCAGTCTGCGGTAGAGCACAGGGCCCTACCAGCCAACAAGAACAGTCTGGGACTCAGAAGCTTTGTAGCAATATTAGTTACTTAACCTCATGTGAGCTCTTAAAAAATATATTTTCATATGTCAATGGCATTTCACACAGGACTGTTTTAGTGAACATGAATGTGAAATATCCACCAGACTGTTGCAGAAACCAGAAGCAACTCGCTCTCGCTGGGAACGGTGCATTAATGTCAGACATATAACCAGGATATTAGCAATTTATATTGCATGTTTTCTGCAGACTTCATGAAAACTCTAATGACTTATGAAAAGTCCTGCCAAACAGCCGACGTCACTCCTAGTCCTTGCTGTTGTTAACATGTTAATGCATGTTATTGTTGTGATCACATGGGCTGGATCCAGGCACTATGGATAGACTTACCAGAATGAAGTCTGGAATAGACTGCTTGTATCAAAATGACAAAGATTTGAGACTTTAGATGCGGGCCGTAATAATTCTATATTTGCTTTTTGCTGATATGCAACCAATAGCCAATATCAATGGCAATGAAAAAAAAAATACAGAAGTGGCCAAAGCCTCAGGAGAATGCCCTGCAGGAAAGACTTCTAATAAAGTGGTGGTGTTCATTATCCCACTGTAAATGATGATGCCCTAATAAAATATGTATGTAGTTGCAGTAGCGTAAGATGTAGTGGTTGTAGTTAAGAATGTAGCAGTGTAACATGTAGTCCAAGATGCATATCTGAAGTGATGATGTGCTCTGATGCAGATGAGAGATGTTCAGAATGAACATCTGACAAGATTCATTGGCGCTTGCATCGACACTCCAAACATCTGCATCATCACTGAATACTGTCCCAGAGGCAGTCTACAGGTACCTCTTTCTTTCTCCCCATCTGCATCTCTCTCCTTTATCTATCTCGCTCTCTCTCTCCTTGCCGCTGTCCCTCCTTACCTGTTGTGCACTCTCCTTGCCTCTCTCGTTCTCCTCACCTGTCTTTCTTGTTCCTTACCTGTCCCTCTCCTCACTTTTCTCTGTCCCTAGCTGACTCTCTTCTTACTTATTTCTGTCTCCTTACATATATTGCTTGTCTCTGAATGTATCTGTCCCTGGCTGTCTCTTAGTGTGTGTGTGTGTTTTCAGGACATATTGGAGAATGACAGCATCACGCTAGACTGGATGTTCAAATATTCTCTCATCAACGATATAGTTAAGGTGAAAGTGTTGTTGTTGTTCTCGATGAATGACATCATGCTGGTTGTTATTCCAGTCGAAATAAGAGTTTGTGTGTTTGTTTGCAGGGCATGGTGTTCCTCCACAACAGTGTCATCCTCTCTCACGGGAAACTTAAGTCGTCCAACTGCGTTGTGGACAACCGCTTTGTGCTGAAGATCACAGACTATGGTCTGTGCAGTCTTCAGGCAGAGAGCCCATCAGGAAAAGACTCTCATTCTTACTACGCTCGTGAGTTGATGACACCCATGAACAAGCAGTGCAGGACAGATGTATCACAATGTGTTTTGGACCCTTCAGAGAGACTGTGGACGGCACCTGAACTTCTCCAGATGGAAGCTCCACCTCCTCAGGGGACTCAAAAGGGAGACGTCTACAGCTTTGGAATAATCCTCCAGGAGGTGGCACTGCGTAGAGGAGTCTTCTACTTGGAGAGCAACCCACTCAGTCCGAAAGGTCAGAACCGGATTATTTTGTTACGTCTGGTTCTCTTGGTCCTAAAGCTCCAGTGAGTCCCAGCATGAAGACTTTGATTGTAACATGTTAACTTCCTGTGCAGAGATCGTGGACCGGGTGGTTCTGGGTGAATGGCCATGTCTGAGACCCACTGTCGACCCTCACAGTCACAGCCCAGAACTGGGTCAACTGATGCAGCGCTGCTGGGCCGAGGAGCCCACTGAGAGGCCCGAATTCAACCACATCAGAATGATGCTACGCAAGCACAACAAGTAAACAACCTCAGAAAGACACCCGCCACAACGCAGACTCCAACAGTATGTGAATGTGTGTGTGTGTGTTCAGGGAGTCCAGGACCAACATCTTGGACAACCTGTTGTCAAGGATGGAACAATATGCCAACAACTTGGAGGAGCTAGTCGAGGAACGAACACAAGCTTATCATGAAGAGAAACGCAAAGCCGAAGCTCTCCTCTACCAGATTCTACCACAGTCAGTATTACACTGCGTGCCACGTTACATACTGCACAGTGGCACAGTCACATCGCCTCCATAAGATGTGTGTGTTGCATTCAGCTCGGTGGCGGAGCAGTTAAAACGTGGCGAGACGGTTCAGGCCGAAGCCTTTGACTCTGTCACCATCTACTTCAGCGACATAGTGGGCTTTACGAGCATATCTGCAGAGAGCACGCCCATGGAGGTGATGTGTTATTATACTAGCTGGTATGAACGCTAACATGCTAACAAAAGATCTTGCGGCTCTACAGGTGGTGACGCTACTCAACGACCTGTACACGTGCTTTGACGCCATCATAGACAACTTTGATGTTTACAAGGTAATACAGCACACAAACAAAAACACATTGGAGACCACTGCTGTGTCTCAATTAATGCATGTGCATAAGTGCCTTCACACTGAGAAGTACGGCAAAATGCAGTACACTGTCAGTACCTGGATGTTGCACTCAAATTATTTCCGGCACGTGTACAATGACAGTACTGCAATAGATTTGGGACAATATTACAATGTCACCATTCACAGACTCAGTACACAGTGTACACAGTATACACAGCATGAGTGTTTAAGACAAGTGACACCATCAGGTGGAGACCATCGGCGATGCGTATATGGTGGTCTCGGGGCTGCCAGTGAGGAACGGGAAGCTGCACGGCCGAGAGGTAGCACGTATGGCCCTTGCCCTGCTGGATGCCGTCACCAGCTTTAGAATTCGTCATCGACCTGACGAGCAGCTCAAATTGAGGATCGGCGTCCACAGTGGTGAGACGCACAACACACGCACAATAACGTTTGACCATTTTTGATTCTCATAGATTACATCAGAGTCCTGTCCTTGTGTGTGTTTGTGCATGTGTGTGTTTAGGTCCAGTTTGTGCAGGAGTGGTGGGTCTGAAGATGCCTCGTTACTGTCTGTTTGGGGACACAGTCAATACGTCGTCCAGGATGGAGTCGAGCGGAGAAGGTGAACACATGAGGGCGTAATTTTGTTCCACGGCGCAAGTGGCAGAGTGTGGAGCAGCCCATGCAGTGGTAATTTGGTCCAGCGCACCACAGTGCGCAGCCAAGATGGCCGTGGTGGCCATGGCAGGAGGAGTCCACATTTTCAGCTTGGCGCAGTGAAAATTTTGTGACAAAACAGCGTAGCAAAGGTGCACTGAAAGCTCGCCAGCTCAGCCCTGGTCTATTCTGACCACAGTCGAAGCGCAGCCTGCAAAGTGGTAAATTGACTGACGGGCACACAGTGCATACACATATACAGTGTCTCGCTCAAAAAACAATGACGGCAACCACTATTTAATGTAAGCATTTGAACCAGCACGTCACCCATAATGGGAATTCAACCTGATAGTATGATGCCAACCCGGGGGGGGGTTGGCGGGGTGAAAGCTCCGCCAGAAAAAAAGCACAAGACAGCTTCGCTCATCTGCTCATGAAATTTGCAAAGTGCGCTGGCTACACCCCGTTGCCCTCCACCACGCTTGCCCTGCCTGTGCCCGGTCTATGAAATTAGAGCCCATGATGTCTATATTGTGATGACATGTGTGTGTCCGTGTGTGTGCAATCACAGCTTTGAAGATCCACGTGTCGGCGGCCACCTGTGACATCCTGCAAGAGTTTGGTTGCTTCCAGTTGGAGCTGAGAGGTGACGTGGATGTGAAAGGCAAAGGGAAGATGACCACCTATTGGCTGCTGGGCGAGAGCAGCACCCAATGAGTGCACCGGCTGTACGCAGGAAGAGGGAAGGTGTTTTGCACCACCATCAGTGCCGCCGTCAAGTCGTCAACATGTGACTAGATCAACAAATACCAACGCTGAGCGTTGTTTTTTTCATCCAATCAGACGAGCGGACACATATATATGTGGTCACCTGACTGACTCAATGCCCCACCCACTCAGCTCACAATCACTTCAGTCCTCACTGTGAGACTATTGAGCAGCTCTATCCACGAGATAGTGGTGATGTCACGTTTTTCAGCAAAAAAAACCCTTCCAGGTTTTAAGGTCAAACAAGTCCCACCTGTCTGTGTGACAGGAAGTGAAACAGCTGATGACAGACCAATGCACTGGTCTCCATTGGTGCACTTTTAGGCTGTATTCCTAATTGCACAGTTTACATACTTACACAATCTTTTAAGTGCCTAAATGCAATGCAGTGTACTGTCTACCTACATGTTGTACATAAAAAAACTCAAAATGGTGAGTGCACAGTGATGGACACTTAGCACCATCAATTGTCGCCATCTCAGGTAGTTAGCGGAAGGGGAGGAACTAACTTGAGTGGTTGCAATTCATCAATAAATAGGAGAGCGGATTCTAAATACTGTGATAGTCATTTCTAGTGAGTGTACAACAGTAATGGATTTGGAACAGAACTACACTGTCAAATGCACACAATCTGGAACTAATGCCACATACTTTTTGTAGTGTAGGTGTGGTAGTGTGTGTGTTGGTACATAGCCTAGAACTTTGAGTGCATAAGTGGCTCCATATTGGACAGGGAGGGACTAGCTCAAGTGTTTGCCATTGTCACCATTAAAAAGGAGTGAAGTATTCCATTTGAGACACGGCATTACACTTCTGTGTACATTGTGTACTTCACAGTGTAGTGCTGCTCCAAATCCATTGCTGTTGTTTTACATTTACCAAAAATAAGTATATTTACCTTATTCTGTTCACTATGGATTGATCGTTAGGTGCAATTAAGTCCGTCGCCTTCCACTACCTTCCACCAAGATGGCAACTATTGAAGGTGGTAAGTGTCCAACAGTGCACTACTACTTTTATCGTACTCATTGTGAAAGGCACTTATGCACTCAAAAGACTTAGTGTAAGTATGCAAGTGCACCAAATTAAACAGTTAAAGTGTACACAGTACACTTATTCAAGTGGAAGTATTTCATTGTCACTGAAGTGTGACAAAAAAGGACTTTTAGTTGAAAAGGTTTTTATTGAATACAAGACAAAGAAATGTACAAATGTTCCCTCCAGACATAAAAAGTTAACTGTCATCACTTCCACTCTTCATGTGATGATCTGTGGGACACAAACACACGTTAGACACATTCTTCGCTCAATGCGTGTGTTTTGAGTGAGACTCACAGATTTGACCGACTGTTTGATGAAGTCCTTCCTACCGGTCAGGTCGTGATCAGGATATGTGTCAAACACCTGCAAGGTTTCAACCCGTCAATCACAGATTGTCTACAAGGAAGAGTTAAGCTCCATCACCTTTTGGCAGATCTGCTTCATTGTCATCTCCTCCAGGTCGGCGTCCTTCAGCAGAGCACGCACTGTCTCCTTCAGCTGCTCATCACTCGGTGCTCGTTTGATCATCCTGCTGAGTGGCTCGTCCTCGTCCGACGTGTCTGTTGTCAAAGACAATGAGTGGCAGTAAGACAGGGTGAGGATATGCCTGAGCGGCACGGCGGTCTCACCTGTGTTGGTGTTCCTGCTGCTGCTGTCCGCCTTCTTAGTCCTGGCGCCAGGTTTCTTCGTAGTCGTCTTCTTCTTGACAAACAAGAAGATGCTCAACATGAAGAAAGGCCAACCAGCGCATTGACGCTTACCTTCTCAGCGCTGTCGCTGTCCAAGTCGTCATCAGAGAGGTCTGTCTTGAGCCGCTTCTTGGGATGAGGTGTCTTCTTGGTCGGCGTCCGGGAACGCTTCTTGGACTTGGTGATCTAACACAAGACTTGGTGGATTTAAAAGACCCGGACATACCAGAGGGAGCTGGTCACCACCTTCACTCACCTCTTCATCTGCGGACTGTTCCGACGAGTCCTCGTCTTTCTTGGATGACCTGTCTTCCTCTGCTGCCTTCTCTTCCTCGTCTTCATCCTCCTCGTCATCGCTGCTGGAGTCCATGACAATGGCGTTGGACTTACTTCCTGCTTTGGACTTCTTGGGGCTGGACGAGGAGGACGAGGAACGTCCAGTCTTGGCATTGCTCTTCTTTTTGCTCTTGGCAGTCGACTGGTCAGCTGTCACTTTCTTCTTGGACCTCTTCTTCTTCTTGACGGGAAGACGCTGAGGGGTGATAGTCAGACAAGGACCTAAAGCAGAACCTGCTCGGGGTCAGGCTGTCGCTCACCTTCCCACTATTTTTCGGAGCAAGCAGAAACATCAGGATCCTGTCCACCAGATCCGAGTGTGTCCCTTTCTTCTCCAGATCCAAGACACCACAAACCACCTTCAGCTTAGCATTGGTCAAGTGAGAGTTCCTGCATCCAATAAGATGACGGCACAAGGTTAGCAATTCACAAGGATGCTGACTAATCACTATGACACACCTGAGAAGTTTTTCCCGCTTTTTGAGGTACTGCTCGCTGCCAGCGTTGAAAGGAAAGCCATTGAAGAGACGCAGGTTTTTCTTCATGGTGGCCATCTGACAAACAACAGAATGGTCAACCTGGTCAGCAGACGGGCCAGAAGCCATGTTCCTACCTTCCCTGGCCGCTCAAACAAGATGGCGTGGAGAGGCTTCAGGTCGGCCGGCTTCAGTTTGCTGATCTGGAAGTTAGTGCGTGGAATGTCTCCCAACTTGTCACCACTTCCTGCACAGACAGACGTAGGCCGTCGCAGCTCAGGTGAGATGGTGTCAGAGGAGGGAAAAAAAGTCAACGTACCTTCTGCAATCCTCAGCTTTTCTTTGTGCTTAGGCACCTGGAAGTCAAGTCGTTCCACACTCTTCTTGGCACGCTTTCCCTCCACGATCACTTCCCCTGCACAGTCACAACACAAGATAGCAAGTCCCACCCACACCGCTGACCTACAAACAGAAAGTGGATCTGCACTACCTGCTGATTTCAAGGGGGTTTTCTTTGTTCTCGACTTCTCATCTTCCTGCAATGTCTCAAGCTGCTCCTCCTGGACTTCCTCCGCCATGTTGTTTACACCACCGCCCCCTAATAAACACACACGTTTAATGTAACTCCTCCTCTTTACGTCATTAACAAACACAGGAGGGCGCGATGAGTCACGTGATCATAACATGATCAGGTGACTTAAGTTCCCATGAAAACATTGTGAACTCTCACGAACGTATTTATTGGAAAAGGTTGCCGTGGTGATCAACTCGCATACAACATGTAGATGGCGCCAAAACAAACATTACGAATGTAACGTTTGTCTTTGCCATCTTTTAGAAAACTTCGTATACAACGCTGATGAGTATCCACGCAATGGATAACAAACATGCTTTACACTCATTCAAATGACAAGTAAGCCCAATTAAATGTTGACTTTCGACAGGGTTGCTAGTAAGTTAGCACGTTAGCCTCATCTCCACTAATGTTACACGTTGACATGTTAGTGGCTCATAACGACAAGTAGTAAATGTCCAAAAGAGAGACACAATGCCGCCGTGACGCACACAAAAACACTAACGGACGTTGTTATAGAATAAGCTGATCAAAGTTGTTACCGTGTTGTCAAGCGAAGAAGAAACCTTCTATTTGATTCCTGATGGCGGTTTCTGTATGGGCGGGGCTACAACCCCGTCCTCGTCACTGATTCGACAGTGGCACGGTGACGTTTGGTTGATCTTCTTCGTCTGATGATAGTGTGGTATGCAGAACTCGCAGTTGTCATCTAGCGGTCACATGCTGTAGCACGTAAGTAGATAGCTGCCTTGGCGCCTAGCCCAGAAGCTCAGTACTGTACATATTTTAATCTTTTCCAGCCAATATTTGTCCTTGGGACAAATGCCACACTCTTAAGTGTGTGTACAAGTCAACCTGTTTGGCCAGTCTGTAAAACGAACAAATAAACATTTACACTACTAGTCTGGTCTTCAGGTTGCACGTTTACACAAGTTAGTGTGAGCTTAAGGTTAATTAAATACCTGTCGTTATTTGCATTTCAAAATAAGGGGAATTTGCCATACAATAGAGGAAATTATCAATGATTTTTTTAATTTTCTGCTTCAGACTTTAAACTCATACTCAGCTCATACTCACTGCTGATGTTACTGATGTGGCCAACATTACTGATTTCCTTGTGACTGGCTGAAAGTGAGGATGCCTTCACCCTCTCTTCATCTTTGACCTGTTTGGTACATGCATGCTCACTTGGGCTTGTATGTGTGCACATTTGGCGTGTGTGTACGTGTGTGTGTAACCCACCTGGTCCAGACAGCCCTGGCTCGAACTAAGTTCCACAGAATGAGAGTCGAGAGCGCTAGCCATCAAGCTTAGTGTTTGCATGTTCATCCATCTTTTTCCTCTTATCATAGTTCGTGTCACGGAGGAAGCGGCCTAACTATGGAAGCCCAAAATTTCCTTCTCCTTGGTTACTTTGTCTAGCTCGTCCAGCCGTATCTCGAGGCACAAAAATTGGTCACACTGCTCCTGGATCGGAACTGTGTTGCTTCCAGTCAGTCTCCGTGTGTGTAATGTAATCTGATTACAAATGTCACAGAAGTAGATGGTTGCTTTTATTGATCATATTAGAGCTTTATTTCAGGGGTGCCAAACTCCTGCCATAGAGGGCCGAAACACTGCAGGTTTTTTTGCCAGGCGGTCACTAAAGCAGGTGATTTTAATGATCAACACCTCTTTTAATTTGAAGGCCGGCTCTTGTCAATTTAATCACCTGCTGGAGAAAACCAGCAGTGCCTTAGCCCTCCACTGACACATTTATTTTGTTCTTTGGATGATTGACAAGCAGATTGTCATGGAGACAAAGACCAAAGACGTCAGATGGTCTGACTCACTTCGCCGAGCCCACTGGGACTACTTGGACTTGGACCTCCAACATTCCTGGCCGAGGCGCTCCACCTTCTCCTTTGGTGTATTGATCTTCATGAGTGATTAGCAATCAGTCCAGATCAGGAACAATAAAAAAAAGTTTTTCCCCACGGCTTCGCCGAAGCTCACTTGGCCGCTATCTTGGCAGGCTTGTCCACATCCTCCTGAAAAAAAAAGCAAACAGTCTGACCAACATGTCCTCTTGACGCACGTGTCTCAGCGTGGGACTCACATAAGTGCCTATGTTGGAGCGCCAGAATCGAGAGTGTGTGTTGTAAAGGGGGACATCATCTGGGTGCTTGTAGCGACCCTTCGTGCAGCAGCACCACACCAGCTGGCGGTAGGAACAACGGTAATCAATAATAATCAATAATAATCATTAATATAACTTAATAATAGTAGAAGTAGTGACCAGTCCAATGAGCAGCAGGAGCAGAAGCAGCACAGCCAGAGCAGCCAGAACCAGCAGAGCAATTCCCCAAGCGGGAACGCCACCAGCCTGGAGCGGGGTCTGGGCAGTGCCACCTGTCGTAGTCAAACTCATGGAAGACGTGAAGTTGGTGGGGGTGCTGTTGGTTGCCGTGGTTACAGGAAGTACCGTGGACTGTTGAGTGATGTTGGGGTCCTGGGAGGTTGCCATGGCAACTGCCGTTTTTGTCTCCACGCTGAAGATTGTCGTTGAAACGACTGCAATGGACGACACTGAGGAGAAACAACACACAGTAAATGCATGAATGAGTCACATGACACAAAAGTCTCACCTGCTATCCATATTGTGAGCGCAGACCACATGCTTCTGCAGAGAGAGAGAGTGTGTGTGTGTGTGTCTGTGCGTGAGACTCTTTTGGTCACCTCCACACAGGTGGAGCCTCAGAGGGCGGGGCCACTCCCACATCCTGCCACCAGTAACAGAACGCCACAGGGGATATAGTGGAGGGAGTGTTGTGCAGGTGCTTGCTCACACGCACACACACACACACACACTTCATCACGTGCACGTGAAAGTAAATAATGACAACGACAGCAGTTTGATTACTTTATTGATGACTGATTGAAGACAAATTGGTCATGTGCTTTTAAGTGCAATGACATCACAGAATGTGAAAGAACATGGCTTCAGCTGTAGGCGTCTTTCTTGGCTTGCGATTGACCGGGCGGTGCAACCAATGGAAGCTCAGGCATCAATGTAGACTCCACCCCTGACGCCAGTCGCCCAGCCAGATTGTTCCAGAAAGAACAGCTTTTCTCACGCAGGCCTCGCTGCTGACTCAGGGCAGGGCTTAGCTCCAAGAATGTGGCCGGAGCCGCAGAGGACAGGACCGGATCCCAGCGGGGCAGAGCTGATGCCGACCAAAGCTGTGACGGGTTTGGGTTCCTATGAGTGAAAACATCATCAGATTTCGGTCACATGGATACCGGCACCACCATCTTTGTGTGGCCTCACCCGGTCTTCACAAAGCTGGACACGTAGCTCATGGCGGCCAGGGACAGGCGGCGCTCGGCCAGGGTGAATCGCTGCTGAGTGATTGGCTGGTGAGGTGCACCAAACACCAATTGGACATCCAATGGGATGCGAACATCAGCCCTGCAAGCAGAAATTCAACCATCAGGCCAGGAAGCGACCCAGCTCAGGACAGCAAGCGGTGACCACCTGCTATGCGTGCTGGCGGCGGGCTGATGATACAGGAAGACGTTAGCATTGCTGTTGGCGAAGTGTCTCGCCATGCGCAATGTCGGGCAGATGATGAACAGGTCTCTGCAACACACATACACAGCACTTTGAAGGAGGCGTGTCCACACACAAACAACAGAATTTAACCTCGGACCTGGTGGCGTTGTTCAGCGCTCGGGAGAACAGGTTGTAGCCAACGGGATTGGGGCTGTGGTCCAGCGAATAGAACCAGGCCGCCGCCTCCTTCAGCACCTCACTGTCTTTGGCTCCGCCCAGCGAGCGGCTCAGAGCTTCGTAGAATGCTGTTTTCCCGTCAGCACGACCCTGCAACGCCTCAAAGTCCTGCACACACATGACAAAAACAACACGTGTGTTCCCAGCATATTTGAATGCTCTCATGCCGCCGACCTCTAACCTTTATCTTCTGCGCTCGGCTGATCAAGCCGTCATGTTCCGATGTCCCCAGCAGCAGGTCCACTCTGTGGAGAGATGTTGGGGAGGCAGTGTGGCGGGTCGGCGACCAGGACCGGAAGGGGCCGCTGGTGGCCAGTAGCTGCAACACAAGATGCCACGTGAGGAATGCCAACGTGGTTGGTCACTCAAAGTGCGTCATGTGACTACCTTTGTTTGAGCAGCGTTGAGCACTTGCACAGGGGTCGCCCTGAGGCACGCCACCATTTCATCATCATCAGTAATGGGTTCAGAGGTCACACAGTTCACCTCTTTGGCCAGACGGAGCGCTAGCCCTCTGGCGGCGGACGCCGTTTGGACAGATGATGGAGAAAAGATCGAACCGCCCTGCACAAAGACGCCATAATCATGTGACACATATAGAGCAGAAATGTCTTGACCTTTGACCTAACCCAAAACCCACAACTAACTGAAAATCCTAAACCCAAACCCAACCCACCATGAGCAGCATCCGCTGGAAGAGAGGCATGGGCGACAGCAGGTGAAGGCTGATGATGTCAGCACCCCCGCGCTCCGCCCCCACAGTCACTCTGCTCTTGTCTCCGCCCACCAGATGAATGTGGGCGTTAACCCATTGAAGCACCGCCTCTTGGTCAGACAGACCATAGTTGCCACGAAGACCGGATGAACCTGAAGACACATGTTTGTCACTGACTTGTATGTGTGTGTGTGTGTGTGTGTGTGTGTGCGTCGGTGTGTGTGTTTTGCGTGTTGACCTGTGCTTAGGAATCCAAGTGCTGCTGTTCTATAGCTGGCCGTTACCACGACAAAGTTCCCTATGGCGGCCAAAGTGGAGCCGTCCAAGATTCCTTGGCTCTGATTGGCTGAGGGGTTGAAGAGGAACACCAGCACTGGAACACGACCCCTCTGGTACACACACACACACACACTATAATTATGTAATTTCTCTAAACTCAATGTATATGTTGATATTACCATGACGACTGGACGGAAGATGTTGAGGTAGAGACAGTCTTCACTGGTGTCCAGGTCACCTGGTTGGACACACATGGGCCTGCAGGACATGTTCATTGTCAATAGGAAGCTCATCCACCTGGCTTCCTGCCTGCCAACTTACCGGAATTTAGTTGCATCCCAGGCTCCAGTCCAATCAGGTGGCTGTGCATCTTCAAAGCGAAGTCCTCCTATTGGCGGACGAGCATATGGAACTCCCAGGAACTGAACCACCGTCTTTCGTTGTGACCCAAGCACCGTTTTCACAGTGGCACCCTGCAGGGTGCCATGGCCCGGGATGACCAGGGTTGTAACCGGGGACGACAATGCTGAGAAGGAGTCAACAAGGTGAACACGGTCGGCTGTGATGCTCAGATTTTGGATTGGCTCACCTCTCCTCAGGTACACCTCGGGGGCGGCCTCTCTGATGATCACACGGCAGGAGTAGGCGGTGCTTGCTGAGTCGGGGGTGGAGCTTAACCCACACACTGTTGTATCGGGATAGAGGTGGCAGCGAGTGGCAGATTCTGTACTGCCAACTGTGACAGCAGCGCAGGACTCCGCCTCCTGACAGGCTGAAACAGGAAGCTCGTTAAGAGGATTACATGACATTTTTCAACACTGCTGTCATGCCATGTGAAAGACACTTGATGGCACGCGTTACCACGAAGACACCAATCTCTGGTCTGGACTGGGTTGACGGCAATGTCACGGCTGATGTGTATGATGTCAAAGGAAGGAAATGACGGGTCCAGCAAAACTGCTGAGTCATCGAGGAGTCTCCACTTGTCCATGGAAACTGACAGACATCAACAAGACTTCATTAGAGCTTAGAACACCAGAATACTACAAATGTGATTAAATATTTTCAACAATTATTTATCTTGTCTGTATTTATGCTCTTTGGCAGTTTGTGTGTATTGTGTAAGTCCTTCATGTTTATAAGAAGATAACCAAACTTTTAAAAACATTCCCTCTAATTTCAAGGGTGAAACCTGATGCCTGCAATTCCAGCCTCGGTCTATGAGGGCAGTAATGAGCCTTGCGGCATGCGGTGTGACGCGAAAAACAGGGAAGAAGAGCAGTCTGGCGATGTAATTGAGGATGGCTTGTAAGTTCAAGTTTCATGATATTGAATTCCACAAATATTGTAAAGCTGCATCATAACTCGGTGATAATTTAATCTTATCCTTACCTCTGTTTTCGTACAGGTCACAGATGGTGTAATGAAGTTTTTTTTGTAGTTCATGCTAACGCTAGTAGCATCTAGCTTGCCGTGTACAACAGGTATCCATTTAGGTAAGTACCTTTTTTATTTTTTGTTTTTAACTGTCAAACATAATTTTTCATACTTTTCTGGGACCATTTTGAAACAGATGTTACATTTAGCAAAGAGCAGTTCCTGTATGTGTGGCATTTTGGTTTTAGCAGTGGAAATAAGGTAACAGTTTTTTGTTTTAGTTTGCTTTGTGTTTACAATTGTGGCATAGGTCTTGCCATTTATCCAAGTTGTAGGACCTGTAAATAATAACTTCCCTTTTGGGTGCTCATTTGCAATCAGAAATCGTTTATATCGTAGAAAATTGTAAGGTACATATTTACGGCTTTCAAAATAATCTAGTTGCATTTTTTATTTATTCATTCATTCATTTTCTACCTCACGAGGGTCGCGGGGGCTCCTGGAGCCGATCCCAGCTGTCTTCGGGCGAGAGGCGGAGTACACCCTGGACTGGTCGCCAGCCAATCACAGGGCACATATAGACAAACAACCATTCACACTCACATTCATACCTATGGACAATTTGGAGTCGCCAATTAACCTAGCATGTTTTTGGAATGTGGGAGGAAACCGGAGTACCCGGAGAAAACCCACACATGCACGGGGAGAACATGCAAACTCCACACAGAGATGGCCGAGGGTGGGATTGAGCTCGGGTCTCCTAGCTGTGAGGTCTGCGCGCTAACCACTCGTCTGCCATGCAGCCCTTGCTTTTTTTCAAACGTTCTTGTTCTGTTGGCTTATTTAAGCTGTCTTTAATTTTTAAAACTGACTTGACAGTCCAGATGCTAAGACACATTTTGACTATGATGAATGCATGATAGCTAGGATGCTACTTACTGTTGTTTGGGAAGGTTGGCAGGCTGAAAGCAGGGCACAAGGCTGGAGACGAAGTCCACTGATTCACTGAAAACACACACACACAACAGTTTACACACATTGTGTGCGTGCATGTGTGTGTGCGCGTGTGCATGTTACCAGGTTTCTGGTACCAGCCAAATGGGTCTGGTGTGGTCTGGACTGCAGATGGTCTACAGTCTTGTGTCCTCCAGTTGGTCTTATGGTCTTCGCCGCATGTTTGAATTCCGAGGCTAACCAGAGAGACACACACCACGCCTGTGCCCCCTGGATACATACACATATAAGGGCCTCTTAATGTGTGTGTGTGTGTGTGTGTGTGTATGAGTCACATGACAGCAGATTTTGTATGTATACCATCTTTGATGAAGCCAAAACCACGGCAACAAGTGTCCTCATCACAACGGCGCTCACAAGCCTTAAACCTGCAAACACACAATGTGTCATGTGTGTGTGTGCATGTATGCGAGTACACACGTTACCCTTCAGTCAGCGGCATGTTGTCCTTCATCGTAACTCGACTGCGAACTGAGTAAGAGACCATCTTCTGGAAGGAAATTCTCTGATAGAAACTCTTCACTGGACCTGAAAGATCAACTACACACACACACACACACACACTCTTTGTTGCTTGATCTGTAAACATTCAGAGAAGATCACGGTCATGTGACTGTACCCATCTTGCTGTAGGTGTTGTTGGGTTTCCTGTCCAGCAGGGCGCGGCAGGGGCGTCTAAGCGGTGTGTCGTAAGCGCCGCACACCCGGGTGTCGGCAAACAGGACACAGCTGAAGAAACCTGCCAATTCCGCGTCTCGCAGATCAGCCACAGAGCACCGAGGCTCTCCATTGCAGCCTACAACACATGTACGCACACATACACACTGTGTGAGCACTTGCATGAGACCACCACTTGCCAGGGGTCCACGAGTGTGAGGACGCACGTGTGAGGCACCAAAGCAAAGCCTGCTGGGAAGTGTATTGTTTTTTGTTGATCCAGAAGGATAAGGCAGGAGGTTTCTTCAGAGGATCTACCAGGATGTCATCTTCTGACAGAGACACAAACTTCCCTTGGACTGAACCTTTACACAAACACACACATGCTTATCACCACTTGGCAATGTGGACTGTAGGTGGCGTGGACAGTCAAGGTACCAACCATCCAGAAGTGGAATCAAGTCTGCAGCAGGACCACAGGAAGCGTCGGACGACTCGTCTCCTTGAGGAAACAAAAGTTGTGACCTTGTCAGCCTCCATGGCAGAGATGTTGGATCAAAGATAAAAACAGTACCTGACTTCATGTATACGGCCTGGAAGATGACAATGGACGCTTGGTAGTCCTTCTTGTCCTTACTGTCCATCGGCAGAGCAGACTCAGCTGTTACAAATGTTAATGAGTTATATTCAATGGTAATAAATTGTACTTATTATTGATTAATTTTACTTGTTAATTAATTGTATGTATTATTCATTGTACTTAATGTTGATTGTTATTCCTTATTAATTGTACTCATTATTGTACTGATTATTAATCCTTGTACTAACTTTTGGTTTATTGGACCTATGGAATCATTGTACTTATTATGATTGAATACTGAGTCACTCTCTCATCTCACTTATGGTTAAGTTTTGTCCCCCAAAGTCAAACAGGAAGCTCCGCTGCTGCTCGTTGTAAACAAGTCCCGCCCCACAAATGCGATTGGCAGCTCCTTGCCCGGTCACATCCCAGTCGCGCCGCCCACACATCATGATGGAGGGAGATCTCAGCCAACTGCAAAGCATAGAACCTGAGAGAGAGAGGGTGGTGCTGAAGAGCCGAGCTACAAGATTCCATCCCCTGAGTTTTCTCCATTCACGTCTCAACGTACCACCGCTCAAGCTGTTTTGGTTGAGGATAAAGCCACTGCAGCAAGCCTCATTGCGGCAGCCAACCTCGCAAAAGCGACGAGCCTCTTCGAGCGATGCATTCATGAACACCTGAGTCCTGAACACACCCGAGACCACCTTGGCCATTGCTATCCTGGTGAAGCTTGTAGTAGACTCCACACCTGAAAAAACACCTGACTGTTACAACAACCTCACAAGCCACCTGCTGGTTGCTGTCGCAACGGTACCATTCTTCCTGATGACGAGCACATTGGAGGCCACACCCCTCACCCTCGGGTAGCACCTCAACCAATCAAAGAGCTCGGCCTTAGGATTACCCAGAAATCCACTGACCTGGAATCACACACACCCAAACAAGGGTCTCCTAAGTAACCACACCACAGACAGCTATGTGTTTGTGTGTACCTTAGTGGAGGTGTTGCAGTGTGTGTTCAGGGGGTGTGTACTGTATAGTTGACACTGGCTGCTGGACAACACCACATGATGGCAGGATTTGTCCACTGCACACGCTGAGGGAACAAACATACCAACATACATTGACATTGACGCAGTGTTAATGCGGTGTGCATGCGTGTGTGTGTGTCTCACCTTGAGCGCATGTTCTAAGGTCAGCGGTCACTCTTTGCAGGATTTCAGCATCTTCTGCTCCAAAGACCACTTCTGATTTGGGAACGACCTGGAACCCGCTGAGCACTGTATACACACACATACACACACACATTACACTGTGTCTTTCAAAGGCTTCTTCGTTCTTTTTGGCTGTTCGAGTTCACCTGAGCAGTCCTCATCCGTGAATGGCTTGTCACTCTGTGTCCAGTCAAGCTCGACCCCCTCACTGTTAAAGCAGGTCCACCTGCCAGACTGGAGGTCAGGCTGCGCTGGCAGGAAGTTGCCTCGGTCAGAGCAACGAAGGCCCCGCCTCTCACAGTCTGTCGCACCTGTGCGCAGTCGCCCACCACACAGAGGTGAACAAGCATGTGGTGGTGATGTTTGTCCAGCAGGTGGTGTACTAATGCGAAGAACTCACATTGATTGACAGATAGTGACCCAGCAGCTGAGGAGCCTTTGGGACACTTGTTGCAGAAGTCCTGCCCCTCTTTGTCTTGATAGGTTCCTTCAGGACACAGAAGACATGCACCCTCTGTGGAGTAACTCCCGGCAGGACAAACAACTGCATAGACACACATCACGTCAGTGCCAAAGATTGGTTGGTATGTCGTTGGTATGGATGATAGCTAACCAGACTCACCGCAGCCGTCGCCACTGTCGCTCAGGCGGTAACCACGGGAACATCCCAAGGTGGGCATGGTCACAGAAAGTTGTTTAGGCTGTGACGTGAAGCCAACATGTGCCACCATTCCCTTAAAGTCCTCCAGGAGACGATTTGCTGAGGACAACAGTCCAATATTCAATGGCCCAATTTGTTCCACAGGGCCACGCTTTGGACGTGTGCTCACCCATGTCGTGGAGCTCAGGGAGTTCCGAGGCCGGGAGATCAGACAGGACGGCAGTCCAGGTAATGGTCACCATCAATGCATCTTTACCATCACAATGCACACGAACTGACGACTCGTCACACAGCGACACTTGCTGTCCCGAAGCTGGCAGCTACACACACACAGACAGTTGAGCGAGCGAGCAAGCGTTTTCCGTGTGTGCATATGTGTGTATCACCTGAGCAGAGCAGAGCCCTCTGCTGGTCATGTTGAAGAGCAGAGAGCGCAGTGTCTTCGTCTCCAAGCAGGATCCTCTCATCGTCCACTGCTGTGACATGGACAACCTCTGTGTAGGCTGGCTGACTGGACACATACACACACACACTGAGGACTACACATCTGCGTAATGACTGGAAATATTGAACATGGTGCAGGGTCTAGAGGTTGTACTCTGGCAGGCTCCAGGCAGAGGTTTGTTGTCTCCTTCCCACTGACGGCCAGCCATCTCGCATGTGAAACTTCGGACAGGAAGTGTATTGTGGTAACCACGGTGACAGATGAGGTTGCAGCTCTGTCGGCCATCTTGTGCAGGGTCGCACACTAGGGTGCCATGCGTGATGGGGGAGTTGGCACAGGCGGAACCTGGACACCAGCAGAGGTCACCGACAAGTTAAGCTCACTGGATTCTGCTGATTGCTACAACTTGGCATCACAGCACATCTCTCAAATTATTAAACAGTCCAACATCAGCTCATTTGGGATATTGTTGCAGTTTTAATTCGCACATTACCCCAAAATTGTATATTTTCATTTTCCACACCATTCCCATTGAAAAAGAATGACCAATTAAATGCTTTCCACATTTTTCAATTGACTCAAAGCTGTCCCAACTTCCAAACCTTTACCCATTGAGGACATTTTTACTAATGTCCGTGCATCCATCCATTTTCCTCCGTTTAGCCTGGTCCGCATCACGGAGGCAGCAGTCTCAGTAGTCTCATGAACAAGACCCAGAGATACTTGAACTCTTCCACCCAGGGCAACCCAGAGGGTGCAATCCACCCTTTTCTGACCGAGCACTATGGCCTTGGATACAGCCCGATGATGCCATCATGACTAAGTCGTCTGCAAATAGCAGTGATGAGATGCTAAGACTTCAGAACTGGACGGTTTGCGCCTAGAAATTATGTCCATGAAAATTATGAACAGAATCGGTGAGGTTTTGCCTCGACCACCGCCGTAACTGTCAGCTGCTTCACTAGACCTACAAGCTATCCATGATCGATAGGACTCCTTCTTCAGCAAGACGGAAGCCCTGACCTCTGGTGTCCACCATCGGGTTCGGGGCTTGCCGCCTCGACTGGCACCGACCATCTTGCATCGACCATCTCCAATCGGCTCCCTCAGCAATGGAATCACGGAACATGGCCCGTTCAGACTTGATATCTTTGTCCTCCTTGGGATGCAGGCCAAGCTTTGACGGAAGACTGGACCAACAGGAGACTCTGCCAGATGTTTCCAGCACACACTCACTACACGTTTGGGTCTCCCAGGTCTGTCCATCATCCTCCCCCGCCACTTAATCCAACTCATCACCAGGTGGTGATCACTTGACAGGTCATCCCCTCTCTTTGCCCGCGTCTCTAGAGCATGCAGACACAGGTCTGATGATACGACTACAAAGTCGATCATAGACCTATGGCCTAGGGTGGCACACTCCTCACACTTTGCTGATGTCATCAAACACCCGACCTGAGGTCAATCAGGGCCAGCAGACAAGAAAAACCTACGGTCACATGAAGGAGTGCGTCCTGTCCGTTGAAGTTTTCGGGTCCCCTCCACTTCCTGTCTGTCTTCAGACACACACCAGCAGGATGTCACATCACACTGGAGCGGGACAAAAGTGCCGTCTGGGCGACACTGGCGACCCTGAAGCTCACACCAACTGGGACCTGAACGTGTTGGCAACACAAACACCACTTATATCGCATGTACTGTACTGTACGTGGGTTTGTGTGAGTAAGTATGTACAAGTGAGCTGTCCGTCAGGGTTCAGCGTGGCAGTCTGTATCATCTCTCCACTCTGAGGATTCACACACCAGCCTGTAGGACCCTCTGTCTGCAGCACTGAGAAGCGACCATCCTCAAACACAAAACCAACATTTTGGTCATAAATTTATGGTCTGAGACCTTCATGTTCAACTGTGGCCAGTAGGGCTTCATTTTCATCTTTTTTTCAAAAATTCAAATTATTGTTCGGGCCCAGGCACAATTTTCAGCTAACACTAGTGTTTTTACCTTGTCACACTGTGGGCGGTACCCTGACATGGAGGCGTTGACGTCAGAGCCTTTCATCCAACCAGAGAGGAGCGAATGACTCTGAGCTCTCTGACAGCGTGTGAGACCTGCAACAAACACACACGTTTAAACTTTGTTTGCACATCCATGTTTTCTTTTATGTGTCATATATTACATTTGACCAGAGGACGTGAACGGCTGCTCAGTGAATCAGGAACATACTCGCCATCTTCATCAACACACCAACACTGACCTGAACACACACACTGATGAGCATGAGTTGTGTGTACATTCATGTTTTTATTGTAGTGTGTGAGACCTGTGCTGGAGTAACACTGTGTGGGGATCCAGCCTCCATCAGCGTCACACTGAGGACTGAACATCTGATAGGTTCGACGTCCTGAAGGCAGCAACATCTGGATGGCTGAACACCAACACACAGGAAATAAAGAAGGAGCTAATCAAGTTGTTAAGTGATGAAGGGCGGGACTCACTGGAATAGGCAGCCAATCGCAGAGCAGCTTTGGAGTTGCTTATCAGCCAATCGGCTACACGCAGCACCTCCTCTGATGGGCCGACCTGCAGCTCTTTGGCGGTCAGCCGCAGACCCTCAGCCAATAGGAAGCCATATCCCGCAGGGAGGTGAGAGGAGTTGGAGACAGCAATTATGTTGCTCACTTCCTGTCTAAATGCTGACACTGCCTCTAATGCCCGCGAGCACTGACCTGTGAATGATCATGGATACTTACTAGCACAATCCATGAATATGTATACTAACATGTTTGACAAAATAAACAGGAAGTCCATTTTCAAAATAATAGTTTCTTCTGACCTGTGGAGGATGGAGGCTTCTGAGGTCTTGGGTCGGGACCTGAAACACAGCAACAAAAAGAGTCAACAGGCAAGCTAGCGAGATTTCAAAAAACGAAAAGTTGCAGCTAAAGTGTCCTACAGGTGATGACACCCCCCGCTGAGACCGCACTCGCTGGCGCCCCTTGGCGGTCCACGCAAAAGCAACGTGAGCCCACACACTGCAGCGGCAAAAAGTCTCCGTCCTCAGAGCACTCAGGGATGTGGACGACAGCCCCTGCTGCCATGCTGTCTTTTAGCATCAGTGCCTTCGTTCGCGCTCTTTCACAGTGTAACGGACATCGAGGCCTGGCGTTGGCAACCCGCGAGCCTGTGATCTCTTGACCGTGTGGTGTGACGCACCAACACTCGCTGCCTTGACACTGAACTTCCTGGAAAGTGCCTTTGGGTGTGCAGCTGGGAAGAAAGATGGATGCCATGTTGTCTTTGCTGTCAGCCGAGCAGGAAGCCATCATAAGCGTCAGGACCTGGACAATGAGAAGACATTTAGATCTGCAAAGGCGGTGTTCAATACTTGCAGGAGCATACCTGACGCAGCGAAGCAGAGCCTGAGCTGCTCACTGCCTTCAGTGTGTGGTGGAGTCCGGACAGGAAGGCAGGGTCCTCAAGGGCTTTGCTGACAGAACGAACCAGGTTCTGATGTTTGAGCAGAGAGGAGGGCGGGTCTAAACGGACGACTCCTTGGGTTCCCACAGCACCACTCAAGTTGAAGTTGGCAGCATTCTTGAGGAACTTTCCTCCAAACAGATTCTCCTGGAAGCGTCGAGGGGAGGAGCGAGCTAGGGCCTCTAAGGCCCCGCCTACTGAGGAGAGGAGCCCGTGGAGGACTTCTACCATGACTGACAAAAAGGAAGTAGGTTCCGCCTCCTCAGGCAAAAGATCCCTGATTGGCTGAAGGAGGGTACGACAAGAAACATCTTGTCCCCCCGAGGAGGAAGGAAGACGAGGTTCCAGTGGGCCGGCGAACAAGCGGGCTAGTGCAGCACGCCGCTGAGAGTGACAGTCGTTAGCCACACTCAAACCTTTATGATGATGATGATAAAGAAAAGAGTGTTGAGGACATGAGAAGACCACATGTTGAGGACACTTTGCCACCATACTTGTACTTACCACAAAACAGGATATCTCCATGTTGCCGCGTCCCAGGAATCTCTGCCCCTGTGGGGTCGACACACCAACACTGCCCCTGCTGGCACTGCTTTGAGGTGAAGGCCCCGCCTTCCTCGCAGGATGGAACCAAAACATTGGAACCCTCTGTCGCCTCCCGCCGCTCCTCCTCACAGGGTGAGGGACCTGCAGAGGTTAAATCATGGTTTGTAGTAGGTTCTGCCCTCTGGACCAAGTTCAGTCCCAAGTATCCTTACATCTAAAGCGTCCATTGACAGCCAGGAGAACCCCCAGCGTCCTCCTGTGCAGCACCTTGTACACATTGGACTCGGAGAAGGAGCGAGTCGAGTTGGTTTCGGAGAAAGCAGAGTCATACACGTCAGAGAGGAGGAGCTCCACACCTGGATGCAAACCACAAATCATCGTTCTTGCCTTCTGAGGAGTTACTTGGGAGCCGGGTGGGTTGGACGGAGTCACCTGTGTTGGCCATCTCATGACCCCTGCTGTCCGAGCAGAAACAGTAAGAGGAGACCAGCGGGAAGAACTTCCTGAAAGCGGTGAATGTCGCAAAGGCTTGTGGGAAGCTGCAACACAAAATGTGGCGGTCAGTAGGTGTTACGTGCATGTGAGTGAACATGCGCAGGCCTTACGTGTTGAAGGCGTGCAGCAGGTCCAACTCCTGCCTGTCTGTCATGTTAATCAGTTTACACTGAACAGGAAGAAAGCTGCCGTCCTCCGAGCACTGAGGCGGTGAAGGTGGTGAAGGCGATGTGGCGGCGTGAAGGAGTTGCCTTGCTCTCACTTCGCAGCTGCCAGGGCCTGTAGGTCAAAGATCTACTTGGATTTTCTTCATGAACAACAACATTGTGGCTGTCTCAATTTGTGCATAAATACATACTTCCAATGAATGCTATGTCTCAAATGGTATACTTGCATAAGTAAACTTCAATGAGTTGAGACACAGCCTCTGTACATGTACATACAATGGTGCGGTGTCCCTCTCTGCCGCGTCCCGTACAGCTCCATTCCGTCACGGTCCACACACCAACACTGCCCCCTGTTGGAGTCACATTGAACTGGCAGGAAGTGGCCCGACGGCGAGCACCGCAGGATGGATTGCAGCTGGCATGCCGTTGCACCTGAACCCAAGTGCATGTGAGAATATCAGTGAGTTGCTTGCCAACAAGTCATATGATCACAAGACTTACACTGAGGAATAGAGCTGTTTGTTCGAGTCCCGGGCACCTCCAGTCCATCAGTGTCCACGCACCAACATGTCTGGTCTTGCCCATTGCATTGCACAGGCCTGTGCACACACACACATGTGTGACTGACATGTTTAAACTTGATGCAACATCCTTTAACACACCTGAAACGTCCGTCTTGTGTACATTGCGGGACATTGGCCCCTCCTCTCAGTGCCTGGCATGGCGTCGGAGCTTGTGAGTCCAGCTGGTACCCTACACAGCAAGTAGAAGCATCTGTATTTTATCACTACACTAACCTTGTCAGAGATCACATGACTCTTCACCTGAAGGCTTGGCCAGGAGCGTCTCAGAGAAGAAGAAGACCAGGATGAAGAAGACACTCAGCAGTCGGGCCATGGTGGTCTCTGCTGTGACGGACCCGGACCGGTGGTCTTTTTATAAAGCTTCAGAGCTGCTGAGTCATCACTCATCCTCTCCCTCCTCGTGTACATCTCTGCACACCCAAGTGTCCTCTACAACAACTCAGCAGCCGCCAGTCAGCGTGACGCCTTCAGATTGGCTGAGAGCATTTGTTAGACGCACATTAAGACGTCGATGAGAACTTGGAGAAGCAGCCTCCTGAAACGTGTTTGTTTTAGTCTCAGGTGTGTTCTTCATACTGGAGGCTAGTTAGCTAGCATTGTTGTGACACAGAAGTAGCAAAATACGTAAATATACACACCTTCACTTCAGCATCCAAGCTGAAATCATATTTTGCACACATTACTCAATACTTAATCATTGAATCATTGTCTGAATGATGTCTAAATCCAAAAGGTGTGGGTTCCAGTCAGAATGCAATCTCAATCATGATGACTTGACTTAACAATGTCTGGCCAACTTACAAAACCCATATTTTAGCCGTTAAAAAATCTTAACAGTGAACATGGGCGCTCTGCCGAAAAATCTGTACGGATGTCCTGAAAGGGATAGTTCAGATTTTTTGGCTTGGTGTCCTGAGCTCAGTTCTGGTCCGATTTCGGTGCTGAGAAAAGTAGTTCCAGTAGTTGCCAGTTTCACAGTGTTTACTGCTGGGATACTAAAAGTAAACAAACAAAACAAGCGATGACGACATTCCCTTAAGCATGAAGCCAAAGGGATATCTTTATGAACCGGAATACACGGATGCCGAACTTCATCAGGGAGTTCGGTACTGGTTTCATAGAGTTTGGTGCCAAAAACAAGGTGCTAATGAACGGCACAAGTTAGCTAGTTCTTACATGTGGTACTGGAATTGCAGAACTCTTCCAAACACGTCTCATCCTCTGTCATGGCCGTATATGAACGTAATCCTCCTCGTAAAACTGGACACACAAAGCTGTTTGACCCTAGCCACTCTGGTTCCCACATTATAGCCAATGGCAAGCAGCCAAAGTTGTTTAATAGTAATGTCCGTGGCAGGAAAATGATGGAATTCATGTCACTGATGAGCGACACTTAGCCCGGATAATTACAGGTACGTAGCATTTTTTTAAACCACTATAAATCTCGCATTGCAGTGATCATGATCTGCGCATCTAACCAATGTGAAACACACATAAACACAAGACTGGAGCGCAAAGTGATTCACAGAGAGATTTGTGTGGTCTGATTTTTTTCATGTTACAATTCTTCCCTGGATTTTTTGATTAGCCAAATCATGTAAATGTCTACTCTACTCTTGACTTTTAAAACTGATTTTCACAGCCCAAGTTATGATATATATTTTTTTTAACGGTTGTCAGGGGGTCGATCACAGTTTGTGTCTTGACTTAGTGCTAAAGCAATGGGGACCCAAGGCACTATTTCCCGGTATGAAATCTGCTCTAACTTTTGTTAATATTTGAGAAGAAGTGAATGATGTATCAAATTATTCACATTAATTAATCACAGACTAGATTTTACCAATTAAAAAAATTGTAACATTGCAACTAGTATACGTACACTTTGACTTTGGACTTTGATCAGCGACTCAGGACCTGACTCAGACTTGAAAATACTTGAGATTTCAGTGAATGAGTTGAGCAAAATGTGTATTCAACTGTCATTTTCAGCAGGCCAACACATTTTCCACATAATCTGCCTCACTGAATGCATCTATGAAAGTCCACTTGCATTACCTTACGTTTCTATGCACTGACTAAATCCTGAATGCTATGTCAGCACTCTTTTAGCATTACAAAGTCTTGTCACACTGGTCTTATTTACACACAAAAAAATAAAAATACACCCATTGTATTTGTCAAATGTGTCACATTGTTAAAATGGCATTTTATTTGGTAAACAATAAACGTTGCTTATGACTTGTAAAGAACCGAAAATTTCAAGTTTATCATTTCAAACTTGATTCAATCTGTCTTGCCTTGATCAGCATGTCTTCAATTGCGATGAAAGACTTGCAAAACATTGACTTTCCTAAATCCTTGTAGAGAATTCTGAATTGTCAACATCTGCTGAGTCATCGCAATGTGCTCGCTACTGCTGAGTAGACGACAAATTCTTTGCTGTCCTTCACTGGTCTGTGGACAACAACATTTGACATTTAATTTTGAATATGAGCACAACTGTGTGTGTGTGTGTGTGTGTCGTACCTGCTCACAGCCGTTTGTTTAAACCGGATGGAGGCATAGTTGATTTCCAATGCACTGTGGCTCATTTCCTGTCCGGCTGGCTCAGCAGATGATGGGAAGTTACAGTACACATGTTCACTGTGCTGCTTCACATACACACACACATACACATACGCATTACTGGTGTATACTTAACTCCCAGCTGCATGATGGGATATCAGTGATTCTCTCACTCACCTTCTGCTCCGTCTCACCTTCCAGACCTTTGACGTTCTCACATGATGCCACCCGACACTTCCTGAAACACCCGTTCATGTGAGACACATGCTAGCTGTACTGATGCTATGTGTATCCGGGTGACCGGAAGGCCAGTGGCATAACTTTGGCACCTTTTAATGATGAAGATCAGCAGAATGAAAAACAGCAACACCACCATAAGGCCAAAGGCCAAGCCAAGAGTCAGCGCAAACTGCCCATCACGTAAGTCTATGAAACATAAATCAGATCAGATTTGATTGATTAACATGATGGCGGTGTTCCAAAGTAAGACAAAGAGCATAAAGGACTGAGGAGCAAAAACAGGGAATAATTAACTGGATTGACGTGCTTCCACTTTCAGGCTGAAGGGCAGCGACGTGGTCCTCATGTCCTTTGCCAGCGCGCAGGTATAGTTGCCAGACTTGCTCTTGGTCACGGAGCCCAGCTGCAAGGCAGGGCCGGATTCTGAGAGGACGTGGTTGCCATCTTGGAACCAGCGCACCTCCAGTTGCTGGAAGGAGCAACGGGAAGCGCAGCTCAGAGTCACTCTGTCGCCCTCGCTCACCTTGGCAGGGGTAGAGCTTAACACCAACATCTGAGGGTTATCTAGTGGAGGGTAGGCAACATGGCATTAAAGACTTAGACGCTATGCTAATTGCAGTAATGCTAAGTAGGCTTATGCTACCCATACTGATGCTAAGAGTGCCAATGCTAAATGGGCTTATACTTACACTAACTTGAACCTGGAAATGAGATACCCAACTGATACTTGAAGTTTATGCAAAGGTACCTGATAATCTTATAATTTCCGTACATTTAAACTGACTTTTAAAAGCAAAACCAAGACTGGGGATGAAAACAGGACATTTGGTTACTCTATCCTATGCTAACATATGCAAGCATACCCATGCTAACTGTACTGATTCTACGTGAGCAAATGCTGATTGTACTCATGTAACCTGTTTGGGCCGCTCCTGAACCCCCTGTGGCTCAAACATGATTCACAGAATGACAGTGAGGAGCGCTAGCCATCGAGCTAAACGTCCAAGGTGCCAACTCGACAGGGTGTTTTTTTTCGATGTACCTTCAGCTGGCATTCTTTACATTGATGCCAAGCGTGCCTATGCTAGCTGTGCTATTGCTAAGCATGCCTGTGCTAACTGTAGTGGTGCTAAATATGCTCAATTCCAACTGTACCGATGACATTGAACTTTGCCCCTGTGGTGCCGGTGAAATGTCCCAAAGCGTCAGCAGCTTCCATCCGGAAGCGGAATGTTCTGCTGTCTGCCTCCCGGACATCGTGGATCCGAAGTGTGCAGTTTCCTTCCAAGTCTCCCAGGTACTGGTACCGTGAGCCATAGGAGGGCTTGGCGCTGTCGTACACGGACGGTGTGCTGCCATGACAAATGAGGTGATTGATGCACCACACCACCCTGATGACCTCCATGATGGGTGTGAACGTGCAGCCGATTGTGACTGTAGAGCCTTTCACCGCGCACACTGCTGAAGGGTGGTAACGTACCCGTGCAGCTACGCCCACCGAGCCTGCTCAAAAACCACCTGGTGATGTCACCTCAGCACAAATCACAAATCAATGTTAGAGATGTCAGCCACTCACCTGTCAGAAGCAACACGACGAACACGTTTTGACGCCAAAATGGCATCTTGGCTGACAATGAGAAGAAGAAGTAGTGAGTGTATTGAGAAAGCACAGCTCACTTCCCCCTATTTAACTCTTTTCTTTCACAATGTTGTGAAAGAAAAAGATTATTCTGTTGTGAAGTAAGAAAATCAGGGCAGCTCATGCATAACCTATAACTTTGTTATTTTCAAACAAAGTCAAATGTTTGGATTTCGTTTGATTTGATCATATTGATGCTCATGTGACATAACAGTGTAGGGGCGGGGCTTTTTAAGAGTACCAGCTCATGCAGGAGGATGTTGCAAGGATGTCTCACTCTGATTACATTTCCGCACTCAAGAACCGAATTGATTTTTAAATGTTTTGACGTAACAGCTGATGTTTCTCTACATAATCACTTTATTGAAAACATATTGGTGTGGTCGTTATTCTAAATTACGTTTCGTGGTTTTTAGTGTGTTAATCCCGTCAATGTGTGTAAAATCGTTTCTCTCTGCAGAATGAAGCCCTCGTTTTAATAAACCAGCTTCCTCCGGCCTCACGGCGCAGACTCCCTGCATCTCAGCGCGAGAGCATCAGTCAGTCAGCCACCGCCTGGACGACGCCTGGATCCGACTGGACTGATCCGGACCGGATCGATGCGGGCTTCGTGTGCCTCTTGCTGACTCTTGTCGTCTATGGACGTCAAGTAAAAAACCAGTGGCTGCTCGTTAACCTTTCCACTCTTTGCTTTTGTCGTCTGGACGCTATCCGCCCAGTCACAAAATGGCGGACATGACAGAGCTGCGACCCTCTTACGGTGAGAGGCCCGATGGTTTTGAGTGGGCATATTGTTTATTTGTTAGTTGTGTTTATTGACAGAAGATTTGGTGGCAAACACAGCCGACATGGGCGCCACCCAGTTGATGGGGTTGCTTTGTAATAACATGTTTTAAAAGCTTGACATCATCAATTTGTCGCGATGAGACGAAGCAGCAACTAGGATTAGCTTCATTTTAGCAGCATCAGGCGGACTTAATGTCAACTAAAAGAAATCCTTTTTATGGGCGTTCACGCGCATCCTTTCGTGGGCCTAGTGGTGACGTCATGTCTGTACCCGGCAGTCCCAGTGCACCCGTACATTACGTCATCATAGTACTGCTTACTGCACGCTCACTCTTATCTGATGACGTCACCAGATGTTGTTCAAATACTACATTGCAATGCAACTATGCAACATTATCTACTAAACAATGTGTGTGTGTGAGTGTGTGTTGCCAGGCAGCCAGCTCCACTCTGAAACACTTTGCAAAACATGACATCATGTGACTTTGAATGAAGAAAGTACTTCATTCTGATTGGTTGCAGACAAACTCAGTTGTGTGCGCGTGTGTGTGCCTCTGCCTGTGTGGACTACAGACAAAGAGCTTCACAAACACCGTCCCCCCAACCCTCACCCCCCATCCATGGAGGGGTAAAGGCTTTGTCATGGAGGGTTTTCTCACTTCCTGTTTTTCCTGCAGCCATGTCTCCCATTCTGGCGGGCTTCCTGGGTGCGGGTGTCCTGGTTCTCGTGGTGATCGTCCTGGTTCTGCTGTGGTCCTTCTGTCAGCGACGTTACCTGCGCATATCGGGACACTACAAGTTGCACGGGGACCGTTACTGCGACGCTGACGACCCGCCCTACAAGTTTATCCACATGCTGAAAGGCATCAGCATTTACCCAGAGTCCCTCAGCAGCAGCAAGAGGATTGTACGCAGCGCCAGGCGAGCCGAGCGTGATGGAGAACGTGGCTGCGCACAGGCGGGGGGGAGAGGCCTGGTGTTGGTGGACGCGGAGAACAACATCCTAGATGTCCCGGGTCAATTGCAAATGAGTCACCTGGTAGCCCCTGCCGGACCAGGCCGTATGGAGCGGGCATTACCCGTCCGCGCCGACTACTGCTGCCTGGACAGCAGCTCGGCCAGCAGCAGTCAGACCAGCAGCAAGACCGGGTCGCCCTTCACCCCCGCCTCCTCTGAGCCCGAACCAGAAGCCAGCCTAGGTGCTATCAGCCTCACTGTGGACTACAACTTCCCCAAGAAGGCCTTGGTGGTGACCATCGTCGGGGCCCGAGGTCTTCCCGCCATGGATGAGCAAGCCGGCAGCTCTGACCCCTACGTGAAGATGACCATCCTGCCCGAGAAGAAGCATCGCGTGAAGACCCGGGTGCTGAGGAAGACACTGGATCCGCTCTTTGACGAGACCTTCACTTTCTACGGCGTGGCCTACAGCTCGCTACCAGAGCTCACGCTGCACTTCCTGGTCCTCAGCTTCGACCGCTTTGCTCGTGATGATGTCATTGGGGAAGCAGTAGTGCCACTGAAGGGTGTGGACCCGAGCACAGGCCGAGTCCACCTGAGCCAGCAAATTTCCAAGAGGAACATGCAGGTGAGGAGGGGTGGATTTATTCCTACTACTTTACGCAAAATTCTACTCATGCAGAAATGGACGTTCATCTTTAAGGTTTGCTCAGTGGGACAGAGCATCCCAGTTCAGCATTGTTAACAGAATTCCTATGACAGTGACAATGTGTCTGCTGACGAGGTGTTCTCGTGTCAGCAGATAATGTCGTTGACAGACAACTGCATTCACTGCCGATGTTCCAAATCCTTTAATTTAGTCTGGATGGACTCTTTTCTCTTTAGTTTCACAAGGCAGCTAACCTCCACATTACTATACTATCTTTTTAATAGGGGTCTCTTGATACAACTCTTTCAATTCCCATCCATTTCCGACATTGCAGCCTTAGACACTGGGGAGAGCTCTGCTCCAGCTCAGGAAACCGCACTCGCAAAAGCAGATGTTCCTGCTCTTGAATTCATATGATAACTAGCCCTGTTTATATGAAGTTCTTGTAAACAATAGCCACATTTGCCTGCACAGGCGTGGTGTCGTGGATGGAAGAGGAGCCTCTTGTCAGCCATTATTTAATATGTGATATGACGTCCTGCCACACACTTTATGACTCAGCATTACCCAAACGGATTCTTTCCGTTGTGCTGTAAGCCTTGGTAACTGAAGCTAATGTGAGCTAATGTGAGCCGACAATAGGGATTTTAATCTTGCTGAAAGCTTTGTGAGCCTGGGGTTACCATTGACCGATACTGATATTGGTCCGATATTAACACCAATCATAGGTGCTTTTATTTATGATGTCCTGCGGAATATCAGAAAAGCACGAATCACACATACTTGATGAAGTGATACCACTCACAGAACAAAGGCAGCAACACTGGGTATGAGAGAACTCACCCTTTTACTTATGTATGCATGTGAGGTATAGTTTCATCCACAATGTAGTGGCAGCTTGGCATAATCTAGCAAGGTTTGAGCTGCTCATTTAAGCGTTAACTTGACTTTACTCAACACTGACTTTTTGCCATCCCGTAGGAGTTTCCTGACTCCAGTTCTGGCTGACAGCCACATGGCTGACACACTTGTTGTTGTGATCACACAGACTATTTGGTCGTGGCTGGGTAGACGCAGTGGGTCAGAATCTGGAATCGACTTTTTACATTTGAGTGCCAGTATTGGGGATATGAGATGCTGGGTGTTATAATGCGATATATTTTTTGCTGACATCAGCATGATATCTGATAACAATATTGAATTGGGACATCCCTAGTTTTTAATGCTCCATGTACCTTTACTGTGCAGCATTGCATACATTCTATAATTGTCATGTCCTTTTATTGTTCCATATTTACATCATATTTAATGTGTTGTGTATAATATTATTATTTTAGTGACATGTGTTTGATCATGGAGACAAGAAGTTATAGATGTCATGTCTTTCGTTATTAGTGTGAGAGTCGTGGTGAGCTGCTGGCGTCGTTGTCCTACCAGCCGGTGTCTCATCGTCTCAGCGTGGTGGTCCTGAAAGCTCAACACCTCCCGAAGATGGACATAGCCGGCCTGTCTGCAAGTGAGTAGCCTACACACAGGCAAAGCATGTTGAGGTGGTTACAATCCAAGCCACTAGTTAGCATCAGAGTAATGAATCTGGTCTTGGTGTCCACAGACCCCTACGTGAAAGTCAACGTCTTTTACGGTCGCAAGCGCATCGCTAAGAAGAAAACCCGTGTGAAGAAGTGCACGCTAAACCCAGTCTTCAACGAGTCCTTCATTTACGATATCCCACCCGAGCTGTTGCCTGAGATCTCAGTGGAGTTCCTGGTGGTCGACTTTGACCGTACCACCAAGAATGAAGTCCTCGGCCACCTGGTGCTTGGCCTCCAAAGCCCCACCCTCACCGGCGCCTCCCACTGGCGGGAAGTCTGCGAGAACCCCCGTCGGCAGATCTCCAAATGGCATACCCTGAGCGAGTACTGAGGAACATGCTGGGACTGGACCAGTGAAGACTCCTGGAAATACAGACTAATACAGTGTACAGCATACACACACATATACACACACACACACACACATACACACACACACAATGTAATGCTAGTTATTAAACACTCTCTATTATCTGTCAACACCACATGTGCATCTGCTAAGAAAATGCTGAGCTTTTGAAAAAGAAAACCGACGTTTGTGACGTCTCGCCTCTTGTGTGTGTAAAGCTATGAAGAAAAAAAATCCTCCCCTACTCGCCCCCGCTGTGGTTGTCATGCAGTTTGTTGCATGTGTTTGTGAAGAGAAGAACTAAAAAGCTTCCCCTCATGCTGTGGTGGTCTCAGAGGGGAGTTAGCGTGCAGGTAACATTTGTAAAATACCGTGTGCGTGATTGCAGCATGAATGTTCAATTTGTCTTTTGTTGCTTTGTTTTGCTACAAAGATCTTCTGGAACACTCTTGACACCCCACTCACCCGTCCGGCCCAAAACCCATCCAAGCAACAATGCTAGTAAGAATGCTAAGCTAATCACACCATCTCAAGTCGGTATGAGCGACCCACCTAGCAGGTACCTTACTCCAAAGATCTGTATTACATATTTTGATGATGATGATTTGTGACGTCATTGTTTATTAAGTTACAACTTTTGTCATCATCCTTCAGTCAAACTCCACTGTAATATTCTGCCAGTGAGCGGCGCTGTTGTCGTCGCAAAAAAAAAGCACATTAGAATCCACATGACGGTGTCTGTCTGGTGCTCTCAAATAAACATCCCACAATGCAGGCGTGTCCAAACTTGGGAGGCTATTTGGTAAAAAGAAAAAGGAATGAAATATGTTTAAAAGTTACATATCATATCTCAAGAAAAAACAGCCTGCATATGAGCTTTGTGTTATTAGCATCAACATTTCAACTTTCTCTGCTTATATTGTGCTCTTTTTTTTAACAATTTTTTTTTGTAAAACTATTTTTACAATATCCCAAGGACTAATACAAATTTTGTGGGCTGCAAATGGCTCCCCCAGCTGCATTTTGGACACCCTTGTCATAAGAGAATGATTTCAAAAGACGCACAGTGAGTCATGTAAGCTGTCGCCAAACTAACGTTGCATCACTTGTAGCAAACAGGAATTAGATTACAACACATCCCAGTGTTCATTAGTGCACCCGATAAAACTCTTAAAGTTCCTCCCAACAACCTGTGGTGTGAACGAGGGTCATGGAGACTGTAGATTTTGTATAGATGTACTTTCCGTGTGATGTCCTGAAAGCTTCCCTGCTGTACACCTGAATGATGCTAACCTCCCATTGACGTGCAAATAAAACAAGTTAGCCTGATGCCTCCTCTCATCTTATCCTTTCATTATTTCCGCCTCTGGCATGATCTTAAGTACATATTTTTACTTCTTGTGTTAGAGATCCTTACAGTATCAAATAGCGACCAGCTGGGATCGCTGTTTGGGTGCAAAGAGCTGAGTCATTTCACACAGGAACCCTGTTGTACAGTGTGTGGTCAAAGGGATGAACATAATATCTGCAAAGCACCAAATGTCTGTGGTGACACGCATTAAGGAGATGCGGTCACATGAGTGGCTGACACACACTGGAGCTTTATATCAGTTCTTTGGTTTGTGCACGTCAGCACTCATCTGTGTTCCAACTGCTTATTTCCAGGTGTTTTTTTTTAGGTATAGTGTACAGTCTACCTCAGAAGTGTCAACTGACCACTAGGATGTGTCACCAGACCAATGTGTGTTGCTCATCAAGCTGTGTGGCCAACCTGATGGACCTGACACAACCACCCGGATGGCAGGTCACAGTCAAAACGTGTCAAGGTAGAACACTAAAAAAAAACATAACTAAACATATATTCAACACTGAATTGATGCACCTGCCTACTTTTGTTTAAGTAATTATTGCTTATATCCTATAAACTTAATTTCACTTCCTATCCATTACTGTGTTCGTCTGCTATATGATATTCATTCATTCATTTTCTACCGCTTTTTCCTCACAAGGGTCGCGAGGGTGCTGGAGCCTATCCCAGCTGTCTTTGGGCGAGAGACGGGGTACACCCTGGACTGGTCGCCAGGCACATATAGACAAACAACCATTCACACTCACATTCATACCTAGTCGCCAATTAACCTAGCACATTTTTGAAATGTGGGAGAAAACCCACGCATGCACAGGGAGAACATGCAAACTCCACACAGAGATGGCAGAGGGTGGAATTGAACCCTGGTCTCCTAGCTGTGAGGTCTGCGTGCTAACCACTAGACGTGCCGCCTGCTATATGATATATTTAACTTTAAATTGCTGATCCCAACAACCAGTGATTTATAAAGGAAAATCTTGAAAATTATTATGGGTGGCCAAACTTTTTCATACCACTGTATAATAATTAGGGCTGTCAACAAATTAATTTTCATTCCTTAATTTCCTTGTAATTAAAGCATGTGCACTAGAGCAAGCACACCTCGGCTCAGACGTCATACACACAGTTGAGCGTTCTCACAGTCACACAGAGCCTGACACTGTTTTATAACTTCATTCTGACCTGAACACACACAACAGTATAATTCCTACACAGTATACTGTACTGTATGTGTCTCCAACCCACGTCTCTAGTTCCTTCATCCTGTCCTTCTCATTCTCATTATAAGAACGCAAGATGTGTTTGGCGACACCCTGAACATCACAAAAATGGCTTAATAATATGTGTGTCACTTCTTAACTCTTTAGGATTGAAGTGCTTATGCTCATTTTTTGGCCCTTTCAATTGAGTTGTGGACTCCTACAGAGCAGCTACACACAATAACCAGCACATAAAGCTTTCAAGGTCTTCCAGAATCTGCACCTATTCAGTTGTATTTCTTTGGATTTCATGTTTCCTGCAAAAACGGTCTGTTTTAATGTATTCCACCCACGGCCTGCCTCCAGTCACGCCCACTCCACTGTGGTTGGTCACACTCCCGAGTGCTTAGGACTTCCGGTTTGTGCTGCTAGCTGCGAACGCAACTTTATTTGAGTTGATAAATGGCAGAGGAGTTGGTGATAAAGGAGATTTATCTTTTTAAAATGTCCGCTTTTAACATAAAATCATATGTGTTGGATCGTGAATCAGAAGTAGAGACATTTTAGCGTTTTTAGCGGTTTTCTACAGCGGTAACATGTAATGTGTTTTACAGGAGTACCAGTGTTTAAAAAACTCAGGTAGAGCCACTAATCTTGGTGGGAAGCGGCTATTAGCAACCCCACTCCCTGTATGCACACTCTATAATGCTACGCAGACAAGCGCTTTTGCACCATGGTTATAATAATATACTAATAATATAATAATGATACATAAAAGAAACACAGTTAGGACACTGATTAACTGGTACTTACTGCTTGCTCTCATCCACACAACCAAGTAACGTTGGAAAAGCATCAGGCTTCAGCAAGTTTGTCGGCTAGTCCAGCTGCATAGTGGCCCATGTTCACAAAACAGTCCAGTGTGAAATGCCATTGACGGATTGTGCCTGATGGTGCCGTCTTTAGGAATTGTAAACAAATGTGTCTTTCCAGTACGAGCCATTGCTAGCAACGTAAACAGAGGCGCAAAGCTTGGAGGAGGGCAGAGAGCTTAGAGCTTACAGCCACGTTCATATAAGTCTGTTCCTCTGTGACATTACAAAGGGGCAATCTTACCGCACCTTCTGAAACCGAACATTTTGAGCCATCCCAACCATCTTTCAGGGCTCACTTCCAAATGTGTAAACCTCATTATCTGAAACTCTGACATCGTTTAACACGAGAATACAACATTCCAACTACATTTATAGGTCAGAAAAGTGGAAAAACCAAAACAGGTCCCCTTTAAGATATACTGTAGCCTGTTAAGTTAAGTAAGTAGGTGGAGAAATGTGGGTGTTCTTTAGATATTCTTTAGATTTCTATATGAATATAATGACTTGTGACAGTGGCTACACTGTCTGTACTCATTATCAAACTGTGCCTCTGTCAACTACTTTATCAGTTATTAGAGTTGTACTACCATTGAACCATTGATTGTGTGCATGTTGAAGATGAATTCAACCATTACCATTACCAAGTAGTGAAGCCTGGTTGGGAATAAGCAGAAAAGGTTTGTGGCTTTCAGCTGAATGATTCCCTTCATCGATGACATCACACCGAATGACGACCAATCGCGTCACAAACCTCTTTCTCAAAAGTTGTCCTGGCAGACTAAGAGCAGGTCACAAAGTTCTTCATCTTCATCTTCACCTCTTCAGCACAGCCTCTCTGATGGGGTGAGTCTCTGATCATTGATTGATTATGATTGATTGTTTTGTTTGTGAATTACTGTATTTTCGGTCAACCAATTCCAGTCGGTTTTTCTGTCAATGGCGGTCTGACTCAAGTCCTTTTTTTGATGTTTGGTTGGAGACAGGGTGTGGTCTTTTTTCACTTTCAGTTTTTTTGATGCATTTTGTTTTGTTGTTGTCGGTTTTGAGAGCCACGAAAAGTATGTTTTTCTTGTTCTTGCTCCAGTAGACCACAACAATGTATTCCACTTGACATATTTCTGCGTAAAGTGTGTTGTTGCTATACTAGTGGGGAAGAGACTAGATGTTTTATGTAAAAGTGTCATCCGTCTGTGCTGGAGCCAATCCCAGCGGTGGACACCCTGGTCGGGCTCCAGCTCGTCAGATAACCCAGAAGTGAAGACACATAGGTCCATATGAAGACATCACGCTGGACAGAAGCTTCCAGACATCACTGAAAGACTCGTTTGTGTGAGCCTGTGTTCTTCAAAGGTTCACGATTTCCACGCTGGTTGCGGCGGAACATTCTGGAGTTATGCAAATGAGTAGCTGACTTCCTCGTGGCAGCACCCACCGGTGACCTCTGCTCTGTGTTCTCCTTCAGATTTGGCCAAAAAGACATGTCTCATCTTCAGAATCATGAGGTGAGAAACATCTCCGATGCTGTCCATCAAGCACGTATCAATTAACTTGTTTTGATCTCTGTTCAGATAAACGTGATGCTGAGGGTCTCGCACCTTCCTCTTGTCCGCTCGGTGCTGCAGTCGGTGAGCTCTGTCTACTCAGAGGTCAAAGGGCGTTATCCTCTGCTCGGCCTGGTGGGAGGAGTAGCCGAGTTTGGCGTCCGAAACGTCTCCATGGAGGCCATGAAGAGAGCCACACCCGTCATGCAGACCTTGAGACCTCAGAGTTCGTGTGACGTCAACATATAGTCACTAATGTAACATGCTAATCGTAATGCTAGGTCCCACTGCTTAAAATGATGCTGATGCAATGATGAATGTTTGAGCTAATGCTAACATTAGTGCCCCACAATGCTGAATTCTTGCGCTAATGCTAACATGAGTGCTCTATGATGCTGAATGCCTGAACTAATGCTAGCGCTAATGCTCTACAATACTGGATCGCTGAGCTAATGCTAACATTAGTGTCCCACGATGCTGAATTCTTGCACTAATGCTAACGTGAGTGCTCTATGATGCTGAATGCCTGAACTAATGCTAGCGCTTATGCTCTACAATACTGGATCTCTGAGCTAATGCTAACGTGAGTGCTCTATGATGCTGAATGGCTGAACTAATGCTAGTGCTAATGCTCTACAATACTGGATCTCCAAGCTAATGCTAACATTAGTGCCCCACGATGCTGAATTCTTGCGCTAATGCTAACGTGAGTGCTCTATGATGCTGAATGCCTGAACTAATGCTAGCACTAATGCTAGCACTAATGCAATACTGGATCTCTGAGCTAATGCTAACACTGGTCCTCGATGGGCTAATGCTAATGCTAGTAATGCTAGTGTCCCACAATGCTACCCCCCTAAACTCTATTAAGCTACTGTCTAATGGAACTGCATTTTGTTCTATCTGCATTATGTTGATGTTTACCAGACTGTGACACACTTCCTGTCATGTGCTTCTTCTGCAGTTGAAATTGCCAACAATTTCGCCCTTGTGGGTCTGGACCAGTTGGAGAAGACATTTCCCATCCTGAACCAGTCCACGGATGAGGTGGTGATTGCCATGCTTGCCATGCTCGCCAACACGGCAGCGCCATGTTGTTTGGTGTTGAAGCCTTTGGTTGCCAAGGTAACGAGGTATGACTGGTGTCCTCCATCAGGTGATAGGTCACTTGAAAGACGCCTTCTTCCTGACAATGGATGACATGCAGCTGTGGATGGGGGCCGGGTTGGATGGTGCTCTGGACCAGCTGGAGCGCCTGTCTCACTCGGCTTGGTTGGCGATGCGACAACTGCAGGACTCTCAGGTCGGCCGCGCGGCCACATTGGGCCTGGACGATTTGCTGAGCCGCATTGAGAACGTCACCGCCTACTACTTGCCCCTCCCACCCACTCTGCGTGAGGACCACTTTGTGACCTGCGAGGGTCTCAGCACTTCATCATAAAGCTTCTGTTGTTGTTGTCAGGTCGCGAGTGGGAGATGAGAGTTCTGGAGTATGAAGATGAGGATGAGGACGACGAGCCCAGCATCTGGACAAGGGTCCGAAGTCTCCTGCTGGGTCTCAGTCTGCAGCTGTACCACCGCATGATGAAGGTGCAGGAGCAGCTGGAGGAAGCTGCCAGAAATCTGGGAGACGCCGCCGACTCGGTGAGGTCACATGAAGGACATGCTGATCTTGTAGTACCAATTTCCTCCTGAAGAGGCCACTACAAGTCACTGATGATCATCTGTCCTCCCTGCAGGTGGGTCTGGGTCAGGTCCTGGAGCTGCTGGGCAACCTGTTGCATTTCCTGCAAAGACTACTGGTGACGCTGCTGTACCGGGCTGAGAGCCTCAAAGAGCTGTCACTGGGCAGGGTTAAAGATCAGGCCATGATGCTGGCGGAACTGCGTCCGGTGAGACAAATTCAAGCGTTGCCAGTCCAGGTCCAGCAACTTCTTGTAGACCTGCAACAACTCTCCAAGATCCTCCTGCAGCTCCTCATCAACTCCACGCCTCTCTACAACATGGTGAGTCCACTAGGAGGCTTTGCACTAGGTTAGGCTAACACGTTGTCTTGTTCTGATCCTTGTTCTCATGCGTGGTGACTCTGGTGTGTGTCAGCTCCAGCAGCCTTCTGAGAAGGACGTGGAGGACTTCCTGAACCAGGAGGACTTTCGGTCCGACGGCTCATCCCGGCGTGGCTCCAGTAATAGCCTATTCCTGAAAGCCATGGACGGACGTCCTCGCCGCCGCACTAGTCTGTACTCACGGGCCGTCCGCAGTCCTGGTCCTGACGGCAATACCGGCCGCCGTTCCAGTTTGAAGCAGGACTTCGAGCCAGAAGGATCCCCTGTCCCTTCCGAAAGCTCCACCTACCGCCGGCCCTCCGCCACAGAGGTGCTCCTCACCCCGCTCAAGCAGTTCGTCTCTCAGAGCCAGAAGGCCTTCGAGTACCTGAATCCTAACTCGGCTGAAGGGTCCAACAGCGCCACCGATTGATTGCACACTGCCGCACTCCTCCTCACCTGGCACCGCTTGCAGTCCACCTACTGATACGTTAGGACCCGCCCCCTTCAATGGTGCCATATTTCTGATGCGTTTAATGCTGGTGAGCTTACAGTATACGCCGTCTCCAACAGAGCCATTGGAAAACTCCTTTAATCATGGATGATGCTTTAATGAAACGCTACCACCTGCTGTGTTCAAGATGGCGACATGGTGAGCTAACATCTAGGGCTGAATGCCAACTGCTAACTAGCTAGTTTGAAAATCACGGTCATGTGACGAGCCTTTGGCAGGTGGTAACGGTTCTCAAAGTTGTCTTGTCGTTTGCATGTTTGCCATTAAAGCTTTGACAACATGTGACTGCTTGTTGTCATCACACGCCTCATACCGGAAACATCTTTCCTATAGCATGTGGTTATTCCAAGCCAAGGTTAGTTTATATTTATATTTTCTGAAGTAAGTATCACTGAATTTGCACCTTGAGGCTGCTGATCTTCCCTGCTTAGTCCAGTCAATTATTCTTGTTAATCAGACATTAAAACACAGATGTGAGTACTACTTGCACACACTTGTGTGTGTACTATGTTTATACACACTATAGAATCAATAGTGTTATCATTGAAGGGCACTTTGGGAAAAGATTGAAGCTCAATTGTGAGCTGGCTTGAAAGACAACATGACAGAAACACTTGTTTGTTACAATACATACAATACATTTTTATGCTCTGCTGAATGATTTAATGAATTTTACTTCCAAGATGGAGGATCTATCGACGCTCAAGAGAAGGTGAGCAGACTTTCACAGTATCAGAGCTTTTCCTGCAGAAAGATAAGGGTGTATGTACATTCTATACAAAAGGAAAGAGGTTTTCCAGCTAAATGTAGGAGTCACAGAAGCTACAAATGTCAGCGGATGTTAAGACACTGAAATAAGCGTAATGACTAACACAAGTACTTTCACTTCCTGTATGTCCAAAAGAGCCTGGGAAAGCAGAAGACTTTATTTTTCTATGGTTTGAGTGTCACATGGTTTTGTGGTATTACATCGTTTTGTCAGTATGGATCAGTGAACAAAATGCCATAATAATAATATAATAATGCTTGGTAAGGGTTATACAATGGCTGCACGGCGGTCCAGTGTTTAGCGCGCAGACCTCACAGAGGTCACATATCTCTGTGTGGAGGTTGCATGTTCTCCCCGTGCATGCGTGGGTTTTCTCCGGGTACTCCGGTTTCCTCCCACATTCCAAAAACATGCTAGGTTAATTGGTGACTCCAAATTGTCCATAGGTATGAATGTGAGTGTGAATGGTTGTTTGTCTATATGTGCCCTGTGATTGGCTGGTGACCAGTCCAGGGTGTATAAGCGGTAGAAAATGAATGAATTTATACATTTGTCATATTGTTATTTCTCTTTCATGTCTATATTTAATACATTTTGTATTTGTATAAATGTTCTTAGAGTGCTGGTTGTAAAGGTAAGTTAAGCAAACAGCCAAAATGTCGCTGCAGCAAGGCCAAGGTTAAAAACTTGAATGTTCTACACAGGTGAAAGGTGGACGGTGACGTGTTCAAGTGAGGCAGTCGAGTCATTTCGGGCACGGGATTTTCTAAGGAAGCAGACAAGGAGAAGGTGTGTTACCATCATGGGGTCACAAGTCAAACTTTGATGTCCATGCACCTGCGCCCACGGCCAGTCGCCGTAGAGCTCCGTGCCTTTACATCTTGTCCCTCCTCATCATCACTGGAATCTCTGAGGACAACGTATCTCAGCAAGTCACGTCAACTTTTTCAACCTTTCTCACATTTGACACTCACATCTCTTCGTCGCTGTACTCCTGGAAGGTCAAAGGCCGTGCACACGCATCGCATACGTTGTCCAAACTGGAAAAACATGGCCGACAGTACACGCCTGCAGCACATAAAGAGGTTGGACACTTTGTCGTCATAGTAAAAATTCATCCTCGCTACTTCTACCTGGACATTCAGGTACATCGCAGATGAAAGAGGCAAACCCCGCCCCTCTGCCACAGGCCAGACACATGTCCGGCGACGCAGCCAGCAGGTTGGCCAGGTACGTTCCTCCTCGTGGTAATCTGGATGATTGACGCTTGTCATTTCCGTCAAACTTCCGAAGGCTTACAAGATCTCACCGTAGCAACAGTGCGCCTAGAGGACGGTTGAGGTGGCCGTCTCGCTGTTCTCCGTGTGCTCGTCTCCTGGCCCCCGCCCTCACGAGTGCTCTTCCCGCCGCCCTCCTCTCATCCAAGATCAGCTGCCGCAGAAAGGAGATGCGCTCCTGACAAACCAGGAAGTGAGTTAATTTATTCATCTATTTCAATCATTTATTACTACTAGTGGCGGCACGGTGAACGAGTGGTTAGCACACAGACCTCACGGCTAGGAGACCAGAGTTCAATTCCACCCTTGGCCATCTCTGTGTGGAGTTTGCATGTTCTCCCCGTGCATGCGTGGGTTTTCTCCGGGTACTCCGGTTTCCTCCCACATTCCAAAAACATGCTAGGTTAATTGGTGACTCCAAATTGTCCATAGGTATGAATGTGAGTGTGAATGGTTGTTTGTCTATATGTGCCCTGTGATTGGCTGGTGACCAGTCCAGGGTGTACCCCGCCTCTCGCCCGCAGGCAGCTGGGATAGGCTCCAGCAACCCCCCGCGACCCTCGTGAGGAAAAGCGGTAGAAAATAAATGAATGAATGTATTACTACTCGTAAAACTTGAGGACTGAATGAAACATGACTGACATACCAGCTCAGTCTCAGGATGGAAATAAGCGCATATGAGTCGCCGGGCACGCTGCACCGGCCCTCCAGCGAGCGCCATGAGCAAAGCCAGACCCAGCAGGAAGCCTGAAAAGAAAGTCAAGCAAATCAGATCCGGATCACAGCATCAAGCTGACCCTGCGGCTGCCCACCTAAGGCGAAAGAGGCGGCGTAGTCAGGCTCTGACGGCACGAGCAGACACTTGCTGCTGATCACAGTAAAGTTTCCTCCTTGCAGGACGTTAAACGATGCCACCACATCCCGCATGATGTCCGCCGTGTAACCCGACCCGTCCACCTGCACCCCCACCGTGACCGGAGCTGTGGTGAATGGGGACACGGTCGGTTACCGTGAGTCACAACAGTGCTCACCTTGCATCTCTCACCTTGGCCTACAACGTCGGTTTGGACATGGCGGTGCACCTGATCCAGAAGCCAGAAAACCAGAAAGTCCAGTGCCATCATAAGACCGGCCCACAGTATGTGCCTCAGCACCCACGCCACGCTTACGAGGACCGCTTGCCACTCTCTTCTTGTCAGTTGTGGCGTCACTGAAGAAAAGACGCTTCATGTTCAAGTGGTTTTGTCACTCACTTCCTGGCGCTGATGTTCATGGCGTACTGACGTGGCGTAATGTAGATGGTCAACTCCCTGCTTGTCAGTGGCAAAACAGAAGCCCCGCCCTCTGCAGTCACCTGACGGTCCTGCTCTATGAACTGAGCGCTGATGTAGATGTTGTCAAAGCTCATCTGGGTCAAGTACCTGCGTCTGTACTGCGCGGCCCTGCACACAGACACACATTCAAGACCTCGGTCACCACAAACATGTTACCGCCCCACCTGAGCAACGAGCAGGCGAGCAGGACCGGGCCTGCCCAGGAGAGCGGGCCGCTCAGCTTCTTGAAGACTCGCAGGTCTGAGGTCAGCTCTTCCAAGATGTTCTGACCGGTCTTTCCTAGTGAGCGGCTCACATTGACGTCTGCCTCAAAGATGGCTGTGACTGTCAAGTTGAAGTCAAACTGGCGCCTCATGCGCTGGAAGGCCGAGACGGTGGCTGCACACACTCAAGAGTCAGGGGCCGAGCTAAAAGGTGGAGGCGCTCTGAAGGACTTACGCTCCACCAGGCGGTCCTTCAGCTGAGTGGCGATGTACGCGGGGATGATGCAGAATAGCTTTCCAGCTGGAAAACATGATAGCGGAAGTTAAATTGCAGCGATCCGTGGAGGCGGGCGGAGGCAGGCAACACACCGCGGGCCAGCTCGCATAGCGGCTGGAAGCCACTGACGATGTCACACAGGAAGTTGAAGTCTCCCAGCTGGGCAGAGCAGTCCGCTTTGGCCTGTCTGAAGACGGTTAGGCACTTCCTGTACGGAGAACCTAGCTTGGCGTTGCAGACATCGCCGATGTCAACCAGGAAGTGGAGGACGTTCCTCAGAGTGCGAGCTGCAGAAGGAGGATTCAGGACTTACCTGAGGACAACAGGCACAAAGCTCCTCCCACACGGCCTCAACTCACCAACATGGCGGATGGCGTCGGTCAAAGACTGGATCAACTTCTCAACTCTTGTTACCGTGGCAACAGCATTGCGACTGAGCTCACGGATCTGATCCAACGCAGCTACAACGCACACACATACTTTATCAGCCAGTCCTAGCTTGAGTTGCAGGGAGTGGGCGGGTCTTACAGAGGAGGGGTGTCGCTGCTTTATGCATCCACTCCCTTGTTTGATTGGCAGCCAGCTCCCCACCACACACCAGGCTGGCAGCAGCTCGCTCTGTGTTCTCCATCACGTTGGCGAGCGGGCCGGACAGAAGCAGGGAGGCGCACAGGAAGAGCAGGAAGTTGCGGCCGTGAGCTGTAATGTAAAAAAACGCACTTTTGAGACACCGCCGTCCTCATCCCGTGTGGCTCGTTTTTGGCATTTTCGAGACAACTGACATGAGCACAGCGACGGCAACATGACCATGACGTTGACACGCATGTCCGCTGACAGGCCCATCCCAAAGGCCGCCACCATGGCGACGCCCACTGTGCTGTAGACGCAAACCCACAGCGACTGCTTCTGCAGGATGATCACCATGGTGCCGTACGCCGATGCCAGCAGCAATCCCAGCGTGAACGCCAGCAGGCTCTGCCCTGCTTCTTTCAAGTGACCTTTGACCTTCCAGCACCGGAAGCCAGTGCATCGTGTTGACTTTTGGAAGACAAACCTTAAGGGAGGTAGCAAGCTACAAATTAAAAACAACACCCCCTAGTGGTCATTGGTGCCAAGAGCTCTGACGTCATCAATAACAGTTATGTCAACTCACCTGCTGCACGTGACTTCCTTCATCCCCTTCATGGACAAGTGATGGCGATGGAATGATTCAGGAATGGAACATCAACAACACAAGCTTTAAACGTGCAAACATCACAAGCCTTTGACGCGCACTAGTTTAAGAAAGACGCGTCTATGCACGCGCGCTCGTGTGACAGAGCTAAACACAAACACTCTTCCGGACCTGACGTGACAAAAAAAAAAAAATCAAGTGGACCACCATGAAGCCTCGCAGCAGTAAGTAAACGTCACATCACCTGTTGTCGTGAAAGCCTCCGCAGCCATGCGTGTCATCACGTGTGTTCCAGCTGTGGAATACGTCATCAGGAGGTTTCTCCCGCCCGCCTGCCATCGCTTCCTCCTCGGCCGCTCCGAGGATGCTGGACCCGCCCAAGTCATCCTCAGAGGTGTGTTTGGCGCTCTGAGTGGCTCAGGTACAAACGTCTCCAAAGTCACCTGATAATGTTGAGATTAGAATCTGTTGAGTCATGTCACGTGTTCTTCAGTCATATTCACGGGCGTGGCACACAGCCTCCCGCTGTCCTTTCCCCTCAAAGTGACCTTGGGATGCATCTTTGTTGGTAAGGATACAGGAAGTGTTTTTTTTTAATACAAACCTAGACCAATCCTCCAATCAATGTCCTTGTGGGGGTGTACAGTGTTGTGTCTTGTGGGCGGGGCTGTGTCGTCCACCTTCAGGTGCTCAGTCCTCCTGATGTTTCCCAGCATGCTCGGCTCCCGCGGGCGCGCCTACCTCATGCTTGTCATCCTTTCAGTGCTCTACTCTGGTAAACCCGCCCTCCTGTCAGTCATAAAACTGGCTGGCTCAATCAATGAAGGATGAATGGATGAAGAAATGACTGAATTAATCAATACTGGATTAATAAATGGCTGACCAAATCAGTTAATGGACGAATGAGTAAATGATGGATGCATGGCGAATGACTCAATAAATGAATGAATGAATAATGACTAAATCAATGACTTAATGGATGAACGAATGACTGACAGGTCCAGTGTCCAACATCCAGCAGAACGTTCAAGCGGCTGCAGAGACTCTGACCTGCAACTTGGACCTTCAGCTTCACAACAGCAAGCTACTATGGCGAGACTCCGTAAAACCTTTTCTCACGATGGCCCAGGAAGTTACAGTGAGGCTGACCGGAAAGTCACATGACCACCCCTGTTCACATGAGCGCTTACTTAATGTTCCTTTCAGAAGGACGAGGCAGAATTCCAGTCCGAGGCTCGCAACGCTACAGCGGAATTTCAGCTCATCCAGGACAAAGTTGCACAACAGTACGGATACAATTCGTTCCAGAGCAAAAACAACAGCGATCACACGCAGGAACAGTTTGCCATGAAGACCATGATGCAGTGTGACAGTGAGTCCTTCTTTCTCATGTCCTCATCACTATCATCCTCATTCTGTGGCGTGTCCAGGTATTGTCAACCAGGGCATCCAACGCTGTGCCGACTGGTTTAGCCTCAAGTGGCAGGAGTGTGTGAATGCCATCCCTGTGCCCGTCATCCACCACATCCTGTGCGTGCCCATGAAGTTCCACTTCCTGTGTGACGTCATGAGAGGTGAATGGTCACGGCGACATTTGATCAGGACACAGACACACATTTGGTACTTTTGTTGTCTTCTCAGTGATGACACCGTGGTGCAGGCAGAACATTCCCGTGGAGGGAAACTTTGGACCACTCTTTGACCGTCTCAGCCAATCTGTGGACCTTCTGGCCAGAGAGTTCAGCACCAGACTCATACTGGAGGTCTCTGCTACCACCTCTTGTCTTTCATCACCTCTTCTCTTCACCTCTCACTGCATCACCTCTGTCCTTTGGCAGGAACCCCAACATGATGTGTTGGAGGGACAGATCCTGGACCATGAGTTCACACACTCCGTCCAAAGCTCTTTCCAAAGACTGACGGCTTGGATGGGAACACTGCTGGACGTCCTTAATCTGCTCATGTCCTTCACCTTCATCTCCGTCTTCACACAGTAACGTCTACTCACACGTTCTTCCATCTTCACCTTTGGCCTCTTTATTATCTTCACTTTCACCCCAACCTCCATCCTCATCTTGATTGTCATCTTCACTTTCATGCTCATCCTTATCATCTTCCTCATCCCCATTCTCATCTTCATCTTCACCCCCATGCTCATGTTCGTCTTCGTTCTCGTCTTCATTCTAATATTCATCCTCATCCCATTCTCATCGCTATCCTCATCAGCTTCATCATCATCTTCACCCTCATACTCATGTTCATCCCGTTCTCATCTTCATTCTAATATTCATCCTCATCCTTATCATCCTCATCCCATTCTCATTGTTATCCTTATCAGCTTCATCATCATTTTCACCTTCATCATCATCCCATCTTCATCCAGCTCCATTCCCTCTTTTTCATCATCTTCATGCCCATTCTCATCTTCGCCCTCAACCGTATTCTCATCATCATGATTTTCACCTTTATCTTCATCACACTCTTCACACTCAACATCTTCCTTATCCTTATTCTCATCCTTATCTTTGTCACTTTTATCATTGTTCTCATTATCCTCATTCGTATTTTCATCATCACCTCATCTTCCTCATCCTTATCTTCATCCTCTCATTCTCATCATCCTTATGCCTCATTCTCACCTTCACCTTCATCTTATTCCTCATCCTTATTTTCATCCTTATATTCATCCCCATTCTCATCTTCATCCACATCCTTATCATCCTCAAATTGATCCTTATCCTCATCTTGATTGTCATCTTCGCTTTGCTCTTCATCTTTATCATCTTCCTCATCCCATTCTCATCTCCATCCTCATCAGGTCTTCATCATCGTTTTCACCTGTATCCTCATCCTCACCTTTATCCTCATTTGTATTTTCATCATCACCTGATTCATCACCCATTCTCATCTTCACCTTCAGCACAACCTTCTTCCTCATCCTTATAATCCTCATTCTTATCTTCATCCACATCCTTATTCATTCATTTTCTATACCGCTTATCCTCTGGTCGCTATGGTATGTTGTAGCCTATCCTAGCTGACTTCAGACGAGAGGAGTCTACAATTTGGAGTCGCCAATTAACCTAGCATGTTTTTGGAATGTGGGAGGAAACCGGAGTACCCGGAGAAAAGCCACGCATGCACGGGGAGAACATGCAAACTCCACACAGAGATGGCCGAGCGGAGATTCGAACCCAGGTCTTCCTGACTGTGTGGCCAATATGCTAACCTCTCTTCACCGTGCGGCTCCCTCCTCATCTTCATCCTTATTCTTATCATCATCCTCAACTTTAGTCTCATCATCTTCACTGTCAACTTCACCTTCATCCTAATTCTCATCTCCACCCTCATCTTCACTTTCATCCTTAACTTGATCTTCATCTTCAAATTCACTTTCATCCTCATCTTCATGGTTTTCTTCCTCATAGTCATTCTCATCCTCATGGTCACGTTGATGTCCACACGTACGTTCAGGTCGCTGGGGTACACACGTGAGTTCCGAGGGAACATCTACTTTGACAACATGTACATCACAACATACTTTAGAATCATCGACAGTCGCAGGAAAACATTGGTGAGATCTTCATCATCATCATCATCACCATCACAAGCACTCCAGTCTAACTATGTGTGTGTGTGTGCGTGTGTGTGTGTGTACAGGGTAAACCTTGTTTGTTGCCTCTCAGTGCGCACGACAGACAAAAGTTTGTTGACCCCTGGAGTCCCAGAATTCACCCTGAAGAAATCCAACAAGTGGTGTGTTCACCTCACACACACATACACACACACACACATGCAAGGAGATGTAAACATGTGTGTGTGTCAGTTGTCAGGTGTGCTGCAGGTGCTGGCTGTGCTGGTAGTGTGCGTGGTTTTGCTGAGCATGGACTGGTCGGTGGTTCATGTTCTGGACATCGTCAGCAGACACACACAGACCCAATTCAACATCAGCAGTAAACACACACACACACACACACACAGACACAATGAGTCCTGTGAGGCATTGTGGGTAACAGAGTCGCCTGTCCAGGCAGCCACCAGGTGCACATAAAAGTGGACGGGGACTCCATGATGGCCCGCCTCCTGAGGACGACGGTGGAGGCATTCAACAGCTCGTCCGACGTCCACATCATCACGGACAACCGTCGTAGGTCAAAGGTCACACACACATTGATCATAGCATGTGTTTTCAAATGAAAATACCCCTCCCTCTTTGCCCCTCAGAGTGTGTGACTCCGCCCTCCTCCCTCCCTGTCAGCGCATATGTCAGCTGTGCTTGTTGCGTCTTGCTGGCGGCGCTCTTCAGCTGCCTGCAGGTTTACACCAGTCGTCTCCGCAGGGTCATCGCCGCCTTCTACCACCCCAAGGTACGCCAGGCCACGCTCAACTCGCCTCAGTGATGTCACTTCCTGTGTATGTATTCCTGTGTTCTCAATTCCTCTATGTTGTTATTGTGTTCTTGCGTTAATGCATACCTACTGTTGTTATTGTTGGTTCATTGACATTGGCTTGTTGTTATTGTGGAGTGGTTATAGTTGTGTGGGCATGTTGTTATTGTTATTATCATGTTGTGTTGCAGAGGGAGAAAACACGGGTCTTATTTTTGTACAACGTCACCCTGCTCAAACAAACAGCTTCATGCACACAAACAGCGCCCAGCAGGACAAAGGTACTACTGTCCTCCATGTGGACCCCGGTTCTGGCTCTGACTGTGTCTGTCTACAGGTGTTGGGCTGTTTCCCCACGTGCACTCGTGTGTGTCCTGGGCGACAGGAAGCGTCAGGCTGTGAGGAAGTCACAGTCGTTCCGTCTTCTGGGGAGAGGCAGCAGAGGGCGCTGTTTCCACAGCTTTGTCATTCACAAGCTTAACAATAAAACACGTCACGTGGTCATCACTAAATTCATTGGAATATTTGTTGACTTCAATGACGTCATGCTACAACAAGAACCGTTTAGTTTAGTTAGCATGTTTTTGGAATGTGGGAGGAAACTGGAATACCCGGAGAAAACCCACGCATGCACGGGGAGAACATGCAAACTCCACACAGAGAAGGCCGAGCGGAGATTCTAACCCAGGTCTTCCTGACTGTGTGGCCAACATGCTAACCACTCCGCACCGTGCGGCCCCTTCCTCATCTTCATCCTAATTCTTATCATCATCCTCAACTTTATCCTCATCATCTTCACTGTCAACTTCACCCTAATTCTCATCTCCATCCTCATCTTCACTTTCACCCTTACCTCGATCTTCATCTTCAAATTCATTTTCATCCTCATCTTCATCGTTTTCTACAACCGTTTAGTTTATTTGCTTTTATTTTGAAAACAAACGCTTTGACTTCCTGTAACGCCGAGTGGCTTGACGCGGACTATGACGTCATATGTAGTTCATAAACATTTGCCGCTCCTGTTGGGAGAACTAGTCCTCTTTGGGCCGCAAAGTGAGCGGCGACGGTGCAAACAAGTGGACCCAAAGAGTTGACGCTATGCTGGACGAGCCTTTTAACTGACATCAGAATGAACGACTGCTAGCGATGACCCGCCGGTTCTCTTCGGACTCGATCAAGTAACGGGCCGCGCCAACATGATAGTACTTTGGGCGCTGCTGCTGCTCAGCGCGCGTGCTGCCTTCACAGTCGCCAGATCCTTGAACGCAGCACGACACCACCCCGTGGACCGGACGGCGTCAGGTAAACTAGTGGGTCAAATTGACTCGCGCAGATGGCGACGCAGCGGGGGGCGGGGCTCAATATAGATTACCTGAAGTCCAGATTACCTGAAGATCTGAAGGCTAGAAATGTGTGTGTGTGTGTGTGTGTACACACTCAGGTGTGGGCTGGTGGCGCCTCCCTCTGCTGGAGAAGACGCATCCCTTTGTGCTGGTGGGGAGGCAAAGGTGGAGCCTAGTGGAAGCTCTACAGGTGAGACATGTCCACTTAGTTGAAATCATTACCTGCATCATGACATGATGTGTTCAAGTCCCTGACTAGATATCGTTATTGTTAGCCACACCCACATCCTGATCGAGTTTAACAAGCTCATGTTTTCAGGACGGTCACCCAGAGCGACTACTTTGTGGCCTGAAGATCCAAGGCCAGGTCCTCCTACTGGATCTGGAGAAGAACCGGTGAGTGAACGCTGACCCAACAACATCATTTCTCGTCTTTTTGTTGACCGTCCTCGTCTTTAGCGACCTCCTGCCCAAAGCGCCAAACGTGTTCTTCTACCTGCCAAACGGCACAGGAGTGTCCATCAAAGATGACCCCGTGGTGAGTCCTGATTGCACCCCCACCCGTCTCACTGCGGCGTCCATCTGAAACTCATCTCATGTGTTTGTGCCTACAGACGCATTGTTATTACCATGGCAATGTCCGGGGGTTCCCTCGCTCACGAGTGGCGCTGAGCACCTGCTCAGGTCTGCGGTGAGTCGCCATCTCATGGGGCACGTTAGCTTAGCTTCCAAACACTTGAAGAAGTTCAATGACATGGTTAGCGTTTGCTACATCCAGTTTGCTATCTGTATTCTGGTTAGCATGGAGTTAGTCTGTTTATCTAGTTAAGGTGTGGACACGTTGTCAGTAGTTTCAAACGTTTCAACCCAGAAGGAAAAGAGCAAATCTTTTAATCAGTTTAGTCCTCTCAGCAGAAAACGTGAGTTCCTCTCCTCTGGATTAATAAAAGTGCTGACCTCTGACCCTGAAGGATTAGTGGATTTGCTCACTGGCACACTTCAACCCTTTGGTCCACCTTTTGGACTCAATGCGAGACATTTGTTGATTGTTGTTGAGCGTGTGCATGTGCGCACATGTTGTGTACGCATCATGTTCTGCAAATATGTCAACAGAAATTACATCCACTCGTGAATATTTAGCGAACATCCAAGCTACATTGCAGGTCTCGTTATTGTTTGACATCTTCAACTCAGTCAGCGCTACACAAATAGCGAGGTGAGCCCCGCTTGGGGGGCGGCGCATGAGAGGCAGGGAGGACCTTCTATATCAGTGCAGACCTGCCAACATGTATGACTTTGTTGTACTCAGTATGCAATTTTACCCTTGAATACGCTTGGATGTGTCATTGCTCTCTGTCATTGTTGCAGTTCACAGGTTACAGTTAATAAATAGATATTATCAGTTTCTCAATAGTATTTCAAATCAGAGGGGCACAAAACATTTCTCTCCCCCAGTGGGGGCATGAGAGAAAGTAATTGAGAACCACAATGAATGAATGAATGAATGAATGACCTAAGATATCACTAAGTCAATGTACTGAGCATTTAAGTTGCTGTAACAATGTAACTGAGTCAATGGACTGATGTAGCTAAGTAGTATGGACGGAACAAAGTAACTAAGTGGATGCAGTGTTACAAGTGAGTCAATGTAGAGAGTAGCTAAGTTGATGTCCCTATGTCAATGTGGCAATGTAAATAAAGTCAGTGTAAATTAAGTCAGTGTCGTGAGTAATTAAACAGATGTACTACTGTCACTACAGTAATTACTGTGTTGTACTGTGTAACTACAGTAAGTCAATTTGGTTAAGTAATTAAGTGTAGGGAGCCACTAAGATGATGTCGTGAATAACTCCATCCATGGAGTCAATGTAGTGAGTAACTATGTCAATGTAGTGGACAACTGAGTTGATGTACTGAGCAATGTGTGTGGACTGAGGATTGCAGCAGTGTAGTGAGCAACTAAGTCCATGTAATAATTAAGTCAATGATGAAGTGTGTAACTTAAGTTGATAAGTAACTAAGCCAATATAGTGTCTAATGTGTGAATATTTAAGTCAGTTTAGTGAGTGGCTCATTATTGTAGTAAGCAACTAAGTAAATGTAGTGAGTAATTAAATTGACCGTGTATTGCGAAACTAAATCCATGCAGTGAGTAACTAAGATAATGTAGTGAGCAACTAAGTCGATGATGTAGTGTGCAGTTGTGAGTCAGTTGTGTGGGTACTTCAGCCGATGTAAGTGCAGTAATGAACTTGTCGTAGTGTGTAACTACATTCAGTCAAGTCAGTTATGTAACTAAGTTTATGTTGTGAGAGAGACTGTGTCCGTGTAGTGAATAAATGCATCCATGTAGTAACTATGTCAATGTAGAAGTGTGTCAATGTAGTGATGCAGCGAAGTCAGAGTAGTGAGTTATCTCATCAATGTAGCGATGGGATAAGATAAGATAACAAAGTAAATGCAGTAAGTTGATTGTGTATTGTGTAAGTAATTCCATATAGTGAGAGACTATGTCCATGTAGTGAATAAATGCATCCATGTAGTAACTATGTCAATGTAGAACTGTGTCAATGTAGTGATGCAACTTAAGTCAAAGTAGTGAGTTATCTCATCAATGTAGCGATGAGATAAGATAAGTATAAGTATAAGTAAGTAAATGCAGTAAGTTGATGTTGTGTATTGTGTAAGTAATTCCATATAGTGAGTAACTAAGTTAATGTAGTGAGTATTTAAGTCAGTGATGGAGTGGGTAACTAAGTCGATGTAGTGGTGTGACGTTAAAGGCACTGACATCTTGGTTGTTCCTCCCACAGCGGCATCATCGCTATCAACGCTACTCTGAGCTTTGAGCTGCAGCCGCAGGAGCTCCGCCCCTACCAGCAGGGCATGGCGAGGGAGAAGGGTGAAAAAGAAGGGGACCACCTGCTATACTCTACTGGTCATGTAGAGGGGGGGGTAGCCGGTGGCTGCGGGGTCTCAGTGGGCCCTGCAGCCCCCCCATCACAGCACAGAAGTGTGGGACGAGTGCGTGGCTTGATGACTTAACACTTTGACATGGCAAATACACTCATAACCACAGTGTGTGTGTTTTGTGTGTGTGTGTGTGTGTGTGTGTGTGTGCGCACAGAGCAAGAGGGACATCCTGTCTGAGACCAAGTACATAGAACTAGTGCTAGTGGCGGACCACCAAGAGGTCAGTGCTCCTCCTGGTGACACTAGCAGGGCCACATGTCACCATGGCGGTCAATGTTGTCTTTGTCGTCCTTGCAGTTCGTCAACTACCAGAAGAACAACAAGACCATCTTCTATCGCATGCTGGATGTGGCCAACCAGGTGGACTGGGTGAGCCCTTTGATCCCCAACATCACCATAGCAACGCTGCTGCTGTAGTGACTCCTGCCTAGCCCCCCTCCTCCTCTCTTGCAGTTTTATCGTCCTCTGAACGTGCGCGTGGCGTTGACAGGCATGGAAGTCTGGAGCGACCGCAACAAGATCCCAGTGGAGAAGAACGCCATTGACACACTCAACAACTTCCTGGAGTGGCGGGCCAGAGAACTGCTACCCCGCCTTCGCCATGACAATGCCCAACTCATCATGTACGCCCACCGTTTTCACTGCCAGGCTGATGCATTTTTCTGACTCTCCTCATGGCTTTGTGTCGGCAGGGGCAGCGCCTTGGACGGTACCACAGTGGGCATGGCGTCGCAGTCGTCCATGTGCTCCAGAGACAGATCAGGAGGAGTTAACGTGGTGAGTCAGGCGAGCTGATGACAGGTCATCGACATCTTGTCGCCATAGAAACACTGAGCTTGTCAACTGTGGCAGGATCACCTGGTGAGCGTTCTGGGCGTGGCCTCCACAGTGGCTCATGAGCTCGGGCACAACTTGGGCATGAGTCATGACACGATTGAACGGCACTGCTCCTGCCTCAATGATGCCCGGCTGGGGGGCTGCATCATGGAGCCCTCAACCGGGTCAGAGCCAAAACATGAACATGCATGTAGAAAGTGTTTGTTGCTTTCATTTGTAATGAACTTTGACCCCCACGCCCGCAGGTTCATGCCTGGGCAGCAGTTCAGCAGCTGCAGTGCGGCTGATTTGTCTGTCAGCCTGCTGCATGGGGGCGGGATGTGCTTGTTCAATGTGCCCCAGCCTGACCACCTTGTGGGCGGACCCCGCTGTGGAAACCTGTATGTGGAGCGAGGGGAGGACTGCGACTGCGGCCTGCTGGAGGTACTCACCTGAGGCGCTGAGGCGCTGACGACGGAGCTTGTGTGTAACAGTGGCTGTGTTCTGATTGGTCAGGAGTGCCAGGACCCCTGCTGTAATGCCTCCACCTGTCGCCTGATTCCTGGAGCTCAGTGCTCATCTGACGGCGGCTGCTGCCATGACTGCAAGGTTGGCGTCGGACCACGTGCGGGCGTTTGTAGCGCTCTACCTCTGATCTTTGGCCTTCTTGTATCACCAGCTGCGGGCAGCAGGTTCTGTGTGTCGGGAGCCAATCGGAGAGTGCGACTTGCCTGAGTTCTGCACCGGTTCCTCCCCCTACTGCCCTGCCAATGTCTTCCTGCAAAATGGCGAGCCCTGCGAGGACGGTGCCTCCTACTGTTACGGCGGCGTGTGTGCTAGCATGCGTGTGCAGTGCCAGACACTGTGGGGACCCAGTAAGTGATGCTAAGCTAACTGGCTTAAGAGGAGTTATATGTAACTACGGGAACTTTAAAAGCTCTCTCGCCTGGTCAGATGCGAGCAGTGCGCCCGCCGTCTGTTTCTCGTCAGTCAACAAACAAGGAAACAAGTTTGGAAACTGCGGTCAGCTGAGCAACGGTTCCTACGCTCCCTGTGGGCCCGCGTGAGTCCAACAGTGTTGTACCTTGTAGTCTGGAGCGCTTGCTGATGTCATTTCATGCCATGTGTTGCAGTGATGTGCGCTGCGGCAGGATCCAGTGTCAGAGCGATAGGGAGCGCCCCCTGCTGGGCACCAATGCGGAGATCCTCACCACCACCGTGCGCTTCAACCACAGTGACCTGGTGTGTCGTGGCACCTTCTTCCATCTGGGAGACGATGTGTCCGACCCCGCTTCTGTGGCGGAGGGCACTGCCTGCGGCTACGGGAAGGTAAGATTGAACCCTATCACTCAGTCCCCGGTATGCCGCCCAGAAATGCAAACAAAAACTTGCGCTTCTGTCGGCAGGCGTGTCTCAACCACAAGTGTCAGGACGCGTCTATCTTCGGCGTGGAAGAGTGCCGCAGGAAGTGCAACGGTCATGGCGTGAGTCGATGCTACGTGTTGCGTGAATGTCGCTGTGGCGACCTCCTGTTCAGCTTCTTGTGTGTTTCAGGTGTGCAACAGCAACAACAACTGTCACTGCCAGGAGGGCCGGGCTCCACCCGACTGCATATATGCCGGGCACGGTGGCAGCGTGGACAGCGGTCCCACTCGCGCCACCTCAGGTACAAGCACACACGTGCACATACATGCACTTGCTACTGCAGTTTGAATTCATCTGGCTGTGTTTGTGTGTGTGTGTGTGTGTAGAGTCGGATCCAGTCCGAGTTGCCCTGCTGGTGATCTTCCTCTTCATCCTGCCGATGGTCGTCTTGTTCCTCGCTCTCCGCTACTCTTGTGTCCGTAGACTTTTGTCCTGTTTGGGAGCCAATAAGCATGTTTCCAAATCACGACAACACAGCCGGTAAATTGCTGTGTGTGTGTGTGTGTATGCGTGTTTGTGTTCGTGTCTCGTCACTTATTTGACTTCCTGTCCAGGACGCCGGCGACAGAGCGAGAGGATGACACAAACGGTGAACAAGTGCGCCCACTGAGATACCATGTTAAAGCATCGAAAGACAGCCCAGAGGCTCCGCCCCTCAAACAGGTACAAAGCCTGACCTTGGCTTTGCTGGTCGGGATGGAAATTTCAAGCTTTTATTGTGAGGAGTAAGTGCAGACTCTTGCTCTATACTTCCTGCTTCCTCTTTTCTGTCCTATCAGGTTTTTGACAGACCTGCTCCTCCCACTAAGCCACTCCCCCCTCCCCCCACACTAAATCCCTCGCCCCTGCAGGTAACACCACTTCCTGTTTGTGTTCTGCAAGGTTTTATTGTTGTGGAAAGCCTTTTATCGTTTTTGAGAATGTTCTAGAGTATGGACATACTTGCCAACCAAATAAATCTTAGAAGGAAGGTTGGCAAGTATGTGGTAGAATGTTCTTGAACGAGCATCCACTCGTTAATTCTTGACTTTTGTTTGCGTGACTTCAGTTGACCAAACACCGTCCGGCGCCGCCGGCCAAGCCCCTGCCCCCCACCCCTCCCATCAGAGGCATTCAGGTACCTTGGCTAGGGAGCAGTGCTGCTAGCAAAGGAATCACTTCCTGGTTTGGTTAAACATCGGTCATGACATACAAAAATTGACTTGAAATGTCATTTTAATGGTGACTCGAGGAATCAGGAGCTTCCATGCTAATTTTCTAAATCTCCTCTTAATGTTCCGCACTATGTGAGAAATATACTCAGAAATACTCTGGAAAATGAAACATCTCCTTCCTACTTCCTGTTTGTCTGCACTTTACATTATGTTGTTCATATTTGGTGTCTATTCTATCTATTTATTCTCCACATTATTATTATTATTTATTATTACTTATCTTCTTTTGTGTCTGTTATTATATGGGAGCCAGGCAACGACATTTCGTTGGCAATTTCACTACTGTGTTTTTGTGCAATGACAATAAAGGGAGTCTATCTATCTATCTATCTATCTATCAGTGCATACTCATTTGCTAACATGTCATCTCTTCTGGCTCTTTTTGATGGATCATATTTCACATAATTGGCTAATAACTGTGAAATTGGTTTATCATGACCTTTTTTACACCACACACACGTCAGCATAAGCATACTCCATAGCTTGTCTATTGCATATGCATGTTAGCATTAGCATCTGTTACAGTTTCTCTACAGTACATGCCTGCTAGCATTAGCATGTTTTATTTTCACCTCTTCTACTTAGCATGTTCCCTGACTTTCTTCTCACATTCTCGTCTTCTTTGCTAACATCCAGCTGCTAGCGAGCCGACCGGCTCCACCCAATAAGCCGCTGCCCCCTGACCCTGTCTCACCTGGACAGGTAAACGCTTGGCAGCATTTGGCTAACGTGTAGGAAGTGTGTGTGACTGATGTTGCAGGGGTTTCTGTTGTGCTGACTTTCCCGTTATTGTCTTGTCAGGTTCCAGTTGCGCCCAAACCAGCTCTACCCAAAAAGCCTTTGGTTCTCCCACCGCTGTCCCACCTCGCCCCACCTGGCACCAAAGCTAAACCAGCTCAACACTCTGCAGCATTTGTAAACAGGTTGGACCAATCAGAGGAAAGACAAGATGGCTCCGCATGTTAGCGTGTGGCCGCCATGTTTAACATGTTAACACAGCGTTAGCTAGGACAGCTGCAGGAAGTAGTAAGTCTTGCTTTTGCTCTCCTTCTAGACGATGTCCTCTTCCTACAAAACAACCCACAATCCCTCCCAGACTCCGCACGCCACCGCCGCCCCCGCTCCCTGCTGCTAGCAGGGGTGTAGTGCCTTGCTCCGATCCGCACGGAATCTTCTGAATGTTCCTTGGAGAACAACGCAGGATGTTTTTTTGTTTTTACTCAAACGAACAATCACTCCTGATTGGTTTGGGGACACGCCCACTTCCTGTCTAAAGGAAGGAAGGATGAATTAAGAAATACAGAGGGACAATCCAGGACAGATGATGTGACTTCCTGTTGCTGCTTGACAAAATAAAGTTTTGTTGATTGTACGTCAGTCAGTGTGTGCCTATACGTGATCACGTGATCTTGTGCAGTCACACAGGAAGTGAAAGAGGAAGACGTGGTGGAGCGTCTTCCTGCTGTCTGTCAGAGCAGTCACCATCATGGCTCTCGTGTTCGTCCTGCTGTTTGCTGTCCTGCGGGGCGCCGGCGCCGTCATCTCGCCACTACGTGCGCGCTCCTCCTTCCTCCTGAGTGAGTCTTTGCATTCATTCATTCATTTTCTACCCACGGAGGGTCGCGGGGGTGCTGGAGCCTATCCCAGCTGTCTTTGGGCGAGAGGTGGGGTACACCCTGGACTGGTGGCCAGCCAATCACAGGGCACATATAGACAAACAACCATTCACACTCACATTCATACCTATGGACAATTTGGAGTCGCCAATTAACCTAGCATGTTTTTGGAATGTGGGAGGAAACCGGAGTACCCGGAGAAAACCCACGCATGCACGGGGAGAACATGCAAACTCCACACAGAGATGGCAGAGGGTGGAATTGAACCCTGGTCTCCTGTGAGGTCTGCGCGCTAACCACTCTTTGAGTCTTTGCATATGCTGCTCAAATGTTATTGATGCCTGATTGGTCACATGATACACTTCACACTATGAACAGGAAGTTGTGTTTTTGTTTAGACTCGTCCAGCAGGCCTCTGGTCCATTTCAGCCTCCCGGACCTCCGCAATGTCACAGCGCTGTTGCTCAGCGACGACCACAACGTCCTGTATGTGGGGGCCCGCGACACCGTGATCTCATTGAATGTCACCCAGAGTGACCTCATGACACTGAGGATGAAGGTGAGGTGACGAAGCATGTTTGACCTGCGGCACTGAAACGCAGCACGTGTCCTCTTTCAGGTGCCGTGGCGTCCATCTGACTCGGACGTTGACATCTGCCAAAGCAAAGGAAGAAACGTCACGGTAAGGTTTTGATTCCCAAAGTGTTTAGAGTGTTCACAGTGTGTGTGTGTGTGTGCAAACAGGTGGACTGTGCCAACTTTGTGCACAACTTGCAGCACTTCAACTCCACGCACGTGTACGCCTGCGGTAGCTTTGCCTTCAACCCTCGTGACGTCTTCATCGTGAGTACACGTCTTTTCCATTCGGTGGCGGTCACGTCAGCGTCTTTGTCTCTCTCCCCTCAGGATGCCGACACTCTCGCCGTGAGCCCCCCCCAGACTGCCAAAGGTCGTTGTCCCTTCAGTCCCTTCCAGAGGAGCAGCGCCCTCACTATTGGTCAGTTGGTCCCTTGACTGATGCTTGTCAAGTTAGTCCCGCCTCCTCATAGCTGCTGTTTCTGTGGCATGCAGACGGAGAGCTCTTCACCGCCACCACGGCCGACTTCAAAGGAACCACTCCTCAGATTTCTCGCCACTTCAGTAAAGATGGCCGCCCCGACGTCACCCAGGAGTCGTCTGCCATCTTGCTGGAAGGTAACAAACGTTTTGGTTGTTGTGTGGCGGCAGCTGCTCCGCCCCCAAACTTAATTATCATCCTCCGTTTCAGAGCCGACCTTTGTGAGCTCGGCTGCAGACATCACCGAGAGGAAAGTCCTCTTCTTCTTCAGCGAGGTCGGGAAGGAGTTCAACTTTGTGGAGGATCTGCATGTGGCACGCGTGGCCCGAGTGTGTCAGGTAAGTCACATGACGCCACTTCACAGAAGCCGAGCTTTTTCCCGTAACGAGACCGCCACATGCAGGATGACGTTGGTGGTGCGAGGGTCCTGCAGAGGAAGTGGACATCGCTTGTCAAGACCACCCTGATATGTCAGCCCCCCTTCAATGTCCTGCAGGATGTGTTCACCCTACCGCCGCCAACGGGTGCTGATCCTGCGGATACGCTCTTCTACGCCATCTTCACTTCACAGTGGTGCGGAGGATTCCTGAAGAGCGGGCGTGATTCCATGATGATGTCGCTTAAAGAACTTTTTTTTCAGGTCTTGGCGGTCCGAGTCGGCAGTGTGTGCCTTCCAGCTGGCCTCGCTGAGGGCGGCGTTCACTGGTGGCTACAAAAGCTTCCACTCCATGACGCATCAGTGGAGCCCCCTGCTGGGAAAACACTCCTACCTGGGTCAGGTGGGTCACACGGCACCGTGAAAGTGTGACTGCCTAAACAAAATGCATGTCAGCTTCTATGTCGTTTTTTGGCCGTGTGGCGTCAGTGTGGTCTGGACGCTGCCCCAGATACCAAGTTAGAGGAAGTCAAGCGGTCCTTCTTGACCCGCAGCAGCGTGACGCCGGTTCAGAACGGTCCACTGCTACTTTCGTCCCGGTGGCGTTACAGTCGTGTGGCAGCCATGACTGTGATGGGAGCTGACAGCCGGCGCTCCGACGTCCTCTTCCTCTTGACAGGTGAGGGGCAAAGCACGTTCAAGAAAAGTGATCACTATTGATATTGAACTCTGCTCCAGAATCTGGACTTCTTCACAAAGTGGTTCTGTCCCATCGGGGTCCCTGGGTCATTGAGGAGATTCAGGTCCTCGCCCAACCTCAGCGCGTCACAGCCTTCATCCTCTCTGCCACTAAGGTAAAGCTACACCTTATTCAGGACTGGTCTGTGTCCACTTGAAGACCTGGACTGTGAACTCTGGCAGGGTGTCCTCTATGTGGGCTCGTGGCAGGCCGTCACTGCCGTGCCTGTTGTTCGATGCTCTGTCTACACGTCGTGCAGCCAGTGTCTTCTGGCCCGAGATCCTTTCTGTGGGTGGAGCCAAAGCAGGAAGTTATGTGCACGCTTGGAGGCAACCAACCACCAACGCATGTACGTACATGCACACTTCACACTCTCAGCTCATATTCATAATCTATGATGTGCTAATCATGTATCGATAACGTATTGATCATCAATTATTGATGCATCAATGTCAGTGATGTATTACTGATTGCATATGGATCATGCGTGAGTGACAGGAAGTGTGCTGGTCAGGGTTCAGGTTTTGGAGGACGGCGACGTGGAGGCGGAGTGTCACGGTGAAGGCATCAGCCGCTCCGTCACAGGTGACGTGCGTCACATCCTCAACACGCTCACGCTCTCAACACTGATTGGCTCCACCCTGCAGATGTGTTTGTGCGTTTCTACGACGTGGTGAAGCTTCCGTGTGAGAAGACTTCCAATATGGCCACAGTGACATGGAGCACCTCAGAATTCCGGGACCTTCCAACTCGATTCTTCATCCAATCAGACGACGGCAGCTTGAACTTCTTGGCGAGTGCAGACACAATAGGGACATACCACTGCCAGGCGGAGGAAGGCGGCTACAAGGAAGTTGTAGCTAGCTATGATGTCATTCAAATGGCTCCGCCCCGCTCCATCCGCCCTCGCCCCGAAGAGGAAGACAAGGTCACACAAAGCAAGGGCGACAGGCTGGAAGCTGCGAGCGCTACCCCGCCGTCTGGAAAAGATGCTTCGCGGTGTGAGGAGAGGAGCTACGGCGGCAAGCTGCTAAGCATTTCCCTCGTGTTGGCGATCTGCACCTGCTTCCTGATAGTGGCCGGGTTTCTAACTTGGTTTCGCAGGAAGTCCAGCACTTGGCAGAAACGGCCAGTGGGCGTCGAGGAAGACAAAACCATAGCTGACTTCCTGTCTCCAGAAAGGCATGAGGATGGCATTGCAGAGCAGAGGGTGGGGCTAAAAGGCCCCCTTGACTTAGGGACAACTGAAACTAACTTTTAAAGTCTTTGATCTTAGCTTAACTTATCTTGTATTGGCAAGGTGATTTGTCAGCACTGGCTGTTAAAGCAACTGTCAATCACATCGCTGTTAATGTAAACAAATCAACAGATCAGCAAATAAATTATTAAATCTATTCAATTCAATTAAATAATGTACAGTACATACAGTGTATATACTACTTCCTGATTTCTTTTTTTTTCATATTTGTCACACTTCAACAAATTGAACAAAAACAAATTGCAATATTAGTCAATGACAAAACAAATGAACACAACGTACATAATAATAACTGTTTTTCTTTTGCCATTCACAAGAACCCAAGTTGGTTTCAGCTTGAGGTTACAAACATTCATTCATTTTCTACCGCTTTTTCCTCACGAGGGTCGCGGGGGTGCTGGAGCCTATCCCAGCTGTCTTCGGGCGAGAGGCGGGGTACACCCTGGACTGGTTGCCAGCCAATCACAGGGCACATATAGACAAACAACCATTCACACTCACATTCATACCTATGGACAGTCGCCAATTATCCTAGCATGTTTTTGGAAATGTTGGAGGAAACCGTAGAAAACCCACGCATGCACGGGGAGAACATGCAAACTCCACACAGAGATGGCCGAGGGTGGAAGTGAACCCTGGTCTCCTAGCTGTGAGGTCTAGGACCTCACTAGGCCGCCATGCCACCCAGGTCACAAACAGTTGGCTGGATATTCTCCTTCAGGATTTTTTGATAGACAGCAAAATTCATGGTTCCATTTATCACAACAAATCTTCCAGGTCTTGAAGCAGCAAAACAACTCCTGACCATCACACTACCACCACCTTATTTTACTGTTGGTATGAAAATGTGGTGTTACTATTTTTCCAAATGTCTTGGTGATCATCAAGACAAAATTGAGCCTAAAAGTTCTTTTTGTTCAGTTCATTTGTTTTGCTTTTTGGTCTTGGACGTCTGCCATGTAGGCCATTTTTGCCCTGTGTCTTTCTGCTGGTGGAGTCACGAACACCGACCGTAACTGAGACAAGTGAGTCCTACAGTTTGGATGTAGTTGTGGGGTCTTTTGTGACCTCTTGGAAGAATCGGTGCTGCGCTATTGGAGTAATTTTATATTATTGGGGATTGGTTTTTTTTTCCCCTTATTAATAAAAACTAATTTAAAAATGGCATTTTATGTTCAGTTGGGTTGTCATTGATGAATATTTAGATTTGTTTGATGATCTGAAGTGACATACAAGTAAGTTATTAAAGAAGATTAAGTATATAAGAAGTATATTCTGTACATACTAGTGTATGATTAAATGAAGAATGATACAGTATACACATACTAATGCATTTCAGTGAATATTAGAATATCATGTGTGTAAAATGTAAAAGAGAAATGCTCATTAAGTTTATTTTCTGATTATAGGTTGAAGCAGTAGTTTCCAATCTGTTGACAATTTTTCGTATTTAATGACAAATTGAATTTGTTTTTATTATCCAAACTATTATAATAACACTTGGTGGCCTCGTTTCTCAGGGTACATTCCAAAAATCTGCATGTTTGGTTAACTGGAGACTCTGAATTGTCCATAGGTATGAATGTGAGTGTGAATGGTTGTTTGTCTATATGTGCCCTGTGATTGGCTGGCGACCAGTCCAGGGTTTACGCCACCTCACGCCGAAAGTCAGCTGGGATAGGCTCCAGCATACCCGCGACCCTCGTGAGGACAAGCGGCATAGAGAAAAATGAACTATAATCAGTGATTAAGAAATACATTTCACAAAAATCTCTCACTCTCACTTTCAAATCTCTCACTCTAATTTACTCATGTACTTATAAATGATTAAATAAACAATATGGAGAAATATTCAAAGCCCATCAAGTAGAAATTACAGGATTCTACTGACATTTGACGTAGTGTGATGACAACCGACTACATTCTCGGAAATGATCCGCGATGCCTTCATGTGTCTCCGGGAATTGTATCACTCAATCCCACTTTCAGTTTCCACCTATGTGTTTTTGGATCGTACTGTTGTCATCTGAGGGAACCTGGATAAACCTTTACGAGGTCATCTCATCATTTGAATAAAAATAATAACTGTAGTCATATTAATGTTAATAGTTCGGTGGGTGTCTCTCATTTACGACTTTTTGAGGACCATGTGAAATCATCGCCATTTGATCAACTGGTTGTTTTTCACTATCTAGTGTTCCCTTTTTTTAAGTCCTTCACTTTTTTCGTGTCTCATAACAGTGAAAGAGGAGGTAAGTTGTTGTTTTCTATGCCGTTTATCCACTTTGTTATGACTTGTTTTGTTTTTCTTTCGATGCAACACCACAGCCCTTTGTGGAGTTGTAAATTTTGACATGTTGCTTTTCTTAGTTAGTTGAACAACTACACAACTTAGCAAATCAAATTCTTTCGGTCTTTATTCATAATGGTGAATTCGACAAACGTGACGTCACGTTGTAACTTCATGTTGGAGTTCAACTTGACAACAAACATACTTTACTTATGGGATAGATACACGGAAACAGCAGCGTCCATTCGGGATTCCTAAGTCATTTGAGGACACAACAAAAAATCACAGGGATATACCACCAGGGGGCGGACTAGTGCCATCCATCAATCTGTTTTCTATGACGCTTATCCATGGAGGCACAAACACTAATGATGTGTTACGTCATTTGAACAGCAGACCATGGCGTCCTCGTCCATCACCACGGTGGGTGGCCTAATGATCGTCACTCAGGTCATCCCTCAAGATGAAACTTCCATTCCACTCCAGACACCCGGGAACAGAGTTGCACAAGCCCCGCCCCCTGCGTCTCCCACCAATATGGCTGAGGCGTCTAAAACAAAAGTGCCCGGGGTGCTGTCGGGCCTTGGGGTGAGTGTGCGTCCGATATTGTGCGTCATTTGTGAGTTATTATATGTGTGTAACCACACCTTCCTTTTCTTCTCTCGGCACGCAGGCGGTGCAGGTGGTCATTGGGGTGCTGTGCGTTCTCTTCAGCTTGATCCCCGCCTTCTTACCTTTTCTGATGCTCCACGTGGCGTTCTGCGGCGGTGTGGCGGTGCGTTTGCGTATTGGCTGAAAGTGTTGTTGTTTTTCACCGACGACCTATTCTTGCTGTCGTGCAGTTTGTGGTTTCGGGTTGCCTGGCGGTGGCGGCGAGGACGCGGACCGCAGTGACATCGGTAAGTCTTGATGACATCATCATCATTATCGCTCTACTCTGATTGTTTTTTGTGCTGTCTCACAGATGTGGGCGTGTCTCGTGTCAAACGGCATCAGCGTGCTGCTTAGCCTCATGGGCGTGGCCTACCTCAGTTGGCTGCTGAGAACTGTGCACCCCTCTGAGGAAATTTGCGGTAGCACTGACGGGGAGAACTGGTGCGTCAGTCGACTTTGGGTGCTGGATGTAAGTTTGTCAGCTCTGCTCAGACGTTGTCGGTGGTTGTCAGTGGGCGAGCTTCGTGGCATCTCTCCTCACAGACGCATCAATGTCTTCCAGATGGTCTTGGCGGGCCTGAATGGTCTCTTCCTGGTTCTGCTCATCCTGCAGACGTGCGTCGCCATCGCCGCCTGTGTCTTTGCCGCCATTGGCATCAAACAACACCGTTGCTACACGCCCATCACGGTAAGGCGAGCTGTTATCGTGTTGTTCCGGATGAGTCAAGTGATCACAAACAGCCGCTGATCTGACCTTTGACCTCCAGATCGAGGAGCGCAGTGATGGGAACGAAGTGGTGGAGCCGCAATCACCGTGAAAACAGACAAAACACTCATCAATGAGCTGTCTGTAATGGGGGCATTCAAACGTGCTATACAGTTTCTCTTCCTGCTTTAACCATGACTGATAACTGTCAATCACGTCTGTGAGACTGCATGTGTGTGTACGTGTATGTGAGCACACTCAATGGGCAGGTGCCACTCCCCGTTTTCGGGCTGAACAACAAATCTCATTCAGTTGAAGTTTTAATTGTGAACACTATAAACAAAAAAACATAGACATATCTTATTTTGAACCAACACTATTGGTAACATATGCATGCTGGCGATAGTGTTAGCATGATTAATTGATGTGATTAATTGTCCGACATGTCAAGATGGATTACTTTATATTGTTTATATTCTGAGCAGCCTGGGTCTGTTGTAAGAGTAGACCATCCTAATCCTGTGTGAGTCCAATGTCCTTGTTGTCTAACATGACCTCGTCCACTGAGACAAGCTTAAAAGCTGTCCAATGTTTGTACAATGTTCAGTGTGTTTGTCAACTTTTTATACTGGTCGCCTTGCTGAGACACGTCCTGCACACGACCCTGAAGGCATCACCTTTGAGCCTCTCTGCCTTGCTCATCCCCAATCTCTCTGGGGGACAGGAAGAAGCATCAATTGTCTCTTTGCTTGCAATAAAAAAAAATATTGATCCCAAAAAAAGAAACTTGTGTAATCTCTCTACTTAATTAGTATTTAATTACAAGCTGTCACCTCATAAGACTTTTATTTTTCAAGGTACATAGCTTTTATTGTGAAGTTTCGCACCGGATGTAGCATCAAGCTATAACTGACCTGCATTGTGTGCGGGATTCGCTCCTGTATGGTAGGTACACAAAGTTTCTACTGGATGTATCATATGTTTTTGTGGCAGTGTAGTATGTCAGATCACACTGAAATAAAATATTCAACGAGCTAGTTAGCGTTAGCAACAGCTAGCTGGTCGTCAATAATTAGCATTCGCTACCATTTTCGCATCAGTAGCAAGTAAACAGTCATTATATTTTACTTCAGTTGCTAATCTAGTCTTTGCTCGCATACAGACATCAGTCACAATACCAGAAGTATTTATGTTGTTCGTGTGTCAGTGTTTATTTTACGGACTAAGCAATTCTTCACTTCATAAATGACGTGATGTGGACAGACGGGGGCGCTCAAGAGCAGGTTGTATCAAGAACAAGGCGGAATGGAGAGGGTCCGCAGGGTTCTAGTGTCTGTGTGTCGGGACGGAGCAGCGCCACAGAGTGTTCACTTTCTTCAGGTGTGTGCGTGAATTTGACCATTCTCGCTTGAATGCTTTAACTCACCTTAAAGGCTTGACTTCCCTCAGAGTGTCACAGGTCACTTTGGCACCACTGACCAGGTGAACGTGAGCTGCTCACTGGACCGGAACCACTTGATGGTCCTCAAAGATGACACCAACAGAGGCATTCCCCTGAAGGTGCTTCGTGTGCACGCGCCTCATCAGAACATAGTCACTTGACCTCTGTCATGATTGACAGCTTGTTGATGGGATGATGCCATCATCAGTATCTGTTTGATCACCAGAGGGCCCCCTTCTGTCCAATCAAGAACCTGTCCGTCAAAGATGCAGCGGCTATCTCATTGGACATTCAGCAACGTGGCGTTGACGTTGGTGTGGCAATCATCCTGCAGACAGCCAATCAGAGAGTGTTGCTGACGCGACGAGCAAAGCAACTGCGGATATTTCCCAATGTTTGGGTTCCACCAGGTCAGTGGCCACAATATTTCACACAGCCACGCCCACATTTGGTAACACCCTTCTTCTCTCGCCGTCAGGCGGCCATCTTGAACCAGATGAGACGGTACGTTTCCCCAGGCTTTAGTTTTGATGCCAACGCTGTGCTAGCTAGCTCGCAACATGTGTGCGTGCAGCTACTGGAGGCGGGCCTCAGGGAGCTGAAAGAGGAAACAGGATTGGATCTGGAAGCAGAACAATTCCCAAATCCAAAGGTTCTTGGTGTGTGGGAGGTGAGAGAGTGACATTTAAAGGGGGAGAGTGGGCGTGGCACTAAAAAAAAGTTATGTGTGTCAGTAGTCAGTGTATCCCCCCATGCTGAGCAGAGGACCCCCCCAGCGACACCACCTTGTTGTCTACTTGCTGCTGCGCTCTCCCTGCACCCACCTGCAGCTCCAGGTATCTACAGCTAACCTGCTGTTCATCAGGCATCATTCATTCAGTCCGATCATCCATTGAGTCGTTCATATGTAATGATTCATTCAGTCATGTATTTATTTACTCCGTCAGCTACTGCCTTCATTCATTTTGTCATGCGTTTATCATAATCAATGATGTCCTCAGGACTGTCTGCGCCCCTCTCCCGCTGAAGTCAGCGCTTGTCTTTGGGCCGACTCCCGGCTGGTCGGTGCCATGGTGTCGGCCGTGGATGGACAGGATGGCGAGGTCGATGTGGAACGTCTTCCCGCCGTCAGGTGTGACAGTTGATGTCTGTGAGTCGAGGTACGACCTTGTGATATTTCACGCCGCCCCCCAGTGTGTCCGAAGTGTGTCCTGAGGGTGGACTGCGTGACGCCACGCTGCCGCCAGGTGTCTTTGTCAACCGGGCTTCGTACAGTGGTCCAGACGTGGAGCGGGTCAGCACCGGGACAAAGTTTGCTCTGGACCTGTGGTTGAAGACCACTGCAGAGATGACTTCTGAATCCCACCCATGTCAGTCAAACAAATGATGTTACACTGACCTTTGATTGTGTGTGTATGTGTGTGAGATAAATGACATGAAAAAAATAAATGACAGAAAATGAATGGGTCTCATCAGAATTTAATGACGTTAACGTTCTCCACAGCAAACTACTTTTTACGTCATCTATGACGTACATACGCGCTAGAATGTACTGTTTACGCTGTACATTGTTGTTCATATTTGATGTCATCTATTTATTTTCCACATAATTATTATTATTTATTGTTATACGGGAGCCAGGCAACGACATTTCGTTGGCAATTTCACTGTGTAAAGTGCATATATTTGTGTTATTTTATTTGCTCGGAATACGGAAACGCTTGTCTGAACTTCCGGTCGCTGTAAAAAAAAATGGCGGCGCCCGACGAGTTGTTTTGCTGGGAAGGAGACTGGGGTCTACCGTCCGTCAGCACGGAATGTCTGGTGGTTCTGGTGAGTCCACGCACACAGACACGGACACCAAAGGGAACGAGCGTATCACGGGCCGTGTGTCCGTGACCCACTCGCGGGTACGCTCACCGCTGTTGCTAACCTTAGCATGCTAACGAATGAATGAACTACAAAGTTTGACTTAAAAGTGCCTTCCAATTCTTCTTATGAACGAATTAGTTGTCATGTTTGTCTTGTATGTCGTCTTATTTGGGCCAGTCCTGACCATAGAGCAAAATTAGAGGAAATAAACAAAGTTTCGACGACTCTCGTCATTTTGACTGATCATTTTACCTTTGAAATGAAAAGGCTCACCTACTTATGAACTATGCCAAAACACCCTAACAGAAGATGGCGGACGTGAGAGAAATTGATTATGAGAGTAAATGGTCATTAAAATATCAGAATGACACATTTTATTTTGTATATTTTATATCCGGGTTCCAAATGTATATTTACTGCTGTAAGACAGGAAGTGATGACATGTTGTCTTCCTGGCAGGCATATGCTCAGTTTGCTGGCGCTCCTCTCAAAGTTCACAAAATGTCCAACCCATGGAGAAGTCCTGGCGGTGAGATTCTTGCTGGCAGCTCGTAAGTGGACCTTAAGAGGAGCATTTCCTGATCTTTACTTTGCCCTATTCAGGTTCCATTCCTACCCTGAGGACCAGTCAGAAGGAGACCCTGTCCAGACCATCTGACATCATCATCCACCTGAGGAAACAAGTTAGTCGCCAACATTCCGGTCTTTCCCAAATATTGATTTTATTTGTGGTGACCCGGTACAAAATTTGGATAGCTACAGAATAATTTTGCGCTACTTGTTTGTCCTTCCCCCATAAACATTTTAGTGTCCAAAATATGTCGTTTTGAAGATAAATACATATTAAAAAACTAATTAAATGTATAAATGTACATTAAGCATCACTATTACATTTACTCTTATGTGTTCCGTTAAATCATTCCCCCTGGAACCTGTCAACGAAGGAACCTTTATATTCCAATACTATTGTAATAAACGCTACCATTGTACCATTGCATTGTATTTGCAACTGTATTTATTCATTCATTTTCTACCGCTTTTCCTCACGAGGGTCGCGGGGGTGCTGGAGCCTATCCCAGCTGTCTTTGGGCGAGAGGCGGGGTACACCCTGGTACACCCTCGCCAGCCAATCACAGGGCACATATAGACAAACAACCATTCACACTCACATTCATACCTATGGACAATTTGGAGTCACCAATTAACCTAGCATGTTTTTGGAATGTGGGAGGAAACCGGAGTACCCGGAGAAAACCCACACATGCACGGGGAGAACATGCAAACTCCACACAGATGGCTACAGAGGTGGAATTGAACCTTGGCCTCCTAGCTATGAGGTCTGCGCGCTAACCACTGGACCGCCGTGCCACCAACTGTATTTAATTTAAAATTTTTTTTTTAAAAAGCAGAGATCCCTGAACACTCAGAAATACACAGTGCTCTTGAACGTTGCTTCTGAAGAGGAAGACAGATACCTGCTGTTCATCATTCTGTGTGTGTTTTGATGTGATTTGATTCATGTTAAGTGGTAACTATAGGAATGCGTTATATAAATGTTATGAGATAATGCATGTTAATGACACAACCTCGCGTGTCACCAATCCTCACCGTAATGTTTTTCATGCATTTTGTATGTGCTTGTTAGACATTGAGGTATTTGAGGTTTTCCTCTGTCGTCTGACCACACCTTGTCCGCATGGTGGTTCTGACTTGGATTTTCCTCATCAGAATACCAAGACGGTGGCAGCTGTGTTGTCATAGTGATCGCTTAGCTCATCGTTAGCCTAGCACATTTGCTGGGTGCCAGCCTTCCTCACTGTTCACGTATTTTCCAGAAGTACAACGCGGACTACGACCTGTCGGCGAAGGAGGGCGCTGACAGCCTGGCGTTCATCTCGCTGATGGAAGAGAAGCTTGTGCCGGCCCTGGTGAGTTCTGTTGTGAAGAGCGATAAAGACAGAACAACACGGTGACGCTCTGCTTTGCTAGCTTTACACCCAGTGGGTGGAGCCAAAGAACTATGTGGAAGTGACTCGGCGCTGGTATGCCGAGCGCATGCCATTCCCGCTCAGCTTGTTCCTGCCGGGCCGCATGCAGCGCCACCAGCTGGACAAACTGCGCTTGCTGCGAGGAGAGGACAGCCTGGAGGCCAACGAGGAGCTGGAGAAGGAGGTGAGGCTGCAAATGTGGCCTCCAGCTGCTTGGCTCGTATTGTTTCCATGTGCGGCGCCCTGGAAAAGAAAAGTCCTTGCAGTACTGCAATGGAACAAACAAGTCAGCGTGAATGGAGATCAACAAAATCCTTTTTTCCACTTTAAACCTTCCCTCCAGTCGCCCGTGAAGCTTTTTGTGCTAACAGTCTAGCATGATTTCCCTAGTATAGCACTTCCTTTTAGAACGCAGCCATGGAGGTTGATGGAAGGCCCATACATGTTCTGAGCACATGATCTGTGTTTCAGTTGTTCCGCGATGCTGCCGACTGCATGAACCTGCTCTCGCAGAGACTCGGGCCGCACAAGTTCTTCTTTGGAGACTCGTAAGTATTGTTGTGACGATGACTACGATGTCATATTTGGCTGCTGATTACGATAATGTGTGCGGACCAGGCCTTCATCTCTTGATGCTTTCGTCTTCGGCTCCTTGGCGCCAATTCTCAAGTGCAAACTTCCCAACAACAAGTTGCAAGAGCACCTGAAGTCTCTGGACAACCTGAGCAACTTCTGCACCAACATCCTGCTCATCTACTTCCCCCGTGAGGACCACGTTAGCAGGCATGGTGTTTTTTGATCAGTGGATGACAGTCTTAACAACGCGGTCCATGTGTCCATAGAAAACTGCAGTCAGAGGACTTCCTGCCCAGCAGAGACCAAAGACCTGGAGCAGGTCCCAAACAAGCGCAGGAAGCAGTTCCTGTCGTTGCTGGTGGCTCTGGGCGCCATGTTGTCGTACGCCGTGCTGAGCGGAATGGTGTCCATTCAACAGCAGGAGGCGCTGGAAGAGCCTCCGCACCCTCACGGCGACGAGGACGACGAGGACGACGAGGACGACTGAGGTCACCGTCACAGCTTTGTGTTGTCTTTTTGAGGAAGTGGACTCCCATCTCAGCTCTTGGCCACGCCTCTCAGGCCCCCACCAGTCGTCCTGAGCGTCTGGACGCCAGCTGCACATGACGCCTTTGCTGAGGAATGCGTGAGCTTTAACAAGCTGATCTGGAAGCAGTTTGTGGAGTGTTAGCAGGTCACAAAATTTAACCCCGCCCCTCCCTCCTGCTGTTAGGGTTGCGTTACCACGACAACGGTGTAGTCCCAAACAAGCCTCTTCACCTTTCTCCAATTCATATTAGATATTGATATCATGAATAAAGTGCTGACATATATCTATAAAAATAACACAAATAAAGACCTGAACTCTAATGTGTGATGATATAAAAAATAAATAAAAAAACTAAACAATCCTTGTCTGATGCGACGGTGATGACGTCATCAGTCGTAGTTTTCCTCCTTTACCGAAAGTGTCAAATCACATCGGTCGCCGTGACGTCACATTTTCCGCACGCTCGCCTCGGTGTGCCCGCGCACGGAGCTACTTGGACTTTCTTGACTTTCTCGTCTTCCACTGCTTCTTGGACGTCTTCTGCTTCTCACCAGCCAGCAGACTACCGGTCCACGACTGCTTCTGAGGGCGTGATGAGGTCCCCGGCGATCATCACGTTTCTGCTGTCAATCACGATGCTTTGGACAGCGGCGGAGCTGCCGGACCAGCAAGGTAACGCAGAATAGTCTTCGTTATTTTTTCTGTAGTCTTGACCTTCTTTGAGCTCGGAAATTGACGTCACGCCTTATTAGCAGAAACGTGGAGGGGTCAAAGGTACTTGGAAAACATCGCCCACCTTGACCTATGACCTTTAATAAAACATTTCATCATCATTCATCACCACTTTTGTAGAAGCTGAAAACTTACTGTTGCCATAGTAACCAGCAGTCAAACTCTTGTGTCCTCCAGTGATTGATGTGATGAGTCTTCAAGACTCCAAGAAGAGCATCACTGCAGTGGAGAAGCTGTCTCGTGGTCTGAGCGCGCTCAGTGACATCTACATGGTGTCCACTTTCCGTCTGCCACCCAAGATGGGAGGCGTTCTACTGGGCGTGTACAGCAAACAGGACAACAGGAAGTACTTGGAGGTGGCCGTCATGGGAAAGATCAGCAAAGGTGAGCGCAAGCCCTGCCTCTATTCTGTATGGCCCCGCCTCCAGACACACCTACCCTTTATTTTGACCACTTTTTGTTTACTTCCTTGTTTGTCTTAACCACTTCCTGGTTTGCATCTAGTGTTGCTTCGTTACACGCGAGCAGACGGAAAGGTCCACACAGTCAACTTGCAGAACGTCAACCTGGCCGATGGGCGGAGCCACTCCATCATCCTGCGGCTGGGAGGCCTTCAGCGGGACAGCATGATGGCAGAACTTTACGTCGACTGCCGATTGGCCGACTCGGTTCAGGGCGTGCCGCATCCTGTGCCCCTTCCGCGGGATGCGGAGATGGTGGAGATTCGACACGGACAGAAGGTGTATGCTCGCTTGCAGGTTGGTTTAGCCCCGCCCCTGTACACACCAGCCAATCTGGTGCAAGCTCCCTTTGTGAATATTAATGACACCATGTGACAAAAGTGTTTGCGCATCCTTGTCGGTGGCGTCAGGGCGCAGTGGTGTCGCTACAAGTGGCTCTAGGGGGCAGCGTGGCCGAAGCCGGCGTCCTGATTGACTGTCCCTTTCAAGGTGACTCCTCCCATAACTTAGGTGAGCTCACATGACAGTAGCCACACCTCCTCACAGGCTACACCTGGCTTTCAAACCACCTTCCGCCATTTTAATCAGCCGTTTATGTTTGCAGTGGGCGGGGACATCCACGCCATTCTGGGTGAGTGTGATGTCAATCATCAATCATCAATCATCAAACACTTTGATTACTCATATCATTTGCTTCCCATCAGCTGATCATGCCAAAGCTCTGATTGGTCAGCTGGTCATCTTCAATCAGATCCTTGGAGAGCTACGACAGGACATCAAGGAGCAGGTGACACACACACTCACGCACACACACACACATACACAGTCATGTGACATCTCGGTTCTGTCCAGGTGAAGGAGATGTCGCTGATGAGGAACACCGTCTTGGAATGTCAAGTTTGCGGTGAGTCATCACTCATCTTTCTATGTGACATTTGAGGACCTGATTGAAGACAGCCATGTGTCCGCAGGTTTCCACGAACCGCGCTCACGCTGCTCCCCCAACCCTTGTCACAAGGGTGTGGCCTGCACCGAAAGCCCGAACTTTCCCGGATACACCTGCGGACCCTGCCCTGCTGGCACTAGCGGCAACGGCACACACTGTGGTGAAGTGGACGAGGTGAGCCCACGCCCTCGCACATATTACCTACATGTGTGTGAATCACGTAAATATGACCATGTGATGTCATACTTACTGGCCAGTGTGAAGCGTACCCGTGTTTCTCTCCTGATGCCTGTGTCAACACGGTGGGCGGCTTCAGCTGTCTTCCGTGTCCTCCTGGCCTGTGGGGGGCGCCAATGGCTGGCATCGGACTTGACTATGCAAAGACACACAAGCAGGTCTTACACACATACACACATGGAAATTGCACTGCACTGAAAGCAGTCATTCTAATGGACTGTGTGTGTGTGTGTGTTCCAGGAGTGTGTAGATATGGATGAGTGTGTAGATCTACCCGACGCCTGCACGCCAAACTCGGTGTGCACCAACACGGTGGTGAGTTAATGTCAGGCCCCGCCCCTCCTTTTTTTTAATCAAGGTTGCATGTTGATCCTCTGTCTCTCTAACAGGGTTCATTCAAGTGCGGGGGGTGTAAACCTGGTTTCCTTGGTAACCAGACCGCAGGATGCTTCCCCCGTAATTCATGTGCCACGTTGACCTTTAACCCCTGTGACACCAACGCCCACTGCATCATTGAGTGGAATGGAGACGTTTCCTGCAAGGTTAGTGTCATTTTCAAACATGGCGGCTATTTCTTTATCACATGCTAATATGTGTGTGTGTGTGTGTGTGTGTGTGTGTGCAGTGTAATGTGGGCTGGGCGGGGAACGGGAACACGTGCGGTGTGGACACAGACATCGATGGTTATCCTGACCGTTCGCTGCCCTGCATGGACAACAACAAACACTGCAAACAGGTCAGTCTTCATCATCATGTCACATGTCATACATAACCACGAAGTCATCGCCACCACCACGTGTCGTCGTCTTTCAGGACAATTGCATTTCCACTCCAAACTCGGGTCAGGAGGACGCTGACAATGACGGGATTGGCGATCAATGCGACGAGGATGCGGATGGGGATGGCATAAAAAATGTGGAGGTGAGCAAGAGCGTCTGCTGTGAGCCGCAGGGTCACGTGACATGTCCTGTTTACGACAGGACAACTGCCGTCTGGTTCCCAACAAAGACCAGCAGAATTCCGACAGCGACTCTTTTGGGGACGCGTGTGACAATTGTCCCAACGTGGCCAACAGCGAGCAGAAGGACACGGATGGGAACGCTCGAGGAGACGCGTGTGACCTTGACATAGACGGAGACGGTACTATAGTCGTGGGACCTTACTAGAGATCAGATCACATGACCTAACTGAGCTAGATTATGTGTGTGTGTGTACATGTAGGAATACCAAACGTCCTTGACAATTGTCCAAAGGTTCCCAATCCCATGCAGACGGACCGAGATCGAGATGGAGTCGGAGATGCGTGCGACACTTGTCCTGAACTCAGCAACCCTACACAAGTACACACACACACACACACAATATTGTATGGTGTTGTACTTTAGTCTATTTTATTTTTTTTAGACGGACATCGATAACGACTTAGTGGGAGACATCTGTGACACAAACCAGGACACGTATGACACACACACACAAACATGTGTTGTCATGGTACCCGGAAAAACGTCTCCAGTCTGCAAACATGCTTTATATGTGATGTGTGCAGGGACGGAGACGGTCACCAAGACAACAGAGACAATTGTCCTGACATTCCAAACAGTTCCCAATTGGATTCAGACAACGACGGCCTCGGCGACGACTGTGACCACGATGACGACAATGACGGCGTCCTTGACGACCGCGACAATTGTCGTCTCATTGTTAACCCAAACCAGAAAGATTCCGATGGTAAACACGTCCTCATTGACATGTCTTCATGTCTCTTCCTGACTTGTCTCCGTGACCTATGACCTCAGTCAACGGCGTAGGGGACGTGTGCGAGGACGACTTTGACAATGACGCCGTCCTGGATGTGATTGACGCTTGTCCTGAGAGCTCTGAGGTGACGCTGACAGACTTCCGGGCTTATCAAACAGTCATCTTGGACCCAGAAGGCGACGCCCAAGTTGACCCCAACTGGGTGGTTCTGAATCAGGTGAACCCAACAGTGACCCGTCGAGCCCGCCTGACCTCTAACCCCTAATTACATGCACAGGGAATGGAGATTGTCCAGACCATGAACAGTGACCCGGGTCTCGCCGTCGGTACGTAGACTTTGGGCCACCCTCCTTTGAATGAAAAACACCCCAAAGCAGAACCTTCTGTGCTGGTGTGTGTGTGTGTCCACAGGCTACACGGCGTTCAACGGCGTGGACTTTGAGGGAACGTTCCACGTCAACACAGTCACGGACGATGACTACGCCGGATTTGTCTTTGCCTACCAGGACTCGTCTAGTTTCTATGCCGTCATGTGGAAGCAAACGGAGCAAGAATATTGGCAGTCCACGCCCTTCCATGCCCTCGCCCAAGCCGCCCTGCACCTCAAGGTCATCATACTCTCTGCTGTCATGTTCTCATGTGTCTTTCATGGTAAAAATGGTCATATTGTACAGAATGTGTCTCTTCTGTTAGTGGTAAACATGACACTGTGTGTGTGTGTGTGTGTGTGTGTGTCAGGCAGTGAAGTCTCGGACTGGACCGGGTCAGTTCTTGAGGAATGCACTGTGGCACACAGGGGACACAAGTGGCGAGGCCACACTGCTTTGGAAGGATCCGAGGAACGCTGGCTGGAAGGATAAGACATCGTATCGCTGGCAACTCAGCCACCGCCCCCAAGTGGGCTACATCAGGTGAGAGCACCCCGAGATGGGCTACATTAGGTGGGAGCACACCGAGGTGGCTACTTTAAACGAGAGCGCCCCCTAGGTGGGCAACATCATAAGTGTGACACCGGTGTCCCCCAGGTGGCTACTTTAAACGAGAGCGTCCCCAGGTGGGCTACATTAGGTGGGGGCAAACCAAGGTGTGCTACTGTAGGTGAGAGCATCCCCAGGTGGCCACTTTAAATGAGCGCCCCAAGTGGCTACTTTTAGGTGGGAGCACCCCTATGGGCCACATTAGGTGAGAGCATCTCCAGGTGACTGCTTTAAATGAGAGCGCCCCCAGGTGGGCTACATCATAAGTGTGACACCAGTGTCCCCAGGTGGGCTACATTAGGTGGTGGCACCCCAAGGTGTGCTACTGTAGGTGAGAGCGCCCCCAGGTGGCTACTTTAAATGAAAGCGCCCCCCAGGTGGGCTACATTAGGTGGGAGCACACCGAGGTGGCTACTTTAAACGAGAGCGTCCCCAGGTGGGCTACATTAGGTGGGGGGAAAAAAGGTGTGCTACTGTAGGTGAGAGCATCCCCAGGTGGCCACTTTAAATGAGCGCCCCAAGTGGCTACTTTTAGGTGGGAGCACCCCTATGGGCCACATTAGGTGAGAGCATCTCCAGGTGACTGCTTTAAATGAAAGCGTCCCCCAGGTGGGCTACATTAGGTGGGAGCACACCGAGGTGTACTACTGTAGGTGACAGTGTCCCCAGGTGGCTACTTTAAATGAGTGCCCCCAGGTGGGCTACATTAGGTGGGGGCACACCGAGGTGGCTACATTAAACAAGATCGCCCCTGAGGTGGGCTACATTAGGTGGGAGCACATCGAGGTGGCTACTTTAAACGAGAGCGCTCCCCAAGTGGGTTACATTAGGTGGAAACACCCCTATGGGCCAAATTAGATGAGAGCATCTCCAAGTGACTGCTTTAAATGAGAGCGCCCCCAGGTGAGCTACATAGGGTGGGAGCACCCCTAGGTGGGCCACATTAGGTGAGCGTGCCCCCGGGTGGGCTACATTGGGTGGGAGCACCCCTAGATGGGCCACTTTATGTGCGCGTGCCCCCACGTGGGCTACATTAGGTTAGTGTTTCCACCTGTGCCCTGACACGTGTGTGTTGTGCACCACTTCAGAGTTCGTCTCTATGAGGGTGCCGACATGGTCGCCGACTCTGGCGTGGTGATTGACAGCACCATGAGAGGCGGGAGACTGGGAGTCTTGTGCTTTTCCCAGGAAAACATCATCTGGTCCAACCTGCGCTACAGGTGTAACGGTACGACCTATGACCCCCGCTAGCAAGCATCCTTGTTAATGTGTTAGCGTGTCGTTAGCGTGTGCTTTGTTCACTTTCAGACACGCTTCCTGAAGACTTCCATACGCATCGCATGCAACATGTCGTGATGCATGTGCAGGTGTGATACCGGCGATAAGTACCAACATTGGCGGGTGGAGGCGGGGCCATCCTGGACTGATGAGCTGTCAATCACAGGACAAACGTTAATAAAACTGAAATGATGGCAAATCCATGAAGTGTTCTTCAAGGAATAAACTTCAACTACAACAACAAAGAGATGTTTTATTCTCAGTTGCCAAATAATCAATCAATCCTGTCACCAATAAATATAAGGTTGATGGTTGAATTCTTATATTATCACAGAGTTGGGGTCTACCACGACCATGACTTTTTTGTTCCATAAAACTCAAAAGTTTCAAATAACTGTCTTTCTGCATCCAACCCCAGCAGCGATGCCGTGTTGCGAGATGCCTTGCTTATGTAGATCAACAATCCAACCGCGTTCAATGAGAGTAAGCTTAATTACTAAAATAAATTAAATTAATAAAATAATTTATAAAATATGTGATAATACAGGTAAAATGTACAAAATACATATAGCACTGTTAAGAAGCTCACAATTTGCCTTGTGAGAAGTGACAAGCTGTAGGTTTCAAGCTACAATAACAATAAAGGACTATACTGTTAGCGTCAGGCAGAAGTGGTTGGAGTCGCAGATTCCTGACAATCGAGAGCAAAATATAGGACTGTTTTGTGAACATGGGTAAAGCTGCCAAACTGTTACTGAAGCCTGATGCCTCTCCAACGTTGAAGAGTGTTGAAGAGTCAGAAGCGCAAGTTGTAACAATTTAATCAGTGTCCTAACTGTGTAAGCTGTTGTCTGTGTAGCATTATGGAGTGTGCATACAGGGACCATCTTGTCTTCCGAATTCATGCACAGAAATTACAAGCCTGTCTCGAGTTACTAATAGACTTTTCCACCTTAATCGGTGGATCGACCCTGTTTTTTTGAAACACGAGTAGTCCTCGACCTACATTACCACCCTTTGAGTTCTTGGGGTCCCATGAGCTACCAGTCGCTCATAACCACTTTAAGTAGCTCTCTAAAATGTATTAACTCCTATACAGACAAAATTAGAAAGTGGGGTTCACCAGTAGTGTGGAAATCCTTGGCAGAGCTTGGGAGTGGGACCAATCACAGCGGAGTGGGCGTCCACAGAGGCGAGCATTGGGTGGAAATCCAAGGAAATACAGCTGGAATAGGTGCAGATTCTGGAAGATGTACAGGTTATTGTGTGTAGTTCCTCTATAGGAGTCCACAGCTCAATAGAAAGGGCCAAAAATGAGCATAATAAGTCCACTTTAAGATGTTTCAAGGTTCTGGTGGGCGGAGTCAGCGTCGTCCATATCAGAGTTCTCCACATTGCTGCTGAGGGGGGCGTGGTCAACAGCTTCTATCTCATTGGTGTTCTTCTGGCCAATGGAACGGTAGAGCTCGGCCGTCAACGCCAACTGCACAACCTGACAAGAAGTGCGTCACGATGGCGACTGATAGCCACAACGTATCACCGTGTGTACCTGTAGGACCAACAGGGTAACGTCCATGGCCACCATAGTCACAATGTTCGCCTGCAGCCAATCACGAAGCTTCTCTCTGCAGCCCTGGCACGCCAAAAGCAGCCTACGGTTAGCCTCATTAGCATTACCTCAAACAGGTGTGTGTGTGCGTACCTGCCCGTGCGTGTGGTTTCCAGGTCTGATGGCGTGCACATGTGACGCGTTGATCACTTGTGAGCACCACGGTGACTTGAAGGTGGGCTGATGCCAGCTGAAACAGGAACAAGGAAACACGTGCATGGCGCTCAGGTTGAGCGTCTGGATGAAAGAGTTCTGTAGCCAATCAGATGAGCCTGTGAGGCCGCAACACGCCTCCTGCTGGCAGAATAGCGTGCATTCAGAAGACATATAGAGTCAGGAAATACAAAACATAAAGTGACTGACGTGGCGCTGCAGGTTGTCCAGGAGTTGATCCTGGCGACCGGTGCCAACATATCGAATTATCATCTGACCCACAGCTGCGTCAGCGTGCTCCTCAATCTGCTCACAACACACACAGACGTTGGCGTGCGGCTTTCAATGATTGTGTGTGTGTGCACGTGTAAAGCTCACCTGGCGTTTGTTGACAAGCAGCAGCAGCAGGACCAGGAGCTGACCCAGGATCAGCAGCAGCAGGAAGCACACATACTAGCACAGAGCACAGCGGGTCATGTGGCATGGCGGCCCATTGGGTCCATTAGGACCATTGAGTGTTTACTCACAGTCAGTAGAAGAAGTCTTTTTTCCCAGCAAGCTCCAAAACATGCCAACATGCCGGACACCATCACCACGATGCCAATCAACAGCAGCCCAACCCCCACCATCTGCAGCTCCTCTGAACACACACACACACACAAGCTAGCAGGTCAGAGTGCGCGCTTCGAGATTGTTGACGTTACCGGAAGAAATGGCTCCAATGAAGCTGGTCGTGTCAAACAGGATCCAAATACCACAAGCGGCCACACTCACGCCCAGAGCCTGTATGTGGAGGTCAGAGGTCACCAAGGAAGCTTGTGATGTTCGAGTGTGTCGGACTCACCAGGAAGAAGACGTTCACCACCAGGAAGATGAATTTCACCAGCTCAACTCTCACCACCAACTTCATGATGATCACCTCAGGATCCACACACGTTCTGCTGCTGGTTCTCAAACACCTACCTGCTATTCACACACACCACTTCCTCATTGCCTGTGATCTTTCACCTCCTGTCTCCATGGACTTTGGACCACAAATACTGTACGTCATAACGGTGTAATGGTGCTTTCCACAATAAATGCACGCAACAGCTGAGGATGACTTTTAAAGGCAATGTCCCAAGGCAGCTAAGAATGTAAAAAGTCAATTACACACAGCAAACAGAAAGTGGTTAAAAATACAACTAATGTCAAATGTTTGCCAACTTTACACCTCTACAAAAACTATCAACTTTATTACAACATCTGTATGGGTCCGCTGGGATAGGCTCCAGCATACCTTAGTTAGGACGAGTGGCACAGAAGATGGATGACTTCAGACATGGGATTAAATTAACTCAGTTTCTTCCCCCGGACGGCACGGCGGTTGCGTGGTTAACGTGCAGATTTCGCAGCTAGGAGACCAGGGTTCGATTCCACCCTCGTCTCCGGGTACTCCGGTTTCCTCCCACATTCCAAAAACATGCTAGGTTAATTGGTGACTCCAAATTGTCCATAGGTATGAATGTGAGTGTGAATGGTTGTTTGTCTATATGTGCCCTGTGATTGGCTGGCAACCAGTCCAGGGTGTACCCCGATTCTCGCCTGAAGACAGCTGGGATAGGCTCCAGCACCCCCCGCAACCCTTGTGAGGAAAAGCGGTAGAAAATGAATGAATGAGTTTCTTCCCGCTTCTATTCATACATGTGTGTAAATTGTGTAATGGACTTCAATTGAACTTTGTTAAATATTCATTCATTCATTTTCTACCACTTTTTCCTCACGAGGGTCGCGAGGGGTGCTGGAGCCTATCCCAGCTGTCTTGGACAATTTGGAGTCGCCAATTAACCTAGCATGTTTTTGGAATGTGGGAGGAAACCGGAGTACCCGGAGAAAACCCACGCATGCACGGGGAGAACATGCAAACTCCACACAGAGATGGCCGAGGGTGGAATTGAACCCTGGTCTCCTAGCTGTGAGGTCTGCGCGCTAACCACTCGACCGCCGTGTCGCCCCTTTGTTAAATATTTTCCACTTAAACTAAAACATGAAAATTTGTTGACTTTTAACACTATTTTCTAATACAGGTCAGTCAAAGTTCGTGTTATAAAAAAATGACAAAAGATATGAGCTGAGTAGACACAGACATTATCAGGTCATAATATATGTTATCATACTACTATATGCATCAATCTCTGCAAAATGTACTGCAACATCCTTCCATGCACTACTGCAAAAATACTACATAACAGAGAACATGTTAGTACACTTTTTATTAATGCGACGTTTAGAAACCATGACAAATGCAATGGCATCATCAAGTTGATGTGTCCATTGTTGCCTTATGAGGATCCTTTGGTGCTTCTGATCATCTTTTCCATCAGTTTCCACTGATCAGGTGTCACCTGATATGGATGATTGACAAACATTGTTACATCACGATAAGAGAAACATTGGAGTGCAACACTTACTCTACGCAGCTCGTTAAATTCTCCCGCCATCATCACATACTCGCCGCCATCGAAGCGGACCACCTGACCACAAACACATCCATTTCCATCCAGTCTCACAGGGTCGACCCCCAGGGTCTACATCCACCAGCGGGTGCCACTCACCGCTCCAGACATCCAGCTGGCGTAGTCGCTGCACATGTACGTCGCCAGGTTTGCCACCTCGCCGGCTTTTCCCAGTCGACCCGTTGGAATCCGACTCAGCATTCCAGCTTCAAATTCTCCTGTAGGATCCAAGCGGCTGAAGGCCCCCTAAAGACACCAGCATAGGCGCTAAACATGTGACGAACACGTCAAGAACATGCCAGAACTTGTACCTTAGTTCTGATGGGTCCGGGCTGGATGATGTTGAATCTGAGTCCGTAGCGTCCCCACTCTGCTGCCAAAGACCTGACACACACCAATGTGGTCATCATGGAAACCTTCTGGTCTACAGGAAGGTTGCACTCACTTGTACAGTGCTTCCACACCCGCCTTCGCTGATGCACTCGGAACCACAAAACCGGATCCTGACTCGGCGTAGATAGTGGTGATGGCCAGGAAGGACGCACCTGATGGACAAAGATGAAGACACTGATGGACACGGGCTGACAAGTGAATGACCTAGCGGGTGTAACTAATGGTAACCGCCTACCTTTGCCTTTGTTAATGAGTCTCTTAGCGAGCTCCAGAGAAGTGAAGGCTGTTCCGTTCAGGACGATGTCTGTGATGGTCTTCCAGGCATTGGCTGATAGATTTTCCGACGGGGAAACAAAGTTTCCCGCCGCATTATTGATAATCACCTGCAGCGATTGCAACATAATATGATGTCATCGCGACCATGATAAATGAAAGTGATCTGATTTTTGGTTGTTTTCTGTGTGACTTTACGTCAGGTAAGCCTGTTAGACCTTCCATGTGGTCTACACAACGTGTTACAGCCTGAGGATCTCTGACATCAAGCTGGACCGCATGAACCTGAGGCAACAACATGACAGTCAAACAATGACATCACTGCTGTGTCTCATTCGTGCACCGCTTAAGTGTTTTAAATGCATACTCAATTACGAAGTACACAATGTGCACAGATGTGGCAGGTACCTTGTTTCCAGTTTGGCTGCTGATCTCATCAGCTGTTTGCTGCAGGACGTCCAACTTCCTGTACAGCAGAGAGTCAGTACTGGAACTTGAAAGTGGATGTGACATACATGTGACAGCTCACCTGCTAGCAATGACACACTCCGCTCCCAGGTGTGACAGGGTGGTCGTCATGGCACGGCCCAATCCTGTTCCGCCACCCGTGATGAACGCCACGCGGCCGTTGAAGCTACCGGGTGGCAGCATGGGTGTCTCTTGTGGCGGGAAAAAGCGTGACTGAGAAAGAGGGGGCTGTTGAAGAACAGCTGGCGAACTGTGGAAACATGACTGCCAAGAAAAATGATAACATTCATCAATTCAAAGTAATATGGAGACTACCCCATATTATTTGCTTGGAAAAATCCCATGCTTGTGGACCGAGTCCATTTTCCAATCCAGAACATTCTGAAAATTGAGGCACACGTGCGCCGCCGTGCGGCCACCGTAGTTTTGTGTTTTGTTTCACGAATTGGTACTACAGCTCTATCTTGTGGCCATACAGGTGAACTGCAGTTCTTCATTTATTACTTTTAAAATGTTCTTTAAGCCAATTGCTGTCGAAGTTAAAAGAAGGTATAATTAAAAGTGCAAGTACAGGTTTTAAGTAGATAAGACTTCAAACTCACCGCAAAAAATGACGTCTTGAAAAGTTTCCTTCGAAGAACTGCTGCCGCCATGTTGGCTGGTGACCTTTGGCTCAGTTTGTAGTGTGTCGTGTTTTGTCTAAGAAAACACTTTGTTAAAAAAAGAAATGATAGACTTTTTAATGAAAGTAAGTGTTTTTAAAGTAGATAGTGTGTTTTGAAAAATGAAGGCACTCGAAAGGAAAGAGTTTTACAGGAAATAAAGCGTTTTTGACCGTCTTGGCATGAAAATGAGTTTAGAAATAAAGACCCCCAAAACAAAGAACAGACAAACCACGAAGAAATCAGCCACTTGTCGATTGGTGCTTTTCGTTGTCCGATAAAGTCCAATAAGAACGACAAACAACCGAGTCTACAATACAAATTCAATTGGTCGGCCTTTTACTTTGAAATGCTTCCGGTTACCTTTGTCACTTCCGATATTTTTCCGGAAAGGACCTAAAGCACGTAGCTGCTCGATCCGACCAAGAGTTAATGACCTGATGAGTGTGAATGATATCGGATCGGTTTTACCAGACCAACTATGGAACCAAAACTGATAGTGATATTCAGCGGGAAACGGAAGTCCGGAAAAGATTACGTGACCGATGTGATCTTGGAACGGTAAACAAAAAGTAAACTATAATGATTATAATATCAACGTTATTACTATTATTAATATTGTTATCGCCGTCGGTCTCCAGTTTAGGGGCAGACGTTTGCGGCGTAGTGCGTCTATCTGCGCCCCTAAAACAACAGTACGCTCAGGTGAGCCCATGTGACGTCTGACATCACGAAGTGTTTGGGTCTTTCTCTTCAAAATAAAAGATGAGTTCCTTTGATTTAGATAAAAATAGTTACATGGTAAAATGTTATTTTCCATGTAGTTCCATAATAATTGTACATTCAAATAATGATCTATGAAAAACAAAACCTTTACTTTAAGTATTAAGCTTCTTTAACATTCAAGATTGATCAACTTAACTACTAGTAGTTAGTAATTCATTGTAATCATTGAGTATATATCAGTATTTGTTCTAAACAAGGATCTGCTCATGCAGGAACACGGTCTAGACCTGGACCAGCTGTTGGGTCCCGGCCTCTACAAGGAGCGCTATCGTGCCGATATGATTTGCTGGGGTGAAGCTCGACGACTGCAAGATCCCGGGTTCTTCTGTCATCTAGCAACCAGAGAAGCTTGGCAACCAGTTTGGGTACATCAGCGCCACCATAGCAAGCAGCGAGCTAGCTACTCACACAGGAGTGTCAATATGATCTGTGATTGGCCAGGTGGTGAGTGACGCACGGCGGCTGTCCGACTTAGAGTGGTTTAGGGCCAGGTTTCCTCAACAGACTCGATGTGTCAGAGTTGAAAGTAGCGAAGAAACCAGGAAGAGGAGGGGATGGATCTTCACCTCAGGTATGACGAGCCGAGCAAGCATGGAGCATCCACCTGATGGCTCACTTGGTGACGGGGCTGTTTTTTTTGTGCAGGTGTTGACGATGCAGAGTCTGAGTGCGGGCTGGACAGCGGGGTGCATTTTGATTGGACTATCACTAACGAAGCAGACGCCCCCTCTTTAGAGGAGCAGCTGTTGCCCATCCTGGCACTGGCGGCACAAGCTGCCAATCGATAACTTCATGATATATATAAAAAAAAAATCAAGATGACATTTGAACTTGGTGCTTTTATTTTAGAAAAAGGCGTCTTGTGATGACATCATCACAGCATAAAAACAGGTGTTTTCATCCAGAGAGGCGTGTCTCTCACCTCTAATTGGCCCCTTTAGTTTGGCAGAAAAATACAATTGGCTGTTTTCCCCGAGCCAGACAAGAAATCATCAAGCGAGCTTTTGACTACTAATCCCACTGATTAAGAGGAATGGTTGCGAGTGTTCCCTTTGAGACGCCGTTGTTCAGCACGAGTTGAGCTCCTCCATGGTCTGGTTGAGGGTGGCGTGCAACTCCATGTTGGCATTCTTGGCCGTTTCCAGAGACTCTGGAAAAAAAATAAACGTCAGTCAGAAACTGCAGTCATGTAACATGCTGAAGCCAGCCAATGGGGATGGACTGTCGCACCTTCCAGGCCGTCAATGGTTTTCTCCAGTTTGGCCACCGTACGCTCCGCGTTCTCTGCTCTGGTCTCGGCCTGCACAGGAAGGAGATGCAGAATGAACAGGAAGCTAGTGGCTGAGTAATGAGTTTGCTTTCATACCTCCTTCAGTTTACTGCTCAGTTTCCGGATCTCATCCTCGTAGCGGTCCTCCTGCTGGGAGAACTGAAAAGGCAAAAAAACCCCAAAACTTGTTGATGTACTGACCAATCATAGGCCTTGACGCTGACCCCTGACCTCCTACCTTCTCAGTCTGAGACTCCAGACTCTTTGAACTCGCGGAAAGGGTTTTCAGCTCCTCCTCCAACTCGCGACCTTTGCTGCAGACCACAAAAGAGAAGGTCAGAATGCGGCGCCCTGCGCTGCAATGCATTGTGGGGGACGGTGGCGCACCAAGCAGCAGCAGCAGGAGGAGGAGCTGAAGAAGCAGCTGAGGGTCAGAGTTCAAAAGGTCAGCTGATTGACAGCAGGTAGGAGGTCAGGGGACCCTCAGTACCTTGTCCTGAGAAGCCTGCAAGCTCTTCACCGATTGGTCCAAACTCCTCAACTGCTCCTCCAAGCTCCGAGCATTACTGTTTGCCGCATGGCAGAAAGTGGATTTGCAGGAGGTGGGTACACAGCAAGGAGGCAGCAGGAAGTGGATACGCAGGAAGGAGGAAGCTGTTTGTGCATTAAACAACCAGGAAGCGTGTGTTTGTGTGTGCATTGTAACCTTTCAGCTTGCTCTGCTCGGGTTTCAGCGCGCTCCAGATCACGCTCCCCCATCACCAACTTACGAGCCACCTGTGAATCAGACGCCACACCATGTCAGGTCATGTGATCACCAAGTGACAAAATGTGTGAGGTGCGCCAAAATGCAAACACGATACAGTGGTACCTCAGTTATTAACCCATTCCAAAGGGCCTGTCTAAAATTAAATTGTACAAAAACTATTTATCTCACAGGAAACATGTAAATCCAAATAATCCATTCCAGACACCCAAGGTATTTGGCTCCATTGTGGCTTATTTTGTAGCCAAAAAAATAAATAAATTGTGGTCTAACTGTGTTATTTAAGAACTATAGCCGGGGTAAATTGACTTCTGGTTCCGGTTTCCAGATGAGAGCAGGCTAAAAGGTACGTTATGAACACAGTGTATCAATAACACAAGACTGAGGCTATGTTCACACTGAAGGTCAATTCCATTTGTTTTTTGCTCATATGTGACCTGTATCTCATGTCAGTGTGAACAGCACAATTCGATTTTTTCCAAATGCAACGCAGACCTCATTTATATATAGAAATAAATCTAACAGGTATCTGATGCTACTGCAGTATGAACGCTCAGGTTGCATTTATCCAACCTATAAGTCATCAAAAGGCGTGTAATGCTGTGCTTACAATACAAAATAAAGATGTGTCATTTAATGAGATGATAATTTGGAAATGTGACTAAGAAGGAAATGACATGCTGTCACGCGAGTAAAACACATATAGGGTGGTCTTCTACAAGTCTGAAAAAATTTGGTCTGACCGCCTACAATGGTTCACCTGCATGAAAAAATAACCAAAAATTTCCCAAAAATGTAATACTATTTACAGTTAGCAAAAGGTTGGTGGTGACCAACTTCGAGGTCTGCATAGTCCCACATACAGTAGTCGTTTGTGTGTACACAACCACACTACAGAATGTGTACTGTCTAAAATAAACACTTTAATAGGACTATGTACCTATGTACCACTTTACTTTTTTTAAAGCAACTGAAACCCCACATGAGCAAGCACTTGGCGCTGGGGGTAAGGAAATAGTCCCTCGGGGGAAGAAACCTTAAACTAAAACCGAAAACTTACCCTGTAACATTTCCAGCAACATTGAATAATATTCAGAGGTAGCTCACAGGCCTCAAAGTTGGCCGCAACTAACTCAACAGAAAAAGGCGTTGTCGGTGATTTTAGAGTAATTCTAGGGAGCTGTGTTTTCAAAACAGAGCATCCTTTAATGCTCAGCTTTACATATCTAATTACATAGTCATTATATAGACATATAGTCATTTATGTAAGATAGCTGTGAAAAACTCTAAATCCCGTTTGTACGGCATTGTCATTTCTTGTATGTGCTTACACTTTTGTGTCAACTAGTCAATCAACTAGTTGAACATACAAATAAAGAAAATGACTTATTACTTCAACAGCTGTTGAAGAAACATAGCTTTGACTCTAGCGTGGATAAGTGGCATAGAAAATAAGTAGATAGATGGACTTCAGTTCACGAGACACAGCCTTTGGGAACCATTTCAGCAAAAACAACTATAATTTTAAAGATGATGCACAAACAGGCACAAGTTTTACGTATTTCCTTTAACTTTTGTCTACATTCATTTACATTGAATAAACCTTATGAAGGGCGGCACGGCGGTTGAGTGGTTAGCACGCAGACCTCACAGCTAGGAGACCAGGGTTCGATTCCACCCTCAGCCATCTCTGTGTGGAGTTTGCATGTTCCGGGTACTCCGGTTTCCTCCCACATTCCAAAAACATGCTAGGTTAATTGGCGACTCCAAATTGTCCATAGGTATGAATGTGAGTGTGAATGGTTGTTTGTCTATATCTGCCCTGGGATCGGCTGGCGACCAGTCCAGTCTTCGCCCGAAGACAGCTGGGATAGGCTCCAGCACCCCCGCGACCCTCGTGAGGATAAGCGGTAGAAAATGAATGAATGAAACCTCATAAAGTTGCTGCCAAGGTGGACTTCTTGCTGTCAAGAAACCGGTGTCAATGTTCAGAAAAAACTTTCAGCAGGAACTACAACTGGTCTTTGTAGACCAGTTTGGTCTCTTGCACTAGTGCTACTGCATGCTCTACATGGTCATTTGTCACCTTAATGTTCTGTTCTTGATGACTTTCACTCCTTTGAGAAAGTCATCTTGGGTGCTCCATGTTTCTGGATCATGATCCATAAAGTTGGCTGATATACCCAAGAGCTCAAAGAGCCCTCTGATATAATGTGTCACAGAGTCTTGCAGTTCACTATGCTGGATAAGCCGTGCTGCAACTTTGATGTGACTTTCCTATTTCACATTCTGTAGCTGTTTGAACATTGGGATCAAAGAAAGCCAGGCCAACTAACTGCTCTGAAACATACAAGAGGTGGAGACCTAACTTTGCCGATGTGGCCGTGGAGACATTTGCAACTGGAGGTCATTAGTCACCAATTAGAGAAATCTGGATGTTGTAGCAATATTAGTAAACAAAAACTTACTGTTATACAGTAAAAAGTTGAGTGATTAGGTGCTTCTGCATTGCACACACCCTATTCCTATGCCTAACCCTGGTCTAGGTAGATATTCCCCTGGAAATTGTTTATTCACGACAGTTACACGTGTTATGATTTGTATACACAACATGAATCTCTCTATACGGTCTATGCCGAGTCATTGTTAGCCACCACCAACTTTGAGGTCTTTTTGAAAATTTAATGGAGCCGGTTTTTCATGCAACTGACCATTTTAAGGGGGGTCAGATCATGTTTTTTCAGACTTTTGTATAATAATCCACCCTAATACCTATGATGATTCAGTTTAGTTTAATTTAAAAAAATGTTTAGATCAGGTTCCATAAAAAGTATTGTTGCATTACTTCTGTAATAAATGTATATGAACGTACTATGATGTATTATGTATTAATTGATTACAATTAGATTGTATGCCTACACGTTTGTGGCAACATGGTCATGTATGTAAAAATATAACTCGTATGTGCATGTGCGTACCTCCTCGTATTTGCGGTCGGCCTCCTCTGCGATCATCTGGGCTTGTTTGAGATCGACCTTCAGAAGTTCCATCTTCTCCTCGTCCTTCATAGCTCGAGTCTCGATCACACGAATCCCTCTGGACACACACGGCCATCGTCATAATGTCATCAAGTAAATAGACCAGCGAGCGACTACTCTGCCCGCTTGTTTTTTCATACCTCTCGCTCTCGTCGGCCACCTTCTCCAGCTTGTCCAGCTTGTCGATGGCTGTGGTCAGCTGCTCCTGGGTCTGGTCAAGGCTGTCCTCGGTCATCTGGAGACGACGACTTAGAGACGCCACTTCCGCCTCGGCCTGCCAACAAGAAGAACGAGGTCACAATGACAGCCAATCAACACACAGGTGAACGTGTGAACGTGCACCTCTTCCCGAGCCCTCTTCTCCTCCTCCAGTTGTCCTTGGAACTTCTCTGCTCGTTCTTCAGCTTCTTCAGCTTGTCCTTGAAGAACTTTGATCTTCCTCTTCACTGCCTCGATGCTGTTCACTCCTCCACTCATGGTTTCTTCTTTTAGCAAGTTACTTTGTACAAACAAGTCAAACAAGTGTGTCAGGGGGCGGCGCCTGTTGGAGAATGAACTTTGTCTGAACACAGGTGGTGACATTACATGAAGTACATTTGTATACAAATGCAATGATACCAGCAATCCGGACAACAGTACACAAATGAATAAAGACACTTCCTCTTCTCGTAAAACTTGACGGGTCCCAACAAAGAAGGAACTGGAGCAGGGTGCGGGCGGGTCCAGACGTGTTCAACCCACACATTGTTCTGATGTCACCGAACAAACATCTCACTTTTTTCCAAACATCCAAACTTGGATCGATCACCAATTGACTACGGAAGGCCATGTAGCATGTTAGCAGCAAACAGGTGACACGCACTTCTTACCTGGCCGAGTCTCCGACGTTAGCAGCTAGCAGGCTAACTACTGGTTAGCAGCTAGCAGGCGGAATGTGCGTATGACGTCTTAAGAGGACGAAAAAAAATTAAATTAGCGTCTCAGCATCTAGTTATTAAGTATGTGGCTAGGAGGGTTGTAGTTTTGGTCTCGGTGCGGTGACTGGTCCGGGTCTGGTCGGCTTCCGTATTCAACCAACTCCCAACTGGGACTCCACCTCTTCCGCGTTGTTCCTAACAGGAAGTGACGTAATACGACGACGGCCTAGTTCGAAAGTTTATTCAGCCGTTTCAGTTCTTTATTGCACGAGTTATTTCTCAAGTCTTAGATTTCTAAATTGTTATACAGCATTTATATAACTGAGACACGTAAAGTGTACACTAGTTATCTTAGATTTCTAGATCGCTATATTTCTATCGCTCAAATGTATTTATTTGTATATATCTCAATCATAATAAAGTAATGAAGATGAAAATTAAAGAGGCATGCAGCGATTATGTGATATTTTATGAAGAACTTAAAAATCATGTACACATTTCTCTTGAGAAAAAAATGTTCTATCTTGATGAAAATACATAAGACGGATCAGCTGAAAGTCACTGGAAGTTGGTGTCCACAATCGTGTCGTTACTTTGTGTCCATGTCTCCAGTTTCCCTGTTACATTTCAGCTATTTCAATAATACAGAGCAACAATTAACACCAACAAGGCCGGTCACCTCTTTTTTCTTGGACATGCATTAAACGCTGGCTTTTCTACAAAAACCAACAAACTACATTTACGTAATAAATAAATAGTGTCCATATGTAGTCACCTGTCCAAATCTCTTTGAGTGGGATTTTTACAAAGTCATTAGCTCCGCCCACTCCAGTGACACACTTCCTGTTTTATGAGCGAAACTGTTTCTGGAGCAGGAAATGACATCACGACAGCAACTTTTTCCTTGTTTAGCTGTGACATCACAGTGAAATCACCGCGACATCACAGTGATACATTAACTAGGATCTGCTCCACACTCGCTTTCTTCTGGAATGTCCTGCAGGTCTAAAAACAGAAAAAATAATGATACATTATTATAAAGGATATATAATTTTGTAATATTAGAAGTATTATAAATGATTATGATATAAATCCATATATTCATCCATCCATTTTCTATGCCTCTTATCCTCACTAGGGTCGCGGAGCCTATCCCAGCTGTCTTTGAGGCAGGGTACACCATGGGCTTGTAGGCCACCAGCCCATTGTATGGAGAATTTGGAGTCGCCAATTTACCTAACATGCATGATTTCTGGACGCATGCACAGGGAGAAAATGCAAACTTCACACAGAGATGCCCAAGCATCTCCTGACTGTGTGGCCTACATGCTAATCACTCTCCACCGTGCGGCCCTATTATATATTATTAGCATTATGTTACATTGTTATTAATACAACAATAATGACAACAACAATCATACACACAGTATGTGGTAATAATATGTTACGTCATCAGCTGACCTCTAGGGCTGTCAGAGCGAGGTGAAATCTTCACAATGTCTTCCTCATCTCTTTCCTGAACGCCGTCTAATTGGTCGACCGGGTCATGAGTGGCCAATGGAGCGAGGGGGTGTGGTTCCAACTCTCGGCTGCCCCGCCTTCTCCTTGCCTGCTCAATCAGACAACTAATGAAGTGGTTGCTAACCAAAATCTCCCTATGACAGGTACAAACATAAAAATAACGTGCACCTGTTCTCCCTTAATGGCATCACTGCGCTCTCCGTTGCTCCTCCTCCTGCTGCATGGCTCCGCCTCCTCTTTTAGAGGCTCCCCCTCCTTGAGACGCAGCCGTGTCACTTCCTCCTGAAGAAGCTCCAGCTGTCGCCGCAGCAGCGCTACATCCCCGCTTCCATCCAGGCCTGTGTCCCGTGACACGGACCGATTGAGGCGTGGGCCAGAGGCCGGGCCGGGAACAGGGGTCGTTTTGACAAAGAGTTCCAGCATGGAGTCCTGACGAATCACGGCCGCCTGGGGGCAGAGTTAACATGTCAGAGGAGGTGAACCTGCTGTGATGAGATGTTTCTGCGGTGGTCTGACCTGAAGGGCGTGAAGTTGCGTGCTCAAACTGACCAGACGCTGACAAACTTCCTGTGGAAACACACCGTTAGTGTCTGCCGTTACGCCACACTTGCATCAAAATATTTACCTCTTTTAATGTCCTTTCTTGCAGCTGGTTTCCGTTTGTGTCCTTCAAGAAAAAAAACAAAAGCTTCAACCTTTTATTCTGCATTATTTACAACAGTCCCAATAGTTATAGTTGTAAATTATATTGGATGTGATCATATACAGACATACAGTGCCTAAAATCCACATATAATAAACAAATTCTACAAAAAATTGTACTTTCATTCATAAAAACAAAACAAATTCAGTATTTTAAAATACTGTAGTAATTAAATCATAAAGAAATAAATATGACAAAAATATATACTTTTCTTAAAATATATACATTATATTTCAATTGTAATTATTAATGAAAAATGTATAAACAAGTTTATTCTGTGTAATTATACATAACATCCATCCATCCACTTTCTATACGACTTATCCTCACAAGGGTCGCAAGGCATGCTGGAGCCTATCCCAGCTGTCTTCGGGCGAGAGGGGGAGGGGTTCACCCTGGACTGGTCGCCAGCCAATCACAGGGCACATATAGACAAACAACCATTCACACTCACATTCATACCTATGAACAATTTGGAGTCGCCAATTAACAAACAATAAATTAATAAATGTAACATATATGTACAGTGGGGCAAAAAAGTAATTAGTCAGCCAACCAACTGTGCACAGTCTCCCACTTAAAAGACGAGCGGTCTCAAATTTTCATCACAGGTATATCTCAACGACAAGACAAAATCGGGAAAAAAAACAAATTAGTTGTCGAATTATGGTGGAAAGTAAGTATTTGGTCAATAAGAAAAGTTCATCTCAATACTTTGTTATATACCAATGACAGGTCAAACATTTCCTATAAGTCTTCACAAGGTTTTCACACTCTCTTGCTAGTATTTTGGCCCATTCCTCCACGCAAATCTCCTCTAGAGCAGTGATGTTTTGGGGCTGTTGCTGGGCAATACAGATATTCAACTCCCTCCAAAAATTATTCTATGGGTTTGAGGCTAGGCCACTCCAGGACTATGAAGCCACTTCTTCGTTGCCTGGGTGGTGTGTTATGGATCATTATACTGAAAGAGAGCTACTATTTCATCTTCAATGCCCTTGCTGATGGAATGATGTTTGCACTATACATGGCCCCATTCATTCTTTCCTTTACATGATCAGGCACCCCAGGTCCCTTTGCAGCAAAAAGTAACCCCCATGTAGGTATGGTGTTCTAAGATTCAACTTCAATTCTTTTTTTCTACCCCCAAACATTTATTTTGGTTTTATCTGACCATATGGCATTCTCCCAATCCTCTTCTGGATTATCCAAATGCTCTCTAGCAAACTTGAGCCTGGACATGTACTGGCTTAAGCAGGGGGACGCGTCTGGCGCTGCAGGATTTGAGCCCTTGGTTACTGATGGTCTTTGTTACTTTGGTCCCAGCTCTCTGTAGGTCATTCAGACGAGGTTCGAGGTTGTCTTTTATACTGATAATGAGTTCAATCAGGTGCTATTAATACAGGTAACAAATGGAGGACAGGAGCCTCTTAAAGAAGAAGTTACAGGTCTGTAAGAGACAGAAACCTTGCTCGTTTGTAGGTGACCAAATACTTATTTTCCACCATAATCTGTCCACTTTCTATGCCACTTATCCTCACTAGGGTGGGAGGAAACCAGAGTACTCACGGAGAAGCAGACCCAAGTATTACCGATCTAGTGACTGTGTGGCCTACATGCTAACCACCGGAACACCATGCAGACTTAATTTACCATAATTACATGTATTAAATGTAAGATGTTTGTATTTAAATTATATATTTTAGTAGAATGACAAGGGGCCGCACGGTGGTCAAGGGGTTGACCACAGCTAGGAGACCAGGGTTCAATCCCACCCTCGGGCATCTCTGTGTGGAGTTTGCATGTTCTCCCCGTGCATGCGTGGGTTTTCTCCGGGTACTCCGGTTTCCTCCCACATTCCAAAAACATGCTAGGTTAATTGGCGACTCCAAATTGTCCATAGGTATGAATGTGAGTGTGAATGGTTGTTTGTCTATATGTGCACTGTGATCGGCTGGCGACCAGTCCAGGGTGTACCCCGCCTTACGCCCGAAGACAGCTGGGATAGGCTCCAGCACCCCCCGCGACCCTCGTGAGGAAAAGCGGTAGAAAATGAATGAATGAATGAATGAGTAGAATGACAAGACTGTATGAATATTACAAAGACATTTACCTTTGAGGAGTTAATGTTCAGCTCCAAAGAACCGTTGAGTGACGCAGGTTCGCCGTCTGACAGAAAAGTATTATTTATTATTTATTCATTATTTCGACATTTATTTAAAGATAGTCCACTTACTGGTTAGCTCCTGGTTGCCGTTGGCGACAGATGCTTTAGTGATGCTGGATCCTGCCAGCAGGTGGCTCAGTTTGTCCACTGAACACAAAAAGCAGAAGTTGAACTCATCAGTTTTAAAATGACAAAAAAAAAAATCTGTACCTTCAGAAATGGCGGCCGTGAGCAGCGGCTCAGCAGGAGGAGTGTGTGTGGTGTCCGCTCGAAACAAGTTCCTGTTGACCGACCGTGACGACGTGCTGGCGTCTCCAGCTCCGCCTTTTCCTGTTGCCTCCACAAGCTCGGAGAACAAGGTGACGCGCTCCTGCAGGAGCTCCAACACCTCCCGATCCTTCTGCAAGATGTCGGCTGAGGAGTGGAGGAGTAAAAATGAAGACGATCAGGAGCAGAAAAAGATGAAGTGGACTTGTCTTACCTTTGAGTCGTCGCAGTAAAGCCTTGTCTTCTGTTTCAATCAGAGGGAATTCTTCTCTGGATGGACAACTGCACACACACACAAACACACACGCTAGTATTACTCAACACGTAGTACACTTTGTACTCCTGAAAGAAGTACTAGAGGCAGTCCACACAGTCCAGACCTGAGTGTGGCCTGCTGGATCCGGGTCATCCAGGTGCGTCGGTCATCTTTAGAGGAAGCATGCAGCTCGTACATCTCTGGAGGGGTGGAGTCACTGATCAGGTACATTCCTCGCTCCTGATTGGCTATATCTCTGACAATCAGCTTGTTGAGAGAGACCACGGGGGACTTGTCCTAACATACACACAAACACACACACGTTAGACGTGGACATGTCTCATGACATCTGAAGGTCAAGTGTAAACTTACAAAGGAGGCAAACGTGAACTTTTGGTCCTTCTCTTGAAGGAAGACCAAGATGTCCGACATCAGCAGCACCTGAACATCTACACACAAGCACAGGTCAGGACATGTGACTTTCTAAGCTCCACCCACATGTTCTACCTTTCATTCTGGAGCCTTGGACCTTCCAGAAGAGCATTCCTTCATGGAGGAGCCTCCTTCGCTGTAGCTCTCCTCCTCGGAACACGCCTCCGTCCCGGACAACTGCTTGTGCACGGGGGTCCAAACGGGCCTGGACTTCCTGCAGCCTCCTGGTTCGGTCTAGCTCCAGAACCTCCTGATCCACTGAGCTGATCAGCTCCTTGAGGAGGACCAATGCTTGGTTAAGAGCTCGCGCCTCCTCCTCGTTACCTGAGGGAGGTCACATGGTCAGATGACGGCACTTTGGGTTTGGACCTTGACGGCTAGTTTCTCGCTATCGTGTGTACATACCTTTGGTGTTGTCGAGCAGTCTCTGAAGGAGAACGGGATATTTAGTGATCCTCTGGGTGACCAGCAGGATACACTCCTGGACGCCATGGCGACGCAGCAGAGGTCCGCGACAGGCACGCTGAGCATGAGGAACAGCAAAGCAGATATGTTAGTGTAGAACTTTCAAAAACCTCGCTGGACCACAGAGGAGACTGGACAGCTTGGAGATCATGAGGAGGAGACTTAGATCTCCCTATACTATCAGCATGCCCCATCTTACGCCAATAAAGACAACAAAGACAACAACTAGCAGGTCCAAGTCCAAGTGTAGGACATGCTCACCCTGATGAACTGCTGGAGCCTTCTGTCCCGCGTTAGAACGTCTTTGTAGAGTTTTACAGCTTTGGGATGGCGACTGCAGAACTCGGAGTAAACTTTCTTCATGTCTTCTGCACACTGACCTGAAAACTACACAACACAAATGCACAACTTTTATGTCTTCTAAATTACTTTTCTACCGCTCACACACACACACAACACCTAACCAATCATTTCACCCGATTACCAGTGTGTCTATGATGTAATCACCACATCCGTGATACCTGAATTTGGATATCTGCCAATAATCGATACAATTCTCATACCAAGCTCTGTTTGCTTAAATATGCAACCGCGCCAAAAGAATATCAGAAAATGTAGCTGTCTACAGACTAGGGATTGACCGATATGGTTTTTTTTGGGGTCGATGCCGATACCAATTTTTTCACCCTCAGCCGATGGCCGATATTTGTGGCCGATACTGCTTTTGATCCCTCAATTTAAATGAAAAAATGACCATGATAACAAATATTACAGGTCACATGTTTAAACAAATATTTATTGAAATGTAAACACTGAACACAGTAGGATTCAGCTTTCTTAAACACACATTTAAACGGCATTATCAACTTTAAAAGGAATAAATATTCAACCATGTGCAAAACATTACTGTCGTAGTTTAAATTTATCCAGCATCGATGTGATGACTGCTCCTCCGCAGCGTGACGCGCACCCCTCCCCCCGCCACCACACACACACAAACACATCACACTGACACAATTTAGTACGATATATAAAAATTTCTCTCATCATTAAAGTTGGTGTTGTGCACGATAAAGACCTCTCATAAGCAGACACGGCTGCTCCAATTCCTTCTGTGCGTGCGTGCGTGGACGGAGAGAGCGCACATACATAACACGACACGCATTTAAAGTTGCATAATTGTTCATTCTTGAATATTGAATATTCTTGAAAAAAATACATCGGCGAACCCCCGCGCGTAGCGGCCGATACCGATATAAGGAAAAAAACACAAATATTGGCCGGCCGATGTATTGGTCGATCCTTGCAGTGACGCACACACAAGCTCTCAGTCTGACATGTTCAGGGCTTTACAGACAGTTGGACAACACAGACATAACAGACTAACATCACATATAACATCCAGGTTGCTACATCATCATTATTGTTGATTATATATGAGGCTGCTCTATACAGGCAGGTATGATATTGTAGCGACTAAGGTTTGTATAGAGTTGAGAGTTTGTGATGTCCGACTGTTTTGTGTGGCAGTGAAAGCATCAGGCAGAAGTTTGTGTGTGTGTTCCACAAATGAGGATGCCTGCAGTGCATTGTTATGTCCGCCGATACTCATTTGGCTATGATTGTTGCTATTCTTTTGGCTCCAACAAGCAGACAATACTAAAGCACAGATGTGGCTCATGGACCAGTAATCTCGGAATTTCCGATTTACGCTGGTATCATAACCGGATACCGACACTGGATCGGTTACATCCCTAGTCATCACCTGTCCGAATGTGTGGCATCATCACCTGTGTGAGCAGCAACTCTCCGATGTTTGGGACGATGAAGTTGGTGGAGCTTCCCTCCACGGCGCCCTGCTTCCTCTTTGCCAGAAGTTGGGACAGGAAGGCTGAGTGGTGTTCCAGCAGCTGGTCCAGACATGGGAAAATGGTGTGAACCACGCCCGCCTCCAGCATCACCTCCTCCAGCATCCCCCGCCTGTACACGCCCTCCATAATCCGCAGCGTCCGCACGTGGTGAAATTCCGTCTGAATCAGCTCTGCAGACATTTAATGATGTCATTCAAGATGGCGGTTGTGTTGAAAGTTTGTGCATGCATGTTACCGTATATGACGTCCTGTTGTTTGATCACGTCTTTATGGAGCGTCTGGAGAAACTTTGGCTCCACAACGAGACTCCAACTGTCAGCCTGAACGCTGCGGCCCTCCACCTGCAGCTCCTCTAGCAGGGGGCTCCACCACCACTCTCCTTCAACCCAGCAGTACCAAGAGAAAAAAGCATTCATTCATTTTCTACCACTTTTCCTCACGAGGGTCGCGGGGGTGCTGGAGCCTATCCCAGCTGTCTTCGGGCGAGAGGCGGGGTACACCCTGGACTGGTCGCCAGCCAATCACAGGGCACATATAGACAAACAACCATTCACACTCACATTCATACCTATGGACAATTTGGAGTCGCCAATTAACCTAGCATGTTTTTGGAATGTGGGAGGAAACCGGAGGACCCGGAGAAAACCCACGCATGCACGGGGAGAACATGCAAACTCCACACAGAGATGGCCGAGGGTGGATTTGAACCCTGGTCTCCTAGCTATGAGGTCTGCACGCTAACCACTCGACCGCCGTGCCGCCCGAGAAAAAAGCATGAGAACACCAAATACATCATGAAAATAAATAAAGGCGGTAACATACCGTCGTCAGTGAGAGACTCCATGGACAATGTCCTGCTCCTGAAGTTCAGAGACTCGGTGGACTGAGACAGAATCCTCCTTAGACCCACATGTTCCTCACTGACTCTGGACGCAGACAGACAGGAAGTGTTGATGTCATCTGAGGACCAATGAGCGTGCTCCTCACACTCACCCAGCAATGTTATTGGTGGAGACGCTCTTGCCAAGCGACAGGCCCGAACGAACGCGCCGTGAGCCGAGCAGAGACTGTCGGAGGCTGTCTGACGGGTAGATAGCCGAGCTGGGGCGCTCCTTAATAATTGGGGCTGAAGAGTGATGCAAGTTGATATCAACAACCACAAATAGCATCCAGACGACAACTTCTGACTCGTTCACTCACTCTTTGCCCGTAGAGCCACATTCTGAAGGGCAGAACTGTTCCTCGCCATCGCCAACTTCTGTTGCTGGGACACACACAGACACACACGCACATCCACATTGTGTCCGTCTTTACACACTAAGTACACACTCAGAACTACTACATGTATTACTCATAGTACACATACTACTGTATTAGTAGTCATGGCTACTGCATTTATTAGTCATCGCAAATATGCTATTATTAGTGTTAGTATATTGTAATATTGTTAATTGTTTTAGTGCTAATATTATATTATTCATTCATTCATTTTCTACCGCTTCTCCTCAGAAGGATCACGGCCGTGCAGGAGCCTATCCCAGCTGTCTTCGGGCAAGAGGCGGGGTACACCCTGGACTGGTGGCCAGCCAATCACAGGACACATATAGACAAACAACCATTCACACTCACATTCATACCTATGGACAATTTGGAGTCGCCAATTAACCTAGCATGTTTTTGGAATGTGGGAGGAAACCGTAGTACCCGGAGAAAATCCGTGCATGCACGGAGAGAACATGCAAACTCCACACGGAGATGCCCAAGGGTGGAATCGAACTTAGGTCTCCTAGCTGTATGGCCTGTGCGTTATCCACTTCCTCCCCGTGCAGCCATATTATATTATTGTTAATTGAAATATTACATCAGCAGTGGCAATGCTACATTATCATTGGGTTGCAACTATTTTAATAAGATTGCATGAATGGACTTTTCCCTCCCCAAAATCATCGAGAGTGAGGAAGGCAGGCTTTGCATTTGGCATCGGCTCGTCTTGGCGTGCCTTGTTTGATGGTCAAGTTGTGAAGCACGTAGCAAGATGAGTATGTAGTTTAGATGTAGTTTTACTGTTCTACCACTAGGTTTTGTGTGTACGCATGTGTACACGGATGGTAAGAGTTGTGCATAAATGTATGCATTTTCCTATGCACAAGTGGATAAATCACATATACTTATAGGTTATAGGGCATGATACTGGGCCTGATACCAGACAAACCATGTGATGATCTTATTATCACATACTATATAATCATGAGCTTATTATCGCGTACTATTTGTTCAGTTTATTACATGTATTATATCTAAACAGTGTAAACTGTGTGTTCACGCTTGTGCGTTCTTCTCTGATTGGTTGTTTCACGGGCACGATACCAGAGCAGTGCGCTCTGAGTGGACAGCTACGGGGGCTGATACTGGACATGGTTAAACTCTATATTTTATCAGTATCACTGCCCTGGGCTTTGACACAGTATCATTTCGGCCTTTTCCCGTATCATTCATGGGCGGTTTATAGGGTACAGGGCCAATTAATACTGTAGTATGTGATAATTAGTGTTCTTATGCACACTCTACGCACACATCTCTGCAATAGTTTGCTTCATAAGATGTAAGAAAGAGGCAAACATGTCGATTGCTCTTTTCCAAAGAAAAATCTTATTTTGCCAGAAACACAAAGATAATAGGTCTGTTTTCAAGGAAATTAATAGTCACATCTGAAAGGTTGAAATCAGGATATTTACATACGAGCTATGTACTATAGCCGGTGTTAGTATGACATACTTTTGTTAGCGGTATTATCATTGTTATTGCCTATGACTTATAAAGTATTATTATTAGTGCCAACATTACAATATTGTTAGTGATAATAAGACTTGCACGCATTCATTTGCACGCAAAGGAGCTTGACAAGCAGGCAAGAAGAGATGTACAATCTTAGCAATCGTGCACTAACATGACTTTTGTTGTTGAAATCAAGTTACCTTCTGCTTCATCTTGGCACAGCTAGCCAGACTGTCTCTGCAGCGGTTGTGAATGGTGACGTTACATGCTGACACAGCAAATCAATCAGTCAATCAGACAGTAAATGACTTTATTGATGACATGCACGTGTGTCTGTATGTGTTTGTGTGTTACCGGGGCAGCTGAGCGCCTCCTTGGCGGTGATGCTTCTGTTGCATGCGGAACACAAGGTGGTGGAGGAGACGGTGAGGGAGGTGAAGAGATGACCTTTACTGGAACGGGCCTCCTTCTCCCGCTCCTTCTGGCGCTCTTTCTCTTTGTTCTGATCACAAACCAACACGTATTGTTACTACAATCAACAGTTATTATTACTACTGATAAACAAGCAACAATTGTTATTGCATGTGTCAGTTTGCAGTCAGAAATGTCCTACTCTACGTGTGACTGCTGTAGGATTCAGCTGCAGAAACATCCCCTTCTCTCTTCAAGTACCATTGTCCACTCGCTATAAAAAGCTAAATACATAGAAGCATGAGCCAAGGAGAAAGGCAACCGTTATAAAACCCCATAAAAAATCCACATAGCCTGCCCTCACCCCCCACATGACCATTTACGCTTTTAATATCACGCATATATAAATGATTACCTACTTATGGTGAATAAAATGGGTTTTCTGAAAGAAAAAAATAAACACAAAGGCCTATTTTTGGAGAGAAACAGCAAAAAAGGGCGGTGATTTCTCACAATTAGCAGCATTGTGAATGCTGAATGGTGAATATGAGAATAGCCACTGTATCACTACTCTAGCACTAAAAGTCACTGAACAAGCAGCTTCATTTATCCATGAGCGAAGATATGTACAAAAGTTTTGAGACGAGGGCTGTAAAAACTTGAAAAAAATGCGAAAAGCAATTCAGTATTCTAAGTGAAATATACTTGAGCGGAAAAAAAACACCCTGCTTATCGGCTGTGTCTTATTAGCATTTCTATCCTTGCATTATCACTTTTGTTTTGTTTTTAAAATGTTTACAAAGTGCCATGGCCTGCCAGGAAACTTAGATTTAGATACTCTTACCACCCACGTCTATACAAGAACATCCATGGACATGTTATTTGTTTGGACATGAAGACACCTTCTGCTCTACAAAGTGAGGGACAGGAAAAGTGTGTACTATAACAACCATACATTTTCTATGCCGTTTATCCTCACTATGGAGTATGCTGGAGCCTAGCCCAGCTGAATTTCGACAAGAAGCAGGGTACACGCTAGACTGGTCGGTTAGAATAACAGTCTAATGTAATACTTGTGCGTGTAGTGATACACGCTATACTTTTTGCTCCCATATTTAATGAGCTCAAAAATGTAAAGTTTGTATAATTTGTCCACCTCAAATGTGTGGTCTCAAGGTGCTGATTAGACAGCATGGTTATTGCACGGATGTGCCTGAGGCTGGCCATAATAAAAGGCCACTTGAAAATGTGCATAATAGAAAAAATAGATGTGTGTTGAATACCCCTGTATAATAGTTGTGTGCAGTGAGGTATAATAGTTGTTTTTAATCATGTCAGACTTAGTGAAAAGGCAAAAGAGTTAAGATCAGATGACATGAGTCATGAGACCAAGAGCTTTTCAAGCGTCTTCATCACTCAAGTCCCCAAGACAGAACCACAACCACCAGCAGTCCAGGGGCTGAGACAACAGCTTTTTGGCCCATTTAGTCTGAGCAAGAACTCTATTATGTTCCATGGAAATACTCGGAAACATGTAAGAAAATGACATGTAAATGATGTATATTACTGTATTATACGGGGCAAAGTCCACACCACTGCAGTAATTAGGGGGCGTGGCTAAAGTGAGCAAACAGGACAGCTTGTCAACAGAGACGAGGGCTGTTGACATGGCAACAATTAATAACAAGAAATACTATCAAAATGAACTAATTGGTCTGATTGATTCATGCACTTTTATATCTCAGATGGTGCTCACATTCTGCAGTATCTGCGCACGCGCTATAAACTATTTGACTATTCTTAACATCCAATGCTTATTTTTCAACTTTTTTCCGGTCAAATGTTACATTTCCAATACAGTTGGAGACTTCCTGGTTGAAACACGCGCACACACGTGCGCGCGCACAAGGCTACCCCTCCCCCACTCGTTTCCTCCTGCAGGACAAAGCGGCCACGCTGCTTGTAACGGACAAGCTCACCGAAACACACGCAAAATGGATGTGTGCGGTTACAAAGTCAACACACACACACACGTTTACACTCACACACACACAACGCGCACGCTCGTACCGGTGAGAGAAATGTGAGAGAAATGTGAAGTTTTTCAAACCTAAAAATAGAAAAAACGTTTAAATTTCCGGTGTTTTTATTCTCTTTGCACACGCGCAAACTGTTCTCATTTCAACAACCAACAGTTATTGGCCTGATAAGTAATCAATACAAGCAATAAAAGCTCAAAGTAAGGCTCAATAACGGAAGAAGCGGTCCAGATGTGTCCGCGCTAACAAAAAGAGAAAAAAAGCGGAACCGACGGGGAAAAGCTCAAAGTGAGATCAACGCTCAATTAAAGCTGCCTAATCGTGTTTGGACCGTCAATCATCTACAATCGATCATCGATAATCGATCATCAATGATTGTAGCAGAGAGGAAGCGAGCGCGTGCCCCTTTCTTTCTTGTTTGGGATGAGCTCACCTTTACGTTCATGTCTTTCATCTTGTCCGCCTTCCTTCCCTCCAACAGCCGGGACATCCCGTCCGTCCGTCCAAGGGGACCAATCAATCACCGATCACTGATCGATATCTGCCGGAATCAGCCAAGGTTTTGGGTCCCGGTCCAGAAACAGTCTGCGGTCTGAACGCAGGGGCGTAGCTTGACTGGGACTGACAGCTGGTGTCTACACTTGTGTCCAATCAGAGCTCAACGCACTGTTGTCGCTGTCAACCAATCCCTTAGCCGGTCGTATAAGTAGTCCCGCCCAGGACACGCCAGACGGGTTCGATTTCAATATCGGGACGAGCCGAAACCTGGAGGTAGACTTCATCGCCATGGCAGCGTGTCATTTGATCACGTGACGCTCCAGAGCCATTCAAATTGCTGTCGAATGTCACGTGACTGCCAGATACAGCACAAAATGGGATGCCTGCGCGACTCTTGCTGACGTGGAACCCCTCGTACTAACACCGCCCAACCGGTGTACGCCCATATATGAAGAAAGACAAACGCAATGAAATAAAGGTAACTTTCATTCAAAAGTGACATCAAATACAAACTGTATATACTATACATTTGTGTATCGGTTCCGACTCAGCAACAAAATTACATGTTAAAAAGACAAACAAATTTGTCAGAAATTTGAAATATGTCAGAAATTGTTGACATGACAAATCCATTATCTTACTGGTGACTAAAGCTGGAACTGTAATTACATTTATTTCATGTTCATATTCATATCTTCGCAAAGGGCAATACGTTTCTCAGTGTGAACTTCACAAAGACAACAGAAACAAATTTAACTAATATAAATATGAAATAGAACCAGTACAACCATGGCAGTTTTGCATTTGTGAAATTACAACAGTATGGTCAAAAGTAAAAGGTTTCCAGCAGCTTTAAGAAAAATAGGACTTGCCCTTTAAGAGGACTTTACCTTTCAGTCACCTGGCGACCACACCTTAACCACAACTCGACAGGACCTGCGTTGTCAGCGGTTAGTTTAATTTTACTTTTCAAAACGTCTTTCAATGTATTTGATCAAGTTTAGTTGCTAGCCGTCGTTAGCATGTTAGCATAGCATAACAACCTGATGATTGCTAAGGCATTTTCGTAATATTAACGTCTTTTATTGACGTGCTGCGTGACGTCACCCAAACGTGACGCCATTAAATTACCTCTGATTGACAACAGCTATTGTTTTTTTTATACATATTTAACAAATGAAATTAATAACATGTAAACTACTTGTTGATTAAAAAAATAATAATTGTGACAGACCCAAACAGGAGTGGGTAAAGCCTCCAAAGATGGAGGCTTACAGCTTGCCTGAGGACATGCAGGCAGGAGGACAGATAGAAGACAGAGACACAAGATCAGAGAAGTTGTTGAGAAGTTTAACCAGCTGGGAAGACGGCAAACAGGCGTTGAATGTAAAGAGAGGCGAGCCTGAAGAGAACCAGCTGCCCGAGAAAGCTGCTCAGGTGTTCCATCCTGCAGTGATTCAGTCACTGTCCTCATCAAGACAAAGTGAAACAATGGGGGAAATAGACAAGAGTCCTCAAAACGTCTCTCAGGGTTTCAACCAACATGGCTTCCCGTACGACTGGCGTGAAGACACGCCCCAAACCACAGGTAAATACACCTATCTTCCATTTTGGTCATAGGTGGGTGTGGCTTTCATCAACATCTGTTTCAGATGGCCGGGGCTGTCCCAGTAGGGATAACTTAAAGATATGCGTCTCCCTGATGACTTCAGCAATTTTCTTCCCCTTCCTTGTCTGGGGAGGATTTGTGTTCCTGCCATTTGATGCCCCCCTACTGGATGGTGCCCCTTTCAGGCTGGTCTACACATTACGCTGTTCTGTGATTGCAGCCACGCCAGTCATTTTAGGTGAGCTCCACGAAAATCAAAATATACTCGGTGACTTCACTGCCACCTGTCTCTTTGCACACCAGGATGGCTGGTTCTAGGTATCAGCAGACTCAGATTTGGCATCGTTCAGCCTTTATTCAAGGAAGAGCAGCAGCTTCAGGAGGTCAAGCTTCACAGAGGCTTCATGTCGGACTCAGTCACCTTGTTCCTGCTCTACTTCCTGCAGCTGGTCGTCATGGCGATGTACCTGAGCCAGGAGCAGCTGAAGCTGGTGCCTCTTCTCACCATAATTTTTGCCATTGGACGGTGAGGATTTAAATTGGTCTTGTTCATGTTTTTTGATGAAAGTTTAAGAGTAACAAATGAATGGAAATGCTGACAGTGGGCTAAACAGGTGCTCAGTATGAAGCTGAAATGAACATTTTTCTTCCTCCAGGTTGGCTTACTGGGTGGCTGCTGCATTTGGCAGCAGTATTCGTGGTTTTGGATTTGGTTTGTCATTCCTACCCATTCTTGTTATGATGGTCGCCAACATGGTCTTCATCTTCACAATGGAGCCATCAGCATTGATCTTCAGTTTGTCTGACAAACCTAAGGAGGTCTTGACTACACCTTCCAGAAAACAGAGGTTCTGGGGATGAAAACTGTCCAGCAATCAGTTTTCAGTTGGAACACGCTACTTCCTGTAATGCTTCCTACTCATTATTTGGCCCTTTCCTGTTGTGGAAAGAGCCGTTCTTCTCATGTTTGCTTGCATTTTATCATGTATATAACTTGATAATTTGAAAACCAGTTTTTGTTTACACAAACTTTCAGATTTCATAATAAAAGAAAATTAATCCACAAATCCAATCAGTTTTCCCTGATGACCGGCTCAGTGTTTGTCGGTTTCCATGAATATTGCAGATGTGAGATGTTTCCTCTGTAGGAATGAATGTCTAACTTAACACAAAGCTGTGAAAACATTATTCTCACCACACATAGAGTGAATATATATAAGACAGTTCCTTCTTAAGAGGCTAATTTACAAGCAAGAGTCACTACGTGTTTTACAAGAATAACATAAAACTCACATGTTTTAATAGAGAGGACATATTTACAGATATTTATGTACAAGATCGAATGTGAAAACACCATAAAATCAGTCTTGTTCTTCACTGGCCTCAAGCTCAGTGGGCGGAGCCTCATCCTCCAAGCTTACCTGACGAGCTGCGGTCTGAAAGAGACACATTAAATCCCGGAATCTCCGAGAAACCTGCAGATGAAATTAATCGTTAGCGATGTCACTGAGCAATCATTGCTCTCATACAGCAAAGATCAGCCAATCACCTCGCTGGGAGTCTTGTTGCCGAGGAGCATGGAGATGCTCTGGAAAGTGTTTTGATTGGCTCCGTCCTGCTGACATGCTGTCAAAATAACTCGATCTGCTTCCCTGAAAGACAAGTACAACTCATTCCGAGTCCGACAGTCAATGAGGGGAGAAGGTGGGGGTGTACCTGGTCCAGAGGATCACCTTCTCTCCACTTGGCGTCAGGGAAATGTTCTTTGCACACACAGGAACATCTGGAGGTGGTGGAGCTCCAGAGGTGGTCATAGAGTCGCGGGGAGGATGTGGCTCTTCTTCTCTTTTTCTCTTAAGAGGTGGCGATTCCATCTTCTCACAGTGGTCCACTTCATCTTCATCATAGTCATCCCTCTCAGCCAGTGGGAATGAGCCTTCCCATGATGTCATGGGATCCACGCAAACACCTGGTTGAGGACTGTTGTCGTCGACCTTCAGATCCACGTCTTTGTCTATGGTTTCTTCAAAGACGGAGCCTATCTGAGGGTACAAAGGGTCCAGATTCTTCATTGCTCTGGACACACCCCCTGTGCCCTGGAAAAGAAATGAACCATTAACATGTCATATTACTAAAACCAGACTTGATGATGTCACACCTTGCTGCCAAGGCAGTGAGAGCATCCTCTTCTGCGATGTCGCTGGCTTTTTGAGTCGTGACAGAGACAGCTCCAGTCTTTATGCGACCAATCGGATTCCTGTCACAAACAAACACTGAATGAGACAAAGGTACTACAAGACACGTCCAACAGGCAACTCCTTCACACCTTGTAACTTCTGTGGGAATCAATCTTTCTTCTCTGGCGCCGGCTTGTCATGGGTTGAATCTTTTGTCCATCCTCTTCCAGATCTGGTAATGTCACTTCCTCAAAACTACCATCAGCAACACCTCGATTCAGACAGCTGAAGCCTTCTACTCCATCTGAACCACCACCGCCCTCCTCTGGCCAATGAGCCTCTTCAAATTGACCTGGGCGAGCCGGGGGTGGCCGGAGCTCATCGAAAAACACCCAGAATTCCGCTTGTAGATGAGTATGTCCTTTGAGCAGGGATGCCATCTGAGCCTTGAGCTGATGGACAGAGAATATTAGATTATGCTGTTGATGAAGAGATTAAAGGGGACCTATTATGCTCATTTTCAGATCTTTGTATCGAGTTGTGGACTCCTATGGAGCAGCGAAAAATGCTGACCCCCACAGAAAGCTTTCTAGATGTTCCAGAATCTGCACCTATTCCAGCTGTATTTCCTTGGATTTTCCAAAACGGTCTGTTTTAACTTATTCCACCCATGGCCCGCGTTTGGGCACGCCAACTTGACTGTGATTGGTCCCACTCCCAAGTGCTCCCGAGGACTTCTGCCGAACTCCACTTTCTAATGTTGTCAATATAGGAGTTGATAATAAATGAATAAAGCGCTTGGCGAGCTACTTGAAAATTCGTTAGGAGCTACTGATAGCTCATGAGGTACAGCTTGGAGACCAACGACTCACCGTGTATGAACTCAAAGTGTGTTAATCTAGGTCTGTGTTTACTGTGTACAGATAATCTTGACACAACATCAGTAGTCAAAATGTGGTCATTACATGTATTTTGCGGGACTACCCGCGTTTAAAAAAAAATATTTGCGGTTGAAAAGGCTATTAGCAACTCCAGACATAGGTGAGCTTGTAATTTGCATGCGTGCGTGCAGGTAAGACGCTCCCTGTATACACACTCTATAATGCTACACAGACAACCGCTTACTTACACAAAGTAAACACAGGACACAGCAACAGTTTGGCAGATAGTCATGCTTCATATCATCCAGCTTCACCCATTCTCACAAAACAGTCCCATTTTTTTCTCTTCACTTGGAATCTGCAACTCCCAACTACTTCTTTCTGATGCTTGCCTCTTTAGGCCAGTTGCTTTTCCCTCAAACATGCAGAAACCTGGAAGCCATTGCTCCATGCCCACATGGTGAAATCTTCGACAAAACAGCATGTGTAGGCCTACAGCTTGGACCAGGGCACGTCCATATAAGGAAGTCCCTGGCTGGGACTTCATTCCATCAAATACAAATGAATTTATAACCCTCATTTAACCGTGGTACCTCATTAATGCTGGTCGGGCTCAGGTCAGGTCCAGGCTGCAGAGCCTTGATGATCTTGTTGTAATGAGATGGATTATCTCCAAAAGTGATCTCCAGTTGTCGCAAGAAACGGCGACTACGCTCGAAGGCTTGTTGTTCTTGGAACTGCACACAGACGTCACAGTGAGACGACGTCTATATATGAATACACGTAACAAGTTAGCGTTGCTTCTTACCAGTCCGCACTCGAGTGCTTGTTCAGGATGTAGGAAGGCAGCAAAATCACGCATTAATTCGGTTTGGCTTCCCAGGATGCATCGCAGCTTCCTGAAGACATGGATTACTTTCTGTCCTTCGAGCTGTTCAAGGTTATTCAGCAGAGACACAAACTCCTCCATCTTCTCCGGGACATCACGCAGAGCCTCGCGGACCTGAACACACTATGTCAGATCCAGGGAATCTTTTTGAAAGTACTAAAGACTCTCACCCGGCTGAGGTAACTCTGAGCAAATGCCACATCTTTGCTGTCCCGCTGGGGGTCGTTATCCAAGATGTTTTCATCGTATAGGAGAGAGAGTTTTGTGGTATCTTTACTATGTCGCTCCTGCCGACCGCGCCTGAGACCCCGAAGAGGTCGACTCTGACCTGCTGAGACAACCACAACACGCACGCACATAAACAAATTAGCAAGGAAATCTCTGTGTGGAGTTTGCATGTTCTCCCCGTGCATACGTGGGTTTTCTCCGGTTTCCTCCCACATTCCAAAAACATGCTAGGTTAACTCCAAATTGTCCATAGGTATGAATGTGAGTGTGAATGGTTGTTTGTCTATATGAGCACTGTGATTGGCTGGCGACCAGTCCAGGGTGTACCCCGCCTCTCGCCCAAAGACAGCTGGTATAGGCTCCAGCACCCCCCGCGACCCTCGTGAGGAAAAAGCGGTAGAAAATGAATGAATGTCATGTAAGACTGTTTGTTGATGAAAGCGTTATTGTCTGACATGACTACATAACATCATTACAATCTGTGTGTGTGAATGAGGCAAAATTGTCCGTACTTCCAACGTGAAGTAATTGCTATCTAAACAGACACCAGCAAAGACTAGGGCGGGAAACACAAACTGACCTCGTCCTCGTCTCCCTCCTCCTCCTGCTCCTCCTCCTCGTCCTCCTCCACGTGGTGTTTCCTCACAGGTGAGCGTATCATCGTCTTCTGATACCTTACTGCTTGACCCCTCCCCAAGCTCCTCCCCTTTGGGGCCCTCTTCCTCCTCCTCTTCTTCCTCCTGTGATCCGGGCGAGGTAGGCGAGTGATCTTCCTCTGACTCTACGTCAGCAACAAGGCTTCTTTTTGATGCCAGCCAAGTCAACTGCTTCATCGTCTCCTGAATGGAGTATAATGAGCAAAATGTATAACTTACAGATAGACAGATTCTGTGTAGGCTTTGATTCTTGTACATTGTGTGCTCCATGCATGTATAATAATTATTATTGTAATATTCTATTATTACGGGTTCTGGCTGTAATTGATTTCCATGCGATGGGGCATAAGAGTGTTGGAAAACTATGCTCATTATTATTATGATGCTGATTATTATTATTAATATTATAATCATCATCAATATTATTATTACTTGTCTGTCAGAGGTCTAAAAAGCACCTGAGGTAGTCTTACCTGCAACTCCGGAATGGAAAGAACAGACTCCTCTGATGCTGACGACATCACTTCCTCCTCGTCTTCGTCCTGTGTGAGATCATCAAAGTCTTCGTCCTCCTCCTCCTCTTGCCTCTCCTGATCGTCATCCTTCTCCCGGTCTCTTCCTCCCTGGTCCTCACCCTGTCCTTCTTCCTCCTCTCCCTCTTCCTCATCCTCTCCTTGTCCTTCCCCTTTCCCTCCCCCATCCCCCTCTTGTCCTCCTCCGACATCATCATCCTCACCTTGCCCTTCATCTTTCCCTTCTCCATCCTCCCCCTGTCCTCCCTCCTCTCCTTCTCCCTCCTCATCCTCTCCCTGTCCTCCATCTTGCCCTCCATCTTGTCCCCACTTGGTGGTCCGGTGGTGGACATCGTCTTGCGTGGGACTGAGTGCAGACACAAACACTGAAACGATGTCTTGCTCAGTCTCGTCCGCCTGTGTTTTTGTCTCTAAATGGAGTCGGCTCTCTGTCTCCTTCTGCTCCACGTGGACCACACTATAGACTTGTTTCTCTAAAGTCTGCTGGGAAACTGCAGTGACGTTTGACGTCCCATCCCTCTGGAGGAAAATGTAGCTTGCTTTGAGGGGAGCCACTGAGCAAGGAATCATTGACGTTGGAGACACAGAGGAATGGGGAGGGAGCCCCTTCACCTGCCCATCCTCCCCTCTTTCTGCTGGGCAGATTGGCTGTAGAGATTCATTATGGGCCAGGGTAAAAATACGTCTCTGGGAGGAGGCAGGCTGGCGTGAGTACTTTTTCGTCCGAGACGGGTGAAGTCTAAGTGTGCAGCCTTTGGGAAGGAATGGGGGGTACCGTGGAGGAAAGGTGTTTAGTTTTGTCTTCTGGATGATCTCTTGGCTGTTCTGGAGGAGAGATGACATCATCAGACAGCAGGTACAGTATGTGTGGTGGTGTGATGGAAGATATATGGATGTATGTTTTGTTTTAATGATAAGGACGTTAAACTCATGCAAGTTGATTATTCAATGGTTGAATTTTCAGCAAAAGTTACTGAAATGATTTAAAGTTCTTCTGAGGTATAACATGTTGCGTGTTGCGAGTGGGGCAGTGCTGTGTGATGAGTTTAATGTTGCAAGATGAAACCGTGTGTGAAATGTTATATTGAGTAATGGCCTCCTACAATTTCCAATGGGTTGCAAGCTCTTCACATGTTTTTTCATAGCTCATGATTGGTTACTGTCAAAGAGCTGACTGGCCCTCATGGACTTGCACCACAATACGCATTTTTATGAGGTGGACACATGCAGATTATACACCAGAATTTATGGTAAATATGAATACATTTTATATTTCCTTAGTTAAAGCATAAAACCTGTTTATGACCTTCAAAATTTAGAGGCCTGTAGGAATAAAATAACACCCCTACAGTCCCTTTTATACTCACATTACAAAATATAGTAGACATAATAACTCATGTGTCGGCAATGAAAAAGTTCCTTGTTCTTGTATCTCAAACATAATGCAGGTTGATCGAATGGCATAAAAAACGTCATAGTGACATCATCATCCATCCTCACCACGACGTACTGCATGACACTTGATTGATATACAGTGCAGCCAGTCTGACATGCAGCTGGCATACAATTACATCTGTAAATTAATAGACACTGCTGCACCACTGCTAACTTTGTTTATAAACACATAAACACAGGCTACGGGGTCACTACAGGGACACGAGACAGCCGCCGCTTTAAGCATAGCAAGCTACCAAGTCAACCGGTTAGCCTCCAAAATTGTAAACTTAAGAAAGAGTTTGAAACTGAGTAATGACACCGTAAGAAGCCAAAATCATACCACTTCCACATGGATCACAATTCATCCCAACAGTTAAAGCTCATTTTTATCACCTTGAGCCAAATTGGCATGATGGAGGTGTCTCTGTCCACTGGGGGACGCTGGTCCCCAAACTGCACTCTTTCACATGCCAGTGGCAGAGGGGGGATAGCGTGCTCTGTGAGGAACGTCTGGAAAGACCCAACAGAGATCACCATTGGTTGCCTTGTTGCACCTTAACAGCCATTTATTTGTAGTGTTTGAGAGCAAGTTCACCTTGATGACATTTCCATGCGGTGCTCTGGGGCTGTTCATCTCTCTGATGTGTTTCCTCATGTTCCATGCACTCTTACAGAGCAGATTGGAGCTGATCAGATGGTCTGGCTGGACGGTCCCTTCAAAGTGCTTCAACGCCAAAACAATCAACCTACAGAGAAATGACTACGGTCATTTCCAGACTACTGAGTGTTGCTGTACATAAGCCGTATCCATTAAATTTAAAGAGAAAAATATTTGTACATATACTATCAGATCTACAGGTCTGTCTATAAGTCACAGGTATCCACTTTGCAACGTGGGATATTTAGAATGATTTGTTTAACTTTGAATTCAATAAATGTTTTTTTCCAAACAGTACTGTAACAGGCCTGGTCAAAAAGGAGCCTCCCAAAAGTCATTCATTGAAGTCTTCATTTTAGTATACATATAGTGACATGAATATTGTAGTATTACTAAAATATACTGCTGTACATGTATATATATTTATTTATAATATATTAGTATTAACATTCTACAAAACCCATTCTATCATGTAGCTTGAGATACTGATGAGAATGTATTTTAATAATGTGTGTGTTTACCCATCCTCTCCTGCAGTAAAACTACTGCGATAAGGCCGTGCGTGATGAGCCGGGTCCAGGCTGCAAACAGGAAGCAATTGCGGATACAAAAAGGCCGGTCGGGTTGCAAAAAGCCAGGCCGTGTCAGAGGGCAATACAGGGAAGGCGTGGCCTAAACAGAAAAGTAACATCAGCAGGAATAATATCCTAATAACAATCCAAGAAGAATAATCCTTCTCACTTATTGTGGAGGGGGTCATTGTGGGAAGCCAGCGCTTGGATGTGGGGGCTGGGGCAGGCGGAGTGTCCACTCTTTGTTCCACTTCCTGAAGTAGGTCCAGTGCACTCTGCAGATTGCACGCTCGGAAAGAACTGGCATGGAACAGCTGCTCCTGACGCACAGCAAAGTTCTGCAGCTCCTCCTGAACAATACATTTGTTTACATGGTTTGTTGGGGAAAAAACTGCTGTTGATTACTTGACTGACCAGAAAGTGTTTAGTGATGGACGCTTCGTGTTCAAGAATGCGGACACCGCGACTCAGCAGATTAATTTCAGTCAGCAGCTGCACATGCTGAAAGACAAAATTCCCACTTGGAGATACGAGATCCAATGGTAGAGAATGGCGGATGAATCAAGATGAATCACCTGCTGGATTTGCTGTTGCAGTTGCTGTTTCTGGTCAGAGTCCAAATGGAAGGTGGGGTAGACTTGACTCTGAAGAACCCAGGTCGACAGCGTGGTCGTAGCATCACTCATTCTGTCAGTGGGATGATTGGTTGTGTCCTGCAGGGCTCTCCTGTGCTGCAGAGCTTGATATTGCTCCCTAACTGCTCGCCGCCGCTCTGTTAGCATACCAGCTAATGGTGGGTCAAAGCTACAAACAGCAAAAATGGGCATGAATACCATCAAATACCATCATTCTATCATTCCCCATGAATAAACATAAAACCCACTAGCTCATGGGTGTGGCATATTAGGAGTATTTAGACTAATGGTGGCCAGCAAGGAGCCAGCTCCCATCTATGTTTCCTCTCAAGCTCAATTCTTCTTCTAGCCTGTTTGAAGAAGCTGTATAGGAGGACTTTTTTCTTCCTCCTGACCCAAACGGACACAGCACATCTCTGCTGGGCCGTCCCAACAGGAGGACTCCACTCACTACTCCCCTGAGACCGCCCATTCATGCATCAGGACATCAACGCAATAAGCATTGCAGCATTACCACAAAGCCTGAGGGACATTGAATTTGGGTCCAGTCTCTGGCTCCTCCCCTTCAGCTGGCTGCTCCTCCTCTTCTTCCTCCTCTTCCTCAGCTGGCTCCTGCTCCTGGAGCTGCACAGTGTCAGAAGTCCATGTACACAAATGAGCATCTCAACCAATGAAGGCATTAGTGAAGGTAATGTGCACAGTTAGTATTTTAGCATCTAGCCTCCATCACTGACACACAGGAGCAGCACAAATCATAGGCCGGTTGGGGCATAAAGCAGCAAACGGGGTGAAATGGGTAAAAAGAAACAAAATCAGAATGTATAAAAGCCGTCTGCTAACCCTACATGAACAACTACGTGCAAACAAAGCAGAAGCCAGTGAAAGCAGCAGATGAACTCACAGTCTCGAACAGCTCCTCCAGCAGCTCATTCACTTCTCTCTCTGTAAAGAAACAAGACAGTTGCAGAAGAAAAGTTAACAAGGACAAATTTAGCCTTCATTGCTGTTACTTCACACTCGCCAGCAATGTTCAAAAGAAGCCAACACCTACACAGAACATCATCAATTAGCCAATTAAATCAACAACTATTTTAGTATTTGATTTCAGCCTCTCAGATATTTTTTATTTCTTTAAGTCACCCATGAACACGGACCTGTCATTGTTGTTTCATATTGATTTTGTCTGTCTAGAGCAAGCGTGTTCAGCAGTGCAGCACACGGGCCATTTACTGCCCTTGCACATTCTAAAAATATAATTAAAGAAGAAAACAAAAAAAAAAACAACAGCAGAAATAGAAGAGAAATTATTTCGTGGGAATAAAGACAAATATTAAGAAAATAAAGTCTTAACATTAATAGAACAAATTGTTTTTGTAACTTTATGCAAACAGAATAAAGAAATAAAAAAAACAGTTGGATAAAAGTTCTAATATTACTATAGTAAAGTCAAAAAATTTTGTGAATAAAGAAATAATACTACAAGGCAAACAGTAGTCTAACAAAGTTTAAATATTTATAGCAAAAAAAAATGTAATGTAACACTAACACTTTGTCACCCATTACACAAAGCTGGGATGCATGCTAACATGGGTTAACGTACGCATTCTGTTGTTTTTCATTATGCTGCTCTCAGTAGAAAGTTCGGACAACCCTGGTCTAGGGTCTAGCCAATTACTCATTTGTTTTTATAATTCTAAATATATATGCCATTTTGTCACCATATAATTTCCAGGAGATTACAGCTTGGTGATATCGGTAACACCAAGGCTGGGAGGAGATAAGAGCAGAGGGCTGGCCATTGAGCTTGCAGACCTTCCCCATGGGTAGACCTGGGAATTTATAAATTCAAATTCCATACTTGCGTGGGAACCTTGTTTTAGACAAATATTAACAATAAAAAGTACTTATTTTGCTCTAAGTCCTGCCCTCTAATGCTACATTAAAGAGGCCTATTGACTGTCAATACTGTGAGCGCATGCTGACATCATCAAACAAAGCCTACTGGTGATCTGGACCGCCCGGTCTGTCCTATAGTCCTCCAGATCAGGTTCATCCAAGTCATCGAGGAAATTGTACTCCGGGTCATCGTCATCGTCTGCATCTTCTGCAGAAACATACAAAGAGTTAGCACGTTTTGGGTTTCCCTAAAGAGGATGATAATGTTCATTAATACATGTTCATATCATTGACAATTCTTCACACCCTCTCATATCTACAAACATCTCTATCAATGCATGACACACTTTAAGTAAAAGGATAGCATGGACAAACTTTCAAGCGACCACAACACTCATAGCTTTATTGTGAAAGCCCAGACTGACCTTCATTGACTGGGGCCATTAGGCCCTGCAGCCACCGCGTCCAGTGGCGGTCTTCCTCCTGCTGAGGGGGAGTTTGCTCATACATGTCTGCCGTGATATCGGGGGCAAGTAGCTCTGCCTCCAGCTGCTCGAGAGGCACATTCACCAGGCGAAGTTTGGAGCGCGTGCGGAATGCCAGACAGTTGGAGCCTTTGTTGTCCCCTTCTTCCTCTGTCCTGTGGGACTGCAAACAGAGAGAATCCTTACTGTTGTACCACCGTCATCGCACTCATAAACCATCAGGTATTCACACTAACCGAAAAGGAAGTGTAGGTAGGAGCACAGTCTAGCTCCTCCTCCACAGCGTTCAGTCTTTCCAGAAAGGAGGGCCCGGCAACCTCTGTGAAGTTGTATTGAGAAGTGGACATCAAGTGTCCAGGGGAGCACTAAAAAAGGAGGAGGAGGGGACTGAATGTAATGAACCTTCCAAATACAATAATGCTGGTGTCAAGTGTCCGCTGTTTGTTATGGTACAGTACCTGGAGGCCCTCTGGCAGCGGTCTGGATTGTTGAACTTTGGGAGGGGAAATGCTGTCACCATCACTGAGGAAAGACTGCAAGCACACACATCAGTCATTCATCAAGACCCAGGAATAGTCACATGGTCTTTTGTTTTAAATGGAAATTAAATATTAATTTTGTCTCCAAGACTCTAACATGTCTATTTGTCAAAGTGAAACTGTCATGAGCTTCAAAACGATGACGTTCATGACTTGAGAGAGACACAAATACACAGACCTCTTCAGCCGTGTCTTCCTCGTCTTCCTCATCAGGACAATACTCCTCATCCGACGAGTCTTCATCTCCCTCAAGGTCAATGTTGACAAAGTGTGGTTGCTGTGAGACATAAACAGGTTGAAAGATGAGTTATCTAATCAGTGGTAAAGATGTATGACGAAGATGTAGATGACACATTAATATAATGTTTTACCAGCAGGACTTTTTCTGCAGACAAACTCCAGCTGAGACACTGTAACAACAACCCAAAAAAGAGATGGACAGTGTCCTTTAAGTTATTTTGGTCTACAGGCGTCCCACAGCTTGTTGGTTGAGGGAGGGGTTATTCGGTTATTCACCTGTCCTTGCTGGACTGCCCTCTTTAGTCTGGACCGGGTCATCTTGGGCTCCTGGTAGACAGAGCAGACTTCATTTCAACACATTTCAACAAAGTTGCTTTCAAGGTTTGTTGACGTGTTGACTTACAAACATGGGCATGTCCTGAGTGTCTCGAATTGCAGCTTTCATCATGGCCACGACGCGTTCATGGGTAATTACCTCCTTGACAAGGAAGACGTCACACAAAGCTTGTTATGACTTTCGCAAACAAATTCATCCATGTAGCTAACCTGCAGCTAGCGAGTTAAACTAAAGAGAACAACAAGCCAACAATGGTAGCGAATGCTTTGTGTGTGTCTGAGTGTGTGTGTGTCACTGACATGCAGGATGGTGCGCACGTTACAGGATGTCAGATTGTGTTGTCTGGACTTTCTGTCCAAGTCGATGTCAAGTCGGCCTAGCTCATCCTCGCTGGACTCTAAAGTCTCCATTAGAGTCGTATCCTCCAGCCGACACCCACCTGAGCAGAATAACAAGCACAGCTAGTCAGACAAACACGGCCGCAATGATCTCTTCACATGTGTGACATCAGTCACCTGATAAAGGTCTCATCTCGTCTTGAAGTCCAGCATCAACGAGGGATACGCTGGCTAATTTCCTGTCCTGACTGAAGAAGGTCTCCTGATCATGCATCCTTACAGATTTCCCCTCATCAGCGCTGCATTGAAATGAAGAAGGTGAATACAGATAGATTTCAGAACACACATGAAACAGGACCGTTTAAAGCCCAATTCTGTCCTAGTCGGGGCGGACAAAAACATCTATTCATTCATTTCCTTCAATTAACTTGGTCTGGGTCGTGGGGCAGCAGTGTCCCAGTCTTCCCACTCTCCAGCCACCGCTCCCAGTTCCACCGAGGGGACCCCAACTGCGAGACATAATTCCTCCAGCGTGTCTTAGGTCTGAGCTGGGACCTTGTCCCAGCTGAGGATGGTTGGTACACCTCACCAGGGAGGCACAGGGAGCCACCTAAACTGGCTCCTCTCCATGTGAAAGCACAGCGGCTCGACTCTGTTTCTCCCGGACGACCAAGCTCCTTACCTGATGACTCATTGCTGCCTCTCACAGGCAAGTCCATGCCCTACGTTTGTTAGTTGAGTGTTTTAGTAATCAACACAATGGAAGAAGAATAAGAGCATGCACGGAGATCCCTTTTGTACTGTCTGTACTGTGTGGAGCCTCTCACATCTGTTAAGATTTAGCCGGCACAGAATCGTTATTTATATACCAGGCAACCAGTAAGAAAAACGACTTCAAATCATCAAGATAGAAATTGTGATAGTCGTCATCTTGTTACAACCGACTCACTGATAGTAACAAGTTAGTAAAGAAAAGTTAATGAGCGGGTTGTACAATAAAAGTGAACAGAATTAATAGGTAATTCAGAAATATCGTTTCATCAAACAATTTAACGCAAGCGAAGCAAAACAAAGCAGCGTTCACAGCGTGTTTGTAATTGACACAATTGTATTCTTATTCGTTAACACATTTTACACGTCGCAACGACATACAGAACCACTCAAACATGTTCAAAATTACTTACTTGTACAAAGCTAACCTCCATTGGTCTTCTGGAAAATGCTAGGTGGCTTCTTTTCCGCTAATAACAATCCAACTTCCGCAGTGAGTCCTTTCAAAATAAAAGCTATATTGGTGGCAGTGAAAGCAGAATGTCGACATTTGCCATTTGTTGAATGGTTAACACGTTTTACATGCCGCAAAACCATACTGAACCACCAAAAAGTGTTTAGAAAAATTACTTACCTGTAAAACGCTAACCTCCATCGGTCTTTTGGAGAAGGCTAATTGGCTTCGTTTCCGCTAACAACAATCCAATTTCCGCAGTGAATCCTTTCAAAATAAAACATGTACTAACGTAGAGAAAGAAGAATGTCGGCATTTGTTGATTGGTTCCAGGAATCTTTTGAGAGGTTAATATTTATTTGGAAATAAAATAAGTATGAATGCTATAAAATACCAATCCACCTACTTACTTGACTGTCACACAACAACAAAACACATACGTACATACAATTACAACACCAGACGCTGATGCTAGTGTACCTACGTAATCCAATCGAAGGAAATACAAAAAAAAAGAATACAAATTATTAAATCATTGCAGGATTTATTTGTAGGATGCAACCTGAAGGTTAACCAGTATTGCGTGTAACCATGACAACGGCGATCCACCACGTCAGTTACCATGGCAACAGTCCTCTATAAAAGTTATTGTATGTGTGAAGTCACGTGATGCATTTGTGCATGACGTCACACCTGCTCAGAAGTTGTCTTGATGTAATGTGGGTGAGGTTTTAATGTATTAATGATAATAATAAATAATAATTATAAACTTGTTGAAAGATAAAAACTATCGTAGTGACTCACTCCTCACACCTGGTGGCGCTACTGCCAGAGAGCGGATTGTTCAGTGGGCGGGGCTTTCATCAAGCGCAGAGAAGAGTGGGGGCTCGGTTGCCACGGTGACAGGAGACGTCAGCTTGGCGCTAATTGCTACTAACCGTCACGTGGTGCTTGTAAACATGGCGGCGGTCAGTGAAGGGTTAACGTGTCTGACTGCTCACTGAGGAAGAGGAGGAGGAAAAGGAGGAGGAAGAGTAGGGTCGATGCGTCAGTCGCCAATAATGAGGATGATGATGAAGAAAAAGATGAAGATTGGCCTCGGCGGTGAGAAAAAACGTTTTCTTGTCACGTTGTTATGTCAGCTATGCATATTTTTACACGCACATCTGTGCGTGTACAACTGTAGGGGCCGCACACGCTGCATTTTGATGACAGCGCTCTGTGTTCATCATCATCATCATCATCATGATCATTGTCCTAAGTTCACCTGCAACTGGACAGGTGACAGCATCACGTGACGAAAACGTGATTGATAACTGAACATCATGGTAGTCTGTATTGATGCTATGCTAGCTGTATGTAACATAAAACAACATAGTTAGCAGCTACGGTTAGACAAAGTTATTTTTTTATGCTGTGATGTCAAAGTGACATCATCATGATGCCTGTTGTGATGTCATGGTGTCACAGTGACATCACTACAATGTTGGCTGTAATGTCACCGTGACGTCACAGTGATAACTTGTAATGTGATGATGTCATAGTTACAGCATGACGATACTTGCTGTGATGTCACAGCGATAATTTGTAATGTGATGATGTCACAGCACGACGATACATGCTGTGATATCACAGCGATAATTTGTAATGTGATGATGTCACAGCACGACGATACGTGCTGTGATGTCACCGTGACAGCATGACGATACCTGCTGTGATGTCACCCTCATGTCATCATAACACTCGCTGTGGCGTCATCACCATGCCATCTGACATCAAAGGCACCGCTTACACTTCTGGCTCCTGCAGGTCCTGTGACATCTTGAGAAGACCTCCCGTGGGGGCGGGGAGACGATGGGGGATGGAGGAGCCCTCCAGGTGGAGGGCAACGCCCTCCTCAAAGCCGTCTTCCAGGGAAAGCTGAGGCTGACCCGTCTGCTTCTGGAGGGTGGAGCTTACATCAATGAGGGCAATGAGCTTGGTGAAACTCCCGTCTCGGCGGCCTGCTTGGCGAACTACGAGGACCACCAGACTCGCCACAGGATGGTGCGCTACCTACTGGAGAAAGGCGCCGATCCAAACATCCCCGACAAGAGTGGGAGGACGGCGCTCATGCACGCCTGTGCCAAGCAAGCCGGAAAGGAGGTGGTTTCCCTTCTGCTGCAGAACGGGGCAGATCCCAGCATCAAAGACTATTCAGGAAACTCCGCCCTCATGCACGCGCTCAACAGGGGGGACCGCGACACGCTGCAGATCCTGTTGGACGCCTGCAGGGCCAAAGGCAAGGAGGTCATCATCATCACAACCGATACGTCTCCGTCCGGTACCAAAAAGACAAAGCAGTACCTCAACTCTCCTCCCTCTCCGGGAATCTTGGACAAGGTGGCTCCGGCTTGCATGTCGCCATCGGAGGTGGAGATTGCTACTTCATCTCCGGCATCAGGAGAAGATGGAATGTTCAGCTTTGCTCTGGCCTCCGCCTTGCCTTTACCTTCCTCCACTAAGAGACCGCCCCCTCGCAAGCTCCTCAAGAGGCTGAACTCAGAGCCGTGGGGACTGGTGGCGCCCTCGGTGTCTTGCACGGTTCCTCAAGAGAGTGTGAGGGGGCGTCTGGATGAAGAGGAGGGCGGGAGCGACCTGAGTAGGGCGGTGACGGAAATAAACGGACTGTGCATCACTGAGACAGCAAGACCTCTGTTGTCACGGAGACACAGCATCGAGACCCACGATCCTTGTTCGGCTAAAGTCATCGACCGGACCTCGTCTGAGGACTCCCCTACACTGTCTGCTTCCTCCTGGGCTGATAAGGTCCAACAGCACCAGAGCCTGTACCGCAGGAACACAGCGCCAGAGGCCCAAGAGAATGCTGGGTTGTCCGGTGTTGGTGCCACACAAATCCTGCCTCATCCCAAACTCATTCGTATGGAGCACTCAGAGTTGGACAACCACCTGAGTCCAGAATCCATCCCGGGATCTCCTGACTCAGGGCGAGTGTCTGTGGAGCGGAGGAGGTACAACGCTTCCCCCCTGTCTCTGGTCACGAGCTCCTCTCGCGAGTCTCTAGAGAACATCCCCAACTCTGTGTCCCCCATCCCTGTGCGCCGACGTACCCCCGGGCTACTGGAGCGCCGTGGTTCTGGGACCTTACTCCTGGACCACATATCACACACCAGACCTGGTTTCCTGCCGCCGCTGAACATCAACCTTCAGAGACCCATCCCAGACATCCGGGCTGGCAGCAAGCCACCCTCTCCAGTCCATAGTGGACACAAGATCCTGTGTCCCGTGGCCCCAGCCTCACCTAAGCGTGGTCCAGACTTCAAGACCAAGAAGAAGCTGATGAGAAGACACTCCATGCAGACGGAGCAGATGAAACAGCTCTCCACCTTCCAGGAGATCCTGGCTGAAAAGGTCATTGAGTCAAACGGAGACTGATGACAATTTCTTCAATTTTTGTGGCAACAAAAACCTTGAAACATTTAGATGAGACCTTGCTTCGGATCAGGTTTCTGCCCACTTTGCCATGTTTGCTCCATGGACTTGCCGTGCTTATACATTTGAATACCTATATAAACATATTGTATGTAATAGAGCTGTCTTTCTGTATGCCTAATGGACTGATTGCAGTACTCGGTACTACGTTTACGTATCTTCAGCAAACAACCAATCACGGGCGGGGTTAACCATCTCTCGCTTCTTGTTCTCTGCTTGAAGACCTGAAGCTGAAGAAGTAGTCTCAGGGAGAACAAGATCAAGCGAGATGTCGACGTCTGCTGGGCAAAAAAATAATTCAGGGTTGACATTTCCAACCTATAGTTGCCCCGCCCACTTCTTGCACAGAATGACGTTTTCAGTCATTAGATGCCAAATGTGTTTTCTCTTTGCACCAAGAAAATGTTTATTTTTTATTGACTGTGTTAGTGGATGAATGGTGAAAATAGTCTGAACATTTTTATTTTCACCACTAGAAGGCGCTAAAGGCTCCAGCCGCACCAAAAGAAAAGAACTTTACTGATATTTTCATTGATCTGTGCGGTCTTTTGACTCAGTGTGTCCGTGTAGATGCGTGCTACTGCACTAATGCTAGCAAGGAGTACAATAACAAAAAAAGTTTTGCTTTTTAACAAAAAGAAAATAACTTAAAGGGACTGTATACAATGGTCTGCTAAAAGGGTGCCAACATTGTGCTTTAAGCATATCTTGCCCTCTTCCTGCTTTTGAGTACATACAGTACGCGATAGTGATTTGGCTAAGTTTAGCTATGGTTGAATGTGTGGCCTATTATAACAACATGAATGTAAAGTGCTGATTGTGTCTCTGATACTGCTTTTATGTGTGTGTACACCCTAAGACATGGAACGGGAGTACTAACAGCTGTGAGGACTGAACGGAAATTTACAATTTGCATTCAGCTTAACTCATAATTGTGAAAATATGGACATTTTTGTGTACACTTTTGTTTTCTAACCCACTATTGGTGACATATACTAGCAGGTAGTAAAACATGTATGTAATCCTGAGCCAGTTGCATACAGTCCCTTTAAAAAAGACTTTGTCACCACATGCTGTTGTTACGCCTCCAGGCCGCTGGAATGAATAATGTGATCAATAACGTGATAAAGACGTCTATCAGAGTAGGTGACTTGTATTCATAATGCACTTTAATATACTTTAGGCTAAATAGTTAGCATAGCAAGTCAACATGGTGACGTTTATTGATTGTGAAGACGTGCGCTGCGTCCATGCATGTGTTGAAGAAATGTGGTCTTTTGTACAAAACTGACTTGTAATTGTGTTGAATAAAATGCAAAGTTTATGGGATTCCAATAAAGGAAAACAGTTTTTGGCTTATTTATTAATTTTCTTGATGCTGAATGACAATGTTTTAAAATAGCATTATAAAAAAAAAAACTTTAAAAAGACATTCATTTCTTGAAGAACTTTTTGTTGAGGAGGAAGATTAGCAAGTTGACATTGATTTTGGCCTTGTCGAACATCTTCATCACAGCCACACCATCGTATTGCAACTGCAGAAGGTCCTGCGCACACACGTACAATGCAGGGTATTTAGTCGGGTGAGGGTTAGGCTGGGGGTATGCGTGGCAGAGTGGTACCTGGTATTTGAGCAGGAATTGTTCCATGTCGATGCCGAGAAAGCGAGTTTTGATGAGAAAGGTTCCGTTCTGTGGTCCACTAACGATATCAAAGATTACATTTTTGAACCTTGAAGGAGAAAGAAAGAAGGAGAGCAATCGTGAAAGTGGATTGGAGGGCGTCTTTGATTGTCAGTACAGGCCCAGGTCTGCTCATCCAATCAGTGGACTCGGACTGGACCGTTAGGGAACATTCTTCCACTTCCAGTGTGGCATGTGTGTTGGTTTGGTGGAAACTCACTGGGTGCATGGAAGGTCTTCGATCTCCAGCAGAACCCCTTTCTCTTGCAGGCGGGCGGCGGTGTAGCTCACAACAGGAAGTTTCTTCTTCCCTCGGGCATCTGATGCTTTTTTATTGGTGGCTTGACTGCAAGTACAAGAAGTAAGGAAGGTGAGAAAGACGCTCCTTCATCAATGACTAACCTCAGATTGTTACCTGTTGGCTGTCAGGTTGTCCAGACAGGATGTGATGTAATGCCTGTAGTAGTCCACCTGTTCACTGTGAAAAGAGCTCTTTGCCTGTAGGCTGCTGAGAGTCTGGCCAAGTTTCAGAAGCTCTGCCCCTCGGCGCTGGCGGTGCAGACGCTGGCTGCGTATGTCCTGAGGGGGTGGCGGGCAGAGTGTCAGCTCACGCCATGTACGGAAAGCCAGCGGGGCGGAAGCCATGATGTTACCTTGGCGATCATCTGGAGGATGTGGTCTTGGCCCCGTGGCGTTTGGAGGACTCCGAGAGCCTCCAGACGACGAAGACTCCTCACAATCTTCCTCTTCTTCTCCTCTACACTAAGCGTGCTGTATACCACCAGCGACGGGTTCCTCTTCAACTTCTCAGGCGTGCACGCATCTTGACGAGCACGTTGCTGCATAAGACGCTCGTGACGCACTTCCTGTTTCAACACAGAAGAGTAAAATTCTATTTTGTTATTTGTTTCTATACTTAACACTGTACCACCAACACTACTACTACCAATACTGCTATAATTACTACTTTACCCACAAAAAAAGCTTTTTATTTGACTTTTCCGTTAATTTTGTTGAGGCGCTACCATTAAAGACCCAGAATAAAAACAATGACCACCATAGAGCAGGAAATGAAATTTACTGTAACACGTCTTGGTCTGGCTGCTGAGTATAACATGGCTAACAAGTAAAAGGAGTAAGTGAAACCCACTTGCATCCATCCTTCCGCTCACTCCTGTTATGTGATATTTGCAGACTTAATTACCTGGTCATGTGATGTTGATGCTTTGAGGACGTCACTCAGGGTCTCGCCAGGCTGACTTCTGATGACGTCAATAATCAACTGCTTCGTGCTGGAAACAAAACATTCCAACATCCAACTGTTAGGAACAGGTGTGGCTAATCCACTAGCGCATGTGACTGGACGTGATGGATGAAGATGCTAACATACCTGAGCAGCAGTCCTTTGATGTCCGCTCTGTCCTCAGAATCATTAAAAACGTCAAACTTGTTAGTGAGCGTCAGAGAAACCTCCGTCTTACTGGAAGAGCATTCTGATGTTGGATCAGCTGCTGTGGACAAATAAGATCGTTGTCTGGTTAGCCAGACTTTCATTTTCTTCCTCTCAAATATTTTACATTATAATGACCTGCTAGAACATCATAAGTGCCTGAAACAAACAAAAAATGTGACAAGATTTCTTGTTCGGGAAAAAAAAAATGTCTCAGGGGCACTGGGCCTGGGACAATAATAAATGAATCACACAATAAATAAAAACTAAACTTGATAATTATGCCAGCCTCAATATATTTCCACATGCAAGTCTGTTTTCCTCATCGCTCCCCTCCAAAAAGGCAGGACGAGAGTTCACTCATAGAACAACGGCGTGAACAGAATAAGCCCTTTAGTCAGTCATACAGTGTTTTGGTCGGTGGAGGCGGGACTGGTAGCCAATACACCGTGTGCACAAGAGTGGAACATAGTAGAAATTAAATAAGTAGACTGCAATAAATTGTCATATTTTCATTTTACTTTTCTTATTCGTCTCATCCTCGTAGACCCAATGTCATGTATCTCGTCATAACATAACATCCAGAGAAGCTCATATGTGTGGAAATGAAGTTCAAATGCGCAGGCCACACAGCTAGGAGACCTGAGTTCGATTCCACCCTCAGGCATCTCAGTGCAGAGTTTGCATGTTCTCCCCGTGCATGCGTGGGTTTTCTCCGGCTACTCTGGCTTCCTCCCACATTCCAAAAAAATGCATGCATGTTAGGTTAATTAGCGACTCCAAATTGTTGAGCTTGAGAGCTTGTTGAGAAAAGGTATGAATGTGAGTGTGAATGGTTGTTTGTCTATATGTGCCCTGTGATTGGCTGGCCACCAGTTCAGGGTGTACCCCGCCTCTAGCCCGAGGGCCTCTAGCCCTCCATGTAACTGAGCGCTGATTTTAAAAGATAGGTATACATTATTGTACATCAAATATATCATTATACTGAACAACAGCAGTAATGGTAGTGTCAATACCTGCAGTAGTCGTACTACTCATCAGTTCTTGCAGGGTTGGAACAGGACCAATGTCGTTCAGTAGAACTCTGAGTGGGTCTGACTGGTTCGAACACAGAACCTCCTGATGTTCCAACAAGAGCTGGAAGCAGAACCACAACATTACGAAGAGAACTACACCGCCTCCTCTGGTGTCCATTGTATTGACACCCAAGATAAAAAGGCAACTTTTTTTTTTTAAAGGGGGACCTATTATGCTTTTTTCCACTTTTCTGACGTATTATATGTAGCTAGAATGTTATATTCTCGTGTTAAACGATGCCATTTAGAGACGTCTTAAAGTAACCTCTCAGTAAGTGGCACAAACCTCTTTCTATGCACTCGGCAGTGTGACCAACCACAACAGAGTGGGCGTGCCTGGAGGCGGGCCGTGGGTGGAATACATTAAAACTGACCGTTTTCACAGGAACCACGAAATCCAAAACATATACAGCTGAATAGGTACAGATTCTGGAAGAACTAGAACGCTTTCTGTGCTGGTTATTGTGTGTAGCTGCTCTACAGGACTCCACAACTCTATACAAAGGGCCAAAAAATGAGCATAATAGGTCCCCTTTAAAAGAATATCGCAAATGTAAATAACAGTCCTAATGAGATCATATTATTCACCTGCACTACTTTACAGATCAAAATATTAGGGAAGTGTTGATGTGATGAAGACCAAGCACAATGCTGACCTTGTGCGTGTTGACAAGCTCGCTCACGGAGATGTAGATCACGGGTCGGTTGACGATAAGCAGTTCTGAGTACTCGTCCATCCTGAAGTGGTCCTCTGGATCAGGAACATCGCAGACAGATAGCAGGAACTTCCTGCCAGACAACATCATCCTTTGCATCACACATAGGTGGTTGCACAATGAAATATATTTGTATGTGTTAAGAGCTCCAAATGAATGTAGTATAGGAAAAGGATTGAGGAATAATTTACATATATGTATTATATGGTATAATATTCTCCACTAGAAAGACAAATGGTTGCACGGCAACAGGTGAAACAGACCTGAACTTGGTGTGAGTCCGGCTGATGTACTGGTTGAGCGCACTGACATAGGCGCCGTCTCCGTGGAAGTGCTTGTTGGCAGCGGCATGCTGCAGGATGCGGGCAATGGAGCCCAGCAGGTGGCGCTGGTCTGGTTGCAGAGCGGAGCCGGCTGAACGCTCCACGATGTCGAAGCCATCTGGAGCCACAATGGCAGGATTCATGAAGCGATAGTAGACCAAGTTCCCCACAACCTGAGGTTTAGGGCAGAAGATGAGGGGACTTAGGATTACATCACCCTAAAAAGCATTTTGGGACGTGCACAAGAAATGTGTTCCATTCCAAAAAACATGTTTTTATCCATCATCAAGGGCAGTGAAGGGGAAGAGTCAGGCCTGTAGGCCTTTCAAAAGCAATGATGTGTTTCTCCACGTCAGTTGGTGGCAGTGTTTATTTACCCATCTCCCCCAAAAGCAAATGGCCTGTAATGCTTTAACTGGTTGATATGGAGCTTTTCTTTCCCCAAGCAGATGGCATACAGTTGAAATAGTCAAGACTAAAGAAAAACCTCAGACAAAAAAAAAACACTTTTGTCACCAATGACAGCTGAAACGTAGGCCGTTTTTTCTTTAAAACATAAAAAAAATCTTATCTACATGGGTTGATTTAAAAAAAAAAATAAAATCATCCTTTGACTTTTGAGTGTGTGGCCCATCAGAAAAATTTGGGCATCCCTGTGTGATGACTCCCAAGAGACAACATAAACTCAGTTACCTTGTAGATTTCATCCTCATTGGCAGCAGGAAACCTTGTCCTCAAGGTGTCTCTGAGAACTTTTGCAGTGTAACGTAGACCGTAGCTGCAAACCAGATACAGTACAGGTTTAAAGAGGGGCAGGGAAGTGGTCAAGGTGAGGGGATGCACAGCTGGTGAGGCCTACGGAAGCTTGTGGAGGTTGGATGTGATGGCCTTGAGGACTCGTTCAGTCAGGTTCTTCAGGTTGACCACTGCAATGTCAATGCGTCGCTGGACTTCCGGATGAGACAGGGCGTCCTCAGGAGAGACATCGTAGGGCAGCGAGCTACGGAACAACACGGGAGCCGACACAGGTGAATCTGAAGTTCAACTTGGTGGAATCACTCACAATCATTCAGACCTCTTTAGTCCAGTCTGGCTTTCGGTCTGGTTAATCCAAGTTTTGTAGACGTCCACAGGGTCAGTTCTGATGCTGAGGCTACGGTCCAGCAGGACGTCCTTCAGAGATGGACCAAGCGTCTCCCGCAGAACGTTGTAGCCACGAGCATGACGGTAGAAGTTCACAAGCATTTTGATGACAAAGGGGTTACCTGTGACCACGTCCTGTGGCTGACTGACCTTTGACCTGACAAGTGAACAATAATGACTACAGTTATCTCACTTATTCATATTAATATTTCAGCCCTGTCTTTTTGTTTGTAGGGGAAGGACATCTCAACACAGGACCAAAAAATGCTATTCATCATCAGCAGGTTCATCGTTTTACTGCACTGCCATCGTTCTACCTTGTCAGGTGCTCTTGATTGGTAACAAAATAAGATGTCACCTGATCTCAAACTGGAGTGCTTCGATGAACAGCTGCAGCAGCAGGAAGGCCTCACGGCGGTCCGAGCCATAATTAAACAGGCTGAAGACCAGCATCTCCATGAAGGAAGTGCAACGACTCTGAGGCATCAGGAAGATCAGCTGGGCCAAATAGGAGGGCTGAGTCTGAAACACATCAACTTCATTGGACTTCCTTCTCAGAGGTAGCACATCTGTGCCAGACTTGGCCAACCTGTAGCAGGTAGAAGAGGTGCTGGTAGGCTTCAAGTCGCTCCTTCCTGTCCCTGCTCAGAGCCTTGAGGCCTTTACTTCTCTCTCCATCCATCATGTCTGACAGCTTCTCTTTGTTCTTCTTTGTTAGTTTCTTGCAGTGAGACACCACTTCCTATAAGAGGCAGCACATCGCTGACACACAATAATTCTGGAGCAAAACAATATCCAATTTCCCCCAACCTGCAAAGTGGCTCTGTTGCGGACCAATAGGCCAATCTTTAGGTCCATAAGGTCCAGGTCTGCCTCAAGCTGACGGTTGAAGCGGATGGTCCTCACCACCTCCTGCCTCAAACGCAGAAGTTCCGCCTCCTCTCTGATGTCGCCGTCACCCAATTCGAGCAGGTGAATAAACTTCCTGACCACACAGAGGGGAGGCGTGTCCGAATGCACTAAGACAGGGGCATTCATTAGTACTCAGGTGACCATTCAATCAATCCAAGAAAGCACTTTTTGGGGAACCTACCCAGCATTCTGTAGTCTCCTCGTGCCCGACTGGCTCTGAAGAAAGCCTGGATCTTTATGATGGCACCCACCTATGGACACACAGTTACTGCACTGACAGTGCGTACGCACATGCTCCACTGATGCAAGCTTACATGTTGTCTGAAGAATCTCAATCGTGCTAGATATGCTCTCCTGGCCAACCACATCTTCACAAAGGCCTGAATCTGATATAAAAAAATATGCACACCATAAGTATGAGTGGACCCAAATTCAACGACATCGAGCTGTAACCTTTATCGCCGCCCTCCAGTTCCTGTAAAGGAACTGCAGCCGCCGCCTGTATGCCCTCTGCTGGATCACCTTCCTCCAGTGAGCCTGAACTCAAAAACAAACTAAATATGAGGCTCCGGTCTCTGTGACATTTCTTCTCTCTTCTAGCCTGGACCACACACCTGGATCCGGATAACAGCGTCGGAGTGGCTTTGGAGGTAATGTTTGCGAGCCACTACCTCTTGCCGGGTAAGAAAGCCTCGAATAGCCGCCTGCAGGCGAATGACCAACGCTTCATTATTGGCCCAGAGCCTGCGGCGCTCGTGTGCATTCCAAACACTGCTGACCACTTCCTGTCAGGATGTCGCATTAAGTCAGGTTCATGACATAAAGATGTGCGCAAAGGCAGGGTGTGTGTGTCTGCAGAGGTGGCACCTGAATCTCGTGCTGGTCCAGGAACACACTGTTGTGCACAAAGTTGCGTGGTTTCTCCCAATGGCCTTCCAGTTTGTTCAGGTGGAAGAAGTACAATGAGTCATCTTCCATTTGCAATCGAACCCACGGACTCTTGTTGTCTCCTGTAATCACAAGACGTTAGTGGCATACATTACATACATATACGTGGCATACGTCGCATCAGAACACGTCACCTCTGTTCAGCTTTAGCTTTACGAGAGTGCTGAGCTGCTGCTGGTACTCTGCGGCACAGTGACGACTCACACCCTGCAGCCCCATCTCAGGTAGAGACAAAACTCGCAGTGTCTGCTGCATCTGTTTCTCTTTCACGGCTTGATTGACCGCAGCGACTGCCAGACACACTGCAGCCACACACACACACACACACACACACATATACTGAATGGGAATGGATCCCACACTGGCTGTACAAACGTCAGCTGCCTTTATCATTATTCTATCAGGCACCTGCTACCACACAGCAATAAGGAACAAATCATGGACTCACACTTCAGAGCTTTCCGAGTGTCCAGATTGGCTCTTCTAACCACTTCCTGGATATCAGCCAACCATAGCTCAGCTACCGCTCCTCCACTTTGCTATTGGGTTCACAGAGAAACACATGAACTCACTAATACCACTTAATTTAGGTCATCACTCATCCAGTTTCTAGTTTCAAAACAAAAGTAGTATGTTTGGCTTGGCTGTCATAAATGCAGGCATTCAGGTACTCATCTCGGCAGGTATTCATGTAGTCACCAGTGAAGTTACCTATGCACTCATATTCATGTGGTCACCGATTGTATGCAGTCATTCATGTAGTCAACCATGCAGTCATTCATATGTTATATGCTGTCATCAATGCAGTCACCTATACAAACATTCATATAAGTAGTCACCTATGCAGTCATTCGTGTAGTCAACCAACCAGTCATTCATATGTCATATGCTGTCATCAATGCAGTCACCTATACAAACATTCATATAAGTAGTCACCTATGCAGTCACTCGTGTAGTCATCAGCAGAATTGGTTTTGAGAATCATCAGTGGAATCATTGACGTGAGAACCTATGCAGCCATTTGTGTGGTCATACATATCATCACAGTGGGATCACCTGAGATTTCAGCTGTCTGGTTGTGGTCAGCAGACTTAGATATCTGTAGGCATTGTTGGGAAAAACCTCCTCCACCCCACTAGAGGGCAGCATCAGCGTAGAAAGCAGCTGTTGAGCGTCGCCCATGAACACAGCCTCATTCACCAGACTGAGAGCCAGGATCTCTAAAAGGGTCAGAGGTCATTATTAGGCCTGTAGCTTGAGGTGTTCGGATCATTAGCGTAGCTTAGCTTGGCTGCTACGTACGCTGGTGTTCGTCCTGCACACAATTGTTCACAGAGTTGATTCCCTCTTGTAGTTGATTCCAATTCAGCAGTTCTCTGCCTGCCTGCTGCTTCATCCGTGTCAGAGATTCAAAATACCTAAACAAGAAGTCATTGGCATTTTCGTTGTCATTGTCGTCAGGTAGAATTGCTTACCTGTCCATCAAGGCAGGGTCGACATCAGCCAAGCCCACTGATGGACTGGCCAATGAGGAGCTGAACTGCTGCAGGTTTCCTGTCTCCACCACTTGATTGATGACGACCACTGCTGACAGCATCTCCACAGCAACAAACATTTCTTCCTGCTGCAGCACACCCTGCACCACACAACACACAGTCCTGTGTGCTATGATTGTGTACCAGCGAGCATAGGTGCGTGTATTTATACCTGGACTGTCTGTCTCTGTAAAAGCTGTAGTTCTTTATGATAAAGAGAGGCAGCAGATGGGAAGACGGGGGGCAGCTGGAGGTCCGAGTTCATCAGACAGCTGACCGTGTGTCGTGTGTCACTGCCATGCAGTGACTCATTCACACTCTGTACTGCTGCCTCCACTGAAACACACACACACTCAAGGCATGTGCCATCAAGAAGAGGATAATACTCCAGACAATCAGGAATTGGCTCACTCTTCTTGGATCTGTCAGCTTCCTGGTTGGCGGCGTTCACAGACTCTTGAAGCTCATCAGGCTCAAGTGGATCCACAGAGCCGTGATCCTGGGATCAAAGGTAAGACACCGTTTCTGATCAACATCTCAAGTCATCATAGGCCAAAGAGGTGAAATGGCAGCAAATGGATAAAAGTGACGTGACATGCATACCAGCGCCTTCATTTGGCGGTCAGCTGTTAGCTGTTCCAGGTACCATGAGACATTGTCACTTCGGACGCCCTTAAGGGCCAAACAAGGCTGCTGAAGAGCACGGAGAAGATAAACATCATCTGCGGAATCCAGAGCTTCATCCACCTGTTCCACCGCAGATCTCACTGCAGCACATTTGCAAGTCCCATCTGATATCAGCACAAGCCACACCTCTGAGTTAATGTGAAAACCGTCTTACCATTGACCACGGCAATGTTGTTTTGGATTTCTCTGTGAGTCAGATATTCCTCATAAATGTCCTCTGAGCATCCACCCTGAAAAGTGACATGATACATAAAACAGTACTCTCCAAAGGTGTAATGCTGTCAAATGCAGGTTATGATCAATAAACTGGTGGCCTTGCTCTACAACATGACTGACAAATAGAAACAGGTACCATGTGGTTGTAACTGGACTACATCTGTGACACTGGAAGACCACTAGATAGCACCTCTGCACTCACCCGGCTGGCAGCCAGCTCTGCTTTCTTTCTTTTGGCCTGAAGGAGCATCTCCTGATAGATGCCCATCAGTGTCTCTTTCAGGTCACGAAGCAGCGCACTTGGGTTCTTGAGAGCCTCTGCCGTGACCCCAACTTGACCTCTCTCCACGGCTTCATTAATGGCAATGACTGCTGCATGAACTGAGGGAAGACATTTGACAATTATCTATCTACAGCCATGTGGAATGATGGAAAGGCGACTTTCTACCTGCAGCCTCATCCACTGACAGCTCATTAGACAGAATTCCTCCAATTTTGTGAAATGCGGGAAGTTGAATTCCATATCTGTCCAACTCGAGCTTCATGTTGTTGATTTCTTCCTCTAAAGTACACACAAAAAAATCGATTAGGTCGCTGTCACAAGGAGATCTCACAGTTGCCCAGTAAGGACTCATTTTTACCTGTAAACTCAACCTTCCCACAAAGGTCCGTAATCTGTGGAGCCAGGCCAAGTCTGTATAGGTACAGGCTGAATACAGACAGGTAAACACACAGGTAAACACACAGTTAGCCAGACAGGTAGAGATGGAAAGACAAGGTCACCTGAACGCATGGAGGCAGTAAACGGCTCTCGGCATGTTCTTCTTGTCGTAAATGTCAGTCGTTTCTGGATGGAAGATCTGATGGCACAACACCAACAAAGAAGAGACCATCAAGTTAAACTTGTAGTAACTTAGGTAATGAGGTAGTTACAGGTTAGTTACTAGTTAGTTACTAACCGCTGGCAGTCCCAGTGCAGTCATGGCGTTCCTCCAGTGATTGATGTTGTCAGTATGTCGGAACTGAAGACCCACAGCCTGTCAACACATGATGGATGAAATAACAACAGGCTGTGATTGACAGGTAGATGAGCAACACAACAAAAACACTCGGGCACAATCAAGCTCTTCCTTCATGGAATGGAGGTTGATAAAACTGACCTCATAGCGCAGCTGCTCCAAGTCATAAATCTTCTTCAGAGGAACGACTGCGGGAGAGAATCTATGGCCCAGTTTTGCGAGAATCACACCGTTCCTCAAAGTCTCCTCAAGCTCGATGGGTGTAGGGAGCTCCTCCCCCAGACACGCCTCCATCCACCTGTAGATGAAAGGAGTCAGATGACATGTTTGGCTGATTAAGATCTGTGCGATGGTATAACAGCTAATTAGACCATTAATTGCAACATTTTATAGCATATGCGTGTCAATTTTGGACATAATGGAAAATAAATGAGACCTCTTTGCCTCCTCCAGTCGACACAAATATTGATAAGCAACATTTTGGAGCCTCTGCTCGTCCATCTGCTCAGCTGTCAGACGTCCATCTATAGTCAAATGACACAACACAGTGACAAACTACACACCCGACAAATACACGTATCCAACAAATCTATAATAACCAATTAATTTAACATAAAGTTGAAAGTTGAGCAGTACTGGCTTTGTACGTTGACACGAAACTTACAGTGACTCTGAGCAGACGAATCCGCCATGTTTGACGCGACGTCAGTCGTCTTCAGTCTTCCACACGGCGAGCAAAGTCAAAGTATTAAACAAACCAACAGGTTGAATTAGAAAAGAATAACCGATATCTATAACGACTACTGTAGAGCCGAAACAACCAGCCTCTGAAACGCACAACTTCCGGTCTGGGGTTTGAAAGCTCGCGCCATTCTGTGATTGGTACAGAGCGTAGTTACGACAGCGTCTCCTATTGGCTGAACCGAACGCGTTGCATTGTGGTCCACGTGCTTTTGATTATGCCAGGGGCTGTTTGTCTGTTTGAATTCTGGGTCTGCATCCTAAAAGAGCATATTTGTAGGCTGCATTACGTACTTGTGTTCATGTAATCTTGTGTTTACATTTCTCTTGCTTCTGTCTCTAGAGCAGTCATGGCGGAAATGCATTAGCTCATAAGCACATACAGTAAAGCAACTATAAAAAATACGTACGAGCAAAGAATGTATAAATATTGTGCTGAAATGACTGCCTTTGTGGTTTTAACTTTCCAAACATTACAAAGGGGCCTACAGAGACCAGAACTGAAAGCAAGAGAGTATGGAATAACAAGGGACAGAAAGACATAAGTGGGCGTGGCATAAAAGTTAGGAAATAAAGACCAAAACAAAGCATGTTCCATCAAACCTCTGCAAGGATCAGTCATCCAGTTGGAAAGTTCCTGGAGTCGCTCTCCTTTTTGTATCCATCAACATCAATAATATACATACAACGTCACACTTTCATTTACTTTATTTGGTTGGCCTAAAAGAAAGAAACTAACATCAAATGTAACACACAGTTTAAAGCATCTTTTTCTTCGTGAAAATAAAATATACGAAGAGTATAGACATGTGTTTAAAGCATTACTTCGTGTGGACAGCAGTGGCAGCAGCATCACACTTCACCTAAACAAGAACAACATATTTTGGTTCCGTTGTCAAAGACATCTCAGAAAAGTCTGCTTTAGACGGCAGTCATCCATCCACCTCATTATTTACTTAAGGTGAAACACCAAATGCAAATCTAACGACTTTAACTTGACTAAAGTTTTCTATTCAGTGTCAATATTAGTGTGTCTGTCCTTTCAGACAAATCTTGGTCTGGGAAAGAAGGGAGGGGATTTGGTTTTGAGGTAGATCTTGAGCATAAACTGGTAGTATAAAAAGTCACATGGTTTGGTGTCAAGGTGGTTCTCTTTGGAGGTCAAAATGTTGGAGAATTTGAAGTTTGTGAACACGTCGAAGGCAGACGTGCTGGGAGCATCATGAAGAAGACAACCTCCTCATGTGATGAGGGCTGGGGTCCACATGGACCTCAGTGTGCACACTTTTGGTTTCAAAAGCAAGTTATAGAAGCTTCTAAAGGTTGTTTGGGTCCGCTTTTTTTGGCTTTCGGTGGAAAGGAGGAAGTCATGTGACCTAATGTAAAGCTGTAAGGGGGCGGGGTCTAAAGGCGAGAGGTGTTAGTGTCATGTGGTGGAATCATTTCCAACATGACCATCACCGGGGATGATGTGGAGTCACACCTGTGTGGGCGGAACAGGGAGATTAGGGATGATACTACAACAGGGTCAAAGTTCAATGGACACCTGCCTTGTCTCAGCGTCCTCAGCTGGAGCGCTGACATCACTGACACCAGGCGGGGGCTTCCTGCAGAAAAAAAAAAAAAACATATGAAGAAGAAGATAATGATAATGGTGGTGATGATGATGCTCTCTCACCTTCGTCTGTAGCCCAGCAGGATGAAGAGCAGCAAGCAGAGGACACACGCCACACCACCATGGATGCCCAGCAACACAGTCCACCTGGAACTCTCAGACCAGTCGCACTTGCAACTCGGACCTGATGATGAGACACACAATTATTTGTCTTTTTGTCTTGACTGGTCTTTCTTCATGTCTACCAGTTCTCGTGTCCCTACTGGTTTTCTTTCCTCTCGGTCTTCGTCAGTCTCTGTTGGTCTTATTTTGTCTTGACTAGTTCTCTTGTGTATACTGGTCTACTTTGGTCCCTAGTGGTCTTCTTTAATATCTCCTAGCCACCTTTTGTGTCTACTGTTCCCTTCTTGACCCGCTGTCAAAGGTCTAAATGAAAATGTTAGACATTCAGTCAGAGTTCAAAGGTCAGGATGAAGCTCCTACCCGCTGCAGTGTTTTTGTCCTCTTCCAAGGACACAAGGTGTCGGGTGATTGGGCTTTCTCCATTCCCGTTAAACGCCACCAGCTGGATCTCATAAAGTGAGTGTGGTTCTGCAAGAAGGATGACATGGTCAGGTTCAAGTGTGACGTACGTTAAGCTAATGCTAACCGGCATGCTATATATAGCTAGCTAGCTAGCACACACTAGGTCACACTGACCAAGGTTGGACAAGGTGTGTGTGTTCATATGTCCTGGAAAGGTTTCCTGGCCCTTGAGATGAGGGTTAGAAACCCTGTTGTACTCCAGCCTAAAGCCCTCCACCTTGCCTGGCTTACTGGGCAGGTCCCAGTACACCTGCATGGCTGTCTGGTTTAGAACCTTTGTGAAGAAACTGGGAGGGCTGGGAACTGTGGGACAAACACAGCCACATTAAGAGCTTCCTGATGTCAGCTGATGTCCCCCCTCGAAAATGTCCACCTACCGCCCCCTAGTGTGGTAGAGATGACGACACTGGACTGCCGACTTCCTCCCAGAGCAGAATAAGCCTTCAAGTAGATGGAGTAAGTGGTGGCTGCTTCCAGGTTGGAGAACTCGTGACGGAATGTGGTCTTACTGACAGCCTCCTGTAGCTCTGCACTGTCAGCCTCTGAGGACAGGTCAAAGGGCACAGGTCAAACTTCCACAAGCTTTTGTATTTTGAACCTGGTCTCATGTGGTCTCTCTCATGGTGATTTACCTCCAAGCCTCCGAATATGCAGGACATATCCAATGATATGCTGGGTGACGTCTTCTGGTGGCTCGTTCCATGTAAGCTGAAGGCTACTTGAGCTAAGGGGCGTGACCAGAAGGCCACTCGGGGCTTCTGGAAGATCAGGTCCATGGCTGATGGCCAGACGGGCACTGGCCTGGTTGGCACCAGCGCTGTTCTCGGCAATGCACTGGTAGATGGCCTCATCATTGGGGGCAATGCGGGTGATGGCCAGCGTCCTGGTGGTGGGGAACAAACAAACTGAATGAATGTGTTGCCATGACAACACAACTTGAGGAGTATGGCAAATTTCTTTGAAAATTATGCTAGTTAGCCTGCATGCTAATGGAACAAACACAGCGCCCCACAATGTTAACATAACTATCCATTTAATTCAGTTATCAGGTTGGGGTGTGTAGGAGTCTATACCAGCTGACACGAGAGGTGGGGTACACTGGACTGGTCATCAGTCAATCACAGGACACTTACTAAACAACACACACACGAGTAACATTTAATGGATGGCGATGGTATAATTACGTGTTTCCATTGGCGAGCTTGACGTTGGTACCCGGACCGAGTAGCTTTCCGTTCTTGAGCCAAATGATGTGGGGCTCGGGAACGCCGGTCGCAGAGCAGCTGAAGACGGCGCTGCCCCCTGCTGGCCGGGAGACCGACTGGGGCCAGTGGACGAACTCAGGAGGGGCTGCACGATGAGACACGTCAACAAAGTTCCTTTTTATTTATTACTAAACTTGTGGGAGAGACGTCTCCCCCCAAATGAAACATTAAATGTGTAAATTGGAGCAGTTGCTGTGTGACATGATGATGACATCATCATTGTCAGAGACATCTGCTGTCTCGTCAGACGGTCTCCATGGTGAACATGAATAACTTTTGGAAGCTACGCCCCTACCCCTCCACTTGGTGTGAAGACAAAGGGGTCAGAGGTCAGGGGGTGAGGGGTTTCAGAAGAGGAGGAGGGCTAATTAGCATAAAATATGGACAAACAAATGAACTAAGCATAATAATAATGTCAATAACTATAATAATAATAATAATAAAAGGTATTATATTAACAACGGGACAAGTTAATTTGTGTAGAAATTACCTGTAAATGAATTACACATTCACACACTCGCATTCACATACACGAACACACTTACGCACACATATATGAATATATACACAGAAGTACACACCTCCATATGGACACTCACAGCACATGGGTGTTTCTCTACACAATCTACCATCTTATCCCTGATGTCTATATGCTATTGGTATGCTATTATTACAGTAAAAATGATGTCAAGCAGTGAGATTTTAATTACTGTAACTGTATGGCTGTAATTGTGTTTACTATCACGGGTCATGTCTTCATTGTTACTATTGCTATTGGTAAGTTGGACTGTTTCATTCCACTGATATCATCTCCAGTGTGACCCTTAGCCATCATTGACATTTAACTGTTCTGTTTGTCACTGTTGTTGTTATGGGAATTCTTGTTGCTGCTGTTTTTTTCTCTCTCTCTACTGCCCCCCCCCCCCCCCCCCCCCCCCACACCAACCCCAGTTTCTCTTATTCTTTTCTGTGTTTCTTCTTGCTCCGGTCCGGTCGCTCCAAACGCGCATAACAAAAACATCGAATAACGGCAAATAAAATTTCATGGTACAAGGAAGTTGTAGCCAACACCTTTCCTGACACAGAGCAAATCTGTTTAGCATGTTTAGCATTTAGATCAACAATACTATCTGCCCCAATGGCTGGACGGGACAAAAAACAAAAAAAACAAAACAAACAAAAAAAATAAATTACCTGTGAATGCTTTTTTGGGGGAGATCCGAAATATTGTTAGCTGAATAAGGCAAGTGGATAAAGTTCAGAAGATGGTGATAGATGTGGCAATCCCTATTGATAGCATTGAGAGAAATGGAGAAAACCTAAGGTGTAAAGATAGTGAAACAGTAATGCCAGGAGTGGTTGGGGAACCGTGGGCAGACTTTGACTCGGGGCTGCTGCTCCCCTGTTGCAGCTGGAGTTGTTGTTGTGGTTGCCATTGAATGTATGGCACATACGGCCATAGTCTAGCCTCCCTGAATGGGGTTTGCCACTGCCCGAGAGCCAGGTTCTGACAATATATGGGAATGAACTAATCATCATTGCAAGAACATATGTAAATATGCGCACGTGATGATCATATGAATTGTTCTCATGTTAATTGAATCTCAGTGTGGGAACCTCTCTGACCTCTGACCTTTGTCTGTCTGAGCTGCAGCTGCTGGTTTTTTGTTCATTTGTTTACACAATTACACGCACACACACACACAAAAATGCACACAATGACTCTCACAGGCGCATTTATACACACACACACACACACACACACAAAATTCACACATTCAGAGGTCAGAGGTGTAAACTTGACCTGAATTGCCAAACTTGGACAAGTTCAAGATCAATGCACACACACACACACATATAGTGAGACATGGGAGGCTGAGGAGTCAGAGGTCAGACGTGTGAACTTGACATGAATTAACAAAACTGAACAAGTTCAAGATCAACGCAAACACACGCATACACACACGAGGAAGAAGCCACGAAGAAGAAGAAGGACAGATGATCACTTATCGAAGCCCACCTTGCACAACGAGGCGTCCGAGTGCCGTACGTCGAGATCGACTTCCCGGACGGTTTGCGGAACAAACGTAAACTCCAGAATGTTGGAGCGTGGCGTCTGAGATCATCAGGTTTCCACTTCCCAAAACCTGGACGCCCTCCACGCCGATGGAGCGGCCATCTGAAACATGTAGCATCATGAGCTAACGCCATGGTTACACACTGAGCGTGTGTGTTACGTGTTACGGCTACCAAGGCGACTCCATGACACGATGGGCCGCGGGTTTCCTGTGGCAATGCATTCCAAGATGGCGGTCTGATGCACGTTGATGGTGAGGTTCTGGGGACCAGATAGGATGACGGGCTCCTTGTAGGTCCTGGATCCCGCCCCTGGACATGCAAGATGGTGTAAAGAAGAAGCAGCACAGGCGTTCTGCGGTGGAGCGTTGCTTACGGGTAACGGACAGCTGGGCCTCGTGACTGTAGCGCGTCTTGGCTACATTGGATGCCACGCAACGAAACAATCCGCTGTCACTTTGGCGAACGGCGTTGATGTGCAGCACACCGTTAGGAAGCAGTGTGTACCTGCGCGGAAGCCATGTTTGAACTCACAGTGACTTACGTAACACACATACGACATACCTGGGTTCATTGGTGCTCAGTGGGCGTCGGTCTTTGTGCCAGCTGATGTTGGCCTCAGGAATCCCATTCACCTGGCAGGTGAGTCTGGCCACACCCCCTTCATCCACCGCCACTGACTGTGGGTGGGAAACAAATTTGGGGAGGGCTATGTGGCCGACAATGGAGGTGGGGTTAAAACGGGCTCAGCTACATGCTAAAAACAGGTAGAAGTCATGTGACTCACATGCCAGCTGCACACGGGCCTTGCGGCTGATAAGCATGCCGTAGCGGTTCCGTGCAGCGCAGTCGTACTCGCCGGCATCTGTTGCATTGCCCCGCCTCTTTTTGGAAAAACTGCTGATGAGCAACGTTCCATTTGCCAGCACTCCTGTTTCCACAGCGACACCATCTTTCCTCCAGGTGATGGAGATAGGCCCCTCCCCCTCCACCAGACAGTCCAGCATCAGTGGGCGGTCCTTCACGGCGATGACATCACTGGGCTCTTTTAGGAAGGACAGCTCAGAGGCTCCGCCCACACCTGAAATGGTGACAAGGCGTTTTTTTTTGCAACTTCCAAGAACATCCAACAAAAAATGGATTTACACATGATACTTGCTACATACAGTACTACTGCTCTTTTACAGTACAATACACTCTTGCAGTAAAACGGTATTGTATTCCAACTACAATATTGGTACACTACATTTTTCAGTACTTCTTCAGAACTTACTATACTTTTATAGTGCTACCGCACTTCTGCAGTACTAATACACTCACATAGTACTACTGTTCTCTTATCATGATATTACACTCATACACTACTACTCCTAATGCTACTACACTCTTATGGTACTATTACACTCATACAGTACTAATACACTCTTACATTAATAATACATTCATACAGTACTACTGAACTCTTACAATACCAGTACACTCATACAGCACTAATCAAAAAATATTCCACAGTAAAAGTACACTTATACACTACTACTACATTCTTACAGTATTCTTGCCATACCCTCTTACCAGGACTACTACACTCATACAGTCCTGTAGTACAGTCTTACAGCACTGGTACACTTATATAGTACTACTAGACTAGACATTTATAAATAATTTCTGCAGTACTACTACCCTCATACAGTACTGCTGTACTGTTACAGTACTACAACACTCCTACAATACTGGTACACACTAGTACTAATCAAACAATATTACACAGTAGAAGTACACTAATACACTACTACTAGACTCTTACAGTACTACTACACTCCTACAGTACCATAGTCCAGTACTGGTACACTCATACAGTACTACTAGATAGATTACTACTACAATTACTTTTACATATACTACTATTTGTTGATGCTGATACAAAAGAGGAAAAAAAACAATTAAAGTATCATCTTGCGTTCAACTTCAATTTGGGTTTTTTTCACAGGCCCCTCCCCCCCAAGCATGTTTCTTCCCAGCTGGTCTTAGCCCCTCCCCTCCAAACAACACAAAAGTCTGACCCCCCCTTCTAACTAACAATACTACAAAAGCACAAAAGTCTAACACTCCCCCCAGCTGTGTCTTCATTTCCATTTCCTAAACACAAATGTATTGTGGTGGTTAGAACATGTCTTCATCATCAATTAGTTCCATCTTCTCACTAAAGGTTGGCGGTCAGGGTTCACCAGTCGCACTGATTTTTTTAGATCTTACTTTAGATACTTTTAGATATTACTTTACAGTTTTGATAATAGTTTTTGTTCCATGTCATCAATCCATTTGGTCTACTGCTTTTCCTTTTCACCTTGAATTTTTGTTGTATATAGGAGCTGCGTTACAAAATTATGTGAACAAAGAACATATTTTACCGTTCCATAATGTCCAACTTAAGGACTTTCTGTTGATTTTCCATCGTTAATATTTTATGTGTACACAGCATCGAAAAAAATTCCAATCTTTTTGCAGTTGATTTAGTTATTTGCAAGGTTCAAAGCATGTAATAAAGTAGTAGTATGTTGGAAGTATTCTCAACTATTACGTGTGTGGGTTTTCTCTGTTTTTCTCCCACATTCCAAAAACATGCACTTGAGGTTCATTCAATCCATCCATTTTCTATACCGCTTATCCTCACTCGGGTTGTGGGTATGCTGGAGCCTATCCCAGCTGTCTTCGGGCGAAAGGCGGGGTACACCCTGGGCTGGTCGCCAGCCAATCACATACAGGGCACATATAGACAAACAACCATTCACACTCACATTCATACAATTTGGAGCCGCCAATTAACCTAGCATGTTTTTGGAATGGATTTATTTTGATTTTGCATAGATTGTTCCCATATTGTTGACATTGATTCAGCAAGCAGTGCAGTATTATCTACATATTTCAAATATGTTAAATATAAAATATGTTGTCTTTATTACTTTTAAAATAACATTGACTACATTCTTATTCATTTACATTGATGTACTTGTATTATAGTCAACATATTAACATTGAATGTATTTATTTGAATATGTTTTGCCCATTTATTGAATGTGAACATGTGTGACATCAATTCTGAATGAAATGGGGGAGACAAACACCCCCAAATCCTCTTCAGGCTTTACAGATGGTGACCTCGTCCCCTAAAGGTCATGAGAGTCTGACTTTGACCTTGACAGCCCCACAGACAATCAACCTACTCCCCCCTTCATGATACCTCACAGACAGAAGTAAACCTCATTAAAACACACACAATATTACATAGACTATAACATTCAATCTCAATAAAGCCAATATTAAATACTGTATAATGCATACTTTTATATGTACTTAAAACATATTACATTAAATATACTGTTAAATAATACCAATATAGTAACATGTTACTGAATCCCAATACTGAATATACTAAATATAATATAATATGAAATGTTATTAAAACACATATTAAATATAATATACTTTTAAATCTTATTACACGTAGTACATAGTACTGTTACATTTAATTAATACATATTAAATAAAATACCGTGTTAAATCTTATAACATATTAAAACATATTAATTGTTGTATATTGTCGAATTTAGAACTCTGTTAAATCTCAGAAAAACATATAAATTATAATATTTTGTTGAATTAATTCAAACATACTAAACAACACTTGTCTTTACTTCTCATAATAACATATTTAATATCAATATTTTACATATTCTGCCAGTGGAGAAAGTCTTTTCAATTACATATTCTCAAGTTCAAGTGCAAAACACATACACACACGCTCAAGCTGAAGAGCAAAACACACACACACACACACACAAAAGCACACGCACTTGAGCTGAAGTACAAAACAGTAAAAAAAGTAAATTGTTGCATTACTTATATAAGTAATAAAGCATCAAATCATTAAGTACAAGCATATTAAGTTTATCACAAGGTGTACAATAATAATAATAATGATAGCTTTTCATTTTTATGTTCCTCATCAAAAAGCAGTTTGTTGGCTTGTTGTAAGTTCCACAATGGAAATAATAATAGTAACATACCTGAGCAGGACATCCTCATCATCATTGTTATTATCATCGTCGTCATCCATGTCAATTTCATGTTTTCAACTTTTTAATCCAAATGTGAGGAGACATCCAGACGACACTTGTCTTGGTGTTCGTCTGTCCAAAAAGATGGAGCTGTCACAGACGGGGAGGGTGGAGCCTCTGTGGAGGGTTGGATTCTGATAGTGACCCAGAGGTCAAGTTGGGCGCCTTCTTCAACTTGAACTTGACCGTCAATCAATGACTGAAATGGTGAAGTGATGAACTGAAGGAGTTTGAAGGAACATGTGATGTGTCTGGGCTGGTCCACTGATATCAGGCTCCAGTGATTAATCAGCCCTCGCTCTACTTAGTGTTGCTTTTATGTACTCATAAAAGTATGTACTACTATTCATGCTATTTGTCCGTGGGTTTATTTATGCATTTGTTGCTTTATTGTGGTCTAATTGCAATTGTTTTTCTGCTCATGAGACACCTTCTTGTTCATCATCATCATCGTCTTCCTCAAAAACTAATTTTCATACCACCATTCTATCAACTTTTAACAATTTATACCACACAATAGTTGTCATTGGTTGTACTGCAGGAAGATGGAGTCCCACTCCCAGACAGCAGGTGGCGCGCTTCCGAGCACCGGAAGCACGAATAAGAAAAAGATGGCGCCTGGCCGTTTGATGTAAACAAAGACGTCGGAATTTTTACTCTTGTTTTACTTCACCAAGAAGAAGCAAACATAATAGTTGACCACAAGATGCACATTGAAAGTAAGACAATACACTTTGTACATGTATCAAGACGACGCGTTGACTTTGAACCCCCTCTGCTACGCTGTTTCACTTACATTTGTATTCACCGTCAATCAGCAAACTATGACTGTATAGCTAACGATATGTATAATAGTTGATTCTTTATACTTAACTCCATAGGCATCCCACTTGAAAATACGTTGAAATGCCGCTCAAAGTTGGACGAGCTCAATGAATGTTACATATCACACATTTATTAACAGATAATATGAGCGACTATTGATCGAAAGCGTTTCAGCATGTAAATTGTTAAGATGGATATGCGTGATCGTGATTGGGCTTAGCTCTTTAGGTCCTTCGTCATGTTTGTTTACTTTCCACTGGAACGCTCCGAGTGTGATATTAACTACTTCCCAGGAATCTGGAATGCTGTATAAACATGGTGAAGGAAACGTGTTCCCAGTTAACTTTGGATGAGGGTGGTTATTAGATTTTCTATAATGTTCTTCATGTTACCTAAAGTGCTATTTGGTTGCCAGATTCCAGGTGACCAGATGTCTTACGCCTGTTGAAGAACAGAGTGCATGAAATCTTAATCAGACTTGCCCAGACACATTTTAACTCAGCGGGGTGGAGACAGAGATGGCAGGACGCGGTCGTGGTCGGAGTCGCAGAATGATGACGTTCAACGTGGAAGCCATCGGCATCAACAGAGGAGATACTCTACCACCGTCCATCCAACAGCCCACACCTCTGTTTCCTGTGAGCTGCACTGTTTTCGCTGTTTTTTTTTGTAAAGCATTATGGGAAACTGACATTTTTGTCTGATGCAGGCTTTGGAGCACAAGCCGCTCCCCCTAACAGGAGGCGAGGAGGCAGAGTATCTGTTGGCCCTGAAACAGGAGTTCAGAGGGGCCATGAAGACCCTCCCCTTCTTCATCCAGCCTGCCTCTGCACACACAGGTCAGAGGGCACACACAGGTAAGTGTGTCACCTCAATAATCAATAATTCTTTATCGGGCAAGAAGGACATTTATTTTGAAGATCTTATCTCCAGATGTGGAACGATACTCTGACAAATATCACAGCGGCGAGCAGGCCGATGCTCTGACAGGCTGGTTGCCAGGTGAGACCCACAATCACATTGCATCCTTGTACAAACGACAATGGCGGCACATTGTATGCGATGGTGCAACTCAGTGATGGGTCACACGCTCTGTGAATTGTCATTTTTGGTTGTTCCCCAGATTCAAAGAGATTCCCAAAAGAGCTGAGGTTACGTGTCAAGAAAACAATAAAAAAGGGTAAGCGCACACACACACACACATACTTGTGGCAAGTGGATAAAGATTATTACATCTTTTTTGACTTGTCAGGTGCGTCCAAAGAGGTTGTGCAGTCAAAGAAGGTTCAGGCTGATGAGCAGAAAAAAGCAGTAACAGAAAACAAGGAAGTTCTCCTCAAGCTGGAGGTTTGACATCATGCTGCAACTTTTACTTCACAAACACCTCTTTACCGAAATTTCTACCTTCGTCTCTACCTTAACTTCATTCATTTCCCCATTCGGCTTTACTTAAAGGGGACCTATTATGCCTTTTCCACTTTCCTTACCTATTAATGTAGTTAGAATGTTGTTTTCCTGTGTTAAATGATACCAAAGTTTCAGATAATGAGGTTTGTGCATGTAGAAGTGAGCCCTCAAAGAAGTTTGGGATGTCTCTGAATGCTCATTTTCAGAGAGTATTTTCGTCACAGTTAGCCGGCCTTCCTCGGGTACAAGCCATATAGGTGAAGCTAGACTATAAAACAAAGCTGGACTATCCACCAAACTGTTGCTGAAGTCCGGTACAGCTCCAGCTGTAAGTAACAATGTATCAGTGTTCTAAACGTGTTTATTTTGTGTAAATAAGCAGTTGTTTGTGTAGTATTATAGAGTGTGCATACTGGGAGAAGGTTACAAATTACTAGCTAATAGCTGTTTTCCACCACAATCAAAAACATTTTTTTTTAAACACGGATAGTCTCGCTAAATACGTGTAATGACCAAATTTCTACTTGCGATGTTGTGGAAAACAAACCACGGTCATACACGATAGGTCTCCAGCCAGTTGCTCAGGAGCTACCTAACCACTTTTAAGTAGCTCTCCACAGGGTTTATACTTTTATTATCAACTCCAATTTTCCTTCTTTTCATCACAAAGAAGAGAGTATTAAAGCGGTAAACTATATTAAACTTGCTGCTGCCCACATTGAAGACCTTGTGGGGAGGTGAGGATAAAACTTGTGTCAGTGCAGTACAAAGTCGTGGTTAGATTTGCCTCAGAGCTCCAAATGACTGAATACGCCCTTCCATATCTACCTTAATCATTTCCACTTTCATGGTAAACTTTCATTTCAACCTATCTCCTTCACTTCTGTTAAACTGATCCTGTTGTTTAGACGCTGCAGAGTGAAGAGCAGCAGAACTCTGAGGATGAGGAGCAGCAGGAGAAGAAGGAAGAGGATCAGGAGCCCGAGGAAGAGTATGACGAGGAGGAGCTGGAGGAAGTGAGAAGACATCAAATGAGATATTTTCATTTTTTCATCATAATAACGAGCTGTGTCTTGCAGGAGACAGACTACATCATGTCCTATTTCGACAACGGCGAGGACTTTGGCGCGGAAAGTGATGACAACATGGACGAGGCCATTTACTGAAACATTTGTGGCGATTTCAATGCCAACTGCCAGTTTTAAGTCAAGATTTTAAATGGTGTCAAGTTTGTTTGTTTTTTCATATTGTTGATTGTTAACTTTTTACTAAAATAGAGAAAAATATTTCATTGAAACGTTGAAGACAATACTGTCCTGGTAGTTTGTATAAAAACTCACACACACACACTAATCTTGTTGGACAGTGGAAAGTGGCAGCGTGAGATGACGTCATGACTGTGGTAAGTTCGTGAACGAAAACAGCGCCCCCTGCAGGTTTCTTTGCATGTGATTATCATAGTTTTACATATACAGTACATTGATTTGAACATTTTGTTCCATCAAAATCTCATTTACAGAAATGTTTTGTATTGTCTTGACTTCTTCCTTCTTCCTCCACAGGTCATACAAGTTCTTCTGGGTTTTTTTGGAAAGCCTCTGAATCAGCCTCTTCAGAGAGTGCTTCCTGGCAGCGCCTCATCGGTCTCTAGGAACTGTCCAGGCCATCGACATGGCACTCGTCATTTGTTTAACTGCTGGTCAAACCTGTGAAAGGAAGTGAAATTAGCTGAAGATCCCAGTACCAGGAAGGGATGTCAAGAAACAGGAAGCAGATGAGGCAGACAGGAAGGGGCCTCATTACTGAAAAATAGCGTCGGGGATCATCAGTCTGTCCATGGGGATTACGTGAGAAAGCTGGTCAAGACTTTGGATGAAACGAATCTTCCTGCTGAACTTGTTACTGAAGACAAAGGTCATAGGTCACCAGATGATTATGCAATGATTTGTGTTGCTATGGTGACCTCACCTGACAAAGGGCTTGATCACAGTGAGGAGGACTTTGACGTACCAACTGGGGTGGACCACCAGAAGTCCTTTGAGGTCCTTCTTCAACCTGGAGACAGATGACACTGTGTTGTCACGGAAACCAGTTTGGGCTGTGCTGGCATGAGAAACCAACGCACCTCCTGTCAATGGAAGTGTAGCACTGCCGCAGCCATCTGATGGAGGGAAACTTGTTTCTAGGCGCCATGGCGCACAGGAAGACCAGCAGGTAGTTCTCTGACACCATCAGGTCCAACGTGCCCACCATGTACCTGGAAGTGCACATACACACACTCAAGGAGACATGCACTGTGACATGTTAGCAGAGCCATTGTTGTTTGGTCTCACTTAAATAGGTGCTCCATCACATAGTCGTAGTTGTCAATTGTGTTCTCTGGAAGGTAGCACGACGTGAACAGGATGATGGCGTTCATCCCATCCCCATAGTAACCTGATGGTCAATCAATGCACGGTGACCTTTAACCTACACATGTGCTGTATTGGTTTTGGGGGTGCGTGACCTCTAACCTCCATGTGACAGGACCTGGAGGTATGGCTCCAGGACGCTCATGTTGACATGATATTCCTGTCCGGACATGTAGAACTTCCTCCAGCGGCGTCCTCTGCTGTCTACTCGGTCCAGCTCCATCAGCCCCATTCCACTAGGCTCCGCCTGCTTCCAGGCCATGCCCCCCACGCCCTCCTTCCTCCTCATCCAAGGGAAGTCATCTGCCATAGGTCATAGGGCAGCTGACGATCGCGGTGTTCTGGCTGATGTTTGCATGTTCGTCTCACCATCCCAGTCCAGGTCGTGCGCCCCATCAGGCTCCGCCTCGCTGTCAGACGGCGTCTCCAACGCCTCCAAGTTGATGTCTAGCGAATGTGTGGACGAGACCGCTGCAGCCGAGAAGCTGTCGTGACTTTGCTCGTGGGAATCGCCATGGCTCAGCGTGAGACTGAGAGTGGGAGCAGTCAGACGTTTCTTAGCTCCACCCACGATGCCACCTGATTGGGAGACTCGGTAGATTAAGGGGGCAAGGCCATGAGCACCAAAGAATAGATAGAGTTTAAAAACTATCCATCTATTTTCTATGCTGGAGCCTATCCCAGCTGTCTTCGTGCGAGAGGTGAGGTACACCCTGGACTGGTGGCCAGCCAATCACAGGGCACATATAGACAAACAACCATTCACACTCACATTCATACCTATGGACAATTTGGAGTCACCAATTAACCTAGCATGTTTTTGGAATGTGGGAGACAGAAAAAACAGAAAACCCGGACAAAACTCACACAGAGATGTCTAAGAGGAGATTTGAACACAGGTCTTCCCGATCTCCTGACTGTGTGGCCAACATGCTAACCACTCATTCACCTTGCGGCATTTAAAAAAAAATAGAAGAAGAAAAAACAATCACCTGCTGGTGGACTGACAATTTCATCGTGAGGTCTTCCACCATCTCCTGGGAGAGGTCTGTGCATACACACCATATTATATATATTCAAACACATCACGCACAATGTACTACATTTACTAATCGTTGACAACACAATCCAACATCTTACGCAAATCCGCTTAGCAACAGTGGCGGAGCCAGAAATTTGTCATTGGGGTGGCCAAGGTGAGACCATTACTCACATTGGATGTGGCATTGTGGCATTGATACCTGAAGTTGGACTAGATAGGACTGCTCGAGCATGACGACTTAGTACAAGATCCAGTGTATTTATCCTCTAAAGGAGTTGGCATGTCCAGTGATGAAGGATTTTGCTCTTTTGTGGTGTCAAATGACAGTTGGTGGGATACAAGAACGTGGGGCCTGGGGCCACCAGCGATGGTCATTTGGGTGGCTTCGCCTCTGTTAGCATCCCATTCAGATGTAATGATGGACATTGACCCACCTGAAAACAAGGAGGCTGGGCCTTGTTTACTTGTTAGTGACTAACTGATTGAATCTTATAGGAAGAGATGAGTGTAACAAACACTACTGAGTAATGTAAGTAATAGTATTAGGTAGTATAATCAAGTTGTATAACTAACACAATGTAACTAAGTAATTGTTAGAAGTGGAACCACATTATGTTGACAGTGTGTGTAGTACTTGTGTTGTGTACCCAGGGAAATGGTCTTCTTGTCGCAACTCCATTTCATGAGGCCATGTTGGCGTTCTGTGATGACATACATCAAGTTAGTAATAAACATAAAACACACACAGACGAACACACGCTTACCTGTCAGAGTTCATGATGTCACCGTAGATTCTCACAAGAAGGCTCCTGGATGTCCTGTGTGTGGATGTGTGTTTCTTACTGGTGTGTGACAGGTTTGTCTGCATTTCAGAGGCTAACTGCTCTCTGACTGATCCAAACTCACCTACACGATGACGTCACTAGTCCCGACCAATTAGCTGCTGAGCACTCCACATAGAATTGGTGTTGTTGAGGTGCTAAAACCCAGCAAGGTTTGTATTTAAGTCATTTATTTTGAAGCGCTTATAGTGTTTAGGGTCAAAGGCGAGCTGGAGCCTATCCCAACTGAGTGGGTGGACACATAGAGACCATTTCAACGCTAGCATGGATGTTTTTGGGCTGTGGGAAGCCATGCACGCACAAAGAGAACATGCGTCACCATTCGAGACATTAGTTGTGTCTGACATGCTGACAACGAGTGTGTGTGTATTACTATAGTGTTTATTCATTTTAAAAAGTCAAAATATTATCAGATGTAATTATTAATAGAGTTGTAAATGTCAAGTTTAAGTCCAACAGAAGAAAAAAATTAAAATGTTTTTCAAATGATTGTCAGGTCAAGGACCTCTTCTGTCAGTCATCCTGCTGAACTTCTCCTCCAGAGCATGCTCGCTGATGGCGGGCAGGCCGGCGTCCAGGGGGCAGCCATCCACCAGGCTGTTCATGGGTGTGGGGGGCACCAGAGACTCCCTGTCTTCCTCAGCATCGCCGTCGCGCGCCCTCAGGAAATCTTTAATGAGGGGCAGCAGCTTCTTACGGGACGCCAAAGAGTTTCCTTCAAGACAAAAGTGGTGTGAACAGGAATACAAGGCAAGACAACACAATGTATATATGTCAGTTACCTTGGTGATACGCTGTGATGTGAGGATGAGGGCTGCTGATTGGACAGAGGTTGAGAGCAGGGTTTCCAGCCTGCTCCAGATACTGGCTCAACTGAAAGGAAGTGCAAGGTCGTCATGACACATCAAGTGAAGGAGTCGCCACAGTTACAGCTGTAACATGTACCTGTTCCCTGCAGGGGACGCTGTGGCTGAACAGTGCCAGCTCTCTGATTGGCTCGTTCCCCTCTGTGAAGGAGATGCTCATCAAGACGAGCAGCTCAAACCCAAACTTGTGACAGAATTGTGAGAGCTCCAAATCCAGCTCCGCCCTCTGCATGAACACCTGACACACACACATTTCTGCAACATCACCAGGGGAGTGTCATTATGTGTGTCAGCACTGACCTCTAGTGGGAGGTAGAGGACTGACACTGCGATATACAAACTTTCCGAGAGACTTTTCATGTCCTTCAACAACATTTGTTCAGTGCTCAGACCTGAAGATGACAATATTAATTGGCGTCGTATTAATTTACATCAACTCGTCAACATCCTCACCTGACACGTCAAACTTTGCGTTGTGCAGAGCCTGGAAGAGAGCGCCCCGCGGTGGCATGGAGGGGAACCGCGCCTCTAGGGCTGCTGTGTACTGACTGTCTTTAGGGGTCACCTTGCCTGCTGCTGGCGCCATGTTGACACAGTCCGTTAGGATTGTTGCTAAAAAAAAAATACAGCAGCCCCAAATGAGTCACAGTGATGGTCTATGGGGATGTGGTAGGGCCTTATTGGGGTAGTTACCGTAGAGAAGCTGAGCGAGCTGCTGGTCTAGGATCTCCGGAGCTTTCTGGATGAGGCATTCTGTCACCAAGGTGGCACAGGAGCCCACCATCTCCACAGTGACAGGGCAGGAGGGGTGGGGCTCGCGCTCCAGCAGGTGATGGTCAATCACCTCCACCACTGCCCCCTCCAGGTCGCTGTCTAAACTACAGAAGCAAAGATGTGTTACTGCTTGAGGTTTCTATTTCCACAGCCTTCATCTTTAGCCGGCATTAACCTGGGAAGGATGTTGTGGTCCACCAAGGTGAGAACAAGCCGTCCAGCTCTCCGCAGAGCTCCCAAGTCCAGCTGGTCCCGAAAGAGAAGGAGGTCCGGAGACAAGCCAATCTGACGCAGCAGGAAGATATTATCCGGACGAAGAACCATGTCCGCCTGGCGGATGTTGAGCAGCGGGATGCTGGGGACCTCGCTGCCACGTGTCTGGTAAAAGAGATGATATGCAGAGATGACAGGGCAAAGGCAGCGCCGATGGCTGATTGGACAGTACCTTGAACAGGAAGTAGGCATACACAAGGGTTGACACCATGGAGTCCAGGTCACATGCCTCGTTTCCCAGAACCACATGGAATGGCTGTCTCGATGAATCTGTGTTTGCCTGGAGTAATAAGAGCAAGATGTCAACAGGAAGTCAAGCAGGCTAGCATCTTTGTGCAGTAGCATCCTTGCATATGAGTCTTCTTCACTGCCGAACAGAAATGTCCCACAATGGAAATGATTCACAACGAAAAAAGATAATGGATTGAGATTATTACAGACAACAGACGGATTGAGACGTAAAACATTTATAGATAACTCATGATAAATGTTCTAATGTTATCTGTGAGCTACATATACAGATAGTAACATCAACATAATCTCTGCAGCGTGTCCTAAATAAACCCCAGGCCTCCTCAGGGTTGAGCACCTCACCGGGGAGGCGTCCAAGCATCTGGTTACAGTGACCGCATTACTGCACTGATCCATCTGTCCATCTCATGATCCATCCTTCCATCAATGGTGAGTAAAACCCCAACATACTTGAAGTTCACCAGCTCAGGCAAGATGTCACTGCCAACCTGGAAGGTGCAATCCACCCTTACAGAGTTAAGAACCATGGCCTCAGATTCGGGGGTTCTCATTCTCATCACAGTCAGATGCCCCAGTAAACGTTGAAGGTCATCTGGTGAAGCCATGGATCCACATCGTCAAATAATAGCAGATGGTAACATCTTGCCAGACTTGCATCGTCTGACGTTCACGTTGGGAACGCATCACTGACATCTAGTGGGCAAGGTAAGTAAACAGGTATGCCCGAACAACGAACGTCCTCCTTTTGCTTGAGCGTATGTGTGTGTGTGTGTGTGTCTACGTATGCGTTCGAGACAATTTACCTTCACTGCTGAGCGGCAACTCGACAAAAACTCCTCCATGTTGGCTCTGCTAACAGCTAGCTGCTAACTGGCTGGTACAGTTCCGGCCAAGTCAGCCGATGAAACGTGTGTGCGTGTGTAAAGACAAAATACTCACGAGTGTGTAGTGTGAAAGGTCACGTTGCATTCAGGGTCCTCTCCAAATCGTAACACTTTCCTTCGCAGACAATATTGGTCTACTTTTAACCGTGTGAATAACATAAACAGTATAATGTTAAACATTCTGGCGACAGCCATCTTTTGGACTGAGTCGACAGCTTTGTTTTTAATCTTTTCAACAATGACGTCAATATCGAGTCTTATTCACAAATATTGTACCTAATCAAGACTATTTAGGCACCTGTACTGGAACACCCTTTCTTGCCGATAGATTGTTTTTGTTTTTGTTATGTAGGCATGTTAAATGGTGTCGGTTTGGAACATTTAATGCTATTTTGGAGGCTGTGCGTAGATAGAAAGCCTATTTTCCACGTGTACCTGAAGACGACATGGCCCAGTAGGGGAAAATGGGAAATGTAGTTTGCCGCATTTGATCGAGTTTATAATTTTGACCTCATTGAGAGAATATGGCGTCATTATTACTGTCGTCATGCACTTCTAAAGATGTGATGTGTTTTTGTTGCTCATTTGTATAATTCTTGTAGTTTAAAAAAAGTGTTCAATGGATGTGATAATGTGATAAACTCAAAATCATCTAAGATCATGAACTTGATGAGTTTATTACATAGAGGTGAATTTGTTTTGACATTTTCAGTCACATTTAAAACTAGAGGATGGTCAAAATTAACAAACATAACACTCATGAAGGGCAGACCTCACAGCTAGGAGACCAGGGTTCAATTCCACCCTCGGCCATCTCTCTGTGTGGAGTTTGCATGTTCTCCCCGTGCATGCGTGGGTTTTCTCCGGGTACTCCGGTTTCCTCCCACATTCCAAAAACATGCTAGGTTAATTGGTGACTCCAAATTGTCCATAGGTATGAATGTGAGTGTCAATGGTTGTTTGTCTATATGTGCCCTGTGATTGGCTGGCCACCAGTCCAGGGTGTACCCCGCCTCTCCCCCAAAGACAGCTGGGATAGGCTCCAGCAACCCCGCGACCCTCGTGAGGAAAAGCGGTAGAAAATGAATGAATGAACACTCATGAATACTAATGTGGCTGTCATCGTTTCAGCCTTCACGTCAATACGACATGGCTGATGCCACGCATCACATTCAGATGGTTGCATGTCAACCTCTGACCCCTGGGGATGATGGCTGACTTATAGTAAAAAAAAAATTTAAGTAAACGACACATGACTCCTTAGCTGCAGACTAGGATCTAGATCTAGATCTTCTCCACGTAGTTCCCAGGGAACATTCCCTCTCTGCCACGCAGGCGTCCAAACCACCAGCCAGACGGATCTGCAGAACCACCAAAGAACCAGTTAGCACCAGTGCTGATTTAGCTGCAGCAGCAGAAGACAGAAGCTGTATCAGCACCTTCAGTCAGTATCTCGATGACATCATCAGCATTGAAACTGAGCTCATCCGTGTCCTGGGCGTCATATGCGTATAGAGCACGGCACTGTGGGGAACGAGGCTTCGGTTTGGGGGCCGGTTTGGGTCTACCGGCGCCAGGGACTGGCTTCACCTCTTTGGAGCGCCGCCGCTGCAGTCTGCAAGTAAAGAGCAGGAACATCCAACACAGGAATTGGAGCCAAATGTGTCCTATAGGATTGGTGACCTGAAAAAGTCATATTACTTTAATTGCTTCCGATAGGATCCATTTGCAAAACCTGACTCAGCATGCCTGATGTTTTTCGTCAAATGTTCTTATACTAACCAACCTGATTTGAGTCATTACAAGTTGGACCTGATCGGCTTAAATATGTTAAATTGTGCTGACTCATCATTAACCAGTCACCTACGTAAAAACAGGACACAGATCTACAGCTTGTGATGATGTTCTTCAAGTTTTGCTGTTAGCATCGGTACCATCTATGGTCTGAGAGTTCTCACCCAGCGGCGCCCTGGTCTGGGACGTTCATGAAGCCCATGTCCATATGCTGAGAGCTCTTGCTGTCAGATCGATGCTGGGTCTGGAGACGAGGCAGACTGGGTTGCTCCATGCTGGACTGCTGCCTCAGTAACGAGCCTCTGGAGGAACCTCCATGGTGGGTCACAGAGTCCATGTGGCGAAGCCCTGAGGAAATCATTGGGCACAACATAAGCACATCATTAACTGTGTGTGTGTGTGTGTGTGTGTGTGAGTGCGCATCGGTACCCAAGTTGTTGTGGTTCATGGGTGGAGCCCTGTCCCTACAGATACTCTTGCGGTTGTCCTTCCTGGTGGGTCCTAAAACCGACAGGAAGTCAGGGGAGGTTTTCAGAAAGCTGTGTTATACTTATGTTACTGCTCAGAGCTTACGTGAGTTTTTGGGCAGACCCGGTCCAATGGACACATGCAGAACCTTCCCACTGGGTTTCAGGACTGCCTCATCCCCCTGTCCAATTTGGAACTGGATCTGTCTGGACCCTGACGAGCTGAATGGACCCCAACCTCCCTTTTTCACTTTAAATTCCAGACTGAAAAGACAGAAGAAAAATAAACACTTAAACCAAGACACCAACTAACCAACCACAGGTGAGTAAACTAAAGTAGCCAAATGGAGTACTAACAGGTTGTTGAACTTGAGCGGAAGATCCCTTTGAGTTTTCTCGTGATGACGTTTGATGAGCAAACTAAGGAATTCGGTCTTGAAGACACTTTGGAGAACGCTGTCATACTCCTCTTCATGGATGATGAAGATGTCATCCTGCAGGGTGCTACAGATGCACACAAATAATGCAACAATACTGTGATCATACATTATTAGCACGTACACTGATGATAAACATGTCATAGTTGGAGTATCTGGCCGTATTTGGATGATTTAAAACACTACCGAATCTTCTTGAGATACTAACTAACTAACTAACTAACATGACTCACTGACCGCTCACCTCAGCGTCATTCACAGATGGAAGAGTGGATACCCAGCTCTAAATTTTGCTACAAAGATGCTCGTTTGCAGTCATCATTTCTACCTGAGGACTGGAGCACACGTCTTGTGCAGGAAGACACAGCCATCCCAAGGAGAGCGGACATCGTAAGTGTTGTCATTGCTGCTGTTGTTGACAGAACTAGCTTTTCCCTTAGAGCAGAGGTAGGGAACCTATGGCTCGGGAGCCAGGTAGGGCTCTTTTGATGACTGCATCTGGCTCTCAAGCATTTCTTACCACAATAAAAATGCATTTTTGCTAACATTTTAAAGTAAACCATCACAGAAATGACTGTTAAAAATAATATTAAAAATCAACAACTTTCTTATGCATTTTAATTCGTCCATCTATATTCTGCTGCAATACGGCCAACCATATCTATCTTTCCTGATGATATTTTCCAGGTCAAACACCAAAACTTGATTATTACTGGGTAATTCTGTAGTCTACCTCCGTCATTGAGATGTCAAAAAAACATGTAAATGTAAACTTTCCTCCTTTAGTCAAATAGCTAAAGCTGCAGAACCAAGCCTTCTGGTGAAGATGGCCAAAAGAATGAAATATGTGTACTGAATACGGTTCAAAACCATGCAGCAGCAGAAGTTGCATTAATGGCAGCAAGTATTTGATTTATTATTAGACACTGCGCTGCTCACGAAAGTGTGCTGGCCACACCCCATTGGCGTGGGGTAGTGTGCCTGGTCTACATAATTAGAGCCCATTATATCTAAAACTGTTGGTCTTACATAAAAATGCACACATTTTATTGCATTCAATGTTTAAAAAATGTATATGGGTCTCACAGATACACATTTTAAAATATCTGGCCTTCATGGCTCTCTTAGCCAAAAAAGTTCCCGACCCCTGCCTTAGAGAGTCAATCAATCTCCGCCATCTGCATCTGTCTCTCTCACACCAACTACCCTCATGTCCTCCTTCACTACATCCATAAACCTCCTCTTTGGTCTTCCTCTACGCCTCCTACCTGGCAGCATCCTTCTACCAATATATTCACTATCTCTCCTCTGGACATGTCCCAACCATCTCAGTCTGGCCTCTCTGACTTTATCTCCAAGGCCTCTAACATGTAATGTCCCTCTGATGTACTCCTTCCTGATCCTATCCATCCTGGTCACTCCCAATGAGAACCTCAGCATCCTCATCTCTGCTACCTCCAGTTCTGTTTTGTGTCATTTCCTCAGTGGCACTGTCTCTAGACAACATGGCTGGTCTCACCACAGTTTTGTATACTTTTCCTTTCTTTTTAAATAATCAAAATAGGGCAAGATACTGCAATTATTACATCACTGTATGTGTTAATGCATGATCTCAGCATGTATAAGTATTTCCCAATTACAGCATTGTAAGCTAGTGCATATGAACTTGTTTTCTCGTGTTATAATGCACAGAAAAGGGAAAGAAATGTATTCATGTTTTACATGAATGAAAAAGTGTAGTTCCCCTTTAAGTACTTGTTTAGTACCACACTTCAAGTTTTTAGTTTCCAGCCTGTAGTTCTGACCCTGAGCCTGGACTTGTACCTTAAAGAAACTGACTGGATACTGTTTAGTTCCATCTTCCTTTTGAGAACCTCTCGGATTTGACCTTTATCTGGTCCTTGCTTCACCTTCTCTCGACCAATCAGGTACAAGAACTTGGGGGACAGGATGAGGTCCCGCTTGACCGTCTGGTGAAGACAAACAAAGATGAAGAAAAGCAATGATGTACTGAACCTTCACTGGTCAGAATGGTTCTCACCCTGAACCTGCGGTCAAATTTGACCACAACGTCGGCAAAGTCAATCCTCTCTCTGCGGCCGACAAACTGACGGATCTCTGGGTGCACGTCGGTGCCGATATAGTCGCCTACAAAGTTCCTGTTCAGGCTGTTCTTGCGACGTTCCTTCTTGTTCAGCAGAATGTCAGATGCTGGAGGAATAGGTGGATGTTGAGAACTTCCACGACTCATTCAGCTAAGTGTGATGAGGACTCACCTTCCTCCCTCATCTTGACGTACTTGCGGACAGCAACATGTTTACGCCACGCCTTCTGGATCACTCTAGCATAACCGTTGTACTTCCTCTCCCTCATCTCCTCCAACAGGAAGAGCTGCAGGAAATAAAAAAAGCTACAACTCAACACTGAAAGGATTAACAACCGAAACTGCACAAGTCTTCATACCGACTCTGGAGCTTTGATGAATAATTTTGTCTTTCCCAGCTGGAACTGGTCCTGGTCCATGTTGACAGAGCTGAGGAGATGAAGGACCCCCTGACGCTCCTCACCTTTCCAGGTAGGCCAGCTTTCCTTGGTCAGGATGGCATACCTGCGTGATGAATGGTTAGTCGCTCAGCAATGTGACCAGTTAGCAACTCTCACATGCTTCGACCTCCGACCTCTGCAGGAACTTGTTGAAAACTCGGCGGTAAGCGTATCCTGCACGGCGGACCCGAATGTTCTCACGGAGGCCCAGGTATTCCACCTGGTGTCGGACTCGGTTGTCCTCCCAGTCGCGAGGACGTTTTGTCTCATTGGGTTTGATGCAGCGAATGTAGTGAGGTGTACACTTCATCAACGTCTGGACTAGAGTGTTCGCTTGTTTCTGATGGCAAAGTCACCTGATGAGGACGTCATCCAATTAAAGACGTACGGCCATCAGTCACACGCTCACCTTGATCTTGCTGCTGGCTGTAGAGGGACGTCCTCTCTTTTCGGCTTCCAGGTTCTCAGGGAACAGTGCTCTGATGAACGGACTGACATAAACGCCCCACAGACAGCAGTCAGTGTAAGGTTTAGCATGATGTCATCAAAGATGCGGAACACTTACAACTCGCTGCCTTGCATCAGCTCGATGATGTCATTGAACAACACGTCTCTGTTCCTCTCGCAGAAGCCACTGACGTCGTACGACACCTGGACGCACACATACACACACACACAACTGATGTGACAGATGGCCGACAGGTAATGAGACAAGCAGCTGATGAGACAGGCGGCTGATGAGGCCGAAGAGACATCTGACTGATGAGAGATGACTGACACGGCAGGTGGCTGATGAGACCGGAGGGTAATGAGACAAGCTGCTGATAAGACAGATAGCTAACAGCTGATGAGCTCATGAGTCAGACGGCTGACGAGGCTGATGAGAAAAGTTGCTGATGAGACAGACAGCCGACAACTGATGAAACGGGAGGGTGATGAGACAAGCAGCTGATAAGACAGGCAGTGAATGAGACAAGAGGCTGATGAGACAGATAGCTAACAGCTGACGAGACAGGCGGCTGATGAGACTGATGAGAAAAGTGGCTGATGAGACAGATAGCTAACAGCTGACGAGATAGGCGGCTGATGAGACTGATGAGAAAAGTGGCTGATGAGACAGATAGCTAACAGCTGATGAGATAGGCGGCTGATGACTGATGACAAAAGTGGCTGACGTGACAGATTGCTAACAACTGATGAGACAGGCGGCTGATGAGACTGATGAGAAAAGAGGCTGTTGAGACAGACAGCTGAGACAGACGGGTGACAAAACAGGTGGCTAATAGAAGTACGGCTGATGAGACAGGAGGCTGATGAGACAGACAGCTGACAGCTGATGAGACAGGAGGGTGATGAGACAAGCAGCTGATGAGACAAGCAGTACTGGATGAGACAAGCAGTACTGGATGAGACAGACAGCTAACAGCTGATGAGACAGGCGGCTGATGAGAGTGATGGCTGACAGCTGATGAGACAGGGGGGTGATGAGACTGATGAAAAAAGTGGCTGATGTGACCGATTGCTAACAGCTGATGAGACAGGCGGCTGATGAGACTGATGGCCGACAGCTGACGACACAGGCGATTAGTGAAGCAAGCAGCTGATGAGACAGACCGCAGAGAGCTAATGAGACAGGGGGTTGATGAGGCTGATGAGAAAAGAGGCTGTTGAGACAGACAGCTGATGAGACAGACAGCTGACAGCTGATGAGACAGGAGGGTGATGAGACAAGCAGCTGATAAGACAAGCAGTACTGGATGAGACAAGCAACTGATGAGAGAGATAGCTAACAGCTGATGAGACAGGTGGCTGATGAGAGTGATGGCTGACAGCTGATGAGACAGGGGGGTGATGAGACTGATGAGAAAAGTGGCTGACGTGACAGATTCCTAACAGCTGATGGGACAGGCGATTAGTGAAGCAAGCAGCTGATGAGACAGACCGCAGAGAGCTAATGAGACAGGCGGTTGATGAGGCTGATGAGAAAAGAGGCTGTTGAGACAGACAGCTGATGAGACAGACGGGTGACAAAACAGGTGGCTAATAGAAGCACGGCTGATGAGACAGGAGGCTGATGAGACAAGCAGCACTGGATGAGACAAGCAACTGATGAGACAGATAGCTAACAGCTGATGAGACAGGCGGCTGATGAGAGTGATGGCTGACAGCTGATGACACAGGCGATTAGTGAAGCAAGCGGCTGATGAGACAGACCGCAGAGAGCTAATGAGACAGGGGGCTGATGAGAAAAGTGGCTGTTGAGACAGACAGCTGATAAGACAGACAGCTGACAAAACAGGTGGCTAATAGAAGTACGGCTGATGAGACAGGAAGCTGACTGCTGATGAGACAGACGGCTGATAAGACAGGCGGTTCATGAGACAGGCGTTTGATGAGAAAGCTGTCATAGTAGGCAGTGATGCTGCAGCTCGAGTGTGTGAATGAGGCTATCAAAACCTTTCAGATGGATTGATGTGTTCAGGCGTCCTACCTTGCCAGCGTAGTGGTGGATGACAAATCCTTTGTTCCAGCTGCTGAAGTGGTCATGTGTTCCAACTTGACCCTGCAGTTTCTGCAGCAGTGTCTGATCCGCTCCATCACCTTTAGCGTGCATTGTTGCGCATACGTCATCCAGGATGCTCATGATGCCAGGAGGATTCTGGAAATGAGGCGTTGGAGAAGAAACACATGATGTTTGACGTTTCACACAATAAAAAATATTCTTGGAGTTCTTTGACTGGCAAACTGACCAGTTTGGACTCAATGAGGTCACACACAACTTTGTTGTTGAAATACTCGATAGGCGACCATTTGATTCCCTCCTGAACGTACTCCTCCTACACGCACACACAGATTCACAAAGAAGCTTTTATTATATACATGGATGACACGCTTGCTTGTCTGAGAAGGATGCTAATGGTAATGGTAATGGTAATGGTTTTATTTCATTTGAACATGCATCAGATTACAATTGAATGCATCACATAATCAGTTCACAGTTCCACATGTCCAAAAGGAGTAGGAAGAAGCAAAGCTTATTAAATCCTACCCCTCCATCTGGTACTTACAATCAGTAACTGTTACATTTGTTCACTTCCTGCTTTCCTAATGCAGTTTAAGTTTTTTAAAATTAATTCATTCATTCATTCATTTTCTACCGCTTGTCCTCACAAGGGTTGCGGGGGGTGCTGGAGCCTATCCCAGCTGTCTTTGGGCGAGAGGCGGGGTACACGCTGGACTGGACGCCAGCCAATCACAGGGCACATATAGACAAACAACCATTCACACTCACATTCATACCTATGGACAATTTGGAGTCGCCAGTTAACCTAGCATGTTTTTGGAATGTGGGAGGAAACCGGAGTACCCGGAGAAGTTTTTTAAAATTAAAAAAAAATATATATTTTATTTTTGTCACGTACCAAAGTACAAGGTGATATGACCATCCAATGACATAATGGGTACCATAGTAAGTGTCAATATAGTGATATGTATAGCACATCATGACTGGTTCAAGACTCTTCATCCTTGTATTTAGCAAACATCAACTGCTTGTATTGTTTCTTGAATTGGCTCATCGTTAGTAAAAAAGGTTGTCCTCGTACCTGCTCCGCCTTCAGCGTGAGTTCGATGAAAATTTGCTGCAGCTTCTCGTTGACAAAGTTAATACAGAACTGCTCAAAACCGTTTTGCTAGAACAAGAAATAAGAACACAATACTGGATTGGCCTCCACAGTGAGCGTGGATAGCTTGGCACGTCACCCACGTGTGTGTTACCTGGAAGATCTCAAAACCATAGATGTCCAGAACTCCAATGTTGAGCTCCTCTTGGTCTTTCTGCATGGCTCTGTTGACACACTGGCGCACACACATATACACACACACACACACACACACATTCAAAACAGGGAATAACTTATAATAATAATAATAATAATGTGGACTTACGTCAACCAGGAAGTCAAAGAGGCGACTGTAGAGCGCTTTAGACAGGGCGTCCCGGGTAAAACAGGCCTGTTCTGTGTTCAGGGTGACTGAGATGGACTCGGTCTTTCCACCCCACTTGCTGTCCATATTCCTGCTGGTCAGTTTGCTGCACAGAGAGTCCTGAGGGATCCCAAGCAGGAAGGATGGGAAGGCCAGAACTGAAGTACGCGCATAGCGTTACATGAGTGACTTGGAACGCCGAACTCGATGAATCGTGTTATCACTTACAGTCAGCACTCTCGACCACGGCAAAGTTGTTCTCTTCTCGGAAGTTGATGTTCCCTAAGTGGAGAATTGCTGCAACCAGCTGAAGGACTGAATCCTGATCTTCCGTGGACAGACCTACCACGGACATGGCACTCTGAGACAGACAGACTGATGAGACACTGGTAGACCCACAGACAGACAGACAGACGGACACAGGCAGGTAGACGGACCAAGGTGTCAGAAAATTCCTTTTTGTCATTGACATCTTCCACCGTAAACGTTCCTGATTGGTTGAGGTAGTTGTAGTAGTCAGGAGTGGTGACTCCAAGGTTCTGCCTCTGCTCCCCGCTCGTTCCCTCCAGCAGCTGAGGGCCACAGATCAAACTTCACGGGTCTGGGTACACAGACTGTTGGAGCTGCAGTACCTGGTAATAGATGTGGAAGTTCCTCTCTCCCGCATTTTGGGAAACCACGCGACTCTTTTCCAGCAGGAAGTTGGAGATCTTCCCTCCATCAGGAGCTCCTCCTCGGCTGAACTGGATCTCAAAGTACTTTCCCTGCGAGGAGAACACGTGTCATGCACGGGAGTGCTGTGTCTTTGTGCAGGGGAGCAGTGGATACTGACAAAGCGGCTGGAATTGTTGTTCCGGACCGTCTTGGCGTTCCCAAAGGCCTCCAGCAGGGGGTTGGACTGCAAGATGATGTCCTTGACATGCTGCACACACACACCAGAACTGCACCAGAATCCGAATGCTCCCACATCTCAAATGACATACCCTCTACTCACCTGCACCTTAGCTCCGCCCCCAGACACCTTGGACACATAGCTCATGATGTATTTGGCAGCCACAGTTTTCCCAGCGCCGCTTTCTCCACTGAAGAAAAACAGGAAGTCTTCATCAACGATCCTATCGAGCAAGTGTACTTTGGGAACCAAACCATCTTGGGTCGCTTCTAAGTTCTATTGTTCTCCTTCAAGACATTTAATCAAAGTCCCACCCACCTGATGATGACACACTGGTTCTCGTTGTCAATCATCATGTTGCGGTACACGTTGTCAGCCAGAGCGTAGATGTGAGGCGGGTTCTCATACTGGGCCTTGGTTTAAGCGAGGCGGTGTGACCAAACAACACATTACAATATATATTTGTGCATATGTGTGTTTGTTGTGTGTGTGTGGTACCGCTCCCTGGTAGAGTTCCACTTCTCTCTCAGTGAAATATGGAAGCTGTTTAAATGGATTCACGGAAATCAGAACCGGTCCAATGTAGGTCTGGAAAAAGCGAGTCAAGGTGGAAGCAGAACTAGAACCAGCTAAGCGAGTTGCATGCATGTGTGTGTGTGTGGTCAGGATACAAAAATGTAGTCATCCATGTATCTCTTTTTCAGGTTGTCCGTGATGGCATCTTCATTGATTTTGGACAAGAGCACCATGTCATCCACGCCGCTCACCTTGACGTTGTGAGCCAGCCAATGATATTGCTCCTTACTTCCCTGTGTGGGCGGGGCAAGCATATTCATTATTTTTGTTGACATTACACACACACACACAAACCAAACACTTTAGAAAAACCAATTAGGCTATGAGACCGTGTGGACGTATCGATACCATGTGGACATCTGGACACTGTATGTATAGACATCGTGACTGTATGTATAGACATCGTGAGGACATATGGACATACTGTACAGACACTGGGACCACGTATGGACACTGGGGATGTAAACACTGTGGACGTATGGACACTATTGACAAATACACACTGTGAGAAGATATGGACATCGTATGGACATATAGACACTGAGAATGTATGGACACTGAGGAGGTAAACACTGTGGACGTATGGACACTATTGACAAATACACACTGTGAGAAGATATGGACATCGTATGGACATATAGACACTGAGAATGTATGGACACTGAGGAGGTAAACACTGTATTGATGTACACAGACCGTGAGGACATATGGGCATCATGCGAACATATAGACACCATGTGGACATATAAACACCGTAATGACATATGGACACTATACAGACATATAGTCACCATAAGAAGATAGAGACACCTGAGGGATGTATTGACACAGTGAGGACATAGAAACATTACAAACACTGTGGACCCCATGTAGATGTATAGATACCGTGAATATCCATATACGCTATAACGACAACTCTTACTCAACTTTTACTTGCTGAAAATTAAAGTTAAAGGTCAAAGATTAAAGCAGATTTAGACGCTTTATGCTATGTCAGGAAATGTCAGCAGTACAAACAGGCGTGTCTCCTCCTGAATTCCCAGCATTTCAAAGTCCTGTTGGATCATGTCTGTGGGCATGAAACTGCAGGGTGTTGCAAACACTGCATGTCTGTGAGTGTGTGTGGATCATAGCTAGCATATGCTAACCCTCTTGTTGTTACAGTTTGCTATTTAGTCCTCAAGAGTTCCTTTTCTTTAGTACTTCTTATTCAACAAACTTATGATCCGAGTAACAACAGGAACCAGGAAACTGGTCCACAAGTTCTACACCAGATGGAGATACCAAAGCTAGAACTAGACTACAGGGAGAGAAATAAAGCCATTAACAGGTTGAGGGAGTGTCACTTATATTTGACTTACCATGTTTGCTCCACTCACTTCCTGTTTCAGGTGGATGTTGAAATGTGAAGGTGATCCACAAGAAACCAACTGAATCCAGGTCAGATAAATCCACTCAAGTAAATTTGAGTCCACATCAGTCCTCTTAGGTTCTGTTCATACAGTCGGTGCGGTTTAGAGCAGTGGTCTCCAGTCTCTGCAGGTGTAGACAGGTGAGGCCCTGCCCCCTCCTGCAGCTGCCTCTGATGGAATTCTGGGAAAGACAGACATGTTTTGGTACTGCTACCCCCTGCTGTCTGGATGAAATACCGTCACTCAGCAAAGTGTATTACTACCTTGTCTTGTCATGATCATCAGAACCTCGGCTTCCATCTCGCCTGAGCTGTGGAACCATGTGAAAGGTTTTGAACCCCTAAAGGACTATTTTTGTGTGTTATAAGAGATATCACCATGAAATCCAAAGTCTGTTGGCAAAGTCTGTTTACTACATTAAGTCATGAAATGATGCACATAAAACTGTAGTAACTTATCACCGACATCAGGTATTTGTTTTATGATGTTCGTAATCCCCAAGGGTAATTTCTTCTATTCCCCAGCAGTCTTGAATGCAGCACTGTCCTGCAGTCATATTTTAAAGGGAACACTTGACTTTCTGTGCTGACTTATTTCTGCTAAACAAAACAACAGCTGACCAATGTGTCATTTATAATCGAGACATAATTATGCTAATCATTTATGCTATATAACGCGACTATCTCTATAACATGGCGGCAATTAGGCCTTAAATCATGATCTTTGTTAAAATAAGATATCCGTCAATGTGACGCAAGAGGAGGCGGGCAGGGTTAGTGATCGACTTGTCATTGAACCAATAGGAGGCGAATATGCCACGAAACATTTGATTGACATAGGGAAAGGGGAACGGTCTAACCACAGAAGGCGGGGCTTATTGTCCAACATGGCGGTGTAGATGTGGTTCTTTGGCCTGTAGGGAGAAAAACGCTGTGAGAGCTCATTTCCCCACTTATTTTGTTTTGTTCTCGTGAACTTGGTGAAAAAAACACTCGTGCCCGAGATCGAACAAAATGGACATGAAGAAGAAGGTCAACTTGGAGCTGAGGGACAGAAGTCCAGCTGAGGTGCGTAACGGCGATGCCGCCAAAATTTATTTTCGTTGTCACTGAAGCTCCAGCTTCCAGCAATGAGACACATGAGGCGTAGAAGTAAACATGGACTCGAGTAAAATTAAAGTCCGATTCGTTCTTCTGGACCGGAACTTCGTTGGTAATGTGGCAACACGAGGGTTACGACGTAAATTATTAAAATTATACATACAACGCCACATTGTGAATTGTACCGAAGGAAATATTAAATGTAGTAAAAAGGCATGCGAGATCCGTTGCACCAGTGATATTACAATACAACGTAATACATTCCACGGCCCCTTTTTACAGGGGGTCCTGTAGAGGCGATGGGCTAATCACAGCAGGCGACACTATTATGGATGACCAAGTCCATCCTACCACAGTTAACATTGATCCGAGCTCGTTTATTGTTTACTCTTATGTTCGCGCCTTCCAGTCGACGTCACTTGTTTGAAAACCAGGCTGTTATTTGGCGCGCAAACACTGTGGCGCCAACGCCCACAGGCGCGTGCACGGGCGGAGTTGTGATGGTTTTCATGACGAGTGTCAACAATTCATTGCACTATTGTACATATTACTGTAATATCTTGTTGCATTCATAGAACAGACTGTTTATAATTTATATAATCTGCAATAGCCATACTCTAGTCACTCCATTGCAATACTGTACATATTACTGTTATTATATATTGTCACATCCATACTGTGCATACTGTTTATAATCTGTATAATCTACAATAGCCATATTATAGTCATTTATATCCCTGTACATATCCTCACTGTATTATAGTCATAGCCTGTTATAGTTTTTTTACATAGATCTGTCCATTTTTTTCTACATTTACTTACTAATAAGGTACTTATATAATTGCACTTCTGGTTGGATGCTAACTGCATTTTGTTGCCCTGTACCAGTGACATGAGCAATAACAATAAAGTTGAATCTAATCTAATCTAAAATTGTCCTATCATGCACGTTCACGCCGGCGGTGGCCAAATGTGACAGTTGTGTGTTTGTTGTTGTTGTCCCCGTGCAGGTGTCTATGCTGATGGTGGACGGGTGTCTTTCAAGCGATGGTGAGGTCCAAGGAGTGACTGAGGAGTTTAAAGGTCTGGAGGTTCTCAAGATGATCAATGTGGGCCTCACATCGCTCTCCAAACTACCATCACTCCCCAAACTACACAAGGTGAGCCCTCACATCCTGTTCCCATAATGCATTTCTGCCTAGCACCTTCACATGTGTGTGTGTGCTTTTTAGCTGGATGTAGGCGATAACGCCATCAGTGGTGGTTTGGAGTCACTGGCGGAGAAATGTCCCAATTTGACTGACATCAACCTGAGTGGAAACAAGATTAAGGAGTTGGGCGCTATCGAGGCTATGGTGGGTCAGACATTAGTGAAGAATAAAGATAATTATAAATAAAGATAATAAAGTTTTAGTTAGCAACTTGGCTAATGCGGTAAGCTAATGAATTGTGTTCTTGCAGAAAAATCTGAAGAACCTGAAGACGTTGGACTTGTTCGGTTGCGAGGTGACCAAGCTGGATCACTATAGGGACGACGTCTTCCGCCTGCTGCCTCACATCACGTACTTGGATCGCTTTGATCGCCACAACAACGAGGCATCTGACTCAGATTACGGTATTTATCACGTGTCTTCGTACCCTAGTCATATGTAGGGTCTATAGTAGAGGTCTACACGGCTGTACTTTTCCTTGGCCGCCCCGCCCCACATCCGTGGCACGACAGCCACAGCCGTCCACAGCCGTGGTGAGATTTGAGCGGCCAGCTGTCAGCCGGCTGAACAAGTGCAAAAATTAAATGATCTCTTTTCAGCTCAAGATAGTATAAAATGTGAGAAAAAGATTATATAAGGAAGGATTATGGACAATATAGATGACCTTTCAACAAACAAATGAGGCTATCAATATTTTTTTTATATTTTCTTGAGATTTCTTCAGCCCGCCCCGTTAGCCGAGGAGTCCGGCCAGCCGTGGGGCCAGTCGCTCCGTGTAGACCTCTAGTCTGTAGTCGTTGCCACGCTGAGTCGGGTGTAAAAGTTGACTTTGCATTTCAGACCAGCATGATGATGCCGATGATGTCTCGGAGGAAGATGAGGAAGAAGTGGGGCTGTCCTACCTGATGAAGGACGGAATCCAGGTGAGTCGACTTCTCCTACATCCACACAAATGCATCACAACCTTTGACCCACTTAATGTTGGGAGTTTAGGACGAGGAAGACGACGGTGACTACGTTGAGGAAGAAGATTATGAGGAGGATGAAGAAGATTATGGTTTGTATTTTTTTTTTTAAAGTCCCATCAACAAAAAGGGAAGCGCGAAGCATTGAACGCATCATAGCAAGTTGGTTACCAATTTCTATCTTATCTCAGACGAAGACGCGGTCCAAGGGGAGAAAAGGAAGAGAGATGACGATGATGACGGAGATGATGATGATGAATAGTTGACGACCCCGCCCACCATTTGGTGGCTCCGCCTGCTCAGAGGAACAGTGATCAGCTGGTCCTGGTCTGTGTGGGTCCTGGTCTGTACATAGGACTTTGAAACTTTGTCCAGTGAATTTTTTAAAATGTTAGTTTTATGGCAGCACCGTGTGAGCACGTTAACATTGTTTTGGAATAAAAGCGAAAGAATAAATTCTTATTGATTTGTTTATCAAAGCAAAAATTTAACCGCACTGCGGTTGACATGCATTTAAAGTATTTAATATATTTATTCTATTATAAAACTATTCAACGCTCCTTTGACCGTTAAGCCTTGTAGTGCTAACATTCACAGTTGAATCTTCATTAGCTTAGTATAACAATATTTTGACCTTTATTGACCCCACCGACATGACAGACAAACGATCAAACCAGGTGACCGTGTCTTCATGGCACATGAAAACACGGCGAGCTGGATGCGTCAGGTTCAGGCTGATGCCGACCTGTGAGGACCTGTTTTCCACCAAGTCTTAACATTTTTCCATACGGGTGCAAAAAGTGCAACAAATTTGTCCAAAAAAAACATCTAGTTCAGGTTTTGAATGCTGCTTGTTCAGGTTCTGTTCCTCTGACTCTGTTTAGTGCTGAGCTGTCCAGTTGTCGGTACAGTTCCCTGAGCTCCTTCACCTCCTCCAGCACCTCATGAGCCTGGTCTAGGGCTTCCACTGCCTCCTTAAGGAGTCTCTCTGCTTTTGCTGTCATCTCCTCTGCCTTCCCGGCCTCGCCTTCTGGTCGGTCCCGTGTCACCAAAAGGAGCTGCTCCGTCTGTGCCAGTTTGAAGCTGATTAGCTCCTGCAGGCGGCTGATTGGAGCCGCGGCACTTGGGTGAGGTGTCAACGTAGTCCGGTTTTTCTCCGAATGGCCCAGGATCTCGTCCATGGAGGCGCAACGATTCTTATCTGTTGCCGACCCAGATGTCCAGCTGGTATCCATTTGCTCCCAGGCCACTGCCCCCTCCCGAGGAAGACTTTGTGACTTCCCAGAGGCATTGGCAGTCCTGCTGAAGACAGCTCCTTCAGTTCTGGACCGGTGACAGTTTGAGGGTGACTGGGATTTTTCTGTGTTGACCCGACAGCCGTCGCAGTTGTCAGGTGGTGCCGAAATGTCCTCCTCCTGAATTAGGTCTAAAGTCATCATTCCATCTGAGGAGGATGCCTGGAAGACAGAAGACATCTGTTGACACCAGTCAGAAAGACAAAATATAAAAGTTTGAAACCCACCCCCCCGGCCATGTAGTCACCATACATCACCAAGCGACAAGATGACAGAGGCGTACATCGTTAACGTTCATACCCCAGGTATCTACGTTCATTTGTGGATTGATCCGCCTAGTCCTACAACACAACTAAACAGGAAGTTGAGACTGACCACAGCAAGCAGGTGACCTCTGGTTGGTAGACGCCGGTTGTGAGGAATCTTTGCTCGGTCTCGGGTCAGGTGACACAGGTAAGCTTCTTCTACTGTCACCTGCAATGCGGAACAACAACATTGTATGGATTCACTAGTACTTCCTGTTAAAGCCTGACAGTGTCACAACCATGTTTGATCTTCTAAATGTACATGAACAATCATTAAGGTCTGAAGAGTTCAAAGTCACGTTGGCAAGAGTAGTGTAACCCATGGCATGGTACCCTCCTACTTATGCACCTGGACCACGCCTTACTCGGGACTACCTGTCCAGTGCCAGTTATTGTTCAATTATTTTGGGCCATCATATATCACCATAGTTCATACTTAATTTTACCTCACCATATTTCAACGTTTGTGGTCCAGTAGTTGCATAATGTATTTTGTAGCAGTTTGTCCACGTCATATACAGTGGTGTGAAAAAGTATTTGCCCTATTTTTGCACGTTTGTCACACTTAAATGTAATAACTTGCAATGAGTCTCTTACAGCGCTGTGAAGGAATTTTGACCCACTCATCTTTGCAGAATTGTTGTAATTCAGTCAATAAAGAGTGTTTTCCAGCATGAACCGCCATCTTAAGGTAATACATATCCCAGTGTCTCAGTAGCATTCAGGTCAGGACTTTGACCAGGCCAATGCAAAGTCTTCATTTTGTTTTTCTTCATCTATTCAGAGGGGAACTCGCTGTTGTGTTTTGGATCATTGTCCTGCTGCAGAACCCAAGTTGGTTTCAGCTTGAGGTCACCACCAGATGGCCGGACATTCCGGGCATTTTTCCTCAGGGTGTTTTGGTAGACAGTAGATTTCATGGTTCAATTTATCACAGCATGTCTTCCAGGTACTGAAGCAGCAAAACAGTCCCAAACCTTCACACTACCACCACCATATTGATATTCTTTTTCTGAAATGTTTACTTTTATGCCAAGTGGAATGAGACACACCTTCCAAAAAGTTACATTTTTGTCTCGTCATTTTTGAGTCTTAATGTTCTTTTTGTTCAGCAGTGGCTTTTTTCTGCCTTAGTAATAGATCGTTTCATTTAAACACTGCACTTTGTGTTCAGTTGTGTTGTCATTGACTAATATTTAAATTAGCTTGATCTGAATCATAGACTGCACGGCGGCCTAGTGGTTAGCACGCAGACCTCACAGCTAGGGGACCAGAGTTCAATTCCACCCTCGGTCATCTCTGTGTAGAGTTTGCATGTTCTCCCCGTGCATGCGTGGGTTTTCTCCGGGTACTCCGGTTTCTTCCCACATTCCAAAAACATGCTAGGTTAATTGGTGACTCCAAATTGTCCATAGGTATGAATGTGAGTGTGAATGGTTGTTTGTCTATATGTGCCCTGTGATTGGCTGGCGACCAGTCCAGGGTGTACCCGGCCTCTCGCCCAAAGACAGCTGGGATAGGCTCCAGCACCCTCGCAACCCTCGTGAGGGAAAAGCGGTAGAAAATGAATGATCTGAATCATTTAAATGCGGGGAAACATGCAAAAATAAAAAATCAGGAAGGAGGCCCACACTTTTTCCACACCACTGGATACTGGAAATAGTTTTCCTTTCAGACAAACACATCACATATACAATATGTATTAGATCTTCTATTCCCATAAACATACTGTAAATTGTCAACTCCCCAAACACATCACATAAAAATTAATTTGTCTGTTCCCATAAACACGTGTCACAAACTTTGACAGTTAGTTTGTCCATTCACATAAACCCATTACATATCTATTAGTTTGTTCATTCCTATAAACACATCAGGAGGTGCTGGGAGAGTTGATGTTGTTGTGTGTGTGTGTGTATATATACCTCATCCAGGATTCGGTTCTTGGCTCGAGTGATGGCAACATTGAGCACACCGATCCAGGACTCTTTGTCTTCTGGACTCACTGCCAGGAAGAGGACATTAGGAACCTGCAGCATACATGATGCAAATAAATAATCATAAATTGAATGCGTGTTTGCCGGCCCATGTAAAGTTCTGCTTGTGTGTGTGTATATACCTCATTCCCTGGCGAGCAGCGCTGAAGTCGGAACTTACTGTGGTTCTTCTTGCTTCGACTTTTGTTGTTCCTCATTTCCTCACAGCGCTCAAAATCACACAGGTCCAAAACCTCATCAGCCACTTCCTTCCCCTACAGAATCAGAGGTTAGAATGAAGTATCATAACAACGATGAAAACTATCTACTAGCCATCACACTCTCGCTCTTACACACACACACACACATTATCTCCATAGAAACAACATCAATTATTAAACAGCTTTAAATGGACACATTTCCTGGGAGGCCACGCCCCTTCACAGTGACCTTTCATCTCTAGTTTAAAAATAGGGCTCACTAGAGTCATATGTTTTATCATGGTACATACAGTATGTATATGTATATATATGTACAGTCTGTAAACAGTATACACAATACATATATGTACAGTATGCAACATTATTTACAGTATATCTTATACACACAACTTTATTTGATGACACATTTGATAATGTAAACTGCCACCAAGGTTCTACTAGAATCATCTGGACCACATGAAGGTTCTTGGTTCTCGAGTCATTGAGCGGTGACACCTGAGCTGTATGTGTGTGTGTGTGTGTGTGTGTGTGTGTGTGTGTAACGTGACTCTGCCAAAGAAAGTGCATACAGTGTCTGCAGTTCAGACCAGAGTCAGGACCATGTGGACCAGGACCGCAGTGCTGTGTACAATAAATGGTCCTGTGCCTTTAAATGTGATGACTGTTACCGAAGTGGTCAACACTTGGGCCAGCTGGTCAGGTGACAGCTGCCAGTCAGCTGTTAGCCACACCCTCACACCCACCTCCTTCTCGCAGATGATTAGTTGATCCCCCTTCAGCACTATGAAGCGGTTCTTCCAGATCTCTCTGAAGATTCCTTTGCCACAAAACTTTCTGACCCAGCCCACTTTCTCAGGCTGGCCAGGCTGCCACTCCGGCTCGTGTGGACCCTGACGCAGGAAACAGGAAGTTGATCAATTACCTGGTCATTGAAGAACAATAACTGTGGATGTAATAGTCTCATATTGCTCCATAATTAACATTAAAAAGATGATTTATTGATACTAACATTCGTCTTTCTAATGTAAAAAGTGTCACACTCAAAGCACGTATTAAATAGGCATGATGTTTATTTGAAATAGGAACTCCATACATAAACAATGTTAGCACTGTCTTATTTTGAAAAGCGGAAGCTGGGTATAGGACGTCGTGTTCAAAATTAAATCTAATACTTAAACATTTCGTTTGTCGAGCTTCTTTCTGTCCTACTTTTCTCTTTCATCTTGTGTCAAATAGTTTCTGTCGGTACCGGTACAATCGAACACTCACCCGAGTCGGTAAGTGGTTCTTTTTCATTGTGACGGCTGTTTGTCCACTAAGTCCGTTATGTGTCCACAGCGAAGCTGCTTAAAAAGACCCCAAGTCCGCCATCGAGCAGCTAAAACGTCCTTCGACTAATCGCCGATCTTCCACGTCTCTTCTGCCGGACTCTAATGTCTTGTGAGCGGACAGCAGACGCTCCAGCACTCGGTGTCCGGTTACTCAACCCCCCCACCGTCATCATCTTCACAATCACCCCCTCTCCTCTTCCTCCTGCTGGCTCAGCGGCTCCTCGGCAGTCCAATAGCGCCCCCTACTGCTGAAGCTGGTCTCGCATGTTCCTAATATAGTGGCCATAGTGTGACGTTGAACGATTAGAAGGAGCTGTCAATCAAGGTTGCATCTCTTAATGGGACGTTGTGCACGTGCACACATCGAGTCAATGACTCCATTGTTCTATTCTATTGCTATGGTAGCCAGCTGTCAACAGAACCAACACTTGACTTGACACCCCACAAACCACCTGTGACCCCACTTTCGTAGATGCTAATGCCAAGTGGGATGAAATCTAACACCTTTTAACATAAGTGTCATGTTTTTTTCTATTTTTTTAGTGATAGCTGCTGTGGCTATCAAATGATTTGATTGTTTATTGAGATTATTGACGTGATGCTATGTACTGTTAAACTCAGAGTTTAGCAGGTTTCTTTTAATCCAACCAATCGCATACTCTCTCGCCACAGCCTGCTTGCCACCTCGTCGTCCCGCCCCTCCGGCGCTGCCTCCTTCACGGCGCAGTCACTGAAAAGAAGCAGGAATCACATTGAGGACAAAACAAATTAGCCAGTTTACAAGCCTCTCCGCCCCTCTCACACCTGAAGTAGCTCCCTGATTGGCCCTCCAGGCCTGGCGTCACGGCACAGTACAAGCTGGTCTGGCAGCCCTGCCAAGGCGTCTTCATGAACAGGAGCGAGGGCAGCCTCAGGATGGCTCCCAAAAAGGGGAACCAGCCTTCAACGTGGCGGCTCAGCTCAGTCCGGATCACACCCGGATGCAAGCAGAATGACGACACTCCAGAACCTGGTGGAAGCCACGCCAGAGAGATGTCACCTTTATGTACGTGCAAAGGTTGCTTTCAAACAGCAAATATTCCACCAAGGAACCTACTCAGTTCTGTTACTAGAACCTTAATCCCTCCATGCCATCACATCATTTGATATACAGTGGTGTGAAAAAGTGTTTGCCACCCTGGGGCGCATTGATACACATACTTAAGCTAGTTCCGTCAAAAGCAGCGGCATAGATACAGCATCAACTCTTACGATGTCCGCTCTCCTTGGGATGGCTGTGTCTTCCAGCATAAGACATTTGATCCGGTCCTCATGTAAAAAATGCTGACGGCAAACGAGCATCTTGTTGAGTCTTTGTAGTGAAATTGAGAGCTACATATCCACTCTTCGGTCTGTGAATGACGCCAAGACTAGAGGTTATAGTGACGGGTCTTGTTAGTCCGCCAGATAGGAATAGCTCTTTATATCACTGTAGCTTGGTTAATATACAGTTATGTAAATGGAACACTTTTCCGTTTTTTTATAGTTTTTTTGTGAGGGCTTTAGCGTCAAAATTATTTCCCATGACGTCCGTTGTTAGCTTGCTCATATAAACTTGTTTTTTCTTGTTGTTTCTGTGCTAGAATGCACAGAACAGGGAAAGAAATATGTGTAAAATGGGCAAAATTCCCCAAAAGTGCAGGTCCCCTTTAAGGGAGAACAAAAATCCAAACCTACATGGATGAAAAAGTAATCCGTCCCACCCCAGAAAGAAAGCAGTTGAGCTCTATCAGAGTGGAAAAGGTTAATAAAGCCATTTGGGACCACAGTGAGAGCCATTATCCACAAATGGCAAAAAACATGCAACAGTGGTGAACCTTCCCAGGGGTGGTCGGCCAACTGTCCATCCATGCATTTTCTATACCGCTTTTCCTCATGAGGATTGTGGGCATGCTGGAGCCTATCCCAGCTGTCTTCGGGCGAGACACAGGGTACACCCTGGACTGGTCGCCAACCAATCACAGGGCACATATAGACAAACAACCATTCACACTCACATTCATACCTATGGACAATTTGGAGTCGCCAATTAACCTAGCATGTTTTTGGAATGTGGGAGGAAACCGGAGTACCCGGAGAAAATCCACGCATGCACGAGGAGAACATGCAAACTCCACACTGTGCTGTGGGTGGAATTGAACTCGGGTCTCCTAGCTGTGAGGCCTGCACGCTAACCACTCGGAGGCCGTGCAGGCCGCCAGCCAACCGATATTCTTTCATTCATTTTCTGCCGCTTTTCCTCACGAGGGTCGCTGGAGCCTACCCCAGCTGTCTTCGGGCGAGAGGCGGGGTACACCCTGGACTGGTCGCCAGCCAATCACAGGGCACATGTAGACAAACAACCATTCACACTCACATTCATACCTATGGACAATTTGGAGTCGCCAATTAACCTCGCATGTTTTTGGAATGTGGGAGGAAACCGGAGTACCCGGAGAAAATCCACGCATGCACGGGGAGAACATGCAAACTCCACACTGTGCTGTTGGTGGAATTGAACTCGGGTCTCGTGGCCGTGCAGGCCGCCAGCCAACCAATATAATAATATTTATATTTTTTGATTACCTGAAAAATTTAAGTGTGAAAATGCAAGCAAAAAACACTTTTTCAAACCAACGAATATGTCATATTGTGACATTGGGAAACATGGAAGGAGTCAATGTGTGTGTATGTGTGTGTGTTGATGACCTCGAAGGCGTCGTGCAAGTTCTCTACTGAAGAGCACATTGGCGAGCTTGCTCTGCTGGTAGCTCTCCAGCGAACTGTATGGCCTCTTGGTGAAGAATAAGTCATCAAAGTTGATGCGACCTGAGGGTCAAATAAAAAAAAACGCTCAACAATGCGTCACGGAAACAGCAGAAGCTTTGAGGACAAAGGTCATACCGCCCCGATGGGCGATGGACGAAACGGTGACCACTCGGCTGGGGGCGGAGCTCTTTAGTTTATGAAGCAACAGATTGGTCAGAAGGAAGTGAGCCAAATGATTGACAGCAAATTGAGTCTCAAAACCATCCTCCGTCAGCCATTTTGGACACATCATCACCCCTGAAGACAGAGGGGACAGTGAGACAGATGTCACAAAGACAGACAGACATACTCCATGTACCAGCATTGTTAATGAGGATGTCCAGTCTGTCCTCGCTGTCCAAAAAGTCTTTGGCAAACTGTCTGACTGAGTAGAGCGAGGCCAGGTCCAAATGTCTGATCACCACGTTCCCATTTCCCGTGGACTTGCGGATCTCTTCGGCAGCTCGCTCGGCTCGCGCCAGGTCCCTGCACGCCATCACCACGCGCGCTCCTGCGGGGGGGATTTATTTTGTAATCAGCTCACAGAGAATTACACAGCTTCCTGTCAACTCTGACCTGTGTGATGTCACCATGCTCACTACGCAGTAGTTATCAGCCTTTTCTCAGTAAAGTACCTCTTTAACAAGGACAAAAAAACACCACTATCTGATTTATTACTGTCCACACAAAAAACAAAAAAAATATTTAAATACATATAAAATAACTTCAATTGTAAACAAAGAAATAATACATTTGTGCATTTATTTAATATGATTTTTTTTCTGGATGGGCTCCCTCATGCACAATAAAGCTTGAATGTTCTAGATTGTTCATTCATTCATTCATTCATTTTCTACCACTTTTCCTCACGAGGGTCGCGGGGGTTGCTGGAGCCTATCCCAGCTGTCTTTGGGCGAGAGGCGGGGTACACCCTGGACTGGTCACCAGTCAATCACAGGGCACATATAGACAAACAACCATTCACACTCACATTCATACCTATGGACAATTTGGAGTCACCAATTAACCTAGCATGTTTTTGGAATGTGGGAGAAAACCCACGCATGCACGGGGAGAACATGCAAACTCCACACAGAGATGGCCGAGGGTGGAATTGAACCCTGGTCTCCTAGCTGTGTGGTCTAACCACTAGGCCGCCGTGTCGCCCTAGATTGTTCATATATTTGTAATAAGCAAGAATCTTAAGTACCCCTGGAGTTCCTCCACGTACCCCCATTGAGAAAAAGTGCTTTAGATGACGACTAGATGGACACTTCCTGCTTGACCTAACAAAGATGGATGCCCGCTCACCTCGCCGCGCCAGCTCTCTGCATGTCTCCTTGCCAATGCCCGTGTTGGCTCCCGTCACCACCACCGTCTTCCCATCATGACGCTCCCAACTGTAACACACTCCACCTGCAATCCACCTGCGCACCACGGCCACACCTGAACACACACACAGGCAGGTGGTGATGAGAGGAGGATGGATGGTGACATTGGAACTTGCTCATGAAAAGATCATCTCACATATTAAAAATACGCCCAGCAGCGCCCCACCACGGACCAGCACACCCCCTCTATCCTCCTCCACCGTTGCCTCTGCCCCACCGGACCATGGCAGCACCAGAAAAGCAGCACCAGTCCCAGCCCTCATGGCGCAGGTACACAGAGTGCTGCAGGGGGCCGAGCCGGGGAAGGACAAGGAGGGGGCCGGGCCAGATTAAATCTGATTACATAGGATTAAAAAAAACACACACACACACACTTACCACATTACTTCCTGCCAAAGGGCGGATGCAGCAGTCATGTGACTAAGACAGAAACAACTTTATCTATTTGACCCTTTGAACTATGTCACATGACATATAATTTGTCCAATGGTTTTCAAAAGCCCACCCCTTCTCCACGTGTCATTTTAGGAATTCAAAAAATACATATACATCACCTTGACCCATTCCATTAATGATTCCATAGCAAAATTAGTCTTGCTCTAATTTTATTATTCGACGTCCGGCTTCTTTGTGACGTCACGGCTTGTTGCACCGCCCAGAGGCCAAACAATAAAACCAACATGGCGGCTGACCAGTGCGTTTCTTCTGTCGCTTGTTATTTTCCTCTTATTACATATAGTTTTTAACGTAATCTCGAAGTCTAACTCGGTCCAATTAAATGAAAATACACCCCGGACCTAAGCACAATTACTGCCATGCCACCTTTAAAGGAAATGACGTACGTGGAACGTGAACAGGAACCACTCTACGGTACAAACACAAAAATTAACCGGAAGTTCCGCCCCTGGACTGTCGTCTTCTGTCGAACCGAGGCGCGCTCGTCCATATTCTGTTGTCTTGCTTCACATTCCCAAGCAGGTAAGAAAGGTTCGGTTTGGCGAAGCCCCACCAGGTACACGTCACTCACAGAGCCGTACAGAGCATTTAGGCAGCTCTCAGTGCACCGGGGTGGGCGGTGCTTGAGAAGTCGAATGCACCGCAGCTAGCACAGTGTGCTGCAGCGCACCAAGAGGAGCAGGTCTTCCATTTCTTTTTGCATTACCTAGACCCTCCTTTTCGTCATTTGGTACGCACGGTCTCGTCGCCGGAACGAGTGAGCAAAGAATCAGAAAAAAAGGGAGTGATGTGTTTCTGCGCCCTCTGCCGGACATGGTTGTTAACAGATGCAGTTATGGACAACTCCTAGAATGCTCTGTACAATATAATGCTAACAAGTGATACACCATAATTCCTTGCAACAAAAAAAATCTATTTTTGAGGAGGATGTCATGATGCCGTCTGTGGTTTTGTAGCAACATGGACACAGAGTTGTTTATGGAGTGTGAGGATGAGGAGCTGGAACCATGGCAACAGGTGGATGACAGCGTGGAGGAAGACGACGTTGACTATTGTAAGTCAGACACACCCACACTCACACTCAGGCGTGTCTTCAATGGGGGGGATTGCTGTGTGTTCTTGCAGCTCCTGAGACTCCTCCCACCTGCAGTGGTACCTCCATCACACCTGCTCCAGGTGAGAGTGAGTAATTGTGTGCATACATGAGTACGCGTCACAGTAATTCACTCTGTCTTTGTCTTCCTCAGCGTCGTCATCACCATCACTGATGCCACCTCCTCTTCCTCCCTCCTCTTCCCCTGCCACACCCCTGGTCTCTCAGACCCCTCCCCTCATCTTGACACAGACAAATAGGGGGGCACTCCTCCTCCCGGGCACTTCTGCTACAGCGGCGCCCATTCTATTAACTGCACAGGTAAACAAATGCATGTTAGCATGTTAGCCTAAGGTCACATGCTTGTCATTCCCCTGTAGGCTTTCCCTCTGCAGACCATGAGGCCTGGTACTTCTCTGGTTCTGAACCTGCCATCGGCTCAGTCAGTCCCGCCCCTCACCCTGATACACAGTAGGTGGAGCTATTCTTCTGAATCATGAATAAATGTGCTTATTTTTTGGATTGATGACACTTCCTGTCCGCACAGGCCCACCGCTTGGTCCGTTGGTGCGACCTGGCGTGGGCGTGTCCTCTGTCCTCCCCCAGACCAGGCTCTCTTCCACGCTCACAGGAGTTCCCACTGAGCCCGCCTCCGTGCATCTACCCACTGCGATGACCATCCAGCCCAGCAAGGCGGGTCATGGTAGGTTGTTGTTTGGGGGTGTCATATGACTTAAGTTGATTGATTGATTTGATGTTTTCTTTTTTTTTTTTTTTAGTGAGCCCACACATTTCTCAGGTGGGTGGGGCCAAAGCCTCAGAGTCACCAGGCTTGGCCAATGCGATGCCCCCCCGCAGCAGCATGAGTATGCCTCCTTACTATTACATGTGGCACCGCATCAGAGTATTGAAGCAAAAATGGATCTGATTGTTTTTGTGTGTGTCACATGACTCAGCAGCGCCTGGCTCCTCCCCTGTGAAAGTGCCCTCCCTAAGCAGGACATCAGACCCAACCCCGGGACGCCCCAAGGTGGTCCTGAGTGTGGATGAGTTCTACTATGGCACACTGGAAGGGACCCAAGGTCCAAGGAAGCCAAACCCCCTGGGAGCCAAAGCCTCCAGCTTTACCTGCCAAGTCTGCTCCCACCCTGTCAACAACAACCTGAGGTGGGAGTGCATGCACATACGTAATGTGCAACTGCTGTTCTATAAAAGAGGTGATGTTAGTCACATTGGAAAAGTCACACTACACACACAAGTGTTGGTTGCACACACAGGTTGGTGCAACACACGCTGCAGCACTCTCCGCTGATACGAGGAGGAGACGTGAAGAAGCTGTGCACGTTCTGTTTTCGACAGTTTTCCAATCCCACTCAACTGCTGAGCCACCGGGAGCTCGTACACGGCTCTGCCCCTTCCTCAAGTAAATTTGAACAAATGCCTTCACGTGTTGTGGCGTGTGCTTGACCACGTGTCTTTTCTCCGCAGACACATGTCGCATATGTGAGTGGTCTTTTGACAATGAGTCGGCCTTCCTGAACCATATGAGGTCCAACCACAAACCAGGAGAGATGCCCTATGTCTGCCAGGTAGACCTCTGACCCTTGCTCCGTCCAGCCATGCAGATTATTATTATTATTATACGAGCACTGTGACAATCCTCAGGTGTGTTCCTATCGCTCGTCCTTCTATTCGGACGTCCTGCAGCACTTTGCTAGCTTCCACAGAGACTCGCACTGCATGCTATGCGTCTTCTGCCTGAAAGTGACGAGGAACGTGGCGAGCTACCAACAGCACGTTCTGCGCCACAAGGTACACGTTGCACGCATGAGCGCATTGTGTGTAAGTCCCGGTCGTTCACCAGCATGTGTCCCATGTTTCTCAGGTGAGTCAAGCCTTCCACTGCAGCAGGTGTCGCCTGCAGTTTGTCTTCCTCAAGGACAAAACACAGCACAAGCTGGAAAACCATCACAGCGTCCGCCGACCCGCCAAACTTGAAGGTCTACCACTGGGGTCAAAGGTCAGCTTGCTGTTCCGTTACATCAGCAGGGGTTGTGCCCGGCAAGTCGTCACTGACTGCTATTTGCAGGTGACCATTCGGATGTATAGCAGGAAAAGGCCACCTATGACGTTGGTCGGGGGCGGTGCCCACCTCCTGCAGAACCCCTCCTCCCTCATCCAGCCAATCAAGATCAAGACGGAGCAGCAGAATTCTTCGACCCTCAGGAGCCTGTCCCAACCTCCCCAGTCGCCCCCCGTGAGGCCTGCTAGTGTCCCGGCCGTCAGGTGCGTGCTTACGTCTATATGACTTCCATGTATGTCAGTCTCATAAGTGTAACTGTGCATTTTTGACAGGTTGGTGTGCTTGGAGTGTGGAAGCGAGGCTTCGGACCTCCCCGCCCACTTTCCCACACACGTGCGTTGTCTGCTGTGTGCTTATAGCAGCTGCTGCTCCAGAGCCTACGCAGCCCACATGATCCAGTAAGAGCACACCCACTGTCCTGGTATGGGCGGGGAGGTCCTCATTGGGTTCACCCCATTGCTTGATATGTGGTCTGATTGCAGCCACCACGTGCCGCGTTCCAAAGGTGAAGCTCTTCCTCTGCATCGTCTGCCTCCCCCTTGGTGAGACTCCCATGATTGGATTGGGGCGTGACATCAATACTCCACCTTCTCTGTTTTTGGTCGCCCGGAATCAGGATGTAGTTCATCATGTCAAGGTATTGTTGTGTTTCAGTCCTTTCATCCTGCGGTGTTCCTGCTGTGACTTCACATCACCGTTTGCGGATAAGATGGCTGAGCACCTTGTGGTCAACTCGGAGCACCGTACTGTCACCTGTCACTCCAGGCGTGAGTTCCTTCAAATGTTCACATTCACATTGTTTCCTTTCTTCAGATCATTCCGTTAACTGTGTTTAGACTGCTCTTGTAATCATCTTGTAATAATTTCTCAAGGTACACTAGTGTGCCGCGGCCCAGTGGTTGAAAATCACTGATTTAAGCAATAAAATGAGCAAACACTGTTGTTTTGCTGACATGTATACCTCTTGACAAGTATTCCTTCTTTCCAGTCCACGCTGAGCTGGATATCCACATATCTTCAAATGATGAGCCACCGCAGTCAGCTGAGGAGGAGAAACCAGTCCAGAATGAGGACTGGAGGTCCGTGGATTGTTGGAAACAGCCTTTGGAAAACCCCCAAACCAAGACTTGCATACGTCCCTTCACAGAGACCAGCGGACCTCACCACTCCCTGCAGGGGAACGGTGAGGCCATCGATTACTTCAACCTGGTGTTCCCTGCAGCACTCGTAGAACTGATCATGACCGAGACCAACACCCATGCAAAGATCTGCCGTTACATGGGCTTTGGATGCCCAGACTGGGTTCCGGTCACCACCCGTGAGATCAAAGGTTTCATTGGCTTGTGCATCCTCATGGGAATTCAGAACCTTCCTGAGCTGTCTCAGTACTGGTCCTCCAGCGACCACGACAACAGCCACACTTTTCACAGCACCATGACACTGGGACGCTTCAAACAAGTGGCGTCCAACATTCGAATGGGAAGCTTTGCCACGAACGAGCATCGCCGCACCAGCAACCCAAACGACTCACTGCACATCTTTAGGCCAATGCTCGACATCCTAGGCAGGTCAATGTGGGACGCTTATCGGCCAAACTGCTGCCTGACTATCGACAGAGCACTGTTACCCCGTCTGGAGGGAGACGGAGGCCTTGGCACAGGGGATTCCAAGAGCCAGCCTCAAGTGTGGCTGCTGTGTGACTCCAAGTCCGGCTACTGCCATCGCTTCTTCATTCAAACTAGCGAGAACTGGAAGCAGGAAGTGGGATTCAGCGTGGTACCTGAGCTGGTAAAGGGTCTGGAGGACAAGCACCATCAGCTCTACTTAGCCAACTCACTCGCATCAGTCCCGCTTGTGAAGAACCTCTTAGAGCAGGGTATTTACTCCTCCAGCTCCTTCCCACCTCCCAGCCGCATCCTGCCCAGAGGGTTGTGGCAGGACGGGCAGCTGAGCAAACCGGGGGACTTCTTACAAAGAAGGCTTGGCGCCTTGCTAGCTACACGCTGGAAGGACACCAAGGAGATGGGCTGCCTGTCTACCAATGCCGATGTGGGCGAAGTGGACACTGTGTGGAGACGGTCTCAGACCAAAGTGGGCGGCTTAGATCCAATGAATCGGCCCATGGCCTTCCGTCTCCTGCAGGAGAACATGCGAGGGGTGGATATTTGCAAGCAGCTACTGGCCTGCAACCCCCTTGGCGGCATCCTGCAGGATCGACACTGGCGCGGTCTGTTCTGGTTTATGGTCAACCTCAGTGTGGTCAACTCCTTCATCGTGTTGCGCGAGAGCCGAAAACGGAACCCACCAGCCTGGGTGCAAAATGGTCTCTTCACACAGGCCAACTTCCGAAAGCAACTGGGCTGCCAGCTTGCCAAGTGTGCACAGAGGTTGTCAGAGACCACCAGCTGGCGGCGTACCCCCAAGGTAGAGAGGACAGATGAGGCCGTTCAACAACGACACAGGATGGCGAAAATCAGCGTCGGCCCGAAGAGATGCCGCAACTGTAACATAAAGAACATTCGCCACGAGAGCGTCTTTGGCTGCGTGGCGTGTCGGGTCAACCTGTGCAAGCAGCCACAGTGTTTCTGGGAGTTTCATGGCCTGTCGCCTCTCAATAAAGGTAGGTTTTGGCTCTCAACAAGGTCATCTGAAGATCCATTTGCTGCTAAAAGTTGTCGTTGTTCTCAACAGGCTCAACAAAAGTGGGGTTCCTCAGGAATGCACAAAGGTAATTGAATCATGTTAAATTGTTGATGTGCCATCTTGGTATTTGCTGACGCTTTTTTTCCTGTTCTGCAGCGGAGAAGTCGAGGCTGCAGAGGTTCAAGACCATATGGCCCCAGTGGAGGACATGGACTCCTCTGAAGATGAGGAACTGGATGAGCTGGAGGAAAGTAAATGTATAAAGGAGGAAGAACCCTTGTCTCCCTCACCAGATCCAGAAGATACTTGCATGCAGTCGGCTGATTCCATCCCCCAAGAACAGAAAGACTGCCTTTCGCCGCATCAGCTGAGGGTCACTCTGCTAGCTTTGTGTGGTGGACTTCACCAAGCTTCACATGTTTTTTCTACTGAGCCAAACCTTATCCGTTCCTGGTTGAAGGAGGCCAGGAAACATCTGACGCAAAGGACGCAGCACGTGCACAGTGAAGGCGAGGAGAGCATGGTGGCGTGGGTGCTGAGCCAGCGAGAGCAGCAAGTTCCCATCAGCGAGAGCAGTCTCTTTCGGGAAGCGTCCATGCTGAAGAAGAATGGAGCATTTGACTACACCTTCCGAATCTCGCACGACTGGGCCGTACGCTTCATGCTTCAGTACAGACTTGGCCCATCCTCTGCGAGGAGGATGTCAACGCTGGATCGTTTGCTGCCGCAGTCTTTGGAAACCAAAATCCGATCTTTTAGGGAGTTCACACAGAAAGTAATCCGGGTTCATGAACTTGCAGAAGGTTCCATAGCTGTGGTAGATGAGTTCTGCCTATTTGTAGATTTGAGTAGTATTCTTAATCGGAGCCAACGCACAGAGGCGCTGCAGTTCACAGGGTCTGTACCTCTGATGACGGTGTACCTGTCGGCACTGGCTGACGGTACCATGTTACCTGCTGTGGTGCTGACCAACAAGCAGCTGGCCCACAAGATTCTTCCGGACTTTGTTGTGCTGGAAGCCAACTTGGAGAACCTGTCAGCTGCCGAGGCGTTTAAGCTCTGGACTAAAAGGATTTGGCTTCAGTATCTTTCTGGGCCGGTTCACCACAAAAAGTCCATGTTGGTGTTGGACCCGCACCAAGAGCACACAGGAGATGTGTTTCTTAGCAACATTAGCGGATCAGGCACTCTTCCGGCTGTGATACCTGCTGGCTGTTCCTTCATCCTCCAGCCCCTGTTGCTTTGCATCAAGCCAGCGCTGCAACGCTTCTTGCGCTCTCGCTGGAACACGTTCAGCGCCGGCAACTCAAAGGAGCTGGAGGAAGCTTCACCATGCCAACTACATGACAACGTCACTGGAATTCTGCTCGACTGGCTGGTGGAAGCCTTTACACTCCTGAAGGACCTTCGCCAGCTTTGGAGGAAGTCCTTCCAGCTCACGGGTCTTCTGCCTAAGCGGGAACACAAGGATGATGACTTTGAGGAAGGTCTGAACCGTGAGGAGAACCAGCAGGATCTCCTCAAGAAGCTGGAAAAGATACTTCTGCCGTCTGAAGATGGTTTGGAGCCTCTGGAAATAGAGGACTCTGAAGAGGACGAGACATCAATGGAGGAACTGAATGCTGGTCAAGACGCAGAGCCAGAAGAAAAAGGGGAGGAGGCAGTTGAGGGTGATGAGACAAAAAAAGATGGCGAGGACGCAGACCAGGTTGGGGCACCCGAGGAGGACAGTGAGGAAGAAGGGAAAGAGACAAAGGATGACAGGTCAGAGGCGACAAAGGAGCGGAGAGAGACCAGGATTATGATTGGAGAGCAAGTCGGTGATGAGTGGAAGATAGCCACCAAGAGCAGGCTGGAGGGGGCGGAGCCAAAGGCAGATGAGGCCGAACGAATGGATGAAAGCTGAAAGCTCCTCAAAATGTTTGCATTTCCTGAAACCAAACGGCAGGACTGTTGGAGAAGATCTGGTGGACAAGAATTTTTGTTCTGCTTTTGATGATGATAATATGATATCAAGGGTGTGACGCTTACTCTGCTGAATGCGTTCTTAGCTTGAATGCTAGCTTCTAGCGGCCTTTAAGAGGCTCGTGCTGGTTGTGCCAAAGCTTACGCAACACCAGCTGCACCAATCAAAACGCTCCACCCAAACTTTCCCCTCCTTCGTACAGCAGAGGACACAAACTGTTTCAGCACGAAATGACTGAGCAACGCGAACAATGCGAGTTACCATGCACTTGTTGCCACAACCTTATGTTAAACCCTTTGTGTTCCATAGCATAGGCGTGCAAAAAGGACCTACACTTTCTGCTAATCATGTAACACAAGCACTGGTCACATGATCATGGTGGGTTGCACCCATGTGACCACTCGGGCAGAGACACCTGTTTACTCTGTTTTAAAGCTTATGTTATTTCTTTTTTGTTATATAAAACCATTTACTGTACAAAACGTGATGATTTTAATCGTGAAAAATACACAAGGACAGTTCTTTTAAAAGTGTGTCATATGATTCAGCAAACTGCTGTCAGGATGTGAACTTTGACCTCAAGTCAACTTTTGAGTTCTTTCTCAGGAAGAGAAGAGAAGAGTCTGGTATGAAGGGCCGCCCATGTTTTCTTTTCCAGGTCAGCCCCTTACATTTCATTGGTGGGTCAGGACTATACAAATTTTGTGGGGGGGCTGAAACCCTCACAGTCTTGAGAATCTTCTTGTGACCAGAACCTCGATATGGGTGAGTGAGCACCGTGCATGCCAAAGCTTGGACTTGAAATTTGGGCAACTTAATCAAATTGATAGCACTCACTAATATTTCAACAAGCATAGCAGCTGTAGCTGTGTGTGTGTGTGCGTGTGTGTGTAGACATATAAAAAGGTCTTATGTAAGTGACACGTCACAACACAAACTGGTGTTTTCTGCTAATGAATAGCAAAAAGTTGTCCTCAGGCCAAAATGTGCATGCCCTTGTATGAACTTTAAACCTACATGCGCAGCCCTGTTGTTCTATTGTGACTTTTGACATTGTGCACAGCTAGCTGTTCAGGATGTGGACCAGGCTACAGGAGCCCACTGGACGCCATGAAGGGTGAGTGCAAATGCGTGCAAATCAGTACTTGTAAATGCGGGTGCATGCATTTCACTGTTTATGTGTGTGTGTGTGTGTGTGTGTGTGCCAGGTCCTCGTGAGGAGATAGTGTATCTGCCGTGCATTTACCGCAACACATCCATCCGCAAAGCCGACTATCTCGCCACTGTCGACGTTGACCCCAAATCTATGTCATACTGTCAGGTGACAACCCTCATCTTACTTCCTTTCCTCCTTGTTGCCTTTATGTCACCTTTTTGATCTGCCATCGGTAGGTGGTCCATCGCTTGCCAATGCCCAACATTCACGATGAACTACACCACAGTGGCTGGAACGCCTGCAGCAGCTGCTTTGGCGATACCTCCAAGAAACGAAACCGTCTCATCTTGCCTTCGCTCATTTCCTCACGAATCTACGTGGTTGATGTTGGCACGGATCCACGGGAGCCACGAATCCACAAGGTGGGGGTACATAGAAGACAAAAACAAAGCAGTTTCGATAAGTTGAACTTGGATTTGTTCACTCACTAAAATATGGCAACAGTGGCTGGAAAAGGGGTCTGGCTGGACCTAACATGTTCTCGTCTATTGCATATGAACATAAACATGTAGAGAAGTTAGTGATATACTATATAGCATGTACTATGTATGTGTTCAGGTACACCCCTTGGTGCCTGAGTAATGTGGTCCTGGGTCTTGGAAGTTTTACTCAAGGTTTTAGCGCTAATGAGGATGCTGTGATTCTGTTGCCCTTGTCAGTCAGTGGAGCCTGTAGATCTGTATTGGAAGTGTGGCCTGGCTAACCCCCACACCACCCACTGTCTGGGAAGCGGTCAGATCCTGATCAGTTGCATGGGGGACCCATCCGGTGGAGGCAAAGGTGAAACCGGCACCATACAGCTTTGACGACAGAGTCTTGGGGACTCACCTGTGTTGTCCTCTCAGGTGGTTTTGTCCTTTTGGATGGTGAGACGTTTGAGGTGATGGGGAACTGGGAACAACCCGGTGAAGCGGCTCCTTTTGGTTATGACTTCTGGTATCAGCCTCGCCACAATGTGATGATAAGCACCGAGTGGGGGGCACCCAAAGCTCTTGCAGACGGTTTTAATCCTGCGCATGTTGCAGAGGGTAAGACGGAACACTTGGGAATATTTTCTTTGTTTGTTGAACTTGACTGTTTTAGACCGTCTAAAACAGGGGTCTCAAACTCAATTTACTTGGGGGCCACTGGAACTAGGGTCTGAGTGAGACTGGGCCGCATCAGGTTTCCCCCCCCAAAAAATGCGTTTATTAAAAACAGAAAAATGAATAAACTTTGCTTTAGTTCCGATTTTCTACAAGAAAAGCTCTGATAAAACATTCCACTGTTCTCAAATATCTTAATTTTTATTTTTCTACACAAAATAAGATGAAAAATAAATAAAAAAATCAAGAATAAAAAAAATCAATCAATCAGTAACAAATAAATATAATAATAATAATAATAATAATAAAACGGCAAATAATAAAAACTTAAGAAACCACATATAGTTGGTGGGTAGACAAATTATTTTTTTTCTAATTAAAATGAACAAAGCATTATTAGAGCCCTGTAGACATGACAAAACACGACTATAGTCACATTTATACTCTTTTTATTTACAACATATTGCGCAACTGCAGGGTCTTGAGACACATGCTAATTCGCAAACTAGAGAGCTAGCGACCTAAACGGTAGCCTTCAAGGTATTTCCTTTAAACTTAAATAGCCAAAAACCTACCACTTCCGCACAGATAGGGAGGATAACTATTAACAGTTATTTAACCTTTAACATGAACATTAATCAAACGTAATAATTTTTTCTGGGTACATGATACCATACAGCATCCATATCAAACTTGCGTGGGCCGCACTAACATTAAACTTTCATATCAAGGATAGTGTCCTGCGGGCCACGTGTTTGAGACCCCTGCTCTAAAAGCACCATTGTTTTTTTATGATGCCTACCATTTGGAGATGTAGCTTAATTTTCCCACAACTCCCAAGTTGTGGGAAAAGTTGGAAGTTCAGGTTCCAGACGTCCCCTGTCAGGACCCTTTAGAATTGGAAGTTCAGGTTCTAGAAGTCCCAAGAAACCAAAGACAAACATGTGTTCCTTGTTGTTCCAGGCCTGTATGGTTCTTCCCTTCACATTTGGGACTGGACCACCCACAGGAGGATTCAGTCACTGGATCTGGGAGAAGAAGGTGCCATTCCTCTTGAGATCCGATTCCTCCATGACCCTGATGCCACTGAAGGCTTTGTGGGATGTGCTCTGAGGGGGAATGTGTTTCGATTCTACAAAGCACCGGTGAGAACTTCCAGACCCTCTTTGCACAGTCTATGTGATCCATGAGACACCACCAGAACCAGCTTTGATAATCTGGTTTTGATATGATCCACTTCTCTCACCTCGGGTCCCCAACGGTCTATGTTGTTCAGACAGGAAAGTGGGCCGCAGAGAAGGTCATCAGTGTTCCCAGTAAGAAAGTTGAAGGATGGATGCTACCTGAGATGCCAGGTTTGTCAGATCTCACCTATCAGTCCTACCTAACCAGTCTCTCTCCTGTATGTCTCACCTGTGGGTCACATTTCTGTCTCTAGGCCTAATCACTGACATCCTGATCTCGTTGGACGATCGTTTTCTGTACTTCAGTAACTGGCTGCATGGGGACATCAGACAGTATGACATCAGCGACACAAGGAAGCCTCGACTGGTTGGACAGGTCTGATGTCATGTGACAATTTTGCACATGGAGCCCTCAAGTTAGATAGTTTACCTATCTGCAGGTGTTTCTGGGGGGCAGTATCACCACTGACGGACCAGTTCAGGTGTTGGAGGATCCGGAAAGTCAGCCGCAGCCCCGTCCTCGTTTTATCCAGGTACCTCAGACAGGAAGTAGAGAGAAAAAACATCTGACATACGACAAAGTTTATATCTGTTCATGTATATGTGCGTGTTTGCCTGAATAGGGAAGGCGTGTTCCCGGTGGTCCTCAGATGTTACAATTAAGTTTGGATGGTCGGAGACTTTATGTAACGACGTCACTGTACAGTGGTTGGGACAAACAGTTCTACCCTGAAATGATCCGGTCAGTACTCACTCACACTCAGACTTACACACACTATTTACTGCCGCAATACACACTCCATTAATACTAATACTAATAAAAACATTACTTGTGTTGCTTTGTTTTGCAGCGAGGGGTCAGTGATGATGCAGATTGATGTGGACTCCGTGAAGGGGGGTCTCACCGTCAATGAGAACTTCCTGGTGGACTTCGGCAAAGAACCCGGCGGCCCAGCGCTGGCTCATGAGCTGAGGTACCCCGGGGGAGACTGCACATCCGACATCTGGCTGTGACCCTGAAATATTCCACGCCACTTTTGTGTCATTCACGTGATGACAAATGAATAACATGTTATTCAAATATTTACTATATTTCATTCATCATCACCACAAGGAGTTTGTTCAAATGAAAAACAGAACTGAAGGGACGCTAGCAACTTAAAAATGTATTCTAACCATAGTAACAATTGTAAAGCTGGGGTCCAATCAAAATGTTTTCTGCTAATGCATATAATAAATATTGAATTTTCAAGCGTTTGTGATTGTTGACAGCTGACAAGCAGAACTTTGCCACATTGAGCAAAGTCGAGTCTTTTGTTTTTTTTGTCACCGATATTGTTGGCGAGGTACTGCTGTCCAAAGGCCAAATGAGGCACATAAAGCTCTGTAGCCCCCCCTGGTGGTTGTCAGCCAGTGTGGCGATGCGGCTCGGCAGCATCAATGGGGACACAGTTTGACCTGACGCCACAATTAAAACTCGCTGAAGTTTGACAAGGTAGGACTGGCTCACTTGTAAAGACGTCTCGGAACCGCAATAGATTGGCATTAGCATATAGCTTAATTTGAGCATCGACAGCAACAGTTGGTTAATGCGAATAAGCTAGTGCTAACTGAGCTAAAAGCTGCCGAGCTCAGGCCAGCCGGCTAGCAGCTAGTCGAGCTATCCCTAGTAACGTGGAATGACCTGGCAAAATAGAAGTTTTACTAGTTGGCGTGCTAGGCGGTGTAGTGTATTTGTGTGTGTCTCACGCAGTTGACATCTCATGTTCAGGGGAACACAGAAAAAATAAATAATGACTGTGTTGTGTCTGCGGGCGCCTGACATTTGCCAACTGTGTGCTAAGCTAACATCGAGGATTAATTAAGCATATTCACTTCTTGTGTTGGCAGATAAATCACTGCGTTATCCCATACGTCAATGGCGAACTAGCTGCGTTGTATTACATTCAAGTCAAACGAGAAAACTGAATTAGTGAAGAAGTGAAGAAACTATAATTGGACGAATCTCACAAATGACCTCGAGGGGGTGCTGGAGAGCCAAAAGTGATGTACAGCTGCTGAGTGGATTCACGTGATGCTCGTACTATTCAGCATCGGTACAGTATTCGTATACAATTGCATCTTAATACTCGACAACATCATGCAAAGTGCATTTTATTTTATGAACTTAATTACGGCTAAGAGACCAATTAAAGGATCAAAGGGTTTGCTCATGATTTTGAATTTGTTTCACAACATTAAACCTTTCGACAAGATTTCAAATGTTGAGGAATTGAAGTTGGGCTTTTTTATCAGAGGTAAACTGTAATCATTGCAGTTAATAAGAAATTATTGAATTCCATGTGTAGTTAATTTAAGAGTTTTAGGTTTTGAATTAAACAAGTGAAATACATGGGCTTTCAAAAATTGTCTAATTCCTAGACATGTGCCTGTATGTATAATTATGTAGAATACCTGGGTGGTGCTGCTTTAGAGCTGCAACTACTGATCAATTGATACATTTTTGCCTTTTTATTCAGAAATTTGAACTGACAGAGCAAATAAGTGCACAAACACCAGGTTGCCGCTTGAATATTCTGGTAAAATAATGTTAAAGGGGACCTATTATGCTCATTTGCGGCCCTTTGTATTGGGTTGCGAACTCTATAGAGCAACAACACACGATTCCCCTGCACAAAAAGCTTTCTAGATCTTCCAGAATTTGCACCTATTCCAGCTGTATTTCCTTGGATTTCCCAAACGGTATGTTTTAATTTATTAATCTTATTTTGGCTAAAACACAAAGATAGTGGGTCTGCTTTCATGGATGATGAAGGAAATTAAAAATCATACACATTTGAGAGTCTGAAATAAGATTGCATATTTAAATAAAAAATTACTAATTGATAACAAAAATAGTTTTTAATTGGGTAATCGATTGACCATTGATTAATTGTTGCAGCCCTATGCTGCTCCTTGGTTGAGCTAGAGGTGTGACAAGGAGGCATGGCTTCTCCCAAACTGATTTTTTTCCCTCTGTCTTTGCACAGTGGAGGTGGGTGGAGCCTTCCAGCACTCTTGATGGAGGAAAATAAGCCGGAGCTCTCCCCTTCCCCCTCTGGACACAACAGCCCCTCCCTCTCGCTCTGCTCCTCTCCCTCCCCATCGCTCCCCTCCACTCCGTCCTCGTCCTCAGGCCCCCACCAGGCAGGTACCCCCCCACTGGGCATCATCAGTGAGGGCACAACCGAGCTGGGCTTGGTCATCGACGCGGAGGTGGCTGAGCGGGCGTGCAAGGAAGTCCTGCACAAGCTCAAGCTGCGACATGGGGATGGCACCTCCAATGGTGAAGGATTGCCCCCGGAAACCAGCACCGCTGCACATGCCGCTGAACCATCGGCAAAGCTCAGACAGGAGGAGGACGACGACAGTGAGGGACCGGCAGAAAGTTCGGGGAAAAGCGCTCGGCGCCGCTACCGACACAACCCATCTAAACAGTCATGGCTGCTCCGTCTCTTTGAGTCCAAGATGTTTGACATCTCCATGGCGATATCCTACCTGCACAATTCCAAGGAACCTGGCGTCCAGGCCTACATCGGAAATCGCCTGTTCAGCTTCCCTCACGAAGATGTTGACTTCTTCCTTCCGCAGCTCCTCAATATGTATGTGCACATGGACGAGCATGTGGGCGATGCCATCAAGCCTTACGTGGTGGGTGTGGCAGGGTATGGGGCAAATGCTTGTGTATGTACAGAATCGGGAGGTCAGTAGTTTTCCCTGCGTGCTATCTTGCAGGTGCACCGCTGCAGACAGAGCATCTCATTCAGTCTTCAGTGCGCTTGGCTGCTCGGCGCCTACTCATCCGACATGCACATCTCCACACAGCGCCACTCTCGAGGCACAAAGCTGCGCAAACTGATTCTGTCAGACGAACTCAAACCCGCCGGTGTCCGGGCCCGCCGCGACCCTCTGATGCTGACGCCGTTCTGTCCCGCGCCTCCCCCTGCTGCAACCATGGGAGGTGAACACAGCCTGTCGCCCTCAAAACGCACACATCAACGCTCCAAGTCAGACGCCACAGTCAGTATCAGCCTGAGCAGCAACCTGAAGAGGACGGCCAGCAATCCCAAAGTGGAGAGCAGCCAGGACGAGGTGATATACTCTCACTCACACACACACACACACACACACACACACACACTCAAATGCAAAACTTGTCATATGTTGGTTTTGCGGTTACCACCATGTGGTGTGTAGCAGTACAACACCTCCTACAAGGAAGTGCTCTGCTAGAGCATCATATGACCTTCCCATTGACCAATCAGCAAAAAGGAAGTGGCTTGTCTCTCAAGTCAAACAGCAACACGTTGAGATGGCGCGCGCGATCCATTAGTCTACATCCTTCTCTCTCATCTGACCTTTGACCCTCAGGACAGCAGCTCCAGCTTGGACTTTGTTGACTTTGTGAGCGTCCCTGTAAGTCGAGCTCTTTCCTGGCTGTGGGGTGCATTGTGGGAAATGAAGACGAGGGTGTGGGTTCTGGTTGTGGTTCTGGTTGTGATCAATGGAGGTGACGGCCTGAAGCTCATTGTTTTAATTGGTTTGTGTGATAACTGCACGATGGCACGGGTTCCTCCAACTGTCCTCTAATAAGCAATAGTGATTGTTGTATTGTATGAGCACATCAAGTTAGGTTGGTGACTGGGTTTAATTGTACTGTCCATGTTTACATCATGTGTGTCACATGACAGTGGTCAAGTGAGAAGTAATCATCGCTGTATGTTTGATTCACTTTGGTGTTAAGGAGTGAAGAGTGTTGTCATATTAATGAATGGTGTGGCCCCACAGCCCGTGCGTCTGGCCCCTCAGAGGGAGTTCATCAAGTCGCTGATGGGCATCGGCAAGCGTCTGGCCACGTTGCCTACCAAAGAGCAGAAGACGCAGCGGTTGATCTCAGAACTGTCGCTGCTCAACCACAAGCTGCCGGCGAGAGTATGGCTGCCCACTGCCGCCTTTGAGCATCACGTGGTCCGCGTACCACACACTCAGGCCGTGGTACTCAACTCCAAGGACAAGGTGAGGACGATGCCCTCTTTGACCCACTGAACGGCCTTAGCTCACATCACATGATCTCTGATGCTACAGGCTCCCTACCTCATCTATGTGGAGGTTCTGGAGTGTGACAACTTCGAAACATCCAGCGTACCCATGCGGATCCCAGAGAACCGCATCAGGAGCACGCGCTCTGTGGAAAACCTTCCAGACTGCGGCATGACTATGGAGCAGCGAGCCGGCAGCTTCTCCACCGTCCCAAATTACGATAACGACGACGAAGCATGGTCGGTGGATGATATCATCGAACTGCAGGTGGAGGTTGGTCATGTGATGTCGTATCAACACATTGACCTGACCACAGATACATGTTGATGTATAATGTCCCGCTATTCTTACAGACTAGTCACAGATACATAATGTTCCACTACCACTATTCTAACAGACACTTGAACTCGTCAGATATGTAATGTCCTACTACCTTTAGACAATTGAATTAACCATAGCTATATAATATCCAATTACTGTCATTTTTAGAACTAGTCAGATAATGTCCCACTATTCAGACAACTGAACTCACCGCAGATACTGTACATAATGTCCCATTCATCCTTAGATCAACTGATCATAAATACATCGTGGCCCATTAATTCTTAATACACAAGAACTAACCGCAAATGCATAATGTACCATAAACAAACAAAAACACTTGAACTGATCGTATATACATAATGCCCCATTTATTCTTAGACACATATATGAACCACAAATGCATAATGTCGCATTAATTCTTAGGTACTTGAATTGACTGTAGATAAGTAACTTTCAAGATGTCACAGACATTTTAGTCTGACCCACTCTTGCTATAAAAAATTTGAAGTACAATTTGAAATATGATTTTTTTTCTTGCCACAGTTGCCAGAGGTTCATGCGAGTAGCGACAACATTAGTCAGTTTTCGGTGGACAGCATCAGCAGCCTGGAGAGCAAAGAGCCAGTCTTCATCGCCGCGGGAGACATCAGGTTGGTCTTTGACCTTTTTTTAGCTGCTTCTGGTTGTCGACCACGTCCAACTGACAGATTTGCTGTCCTTTCCCGTGTTGTGTTCAGGCGCCGTCTGTCGGAGCAGCTGGCACAGACCCCCACCACTTTCAAACGCGACCCTGAGGACCCGTCAGCCGTGGCCCTCAAGGAGCCCTGGGAGGAGAAGGTCCGGTAGGTGTTCTCTTCCGCTGACATCACAGGTGTAGGTAGCTTTGTTGCTGATAACCTTTTGACCTGTGTGTGCTTCAGGAGGATCAGGGAAGGTTCTCCTTACGGTCACCTTCCTGTCTGGCGTCTACTGTCCGTCATCGTCAAATGCGGTGACGACTTGCGGCAGGAGCTGCTCGCCTTCCAAGTGTTGCAGCAGCTCAAGGTAAGTGGGAGACGCCCTCTTGTGACAACACACTCCTACCGTCCGGCTTCCTTCTTCCGCAGTCCATCTGGGAGGCTGAGCGCGTCCCCCTGTGGATCAAGCCCTACAAGATCCTGGTCTTGTCTTCGGACAGTGGCATGATCGAGCCGGTGATGAATGCCGTGTCGCTGCATCAGGTGAAGAAACACAGCCAGCTGTCTCTGCTCGACTACTTCCTGCAGGAGCACGGTGCCCCTACCACTGAGGCCTTCCTGTCGGCCCAGAGGAACTTTGTGCAGAGCTGTGCTGGCTACAGCCTTATATGCTACCTGCTCCAGGTGAAGGACAGGTGAGTCTCTACCTCTTCATCCTTGTTAGAGTGGCGCTCCTGGTTGTCCTCATCTGCAGCTTTCTTTGTGACTTCCCCTCAGGCACAACGGCAACATCCTGTTGGATGCTCAGGGTCACATCATCCACATCGACTTTGGCTTCATCCTGTCTAGCTCGCCAAAGAACCTCGGCTTCGAAACGTCCGCCTTCAAACTCACAGCCGAGTTTGTGGATGTAAGTTCATTTTACTGTTCTCCTCTGATGCAGCAGGAGCTTGCACACTCAGTGTGTGTGTGTTTATGTGTGTGTGTGTCAGGTAATGGGCGGTCCAGACGGAGACATGTTTAACTACTACAAAATGCTGATGCTCCAAGGACTCATTTCTGCCAGGAAGCACATGGACCGTGTGCTGCAGATTGTGGAGATCATGCAACAAGGTGACACACCACAACCACACGCTAACAGTGCGCCAACAACACACTGAAAACATAGTACCATGTGTGACCTGTGACCCGACAGGGTCGCAGCTGCCATGTTTCCACGGCTCCAGCACCATGCGAGGCCTGAAGGAACGCTTCCACATGAGCCTGACGGAGGAGCAGCTGCAGGTTCTGGTGGAGCAGCTGGTAGACGGGTCAATGCGCTCGCTCACAACCAAACTCTACGACGGCTTCCAGTACTTCACCAATGGCATCATGTGACCACTTTTTTCCTGTGGCCGTCAGACTGCTTAGCCAATCAGAGGGCAGCGTGCTTTTATTGTGACATGAAAAGACTCCCATGAAAGTCACCTATGACCCTGAAACAAAAACATTCCATTTATCCATGTGATGATGATGACGATTTCATTCTCAGGTGCTTTTGAAAATGCCACTTTCCCAAATGATATGCTTAAGGCCTGGGGGAGATGTGTTAAGTGGAGAATGAAACATTCCCAATGTTTGTTGGTGGCATGATCCTGATCATGCCAAGAAAGTGAGCGCAGCCTCAAAACTGCTCAGACTCAGTGAACTGTCAATCAAACTACGAGGCAAAGACATCCCACTGCTTTATGAAAACAGATTGATGTGTTTTTTGCATTGGGACGTAACCGTCTTCAGGCCTGCTCTGGCCACTTTTCTACATGTGAATCACCGGGAAGATGATGAATCATGGCTTTCCAAACACCACTGCTCAGGGAAGCCAACCAAAAAAAGGCAATATTAAATAACTTTTTGAAGCTAATTTTTTACTGTGAAGTGTTTGTCATGAAAAATATCGTTCTGAAACAAAGCCACTCAACAGCAGCCAGTAGCAGCTTTATTTTAGCATGAACCGACGAATCCATTCTACATCTGCACAGGTAAGCTACAAGCTCACGAGCCGATTGGTTCCGTTGCCTAGCCTTTCTTCCATCTGTTAAATTAAAGAACATTCTGTTCTGCCCTGAAGGCTCATATCAGCACTAGTGAATCGTTGTGATCAAAACTTTCTTGATTCCAGTTCTGAGTCATTCAAGTGTGTCGACAGACGCCTCCGCAGAAAACACGTTCATACTGCTTTTAGCCAAAGGGCTAATCCATTTATACAAACGCCGATATAGTGATAGTTACACAATTAATGATTAGTTACCCGATTTGCTGTTTTAATGTAGTTGGTGGTAGCAGGGGTGAGTAAGTGAACGAACTAACGATGAATATTAGTGAGTCTCGAATTGGTATAAAAAAAAGTCTCGTTCATGACCTGCACATCTCCAATTAGCATATTGCGACTGCGCAAGCTAGCGGCTAGCCAGCACTAGCTTAAATCGAACTCTTCAATGTCCAACTCTAGTCGCAGTCAGGTGCGTCAGCGGAAGATTACAAAGCTGATTTTACGAAAATTAACGTTAACTTCTAAAAAGCTAATTGTTGATGTGCCTCGTTAGCGTCAAAGGGCACATTTTCAATTGGTGAAAAGTTGGCGACTTATTGGAATGTTCTTAAATATATTTGCTCTATTGATCAAGTTTTTGTCATTTTTAGAAAACGAACAAGATGAGAAGAAGAACCCCAGCGAATATTTTCCCTAGAGGTTCTTCAAATGTTCCCCTCCATAAGCGGTGAAGAGTCTTTTTTTTTTTTTTTTTTTTTTACATTTTCTCAATTTAACAAAGTTATCACTCTGGTTCCCAGTGGAGTGGTTTTGGTTGTTCACGTGAAACATTTAAGTGTAGTAAAGACTGAGCCTTTTTTTTTTTTAGGTATAACCTTTGACCTTTGCGCTCTTGTAGCTTCTCTCACGTGCTGCTGGAGCAGATGATGCTCCCCAAAGTGACGTGTGCACCCCCGCCTGTGGTCTTTGTGGTGAACAGCGAGCCATCGTCTGCTCTTTGTCTGCGGGTGAGCCCTCCACCAATCAGGAAACTTCTTTTGGAAACTTGTCACTGTGTCTACAAGGGTGCTAGCTAGTGGGGCTACTGTAAATACAATACACTGGAACCCCTAAAATCCAAAGCCTTTTTTCAGGAAAAATGCCTGATTAGGTTCCCCTTTTCTGTCTTGTCTTTCATGTTCTTGTGAGCCTTTGGTGTGTCTTTTGTTCCTTGTAGGTCCTCACTGTGTTTTCAGGTTCTTGGTTTAAGTTAATGTATCGGGTTCTAGGTTTGGCGTTCTTGGGTCTTTTACATTGTGGGATCTGTTTCCAGTTCTATTGTGTCTGTTATGTTGTGTCTTGTCTGTCAGGTTCCCCCTCCTAGGAGATCGAGTGTGTGGACTCGATTGGGCTGGAGGCGGGCTGGCTTTTGGAACTTCAGGAACAAGTACGGCTGGAGAGCCAGGTTCCGCCGGGCGGCTCTGAAGCATGCAGGTGATGCCTACTATGTTGTGATAGTTCAAACTGAGATTTTAAAATTTATAATGTTTCCCCTGTAGGAGGAAGTAAGCTGACCCGACAACTGGGTCAGCGCTGCCGGCTGTTGAAGACCAAAAGTTTCCCGAAGCCAAGTCAAGGTCGGATCGGCTACAGTCGCCTATCGCTCTTGCAGTAGTATGGGTTAGCATCATGTCTTTTTGTCTTAACTGCAGAACCGGAACATCTTCCCCAGAAGAGAGGCGGGTTCACCAGGGGATGTGGCATGAAGGTGCTAACAAAGAAAGAGTTGGACGCACAGCTGGATGAGTACATGTCCAAGTCCAAGAGCAGGTTGGATGCACAGTTGGATGAGTACATGTCGAAATCCAAGAGCAGGTTAGATGCCGACTTGGATGAGTATATGGCACTTGCAGGACACCAGCCGTGCTTGGACTGATGGCGGAGATGGGACTGGCATCGGTGTTTGTTGTTGTAGGGTCAAGTTGTTGCTCGTTTTATTAATCAGACTATTATTTACGGAGGAGCAGAATGTGACCACTTCCTGACTTCAACCAATTAGTTCAAAGTTCTGTCAGGTGTCAGGTTACTTGCATCCTCCAACCTGAACCCGGCAATTTTTTGTTTGTTTTAAAGACTCAACCATGTTTTGGCAATAGCATCATGACAGTTAGCTTGTAACAGCTGTATTTATATTGGTTAGCTTCCTTGTGAATTGACGTGATTAAGATCCGGGTTGTTGTCTGTTAGCGTCATTAGCTTTGATGTTCAACCAGTTGATGAAAATGAAGAAGTAAAGAATATGATTTTCAAATAAAAGCTGAGGTGACAGAAAAATGATTGCATTGGTTTGCATTCATCAGGACAGATAAATAAAATGACCCACAGGATGGTCGTCATGGTAACAGTGCTATCATAATGTTTATTGCCACAGGGTTCTCAGGCAAAGAGGTCAAGGATTTCAGGAAGTTGAAGTTGTGACGATAATGTCAGATTTCGCCGCCACATCCTCTCATTGACAGACCAGCAGTCCCAGGAGGAGGAGTAGGACGAGCAAGTGACATGGTGGACCAATCACTGACGCCTGGACATCATTTAAAGGTCATCGGAGCATTTCATTTAATTGGCCACTTCCTGTTTGCTCACCTTGTTCTTGGACACTGATTTGCGGTGGGGTGGCGGGGATGGGCTCTCTGTGGGATACAACACAATCAAGCCAAAACATCTGGTTCTGGTTCTGATCCAGACAGTCTTCAGTTCTTACCATTGTTGTAGTCATAGGTGGCCGTGTAGTCATAGTCGTCGTAGTAGTAGTCTGGCGTTGGGGTTGGCTCCTCTTCACTTTCTGCTGCGTGGAAGATGAAGTTGATAAAGATTGAAGAAATTCAAGGTTCAGCTAGTCAGGGTTCACAGGTCACCTACCGCAGCGGGTCCACGTTAGTAAAACCAAGACGACACAAAGGCACCACAATCGCGTACACATACTGACATGCGTGCTGTTAAAAGTATGACTGTGTGTGTGTGTGTTGCAATTTTCAGGTAAGATCATTTTTTGCAGTGCACCATAAAGAATGTCAAACGTCAGCACAACAAATCCTAACATGCACGTACGTGCCTGTTTGCCGAAATGTGTGCTCAATGGCAAAGAACGTACTTTGAATGTGTTAATGCGTCACAAGGATTGATTTATTTCAATGTTTTTATGCCATTTTATTTTATTTCCACTCAAGCACAGTTATGCTGGTGAAATGTCAACCACTGAGTAGGCAACAACACCTTATGAAGGCCACCAAACTGTTGTTCTCAGCTTTCACCACTAGAGGATAGTCTCGCCCTTTTCTTAGAAAGCATCTTAAAACTTTTTTTTTTAACAGGTGAGGCCCACGCTCCTGTCTTCTGTTATCTTCACTACTCATCATCTAGTTAGGTCGGTTAGGTCCATAAAGAGCACTTTCCATGCCTCTGTGGAGGAGAGTCGATGCCTGCAGTGTCATTTATTACTACAGAGCTTGCAGGATCTCCTGTTCAGGGCAGACGTCACGTGACTTCTGCTCTCAAGGCTAAACCCAAAACAAATGGGTCATTTATTTAAAATGCCAGTATTGGTTGCACAGTAAACAAAGTATGTTTTTAGATAATATTTTGCCACTGAGGCCTACATTGTATAAATAAACTCTTATGTTGTAGACTAGGGCTCTATTTGTGTGATGCTGGAATCAAGTACTGCTGTTTGTGTTCAGGTCAGATTCATTCATTCATTCATTTTCTACCGCTTAGCCTCACGAGGGTCACAGGGGTGCTGGAGCCTATCCCAGCTGTGTTCGGGTGAGAGGCGGGGTACACCCTGGACTGGTCGTCAGCCAATCACAGGGCACATATAGACAAACAACCATTCACACTCACATTCATACCTATGGACAATTTGGAGTCACCAATTAGCCTAGCATGTTTTTGGAATGTGGGAGGAAACCGGAGTACCCGGTGAAAACCCACGCATACATGGGGAGCAAACTCCACACAGAGATGGCTGAGGGTGGGATTGAACTCGGGTCTCCTAGCTGTGAGGTCTGCGCACGAAACACTCGCACACCATGCAGCCTGTTCAGGTCAGAATAGAGTTAAAAAATAGTTGCACTTGCCTATGTGTGATAGTATGCTAGCGACCAGTCCAGGGTGTATCCTGCCTCTTGCCCAAAGTCAGCTGTGATAGGCTCTAACATTCCCCCGTAATTCGAGTGAGGACAAGCGGCATACAGAATGGATTGTTGCACTTGCCTATGCGCGCCTGCGTGAATTAGGGTGAAAATTTTAATAATAAAAATGTAACTAATTAAACTTGTCATCACCGTTAACACATTATTTTTGACAGCCGCAGTAGTAACCCGACTAAGGCTGGACATACTGCTGAGGACAGCCGCATACGTGGTGGCCTCAGACCAGTGTTGTTTTTGACAACCATCTTAGTTTGTCTTTTGGATTCAAGTTCTTATTAGTTTTTGTCACATTTTAATAATTTCTATATGTGATAATATGGAACTCTTCTCTTCTAATTATTCTTTCCACCAAGTTTGTGGCCACATTTACCGCCTTCTCTCTCACCCTCGTCTAAATACAGCGACAAAGTGGCTAAACTGTCAACATAGAGCTTGTCAACATCAGGTGTGTTATGATGAAGCGGAGCTATTATGCATATTGCCACAGTCATTAGAGCTGTAACAATTATGAATTTATATTATTATCCAAATAATTGACATTTGGTGTTTGATGAATTGCTTTTTGATTTTAAAATGTAAATATCTTCTGATTTCAGCCTCTCAAATGGGATTTTTTGTATTTCCTTAGTCATCCAAGAAAACAGACCTATTATATTTTTGTGTTTTATGCAAAACAAGATATTCACACACGTCGGCTTTGACTTTGGGAAAACAATGATTGACATTTTTACCTCTTCTGATTTGCTGTGGACTAAACCTCAAACATTTAGTTTTTGGTTTGTATTGATTTGGGGAGGTATTCTGCCAAGTGAGTTTAGTGGCTGAATTAACAAGCTGTATTGAGTGGAAAGCCAGACTTGCCTGTTACTACGAAGGTAGCTCTCTTTAGAAGCAGCTGTATCACCATGGTAATATAAGCTAAACTCATAACCTGGTCCCGATCAGGTGAAATAGAAATTGAATAGACTTTGAAAGTGCCACTGTTTAACTAATTCGGAGATGGCGTCACCATTTATTTAGAACCTACTTAGGCCCCAAAGGACCATGGAGAAGAAAAATGGAAAAAAAGAGCATGCCCTGGTGATATTATATTATATTATATATCTATGAGTGAGATAGATTTTGATCTGAAGGAATATGCTTGATATGCTCACAGGAGCACCAGGAATAAAATGCAATATGAAATATTTATAATTAGGCCTCTGTTAGCAGATGTATATGTCACAACAGTCCTTGCCTGAGTACATAGCCCGTTAGTATTCTTATTTTACAATATTTGCTAAAGGAATAAGCACTCTGAGGCATCAATCAACTGGGAAAAAAAACACTTGTCATGGGGGAAAAAATTGTCACAAATTGAAAAAGGTTGCAAATAAACACGGACCGGGCTAGGGAACCTATGGTTCAGGACTCTCAGACATTTTGAACACAATTAAATGAAAACATTGCAGAAATCACAGTGTCAACAATTCATTCATTCATTCATTTTCTACCGCTTTTTCCTCACGAGGGTCGCGGTGGTGCAGATAGACAGATAGACAGACACTTGAGCTGTCTTCGGGCGAGAGGCGGGGTACACACTGGACTGGTCGCCAGCCAATCACAGGGCACATATAGACAAACAACCATTCACACTCACATTCATACCTATGGACAATTTGGAGTCGCCAATTATCCTAGCATGTTTTTGGAATGTGGGAGGAAACCGGAGTACCCGGAGAAAACCCACGCATGCACGGGGAGAACATGCAAACTCCACACAGAGATGCCAGAGGGTGGAATTGAACCCTGGTCTCCTAGCTGTGAGGTCTGCGAACTAACCACTAGACCGCCGTGCCGCCAGTGTCAACAATAATGTTCAAAATATAAAACTTTATGCATTTTAATCCATCCATCCATTTTCTACTGCAGTGCAGGTGACCAGCTCTCCTTATATTTTCTGGGTCAGACTGAATAATTTGGTAGCCTACCTGGGTCATCGAGAGGTCAAGAAGTAAACTTCACTCCTTTGATCAAATAGTCGGCTAATTCTGCAGAGTCTTTTGATGTAGAAAATGGCAAAAAGAATGAAAGATGAGGAGTACGGTGCATCAGAAGTGGCATTGATGGTAAGATTTATTATTGATTAACTATAAAGATATGTACAGTAGCTCTTATGGATATTAGCCAAAAAGGTTCCCAACCTCTGGTCTAGGACTTAACTGGTTGCTCGATTAATCCAAACTTCAAGCTCCAGATTAATCGACAAAGAATAATTTTTTATTGCAGCCCTACTAGTCATCTGTGGCCGTTGCGATTTTATGAAATGAATGTATGAGAAACCATGACAACCCCCGTGGCTACCGATCTACACAATGCAGATGAGACTCGCACAGAAATTGCATTAAAAAATGGATGAAAATATTTCACTCGCCCTTTCTGCCATTAATTCAGTATGTCCCTTTTGAAAATTCAAGACACCACAGGCAATTGAAATACTTTTTAAGGCCTTGATTGATGTGCCTATTGAACGTAGCTTACACTGACGATGCTCTAAGGCAGGGGTCTCAAACATGCAGCCCCCCAGAAAAAAATATTATGTTTGATGTTCATGTTAAAGGTTAAATAACTGTTAATAGTTATCCTCCCTATCTGTGTGGAAGTGGTAAGTTTTTGGCTTTTTAAGTTTAAAGGAAATAACTTGGAGGCTACCGTTTAGGTCGCTAGCTCTTTAGTTTGCAAGTTAGCATGTGTCTCAAGACCCTGCAGTTGCGCAATATGTTGTAAATAAAAAGAGTATAAATGTGACTATAGTCGTGTTTTGTCATGTCTACAGGGCTCTAATAATGCTTTGTTAATTTTAATCTGAAAAAAAATAATTTGTCTACCCACCAACTATATGTGGTTTCTTAAGTTTTTATTATTTGCCGTTTTATTATTATTATTATATTTATTTATTACTGATTGATTGATTTTCTTTATTCTTGATTTGTTTATTTTTCATCTTATTTTGTGCAGAAAAATAAAAATTAAGATATTTGAGAACAGTGGAATGTTTTATCAGAGCTTTTCTTGTAGAAAATCGAAACCAAAGCAAAGTTTATTCATTTTTCTGTTTTTAATAAATGCGTTTTTTTTTTGGAAAACCTGATGCAGCCCAGCCTCGCCCAGACCCTAGCTCCAGTGGCCCCCAGGTAAATTGAGTTTGAGACCCCTGCTCTAAGGATACATCGAGCAGCTTTACTACAGGCACAATAGGCAGAAATGTCATGTTATTTAAATGTCTGACAGACCACCCACTTACATTTTCGTTCGGTCTCGTCTCGTCAATGAAAACTCGCATACTTCTCGTCATGTTGTATTTTCCAAAGAGCCACGTTCAGCTCGTCACTGTCATGAAGAAATGGAGCATCAATGACAACGGCAGAAAGAAGGACCGAGGAAAAGGTCACCGCTCAGCATCATCTGTACAGAACTCATCAGTCGGAGGACACAGGTAGATCACAGTCTCACGCAATTCACTGATTCACGATTCCATGTCACACACTCTTGACCTCATCAGATTTACAGCTGATTGTGTAGGACTCTTAATAATACATGAGAAGTTTTTTCCCTTGACTTATTTGGCCATATTTCATATGTAGACGTTATTGCTGCAGTTCACAATACTCGCTTGACCGAGGACTTCTTCGGGGAGAATAACATCACTCTTTTCGACCATCCTGCATGTTCCCCTGATTTAAATCTCATAGAGAACATTTGGGGATGGATGGCGAGGGAAGTTTATCAAAATGGCCATCAGTTCCAGACAATTGATGCCCTTGGTGAAGCCATCTTCAACCGCTTGGAGCAATGTTCCTAATAGCTTCCCGGAAACACTCACATCAAGTATGCCCAAATCAATTTTTTAAGTGATTAACAGGAACAGTGGAGCTACTCATTACTGAGTCCTACTGAGAAATATTTTTGTTATGGTTTGGAGAGTTTTTTGGTAATTTTTCAAGCCATCTCTGTGTGGAGTTTGCATGTTCTCCCCGTGCATGCGTGGGTTTTCTCCGGGTACTCCGGTTTCCTCCCACATTCCAAAAACATGCTAGGTTAATTGGCGACTCCAAATTGTCCATAGGTATGAATGTGAGTGTGAATGGTTGTTTGTCTATATGTGCCCTGTGATTGGCTGGCGACCAGTCCAGGGTGTACCCCGCCTCTCGCCCGAAGACAGCTGGGATAGGCTCCAGCACCCCCGCGACCCTCATGAGGAAAAAGGAGTAGAAAATGAATGAATGTTTTCAATAAATAACTTTTTCTTTGTGCTTTTTGTGCACCCTCCCCCTTCTTGCTTTTGCATATTGTAGCTCCACTTAAAACTTCTTTAAGATCCAAATGTGCAAAAGGTCAATTCTAGCTATTTTTTAAACTGGTTTTAAGATTTTGATCAGATCTGTATGTACTATGTCAGGCTGAAGTCATTTTTGGGGGTTCCTGTTGCACTTATTGAACCACTTTCACTCCTATTATGTTTTCCATCTTTTCTCATGATACTTGACGAATAATATGCTCTATCTTTCACTCCCCAGCTTCCTTTCCACTGGGGGAGGCGGTGTGGATGCTTAAACCAGAATCAGAACCCTCCCCGGCCGGATTAAATGTGTTGTGATAAGCTGCTCCGTGGATCCATCAAAGGCATACGAGTAGCCCACTGGATCGTGTAGTAAAAGAGGAGGACTGGATCTCACCCACCTCCCTTTTCCTCTCTCTACCTGAGCTGTGTGGTCCATATCCAGGCGGACCTCCGCAGCACAGACGGCGTGAGAAAGCCGAGCGAGGCGCGGCTTAAGCGGGGAGAAGCAGCAGCAGAGTCCCCCCCTTCCCTTTCCTCGCCCTCGGACTAAATCAGTGGAGGCGTTTTTTCTTATTGTTTCGTTGGGGATTTTCTTTTATCGAATAACTTGGCGTGGGACGGAATCTTCATTCCTTTCTCCAGTCCATGACATCCGACCATCGGCTTCCCGCGGCGCGCTGACGCCGGAGAAGAAGCAGCAGCGGCGGGGTTGACGAGCAGCAGCAGAGTCGCCCTCTTCCCGGAACTTGAGCGCTTGGATGGTGCAGACGATCCATGTTGTGGAGGATTAAACCGATGCACGGCTTGCTTTTAGGGGGGCTTGTTTATTCTTGGCGACCGTGTGTGCACTATGCATCGGCACACAACTTTGCTCGGTGACACGTTTCCTCCACGGCTCTATTAAAAAGCGAAACAAAACGTCCAGAAGCTTTCAGGGAGCAGCTGGAAAACAGAAGCCGGGTAGCATGCACCAGAGACGGCGCAGCTCACTGATGTCATTGCGTGCAAACAGAGCTCTAGGCGGCGGGGTTGTTGCCAAATAATTGCAAACCAAAAACACTGAAGTGTTGCCTGTAGGCCCAGCCAGCTCTTTCATGCATGTCCCATCGATGACACGATAAAGATAGGACATCGGTGCATGCGTGTGTGTGCAGGATCTGTTTTTGTTGTTCAGAGATACGCCTGAAGGATCCATACACCATCCAAGCAGGGGAGATAAAACAAAAGTTCCTCCATGGTGTTCCGAAAGTTGCCCGGTGTCTCTGCATCGGGCATGGGCCTGCGTCTGTCTCAGAAGTTTGTCTTCTTGCTTTTCCTCTCAGGCCTGGTGACCCTCTGCTTCGGGGCACTCTTCTTTTTGCCAGACTCGGTTCGCCTGAAGCGGATCTTCCTGTCCAAGACCGAGATTCAGCCAGTGACTGTGGGATCCGGCTTGGAGAATGAGGCCCGGGAGCACCTGAAGCGGCCCAGAGAGCAGGACCACCCGCGGGGGGTGACGTCCGCCAAGGAGACCAGTGGTGGTGGTGCCAGACCTAAGGGTCTTGGCCGTAAAAGACCCACTTCCTATGAGGCCACGGAGGAGCGCCTGGCTGGAGGGAAAGCGCAGGAGGATCTGACCCTGTCCGGCTCCAATGTGGAGATGGAGAAAGTGACCTCGTCCGACCACGCTGCCGGCTTGGATGCTTTCAGCCACAAGAAGTTCCAGAGGTGTCTGCTGAAGCCGATGCTGGGGAGGGACAGCGGCAAACCCGGTGACCCCAAGACGAACGAGCGGCGGGAAAAGGTCAAAGAGGTGAGGAGGAGGGCAAGGGATGTTGCGTTGTTGTTGTTGTAAGATGTCTCTTGTTTCTTATTACATCACGAGCTGTCACAATAAACACGTCACAGCATTTATCACACACATAGACACACACCACACAAGTCATTAGATTCCCCGTCGAGGAATTTGATTTGTGTGACAAGGCGGCTGGATGTTTTTGTGGCGGTCGCTGCTGTCAAACAGGCACAAAAGGATCAGCTTTAAATGCTTTAAACTGTGACTTCCTGTTGCACATCCTGAAAAAGGCAACTTAGGATAACTGGAGTGCCTTACTGACTGTTGACAGGTGCCATTAAGACCGGTTTGAACCCTGACAACTTGTAGCTTTATTCTTACAAGTCATGTTTTTACCGCCCAAAGTCACCTATTTTAGTATTTTTCAACAACAATCGCAATGTGTTGTCCAAAATCTAGCCTGGGTGCTGTCATATAGACCAGTGATTTTCAACCACTGTGCCGCGGCACACTAGTGTACCTTGAGAAACCGTCAGGTGTGCCGTGAGGAATTATTCAATATCACTTTTTATAGTTAACATTTATTAATCATCATTTGCAAATATTATGTCAATAGCCACGTATACATGGACCCAAATATTCCAATTGCATTTGGTTTATTTGCTCAAACGGAAAGAATTGAACAGGGATGGAATATTCCTTTCCCCAATCCGATTCAGGTATCTTGTACCTGCTCAAACGGAAATTTGTCAGACTGCGTTCTTCTTTGTGGTGTTTTTCTTCTTCTGTTGTTTATTGGCGGTTGGCAAGCAGCTTTCGTGTGCATTAGCGCCATCTGTGGAACAGAATCTAAACCCTTCTATACTTTATTCACAAGTGCAGTTTTATTAAAAAATAAAATACATATCTATATAAAACATGTCCTGAGTTTAATTATAAAATATTAGCAAGATTGAATTTGATCTTTTCCTGTTTAAATTTATCCCGGGTGCGTTCTTTCAGCGCATGCTCAGATATGACGTAACACGCAACTCCAGACGTTCTTCAGTTTTAAAAATGGAGGTCAGCAATCGGCATTGGACTAATCAAAGTTTGTTTTTGATTCAAACTAAATTTCAAGACTGGACAGACGAAAAACTGGCAATACGGAGTTATTCCAACAAGTGAAAGAAAAACTCGGGGAAGCCGGTATCACGTGATGTTGATGTTTACGTTTTACAGGGCATGCCCTATTGACTATTCTGGTTGATTTTCACGGTGCATGTAGACAAGAGATTGGAATATTCCTTTCCATGGATACCATTGTTTCCCGAAAGGTCATTTGGAAAGAGAAAACTCATCATGTAAATGTGGCTACTGTACATGGCTACTGAAGAAAAACATAATCATCTAACTCCCACATCTGTAGCTTACTGATGAATCGTTGGCAGAGCTCTGCGCTGCATTTTAAGATGTGTAGCAAAGCCTTAAAAATCAAAACAACTTCAAACACGCGTGTTTGAGTGCTTCTTCTCTCAAAAGTGAATCAAACAAGACAGAGATGATAGATTATTGTCCTGTTTGGTGCTCAGCAACAGGCACTAAGGTCACACATTACTGGCGGTCATAAAGAAGCAAGAAGGTAAACTCTAAACTAGCTTACTCCATGTAACTGCCCATTTTTTAGGTTAAGGTTCATACTTATTTTTTGTGGAGGTTAAGTTGACAATTGTGGTTTTAGGAGGTGATATGTTTTGTTAATGGGCGGGACGGCGGTCGAGTGGCTAGCATGCAGACCTCACAGCTAGGAGACCAGGGTTCAATTCCCACCCTCGGCCATCTCTGTGTGGAGTTTGCATGTTCTCCCCGTGCTTGAGTGGGTTTTCTCCGGGTACTCCGGTTTCCTCCCACATTCCAAAAACATGCTAGGTTAATTGGCCACTCCAAATTGTCCATAGGTATGAATGTGAGTGTGAATGGTTGTTTGTCTATATGTGCCCTGTGATTGGCTGGTGACCAGTCCAGGGTGTACCCCGCCTCTCCCGAAGACAGACTGGGATAGGCTCCAGCACCCCCGCGACCCTCGTGAGGAAAAGCGGTAGACGTTGAATAGAAAATGAATGAATGAATGTTTTGTTAACGGAGTACTTTTAAACCCTTAACCTTTTGGTAACCCCTACAGTTACATACCCTAAGAGTCCATTCATTGTCAACCGTATGGTGTGGTATACATTTCAACTATACAGTGATTTGTGTATGTACAGTGTAGACTCAAAAAATGTCATTGGAGTGGTGCCCTTATTATTATTTTTTACACGTGAGGATACTGCCTTTTCATGGTACAGTAATAAAATACCTTTATCTCGTCCTTATACATCTAAGGGAGTGATTCTCAACAGGTGGGTCGAGGCATGGCGTCTATTTGTTTGCTATGCCACTACAAGGTGCATACTATGTTTATGGTTGACTTGAACAAGTTTAGCGGGAGGGGAAGGACATCGAGTGTGGATTTAATGTGATGTCCGCCCGACACACAGCTCGACAGTTACACGTCTGCTGGAGAAGAGCGCGGCATAGAGCCAAAGCTTACATTGTTATGTGAGGGAATTCTGTCCACAATGAGGAATACCAGGTATAGTATGACAGTACTGGGGGGGCCTTTCATGCTCAGTTTGACCTATTGAACCAGGCAGGAGGGTGGACTACAGATGAAATGGTCCTCCTGATATTATTAAACTTATGTACTGCATGTTGAATCATAGTAACTGGACTGGGTTGGTTTTTCACTTCTTGTTTCATTTCACATTCAGGTCCATGTGCGCTGCATATTGCTTTGATTCAACCCCCCCACAGTATGAACTGAAACACTTTTTGTTCAAATGCATTTTGAATTTGTGGATGAAAAAGTCATTGTCATGATACCGTGTTATTTTACACTACCTCAACCATAATGTCTTTTTATTAAAGGTACTGTTGGCAGCTGGCTTAGCTGCCAGCGGTACAAGCATCATACAATCATCATACCCCATGAAGGGGTATGATGATTGTATGATGCCCTGTAATTGTTGCATACAGTCCCTTTTTTAAAATTTGATGTTCAAGTTAATATATGTAATATTTTCAGTAGATAATTGAGAAGAGGGGCTGCACGTCAGTCTAGTGCAGGGGTGCTCATTAAGTCGATCGCGAGCTACCGGTCGATCGCGGAGGTGGTACTGGTCGATCGCTGGTCGATCGCGGCGTGACATTAAAAAAATATCATCCTAGCATCAATGCCGTCACTTGATTGATATACAGGGCAGCCATTCAGATGACAACTGAATGTTGCCCTTCGGGTGACCAATCAAATCAAACAACGTCTCTAAGTGCAGCAGAACTTACGATGTCAGCCTATCATCCATCCCCGTTACTTGATTGACATACAGGACAACCAGTCAGATGACAACTGAATTTTGACCTTTAGGTCACCGCTCATGCGTAAACAACGATGCAAAGTGCTAAGCTAGTCGGCGAATTGCGAGATTTTAAAGCCCTCGCTAAAGTTTATGGTCACTAAAATGAGTGAAGGAGCTGGACCAAGTAAAAAGGCAAAAACTGGACCAAGTAAAAAGGCAAAAAACATATCACTTCCATACGGATATGGAATATTATACGGATATTATGATACGGATATTATCCAAGACTGACAAACATTTGGAAGTGTGCTTGAGGCTGGCTATCAGCAGCTACTGTCCGGACTATGCATCCCTGGCTGGTTCAATTCAGTGCAAGTCATCAAAGTAAACTCAGGTAATTACAAAAAATGTTAATAGTTAATTATGTGTGTTTTGCAATATTGGCTCATTTGGTTATGTAAGGTACATCAACATACATTGTACGTACAAATAATCCTCAATACATTTGAAAATAAATAGATGTTTTGCATTTTTGTAGTGGGTAGATCATTTTGACTCGGTCATTTTAAAAGTAGCTCGCATGCTGAAAAAGTGTGAGCACCCCTGGTCTAGTGGTTAGCGCGTAGACCTCACAGCTAGGAGACCAGGGTTCAATTCCACCCTCTGCCATCTCTGTGTGAAGTTTGCATGTTCTCCCCGTGCATGCGTGGGTTTTCTCCAGGTACTCCGGTTTCCTCCCACATTCCAAAAACATGCTAGGTTAATTGGTGACTCCAAATTGTCCATAGGTATGAATGTGAGTGTGAATGGTTGTTTGTCTATATGTGCCCTGTGATTGGCTGGCGACCAGTCCAGGGTGTACCCCGCCTCTCGCCCAAAGACAGCTGGGATAGGCTCCAGCACCCCCCACGACCCTCGTGAGGAAAAGCGGTAGAAAATGAATGAATGAATGAATGAACTGAGAAGAGAAGCTTGCTTTACAGAAAGTTCAGCAGTTTGTCGCCGCTTGTCAATGAAGGGGGATGGTGGTTCCTGTAGCCAAACCACTTGAGAACCACTGCTCTAGGTTAACCTATAAAGTCCATGTGTTGGAACTTACTAATACCTTGTTAGGCTCCGGAAAAGGTAAAGTTACCTTGGAGTTAGTTAATTAACTCCTGTGGGATACTTGAAATGTACACTGAGGGACACTAGTGTGTTTTTAGAAAGGGTAAAAGGAAAGGTCGGAAAAAACAGTTACTGATGATTGGATTTGTGTAGATGGTACCCTCAGGGCCTGAATCTGGCCCCAACTGTAGTCCTAGTACTGCACATCTGCACCCACTCAAGGTTTGAGGAGGCGGAGGGTGGCTTTAGGATGCGGGGCAGCCATTGGCTGCCTCCCCCCTGATGACTTCCAGCCTTGTGACACAGAAAATCCTGTTTGCCTACTGCTGCGTTCCCTGACACCCTCTCACTGCGCTCACATGCCTGTCATAGCTGGCGGGGACGGGCGGCGTGATAACGGAGGTGTCAGCAGACGGCGAGGGTCGCACAAACCCCCCCCCCCCCTCCCTCCGCACCACGACAGCCCCTCCCCCCCAATTCTCGCGTGCATTGACCTCTCGGTGACTGCTACCCTCTCACATAAAATGTCAGTGTGACTTTGCCTGTTACAAGCTGAGCTCGGCAAATGTTGTCGATTCGAGCCTGTGGGTGCGGTCATCTGAGGCCAAGTGATTTGCCAGTTATTCGCCTTTTTTGGTGTCATTTTCAAAGACGCACGACTTGCTTACATGGCTACTACCCTGCAGTGCGGATCACAGTGTTGGACTTTGATTTATGTTTGTGTAAGCGCCCCACTCGCCAATTCATTCACCTTCACAGTGGCACAGTTCTAGATTGTGGTGCTGATCGTGATCATCTATTGAGAATTCTAATGGCGTCTGAGATGCTTGGCAGTGGTCAGCTATTTCTTAATGTACATCACTGCCTCCTACAGGACTGATGTGGAATTTTATTTGTAGAAAAATACCTCAGGTTCCCCTGGACAGCGTTTGACAGTTGTATTTGTATTTGTTTTGCTATGAATGAATGATATTTCCAATGATATTACCTCGGTCATACCAATAGCAACTATGTCGCCTATTTATTATAGTGTATATCAGTGATTTTCAACTACTGTGTCGCGGCACACTAGTATACCTTGAGAAACCGTCAGGTGTGCTGTGAGGAATTATCCAATATCACTTTTTATAATTAACATTTATTAATCATCATTTGCAAATATTATGTCAATAGCCATTAATATATGGACCCAAATATTCCAATTGCATTTGGTTTATTTGCTCAAACGGAAAGAATTGAACAGGGATGGAATATTCCTTTAACCAATCCGATTGAGGTATCTTGTATCCGCTCAAACGGAAAGTTGTCAGGGTGCGTTCTTCGTGGTGTTTTTCTTCTTCTGTTGTTTATTGCCGGTTGGCAAGCAGCTTTCGTGTGCATTAGCGCCATCTGTGAAACAGAATCTAAACCCTTCTATATGGCATTCACAAGTCCAGTTTTATTAAAAAAGAAAATATATATCTATATAAAACATTTCCTGAGTTTAATTATAAAATATTAGCAAGATTGAATTTGATCTTTCCCTGTTTAAATTTATCCCGGGTGCGTTCTTTCAGCGCATGCTCAGATATGACGTAACACGCAGATCCAGACGTTCTTCAGTTTTAAAAATGGAGGCCAGCAATCGGCACTGGACTAAGCAAAGTTTGTTTTTGATTCAAACTAAATTTCAAGACTGGACAGACGGAAAACTGGCAATACGGAGTTATTCCAACATGTGAAATAAAAACTCGGGGAAGCCGGTATCACGTGATGTTGACATTTACGTTTTACAGGGCATGCCCCATTGACTATTCTGGTTGATTTTCACGGTGCACGTAGACAAGAGATTGGAATATTCCTTTCCATGGATACCATTGTTTCCCGAAAGGTCATTTGGAAAGAGAAAAACTCGTCATGTAAAAACGTGGCTGCTGTGGAGTGTCTGTGGTGTAAAGACTGGCAGAGCAATGTAATATTGGTCCGTGTGGCAACACCTACCTTGTTCCTCCGATAGACTTATTGATGCACGTGTGAGGCCGTGGTGACATTTTGTAACATTTTTGGTTAGTGGTGTGCCACAAGATTTTTCCAATGTAAAAAACATGCCGTGGCTCAAAAAAGGTTGAAAAACACTGGTGTATATAACGTTAACCAGTAAGCTAAAACAGTATTGTACAAATGATCAGACACCATCACTTGCCCTTGTTGGAGGTCTGCATTAGTCTGCTTGCAAAGGGCGCCCACAGAGAGACAATGGTCCAGCCTACTGAGCATCTCAAGCTGTGAATGGACACGTTTCTTTCCTCTGCTGCCAACAAGCAGACTCCCCACCTTGTTCCTCAGCGTGCTGCCAGTGGAGGGTGAAACAAGGGACAATCACTGCTTGATCACACAAGGCCACACTGTTTGAAGGTTGCCCACTTCCGTGACTGGTAACTGATCAACACTGCCAGGCGACATTTTACGCCGTTAGCAAGTAGCTCCTGCAAAAAACACTTGCAGTTTTGTAGTCCTGTGATGTTATCATGCAGAAGATGGAGCATTTCCAGTACGAGTCAAATTGTCGTTGAGGCCACGTTTTGGATATAGCACTGGTTAGAGTCTGGATGTGTACCTAATGATTCGACTGAGTGTGCATATGCATTCAAACGGGGTCCTCTTGCAGCTTGTAATGAGCAGCAGTTAAGCTGCCGCCGCTGGTCCACTTTTTTAGCGCTGTGACCTCCTTCCAAACCCTCGTTCTCCTGCTGTCTGCAAACCACATGTGCCGGGAAAACGGCACTATGCTGAGAACCAAACAGATCTCCCACCGAGCTGGAACATTTGTGCTTATCCCTTTTGCTTCGCTGTGCAAAAGTCAGGCGGCTGACGACATCTTCAAGCATGTTTTCCGGTGTGTTCACTGCTGGCCAGATATTGATATGATGTGTGAGTCGATAGTGGGGTTGTGTGTGTGTGTATTATGAATACTTCACAACATAGAAGACTGCCGCAAAGGATGAATTTGACCATTAAATCTCAATTCTGTGCATAATTAACGAGCGGTTTGACTCCTTACCATGCTGATGAATTGGAATTGTCTTCCGCTCTTCCGTGATGGCATCACTGGTGGAACTGATGGGTGTTAGACACCCTGCACTGCTCCACCTTCCTTTTGCTTGAGGATGCCCCACAGGTACTCAAGTGGGTTCACATGTGGAGGCTACTTCATCACTCATCTTGGAGGTGTCTTTGAGCTCCTGATCACATGAAAAAAAACGTCATGCGGCCTACCATGTGCATTACAATGTCACAGTACATGTTGGAATTCACTTTTCACTCATTGTACGGCAGCGTTCCAGTGCGAGAAAACAGGCTATTGCAGGTTTGAACGATCTCGGAATAAGCACAGTAATTCTTAACATGGGATACTGTGTCCCATACCAAGCTAAAACTCCATTCTGAACCGCCCCACGTCACATTCTGTCTGCCCCTAACTCAGCTCCCTTAGCACCGGAACACATTTACAGCATTACACACGAGCGTGAGCCTTGTTTATGTCTTATATGTATTATATCTACTATTAATAGGGGTGTTATTTCATAACTCTAATTAATGTTAAAAAAAAGTTTTCAGTCCTCTCAGGACAAAAATATTCCATTTACAAATGAGGAGTCCTACCACATTGAATTACCATGGTCGGTTAGGGACCAATTAACAGCGATTAATTGCTTGCTAAAACATTGAATTGTGCAGATTGATTCCAAGGTTGAATGAGTGCATTTTAAAATAGGACACAGGTGGACAAACACTTTTGAAGCAAACATGCACCCCCTCTCTACCCTTGCTAACAAAATACTTATTCAGGTCATTCGTTTGCACAATCCACAAGGCCAACAGCGAACGCTGCGTGTCCGATAGTAACACATTATTGAAGAAAAAAAGAGATTTATCAGAGGAAGCTCTATGAATGTTTCCTGAGGGGGTGAAGAGAAATTGAGACAGGAAAACAAGCGCGAGGGTGTCTTTTTTTTTATTTTTTTGCCCTTCATTTCCTTTGATCTTAACCCCACAATTGAGGCCTGCTTTTTTTTTTTACTTTGTGCGTCTTGATGGCATTTGTTTGTGTGTTGTCAGGTAGATTAGACGGCTTTGTGCTGCAAAAACAAGCAAGGTTAGCTTCCTGTGTAGAAAGTGTTGCAAAATGCTAGTGTTTTTTTTTTTTTTGCTGGTAAGCCACACACAGCTAATGACGAGGCCTCGTAAACAGATTGCAGATGTTCTCTGTTGTTGTCCCAATAACATTTTTTTCCCTGAAACTCCATCCCCTTCACATCCGCCTCTGCCAGGCTTTTAACTCCAAGACTCTTTGTGTTTACAGCCTGCAGGTTTTTACCTCATTTGCCCATAAAAAAGCCAGAATATGTTCACATTTAGAGCTGAGATGGTCGGAGGTGAGCCTAAAAAAGTGCAGCTCAGATTTCATCAGTCGGCCTCTCCAAAATTGATAGCCTGGGCACCATCAGTGCAACCTTTTCTCTCTGGCTGGCTGTGATGTTGCAATAAGTTCCCTGCAAGCCAATTTCTCCTGAGTCGGTGGCTCTACTGACATAATGGGGTCATTGTGAGTAGACCACCTAATCCCCCTTGCCGCCTTCTGTAGGCCCCCCCCCGATTACACTCAAAACACATGTTTTTTTTATCCTGCAGGTTTAATAGTGTTCCATTTTTTATGGGGAGCTAAGATGAGGCCAAAATTGTCTCTAATGGCGCTTCACTTTGTCTTTTGTTTGCAACAGTTCTCCCTCTCCTCACACTCACACAGCAACACCAAAACCTTTCATATTCACAACGTTCAGTGTGCAAAATCTTTGGTTGTAGAGGTTACCAAACTTCAAAGCATCAAGGTTTAGGTCAAAAGTCAAGGACACAGCAATGTCGAATGCATCAAACACCAAAAAACTACATTTTTTTTTACATCCAAACCTGCTTGGGTTGTGGTAGTTGCATAGCAGTTCAACTGATTTGTTTTTGGTGCCATTAAACCCCAACCTTAAAGACAGAGCCCATGTCAAAGTTCGCAAGTCAACATCTTAAAAATTTAAGTGCAACAAACCTAATTGAGTCACATGTCCAATTAAAGCCCTTGGTCCATGGTCTAAAGATATGTAGCTGTGTTATCAATACCACCTTTTATAATGATGCAATAAACAAAAAACATATTGTATTGAGTCATCTCATCAGGAGAAAAGATGAGTTTATTTTCACATGTTCCGTTTGTTTATGTCACAGGTGCATCCTGGAAATTCTTAGTGTGGTTCAAGGAACAAATGTAGCTAAAAACACATTGGTGCTACACAGGTGCATGTAGATAGGAGAACAGATAAACAGGATTGAACACGCGCCTACTGCTTAGTGGACTTTGATTCTATGGACGTTGACCCGCTGTATTCTGTTGCACCATGGATTGTTTTTTTTTTTAAAGTAATTTTTCTAGCTACCTCCAAAATATGACTACAAAAATTACATACATTTATGGAATTGGATTTAGATCTGAGTAACATGCAGCAAGAGTCCAAAAGAGTGTGCCTAATCCTCTGGAAGAAGTCCTTTGCAGGGGGGTATTGTGAAATTCAGCGTTGCCCTGTTGAATAAAAAACACATACACGAGGGCCTTCAGTCCTGAGGGATGCCCTCTGCAACATCTCCACATAGCCAGCTGCTGTTTGACGCCCCTGCACAACCTGAAAAAAAGCACCCCCCATCATGACTGTGCCCCTGCCACTGTGCTGTTTGGAAAACATCAGGTGGAGTCTCTTTGTCATGCCAGTAACATTGGAAGCCATTAGGGCCATAAAGGTTACATTTTTATCTCATCATCCCATGTTTGGTGCTCATGCTTGCCCTTTTGACTCTTTGTAACATTGGAAAGGCGTAGGGCTTCAGTAAGTTTGTCGGCTAGTCCAGCTGCATAGTGGCCCATGTTCACAAAATGTTATTTTGCTGGTAGGGAATCAGGAACTCCAACCACTTGTCCCTCATGGTGGCATCTTTAGGAATTGTAAATAAATGTGGTGTTCCCTTTCGAGGCATTTCTAGCAAGTAAACAGCGGAGTAGCGTTTGGGGGAGGGCGGAGGAAGCAGAGCTTGGGGGAGGGCAGAGAGTTTATATATAAGGAAGTCCGTCGCTCTGTGACATCACACAGGAACAGTTTTACCACGCCTTCTGAAACCAAGCGTTTTGAACCATCTCAAACTTTTTTTAGGGCTCACTTCCAAATGTGCAAACCTCATTATCTGAAACTTTGGCATCGTTTAACACGAGAATTCAACATTCTAACTACATTTATAGGTCAGAAAAGTGAAAATAAAAAATAGTTCCCCTTCAATAATAAAGCAAGTAAATGCTTACAAAGTAGCTGGCTAAAAGCACTACTCAGTCGAGCATAGACCTCCGCCAGGGTCAAAAGGATATGGTCTACATAACAATGCATGAAAATAATTGGTCAAGAACCACGTCCATTGTCCATCCGTTGTCTCTTGTGAGAAAATGTAGTTGTACATCTGCATTTGGAGTCTGCTTTGCGTGCAAATTGAATGGATTCTCATTACATGCAAATGAGCTATGCATATAATTTTGCTGATTAGTAAACACACAAACAGTGAAGAAAATAACAGCTCTCGCCAACCTTTATTAATACGGTTACCCCGAAAAACATTATTCAAAGACATGCATGCAACCCCGACAAGTGGTTCAGGCAGGATTGTTAGCAGAAAGCAGATATACAGTAGTTAGTGAAGGTACGCGTGGGTGTGCGTGTGTTTGCTCCACAAGATGAAAGGTCCACGGGCAGCCTTGTTTGCTCCGGGGCTCTGCTTGACATCCTTTGCAAGGTGCCGAATGCACCCCCCCCCCCCCCCCCCCCCACTCCTTATCACCCTCCCCCCAACACTCTCTTCCACCTCTTTTCGTGGCCTCGGTGCTCCAACAAAGACCAGAAAGGAAGAAGTTGGCCTAGATGCAAGCAGCCTTTAGACTGTTTAAGCCCCCAGCCTGGTCCAGACTCCTCTCTGCTTTTATGGCTGCCTAATTGGTCAGAAAAAAACATGCTCAATGGGCAAGGCTGGGTGGAGGTGGGGGGCCGAGGGTGGACGTCTTCTCCATCTCTTTTTTTTTTTTCTATCTTGTCTTCATTTCTTGTATCGTTATGATGCTTGCTCTCGCTCTGCTTTGTGGTGGAACTCAAGCACGCATTCTGGCAGTGGTCCTGGTCGGCCATCGGCCCGTATGATTTGTTGTTCCAGTGCTGGGAAATCGGCGCACAACACTGATCAGTCTTTGACCTACAACAGATGAAGAGCCATCACTATATTCAGTGTGTTAGCCAGAGAAACCTTCTTTCTGCAGCATGTTTTGCTATGCGAATAGCCTTTAATGAGCTGAGTGTATTTGTTGATTTGATTACTCCAGCAATTAAGTGGCCAATCCAATGATCTCCTATACTTTACTTGAAGGGTGTAGCAGTTGCAATTTTTGCGGAAAGTCAGCAGAAATGAACAATTATTTGCTTCACCGAGGCTTGGTTGACTCAGGACATAAGAAAAATGTGGTCTTTGTTACCTCCACTGCATGGCAAGGTGCTATTTCTAGCACCAGGTACAAACGTTTGGAGTCACCTCCTCATTTAATAGCAGAAGAAACTTTTGACAGGTTCTTTATGTCAGTGGTTCTCAACTGGTTTGACTGTGGGACACACCATCACGTCACACTAACTAGCAATGTGGAAATATCATTCATTCATAGCAAAACAAATCCAAATCCAACTGTCAAACGTTGTCCAGGGGAACTTGCAAGTATTTTTCTACAAATAAAATTCCATATCAGTCCTGTAGGAGGCAGTGATGTACATTACGAAATAGCTGACCACTGCCAAGCATCTCAGACGCCATCAGAATTCCCACAAGATCATCACGATCAGCACCCCAAACTAGAACTGTGCCACTGTGATTGTGAATGAATTGGCGAGTAGGGCGCTTACATAAACAAATAAATCAAAGTCCAACACTGTGATCCGCACTGCAGGGTAGTAGCCATGTAAAATTACAAAGTCTGCATATGCAGTCGACAAATGTGTCGAAATTCAAAGCATCCTTCGTGGCCCCATCATATCCAAACATTCTTTGCATGCTTCCGTTCAGCCCTTAAAATAATGTCAACATGAAAGCGGGGAGAAGCATAGGTTGATTAATTAATAAGTATTGCTTAGTTTGTAAGTCGTAAGTATTGATTTATTTGTGAAAGCAGTTTGATGTGCACACCCTTTGAATGCAACGTCTTAAAACTGTTGACTTTGATCCTATTACCGTTATTATAAAGACATAACACTTTGTATTACGTGCAGAAATGGAACAAGATGGAGTCATTATTTGTGTTTGTGTACATCACGTACATGTTTATTGACAGTCATATTCTTTAACTTTTATGAATGTACTTCTGTTCATATGATCTTGTGTCTACATGTCTTGCTTCTGTCTTTAGAGCAGTCGGAGAGGAAATGCATGTACAGTAAACAAACAACTTTGCTGTATTGCAAAGACTCAGCAATAAGGAAGGGATCTGCCTTTAAAATTAACATTATGGGAGTATGGCTGTATGTGTTCCATCAACAAAGATGTATTGTGTGTCCCTGAGACATCATGTGGACTGGTGCATGTCTCCACTGTCTGCGACAACATCAAGTGCCACGTCACTAACCCTTTTCAAAGAAAATACTCTTTCGCAATTATGTCAACACAAAAGACGTCCATTATAAGCTTGATACAAATAGAATAGGATCGTTTGAACACGTCACACAATGAGGAAGTGTGAGGAAGGCTGGATTGTATGAATTAAGAAGGCTGGTTCGCGGTTTGAGGAGGAACCTCTGAACACCTTGTGGGTTGTAGACCCTAAATTGGACACACCACCTGTCTTTCTCTCTCTTTATGGCTTGCTCTTCTCCAGCGGATCTGCAGCCGTGTGTCTGACGAACAGCATTTTAAGTCCCCACTCAGTGTCCTTCCCCTCCCACTCAAGCTTGACCAATTCGCGTAGCAAGTGAATAGAACAGACAAGAACGCAAGGTGCATTCAAAGACATCAATTTGTTAAAATATATACTTTTTTCTCCAGCCAAAGACCCACAACCCACTTTTGGGTCATGACCCAATAGTCGAAAATGAATGCTTTATGTGAGCATAGGTTTTAGCATATCAGTGCTTTTTGTCTACCTTGGTTTTATTTTTAGTTATCTGCTTAGCCTACGCAGTACGAACACATGCTAAATGTTATCCTAGCATCCCTTAAAACTAGTCTATAATGCCTTCTGTGCAGCTTGGTTTTCATAGTTTCCACAAAGTATGGTTTTGAAGTGGAAAACCAACCTCCGCCACACTAGTTTTGGTGCCCTCAGTCTCCTCTTGGATAAATGTCAGGAAGATAAATCCAGGAGACCTCTATTGTTGCTGCTGCTGTTAGTTAGCATGTCTTTTTTAGACTAATGCCTTCAATGCAGCTTGGTTTTCATAGTTTCATGCAGTACTGTTTTGATGTGGGAAAACCAACCGCCTCATTTTGCTGGACTAGTTTTGCTGTGTCCTTACATTCTCCTCCATTGTTGTCTCTCTTTCCAATTGATGCGTTCAGAGCAGCTTGGATTTCATACTTTACCATCAGAGAAGGGAGAATGTTTCGAACAAAAGCAAGGACTTTTATCATGTCATAGCAAAAATGTTGTAGGGGTGGGTCTCACCATATAGTTTCACAACAGGAAACGGGTGTGACCTCGTGTCCACTTTCGATAGCGACTGTTTTTTATTTTCGAGAGGAAGCCAACCAACCGTCATAACATGTGGTGTTTCGGGTAAGCAGATGTCAGAGCATGTGAATATCTCGCTCGCGGAAGGGTTTGACAAGTTTCCATGGAAACAAACTCATATGTGTTGCCTCGTTAGTTTTTTCAATACTAATGAGGTAGTCAGACAGAGTTTGGGTCAAAATAGAGCAGATGATATAAATATTATTATGAAGAGACCCTGCAGCATGGAGCACTAGTCAGATGTTTGGAGACGCTTTCCCATTCAATAGCATGAGAAAGCGTCTCCAAACTTCTGACTGGTGCTATACTGTGTGTGGCAGGGGTCTCAAACTCAATTTACCTGGGGGCCACTGGAGCTCGGGTCTGGGCAAGGCTGGGCCGCATCAGTCCCCCCCCCCCCCCCCCCCCCCCCCCCCCAAAAAAAAAAACGCATTTATTAAAAACAGAAAAATATACAAACTTTTTCAGTGCTTTGGTTCCGATTTTCTACAAGAAAAGCTCTGATAAAACATTCCACTGTTCTCAAATATCTTAATTTTTATTTTTCTGCACAAAATAAGATGACAAATAAATAAACAAATCAAGAATAAAGAAAATCAATCAATCAGTAATAAATAAATAAATATAATAATAATAATAAAACAGCAAATAATAAAAACTTAAGAAACCACATATAGTTGGTGGGTAGACAAATTATTTTTTCAGATTAAAATTAACAAAGCATTATTAGAGCCCTGTAGACATGACAAAACACGACTATAGTCACATTTATACTCTTTTTATTTACAACATATTGCGCAACTGCAGGGTCTTGAGACACATGCTATCTTGCAAACTAGAGAGCTAGCGACCTAAACGGTAGACTTCAGGTTATTTCCTTTAAACTGAAATAGCCAAAAACTTACCACTTCCACACGGATAGGGAGGATAACTATTAACAGTTATTTAACCTTTAACATGAACATTAATCAAACGTAATAATTTTTTCTGGGTACATGATACCATACAGCATCCATATCAAACTTGCGCGGGCCGCACTAACATTAAACTTTCATATCAAGGCGGAGGCCTCAAACTAGTGTCCTGCGGGCCACATTTGGCCCGCGGGCCGTGTGTTTGAGGCCCCTGGTGTGTGGGCTCTTCGGCTTTAGCATAAGGATTTTTTGTGATACTGAAGGTGTTTTTCATCTCTTCTCCCTTCAACGTTGAATTATCTCAATTGGCTCCATCACACTCGCTGAGTAGTGAAAAACGCCACAGAATCACAGAAGAGCTCATTAGAGGACAGCACATGGTTGACCTCGCTCACATGTTAGCGGCAGGTTTCCTCACTTGCTTTAACGGTGGGCCAATTTAATGCAGAGATAGATGACGCTTGCTGCGCGCTTAACGTCCAAAATGTCTAATTAGATCATTTGCATGGCTCACATGTGGGCCACTTTGAAGGCGAGGAAAGACACTGATGATAGAGAGGGATGGAGTATCCTGGGGGGGCTTCTTCTTCTTCTCCTTCAGCGCACATCAATGGATTTGTTGTCCACAGTCTCTCAGTTTTATTATGTTGTTAGTTACGTTAGAGATTTACTTTGTATTCCTGATTTTTTTTCTTAAATTCATTATATATCTAATATTTTGTACTATATATATATAATAAAAATATTTGTTGAATTAACACCAATATAATTTTATAGTTAATTATTTTATAATTAACTACCATTTATTTTTCTTAGTATTTTCTAATTTAGATTAATTTGAATTATGTTGACTTAGGTTTAATCCTCGGCCCACACGGACGTTTGAGGAAATACAGCGACGGAATCAGAATCCACAAGCCACAATCAGAAACAAATATTTAGCAGAAATGGACAAAGAAAATGGTATTTTGAATGGTAGGTTTATTTTCAAAGCCCTGATAGATGGCTCTCACGACAAGACCAAAGTTAATTGCATCACCTGTCGCTGTGAGTGGATAAGAAAAAAGTTACTGGTGGAATGCAGATATTTTTTTAAATGTAATTTATACAGTGGTATCTTGGCATCTCAAGTTTCCCAACAAATACATGTTTTTTTTTAGATGCAAACCATTTTCTTTTCTTTGAACTTCAAGCTAGAATTAAGGTTACCATCACGTTACCAACAGGCATAGCCAAGGAAAGCTATTTGGAGGCTTGTGATGACAACAAGGGATGTAAATAGCATCAGCAGCATACTAGTTGGTCACCAGGAAAGATTTTCAATGCATCAGTAAAATATGCGTACATTATAACAATATAATTAATCTTATTATATATTAAGTAGCTGCACGGTGGACAAGTGGTTAGCGCCCAGGACACACAGCTAGGAGACAGGGTACTCCGGTTTCCTCCCACATTCCAAAAATGACTCCAAATTGCCCATAGGTATGAATGTGAGTGTGAATGGTTGTTTGTCTATATGTGCCCTGTGATTGGCTGGCGCCCAGTTCAGGGTGTACCCCGCCTCTCACCCGAATAAAATAGATGGATGGATGTATTAAGTTAAACTAAATTACAGTATAGTAATCTATATAGGCAAGGTGGGATAATTTTTGATCCTTTTACATAAAATTTGATCCAACATTTTGATCCAACATCCTACAATTCTGGTGTATAAGCCGGTCCTACTAAATTTAGAAGAAAAAAAACACATTTGTCCACGTCATAGTGTATCATATTGTGGCATGCACAAGTCTGTGAGGACCAAGCAGCTCTTTATTTGACAAGAACCAATCATGCACTCACAACAAGCTTTCCAACCTATTGGAAATTGTGGGATGTCATTATATATAACAGCATAACAACATAACTGACTGGTGTCATCTTACTAAATGTATCACACAGCAACTTGACACTCCAAAGATATGTATATCTCAGAAATGTACAAATATCAGTCTAAAATGGGGAAAAAAGACATTGTCATTGACAAATTGTCCCGTAATAACCTGGAGGGTGACTAGCATAGAAAGTGGAGGATGGTGATGCAATGCTGCCTCTGTCCACCAGAGGGAGCCAGAGAACCCGGACCCCAGAGGGAGGCTAATGTCATTGCAGCACCCCAATGAATGACTTGCTCACACGTAATGCCTAATAGGAATACTTTAAAATGTTTTTTATTTTATTTTAAACTCGTAGTGGTATGTGTTTGTATATTTCTGTTGTATGTATTTGGCATTATACATTTGGAGTGTTTAGTTGCTGTGTGACGATTAACTTTACGAAGAAGTGTTCCTAGTAACATCACACCGTGAGTCAGACTTGTTATTCTGTGATATATAATGACCCCCAATGGTTGCCAAATTATGAGTGTTGTGAGTCAGTGTCCAAACTTTGTATTATCATCTAGGGAACATTTAGCTGAAACTGCTGGTCAAATTTGATTATCTTTACGGTGTTTTTATTTTTAATGGTTTAGTTATAGGAATTTATTATTATGTTTATGTTTACATCGAGATGGCAGTTCACTCTACTTCGGCACAAAATGTCAAAAGTGACAAATTATAGCTTTTTGGGCCTTTTATCATTTACTGCTTCCTAGTTCTTAAGAAAAGAAGTCGTTCTGTGACATCATTAATCAACCAACATCTTGACAGCCTTTCTTGCTAACTTGCTAACAGTGTTGATCTGGGGTCTTATCCATAGAGGGTTGCCCAGCAACAGCCCCCTTCCCCCTTTCAGATGGGCGAGCAGAATGTGTCCACCAGACTGGGATGCGATTGCGAAAGCTTGGAAGCAGCACACTGGCATGAATATGAATGGTGTTTCCTGACACGGTGCCAACGTCCTCCATCGTCTGCGCGGCCTGCATGCCCACCGGTGGCAGGCCCTCTCCATCAAGAGCCCTCTGTTGTTTTTTTTTTTTTTTTTTTTTTTTGCTTGGAGCTTTTTCTGCTTTGTTAGCTGAGTTGTGCATGCGTGTGTGTAGAAGACAATGGCAGTGTCCGCTACCCGGCTTCCCTCGGGGGTAATGGGCCCTTTGCACATAGGGCTGCAGGAAGTGTCGGAAGCAAGAATGTAAAGAACAACGTAATAATCGCAAAGACGCTCCCAGCTGGAAGGATGACAAAAGCCGTACGAGCCTCACAGTGAAAGTAATTAATATATGAGCACTTTGCTGCTTAACGTTCCTTTCTTTTAAGCTTGAAGCTTGCTATAAATGTCACAAAATAAAGCTACAACTCCTGCTTACAACGGCGTAAAATAATAAGGTTGGTCAGCATGCTGGGTAACACACACACACACACACAGCAGCGTCATCATCAGTGTAAAGGTCACATGATTAACCCTGATCACACAAGACGAGCGTGACATTAGCGCCGATGATTCAACGCTTGCGTGTTTAGTGCTCATATATGACAATATCCATTAATTAGACTCCTAATTGAACATTTTACTCAATATTTTACTTATAAAACGTCAGTTTTTTTTAGCTGCGTCAAAGTGGAATGGTGTCCCACAGCAGTGTGTGACCAGGCTGCCGTGTGTAGTGTGAATGGTTCATCCCCTTCTACTGAGGCTGCTTTGTTATAAGAATACTTTGTATTAAAGCGCAGGATAAGCTGTTTGGCATAGACGGTGAGGATTTGGCACATTTGACATTCTCCCAGTTGCGCTGCTCATCCCAGAAATTCATGTTCCTTATAAAATGCGGCATCATCTAAAAGGAAAACAAACAAGCTTTACAATGGGATAACATTTACTGACGAGAAGCATCACTACAACTGGGGAATAATCTACCAAACACACATTTTATAATACTTTTTGCTCACCAAAATGGATTTGAAGTAGATGTGCTAAACATGGCAACTAATTTGTGTGTCTCTCTCACACCAGCTACCCTCATGTCCTCCTTCACTACATCCATAACCTCCTCTTTGGTCTTCCTCTACGCCTCCTACCTGGCAGCATCCTTCTACCAATATACTCACTATCTCTCCTCTGGACATGTCCCAACCATCTCAGTCTGGCCTCTCTGACTTTATCTCCAAGGCCTCTAACATGTAATGTCCCTCTGATGTACTCCTTCCTGATCCTATCCATCCTGGTCACTCCCAATGAGAACCTTAGCATCCTCATCTCAGCTTCCTGTCTTTTCTCAGTGGTACTGTCTCTAGACCAGGGGTCTCAAACTCAATTTACTTGGGGGCCACTGGAGCTAGGGTATGGGCGAGACTGGGCCGCATCAGGTTCCACCCCCTCCAAAAAAAATGCATTTATTAAAAAAAAAAAAAAATTAAAAACTTCGCTTTGGTTCCGATTTTCTACAAGAAAGGCTCTGATACAACATTCCACTGTTGTCAAATATCTTACTTTTTATTTTTCTACACAAAATAAGATGAAAAATGAATAAACAAATCTAGAATAAAGAAAATCAATCAATCAGTAATAAATAAATATAATAATAAAACGGAAAATAATAAAAACTTAAGAAACCACATATAGTTGGTGGGTAGACAAATTATTTTTTTCAGATTAAAATTAACAAAGCATTATTAGAGCCCTGTAGACATGACAAAACACGACTATAGTCACATTTATACTATTTTTATTTACAACATATTGCGCAACTGCAGGGTCTTGAGACACATGCTAACTCTCAAACTAGAGAGCTAGCGACCTAAACGGTAGCCTTCAAGTTATTTCCTTTAAACTTCATTCATTCATTCATTCATTTTCTGCCGCTTTTCCTCACGAGGGTCGCGGGGGTTGCTGGAGCCTATCCCAGCTGTCTTCGGGCGAGAGGTGGGGTACACCCCGGACTGGTCGCCAGCCAATCACAGGGCACATATAGATAAACAACCATTCACACTCACATTCATACCTATGGACAATTTGGAGTCACCAATTAACCTAGCATGTTTTTGGAATGTGGGAGGAAACCGGAGTACCTGGAGAAAACCCACGCATGCACGGGGAGAACATGCAAACTCCACACAGAGATGGCCGAGGGTGGAATTGAACCCTGGTCTCCTAGCTGTGAGGTCTGCGCGCTAACCACACGACCGCCGTGCCGCCCTCCTTTAAACTTAAATAGCCAAAAACTTACCACTTCCACACGGATAGGGAGGATAACTATTAACAGTTATTTAACCTTTAACATGAACATTAATCAAACGTAATAATTTTTTCTGGGTACATGATACCATACAGCATCCATATCAAACTTGCGCGGGCCGCACTAACATTAAACTTTCATATCAAGGCGGGGGCCTCAAACTAGTGTCCTGTGGGCCACATTTGGCCCGCGGGCTGCATGTTTGAGACCCCTGCTCTAGATCAAACAACATGGCTGGTCTCACCACAGTTTTGTATACCTTTCCTTTCATGTTAGCTTCTATCACACATCACGCCTGACACTTTTCTCCACCAGTTCCATCCTGCCTTTTTTTGAAATGTTGACCCCAAGTACTTAAAATTCTCCACCTTCTGTATCTCTTCTCCCTGTAACCTCACTATTCTACCTGGATCACTCTCATTCACACACATATACTCCGTCTTGCTGCGGAGCTAAAAAAAAAAAAAAAAAAAAAAAAAAGAGAAGTATAGTTTAAGTATAGAAAAAGCCTATTTCTCAGAAATAATGTTGACAAATCTGTCTAAATCTCTGTTATAGTGACCACTTCTCCTTTGAGACGCCATGATTTATGCACAGATGTGCCTCAGGCTGACTGCAATAAAAGGCCAAAATTGTGCAGTTTTACTACACAGTATTACACATATGATCAGATCTGACCCCTTGGAATGTCCCCAATACAGTAAAACTGCAGTTTACATTTTTGTTGTAGTATGATGGATAAATAGGAATATTGATAATACGTTTAAAAAAAGATATCCAATGTGAGTTTGCATGTTCTCCCTGTGCGTGCGTGTGTGAGTTTTCTCCGGGTATTCCGGTTTCCTCCCACATTCCCAAAGCATCCATGTTAGGTTAATTGTCCATAGGTATGAATGTGAGTGTGAATGGTTGTTTGTCTATATGTGCCCTGTGATTGGCTGGCGACCAGTCCAGGGTGTACCCCGCCTCTCGCCTGAAGACAGCTGGGATAGGCTCCAGCATGCCCGCGACCCCAGTGAGGATAAGCGGCATAGAAAATGGATGGATGCTTGTTGACACATCGTGGTTCACATACTTTCATCTGGGATAGGCTCCACCCCCTGCACAGGATAAGTGGTGGAAAATGAGTGTCTTTGATGTCTAGTGATGTGGATAAATCTCGACCTAGTGTTTATGTATGCGTGTCACAGCCGCTCCGGTCTACTTTGGGGGGGTGGGCACCTTATGGGAGTCATTGGTTCATGTGCCCCTCCCCCTCGTGCGCTCAGCTCGTTTGTTCATCGCTGACATGAATAATTCATGAGCAGGCGACACGAGAGGAGGGAAGGAAGGGGGGGCGTTGTTGGGGGTGTTGGAATCGGTGTTCCGCTCTTGGTGCTCATCTCCAATCTCCAATTGCACATCATTGCTTCGTGGTTCTTCCTGACTGAACCCGGTCTGTCTTTTTTTTCCGCTTTCATCTGCTCGCCGCATTGTTCAGACTTGCTTGGAAAAATAGTGTGTGCCCCTGCGACAGTGAGAGACAGAGAGAGACGGATCGTTTTCTTTCATGTCAGCCCAGCTTGTGTCATCCCGCTCAGTGAAACTGATGCATCCCCTGGCACTAGATGATGCTGACTCACGCTCTATAACGTGATCATGTGGACCTTTTATCATCTGGCTTTGCTGATGGGCGCCCGCTCTTTGTGAGTCAAACACACGTCGCACTAAAAGGTGGCCCAAGACAAGCCGTGGGAGGTTGGCTTGGAACAAGTCTGTCTAAGTAGTCAGGCTTCGTAAAAAAACAAACAAACATGGAGACGGCAGTTAGTCCTAGCAGTCTGTGCTGAGGGCATACTCGCAGTAGTCATATCGTGCTTGGGCCCACTTCACACCTGAATGACACGTTTGAGTGATATAATTACTGCTCAAGTTTGGTTCACTTTCCCTCCTTTGGCTCCACTGCACGACCAAAACGGGTTGATAGGATTTAATGGAGCTCTACTCGCCAGTTTTTAATGCTAACCAACTAATTTCATCATAGAACACTCAAAATAATCCCAAAGTCTAAACCCACAGAACTCTGTATAATTAAGATGTGCCATTTAATTTATGTGATGGTTCATCTTTTATGAAGGGTGCTATTGGGACAATATGAAATGTAAATATCCCGTTCATTGAAGCGACAACTCTTGATATGCTCCTCTAATTTCACATCTCGTCTCCGCTCCTCGCCTTGCCCTCCCAAATACAATGGTGTCTGATCATTTGATGTTAAATAAGCCCAAGCACAATGACAGATCCAGATGTCCACCTCAGACCATTCTTTTCCACCCGTAAGAACTCAAGTCCAGCACATAAAATTGGATTTTATAAAAAAGTCATACTCAGATAGTACATACTTTATAGCACTCACAACAAACAGAAAAAATTAAGATATAAAAAATTGTATTTACTCAATTAAAAAACACATTAAATGTGACTAATTAATTGCAATTAATCTTTTAATTTGACACCTCTAACAAAACATCCTTCAGTTGAAAGTTACTTTAAGTGCTCTAATTATTTACCTATTTAATTTGTACAAGCAGGCCATAAGTGGTGAGAGACCGTTATTATAAATAAATAGTTAAATATTTTGTAAATAAATATCATCCAGGGTGGCACGGTGGTCGAGACCTCACGCCTAGGAGACCAGGGTTCAAATCCACTCTCGGCCATCTCTGTGTGGAGTTTGCATGTTCTCCCCGTGCATGCGTGGGTTTTCTCCGGGTACTCCGGTTTCCTCCCACATTCCAAAAACATGCTAGGTTAATTGGTGACTCCAAATTGTCCATAGGTATGAATGTGAGTGTGAATGGTTGTTTGTCTATATGTGCCCTGTGATTGGCTGGCGACCAGTCCAGGGTGTACCCCGCCTCTCGCCCGAAGACAGCTGGGATAGGCTCCAGCACCCCCGCGACCCTCGTGAGGAAAAAGCGGTAGAAAATGAATGAATGAATGAATGAATGATGGTTCATCTTGCAAGTAATTACCGTAAATTCCGGACTATAAGCCGCTACTTTTTTCCCCAAACTTTCAACCCTGCGGCTTATTCAGTGATGCGGCCAATTTATGTAATTTTTCTAACGGCCGCCAGGGGCTCTCGAGTAGAAAAGGTAAAATTAAGACCGGTGGAATATATGCATCGAGGAAGACTGCAACTTCTTGTCTTGTGCATAAATTTAATTAGCGTGAACATACCCTCATCATGGAAAATGCAAAAAGAAAGGCATATGACGCAGCTTTCAAGCTAAAAGCAATCAAGCTGTCCGATAAAGAAGGAAACAGAGCTGCTGCACGTAAACTTGGCATAAACGAATCAAGAACTGGAGCAATGTAAAAAGACAAAAAAAAGCTTTCAGAGGTAATAAAAGCAGGTGGCCCGAACTGGAAAAACAATCATTCTCTGTGTACCGTCTTTCTTTGTAAATATGTTCACATGTTTTAATGTGGGCACATGCGGCTTATATACAGGTGCGGCTTGTGTATGTACAAAATCGGTTTTCCTCTAAAAATGTAGTGGGTTATAGTTATAGTTATATAGTTATAGTGCTTATAATCTGGTGCGCTCTATAGTCCGGAAATTACGGTAATGACACCACCAGCAAAGCAAATGATCAGAACGAAAATAATCCTCAAAGTCAAGGGACTTGGAGTGATGGGACAAGCAAATGGGCCGAAGCACGAATGCTTTGTTGATCTGATCAGCCATGTGCAGGCAAAGAAGCGGCGATAAGATAATGTTAATGCAAACAGCAGGGGTGTTGTTTTGATTACCATCCCGTCTTAAAATATGTGTGGCAGCGTGGCGTGCAGCTACATTTAGGAGCTGGGTACACAAAAACACAAAAAGTGTGCACATACTGTATGTGGGGTGTATTTTTAGCCTGACGAGAGTCACCTCAAAGTGTCAAGATCATGATCACGCACGCTGCTGCACGGAAAGCAGGTCATGTGGTGGTAGGACGACTGCACTAACTAAATACAGAATAACCAAACCAACAAGGGGGTTGGGGGAGTGATAGAAAAAGAGAAATGGGATGTAAACAAGACTGCTACCAGGGCAACCGCTGCTTGGAATTTATTTGTGAGGACAAAACTGAGTATTTTATGTAGATGAAGTAGGACAGGGTTGGAAGAAGAGTCCAATTTAGTTGTTTAGTACATTTAATATAAGGGACAATTTTAAAATGCTACTCAATGATCACACCCAAGGACACCATGCATTAAATAAAACCAATGTCTGACATGGAAAAGGTAGATGATTATCAATTAGGGGGACTGAGCACAGAGCCTTGGGGAACACTAGAAGAATATTTTATCTTGCCGCTATTACAAGTTCAAATTGTAATTCTTGGTTTTATGAATTACTATGACTGTATTTTTAGATTCTTTTTTTTACTATGAATGAATGGATGATATTTATTTACAAAATATTTAACAAAATATAACCAACAAGGGGGTTGGGGAGTGATAGAAAAAGAGAAATGGGATGTAAACAAGACTGCTACCAGGGCAACCGCTGCTTGGAATGTATTTGTGAGGAAAAAACTGAGTATTTTATGTAGATGAAGTAGGACAGGGTTGGAAGAAGAGTCCAATTTAGTTGTTAAGTAGATTTAATATAAGGGACAATTTTAAAATGTTAGTCAATGATCATAATTATACATTCAACAACACCCAAGGACACCGTGCATTAAATAAAAAAAATGGCTGTCATGGAAAAGGTAGATGATTATCAATTAGGGGGACTGAGCACAGAGCCTTGGGGAACACTAGAAGAATATTTTATCTTCTTGCCGCTATTACAAGTTCAAATTGTAAACCTTGGTTTTATGAATTACTATGACTGTATTTTTAGATAATTTTTTTTACTATGAATGAATGGATGATATTTATTTACAAAATATTTAACTATTTATTTATAATAACGGTCTCTCACCACTTATGGCCTGCTTGTACAAATTAAATAGGTAAATAATTAGAGCACTTAAAGTAACTTTCAACTGAAGGATGTTTTGTTAGGAGTGTCAAATTAAAAGATTAATTGCAATTAATTATTCATTCATTCATTCATTTTCTACCGCTTTTTCCTCACGAGGGTCGCTGGGGTGCTGGAGCCTATCCCAGCTGTCTTTGGGCGCCAGCCAATCACAGGGCACATATAGACAAACAACCATTTACACTCACATTCATACCTATGGACAATTTGGAGTCACCAATTAACCTAGCATGGAAATATATTTAGCATCGAATGATCAGACACCATTGTAGTTGGGAGGGCAAGGCGAGGAGCGGGGACGAGATGTGAAATTGGAGAAGCATATCGAGAGTTGTCGCTTCAATGAACGGGATATTTACATTTCATATCGCCCCAATGGCACCCTTCATAAAAGTAGAGTGATGAGACTTCTTTGTAAGGAGTTTGCAAACACAGCTAAAGTGTTGCTAATATATTACAGTTTATAATAATCGTTCAATTTTTTTCAATCGCTGGACAGCACTAGTTTTTGTTAGGTGTAAAGACTTGTGCGTGGTTTCTTGTGAGCTCAAAGTACTTGTACATGATGATCCAGCATGTTCATTCTTTTGTGAAAACTTGAAAAAAAAACCGCCTCATGATATAGTTTCATTGCTTTCCCCCTTGGGTAACATTAGAGCTGAATCCGCTCATTTTCCCTCCACTTAACATCCCAACATGGATGTTAATGCGCTGTCGGCCCGTAGACGCTTCAGGGTAGTGTTGGCACTTATTAGCATTCGTCGGCACTGCATCTCAACTGCTACTTAAAAGCTCATGTAAACTTGAACGCATCATGGCAAGGGGTCGTTGACGCCCTCATTGATGCCTGCGGCTGTCGTCTTTGTGCTTGACCCGCACTGACTTGATTCCGGATTGCATTTCATCCCGTGACTGACTCATCTTGAGCGACGCCTCAGCGGCAGGATGCTGTCATCTCTCACTCATGTCTGCGGGCAGGAAACAGGAAGTTGACTCAGCAGAGACGTGCCGTTTAGCCCTCAGGGTCAGAGGTCACCACTCAAACAAAAACAGCAAATCAAGAATGAGGGAGAATTTCCTGCCCCCCCCCCCCCTTTTTGTTTTTTAAATGTCCTCTCAGCACTTCTCCTTTTATTGTCCAACAGTAGGAAAGCAATAAGAGATTTATGACTCATGTGTGGAGAAGCATTCTGAGCTAAAGGCGACCTGTAAGTCACTGCCCCTTAACTCTCTAATCGTTCATCACACTGCGCTTATAAGCCGGACGCTCCCCAGATTTTCCCTGTCTGCCGCCCGTCTGAATTGTGCCCGAGACTAGCAGCAGAAGCAGCAGCAGCAGCAGTCTGATAACCTCGCACGGATTAAATAGACTTCTGGTTACGCTTACTGCAAAGATTGTGCCCACTCTGAACTTTCAGCTGTCTCACAATGATAACAAAGTATTCCAACCGGATTCAATAGACTGCTGCACTCAAAGATCATAACCTCCGCTAAGGAACTGTGTTTAAGTTTGTAGCATTATACATACACTACTTTCATTTTTGTAGTTAAATGATCTGGGTATATTTTGTAGTATTCTTCATACTAGGTTTTTTAATGCTCTTGTTTGGTTTGTTCTTTAAGAAATGCTTGTTGGGATAAAGCCTGTAGAAATGGTCATAAAATGGGTAGGAACTCCATCCATCCATTTTTGATGTAACTTATCGTCATTAGGGGGGTATGCTGGAGCCTATCCCAGCTGTCTTTGGGCAAGAGGCGACCCACTGCTTCACTCAAAGATCATAACCTCCGCTAAGGAACTGTGTTTTAGTTTGTAGCATTATACAACTACTTTCATTTTTGTAGTTAAATGATCTGGGTATATTATGTATTGTATATGTATATTTTGTTGTATTATTCTTCATACTAGTTTTTTTAATGCTCTTGTTTGGTTTGTTCTTTAAAAAATGCTTGTTGGGATAAAGCCTGTAGAAATGGTCATAAAATGGGTAGGAACTCCATCCATCCATTTTTGATGTAACTTATCCTCATTGGGGGGTATGCTGGAGCCTATCCCAGCTGTCTTTGGGCAAGAGGCGGCCCAATTCTGCACTCAAAGATCATAACCTCCGCTAAGGAACTGTGTTTTAGTTTGTAGCATTATACATTTTGTCATAAAATGGGTAGAAACTCCATCCATTCATTTTCGATGTAATTTATCGTCATTGGGGGGTATGCTGGAGCCTATCCCAGCTGTCTTTGGGCAAGAGGCGGCCTACATTCTGGACTGGTCGCCAGCCGATCACAGGGCACATATAGACAAACAACCATTCACACTCACATTCATACCTATGGACAATTTGGAGTCACCAATTAACCTAGCATGGATGTTTTTACTGAGGCATCCCTCCCATCCCTCTGAATGCTTCCCAGCATTCTTTGCAGCACTTGTTTAGTAAATGTACATGTTTAGAGTTAACATTGTTATTATCGTTGCCCCATTTGTGTATGTGTTATCTACCTGTTTGCCGTGTTGGTAGTAACATTATCTTTTACGACACTCAGAGTCAGACTGTTAGGAGCAATGACCTCCTGTTGTGACGAGTTAGTCACATGGTTGAAATCTTATTCCGTGCTGAAAACTTGGTGAAACTTAACCACGCCCCTTGCTTCCTCATTGGATTGCTGATTGTCTGGACAAGATATTCTCGTAGTAAAACCACATTTCGATTGGTGCTTGTAGGCAAGTTTTATGTGCTGGGTGTTTTAGAAAGGTTGTCCTTTGCGTCAACTTTTCCTCACTCACACTGAAGCATTCACAGGATTGTTCCGGCAGCTTCTGTTCAGCTTCCAGGCTTCGCTCAAGTCTTTAAAAGCAATGGCAGGATGCACAGACGGGATGCTAAGAAGTGAAAATGAAGATGCGGAAAGGACGGTGCTTCCATGAGTCAGCTCTGGAGTACATTGTTCACCTCTGTGCTGCAAAAACATCTCCCAAGAACACGACTCAGCATGTCTAATCTCCCAAGAAACACACACACACACACATACACACACAAGCCAATTTTATTTGATCGCTGTCCAGTTCCCTGTTTTAAGTTCCTCTGACCAAAATGTTTTAGCGGCATTAGAAGAAAAGCTGTGGGGAATCAATAAGGCAATTTTCCCTGCTTTGACACGAGGGTTATTTACTCAGAAGGGGTGTAGCGAAGGCGCCGTCAGGCCCGACTAGCAACAAGAGGCACATGTTGGTCGGGATATTACCTCTACGTTTACCTAATCCCTCCCTGATGAAATGCAACCCTTCATGCTTTTCACTACTTTCACTCGCAAAAAGCAGTCAGGATGCATTATCCTTAAGTTAGCGTGCCAGTCACGTCACCTTTTAGCAAGGCTAGCAGGTTTGTGTTGGCAACAAGAAGATGATGATGACAGCATTGTTCTCACGGTGTTTTGGCCATTTCTACATATTCTTTGGTCCTTTGAAGAGGTACTAGGGCTACCTGGTTCAGACCCATGTTTAATGTTTACAACTTAAATCCTTCTCATTACAGTTTCTCTTCTTTTTCTTGCATTTTATAGCTCCAACGCCAACTCAGGAAATAGGTATTTATGATCTGTATAAAAGTATTTTTAATCATTTTTTTAGTTTGAGTTAATCAAGGGTTTTAAGGGTTAAATTGATGCCAGGGATTGATGTAATTCCACATTGTCAAACCTGCATTTTCATCACTTTCTGACCCTTATTAGACTGACAGGCAACTCAATCAATTGCTAATTAAACAGAAGTAAACAAAGCTATTATCTTGAGGTGCAAAAGTATTTTGGATTATTAAAAAATAATTGGAGGGCGGCACGGTGATCGAGTGGTTAGCGCGCAGACCTCACAGCTGGGAGACCAGGGTTCAATTCCACCCTCGGCCATCTCTGTGTGGAGTTTGCATGTTCTAGGTTAATTGGCCACTCCAAATTGACCATAGGTATGAATGTGAGTGTGAATGGTTGTTTGTCTATATGTGCCCTGTGATTGGCTGGCGACCAGTCCAGGGTGTACCCCGCCTCTCGCCCGAAGACAGCTGGGATGGGCTCCAGCACCCCAGCGACCCTCGTGAGGAAAAGCAGTAGAAAATGAATGAATGAATGAAAAAATAATTGGGGATTGTCTTAGACCAAGTGGTTTGTACTTCAGGCATTTGACTGGGGCCCCGGCTTGTAGGGGGCCCCCGCTAGGGAGGCCTGAGAGACCGGGTGCCCCAAGTGTTGATACATGTACTACACAAAAACGACAACAATGGGTATTTATGATGCAATTATGAAACAACAACGTAGCAAACCCCCTCGGGGGCCCCCCCCGCACGGCCCTATCTGCCTTCATTGCTGTCTGCGTCAATCAGTGTGAGGTTTGTTTATCGGCCACCGAATTCCCCACTTGAGATAGAGGGAGACACAACGAAGCTAGCTAGCAGGGGTTGATGTGCTACTTCAGTCTCAGCCAGCAGAAAATAACAGAAAGTCTAGTGAGGCAGACAGTAGTAATAATAAAATAGCATTTTATTTTATTTTAATGAGTAGATATATTTTCAAATACTTAGCACCATCATGCTAGGTGTGAGCATGTTAACGTTAGCATGTTAGCATTTTTTGTATATTCATGGGTAAACAAATATATAAACACTATCATGTTAGGTGTTAGCATGCTAATCATAGCATGTTGGCATTTTTTTGTATTTTCATTTTTTGTATTTTCATTTTCAACACTTAGCAATATCATGCTAGGTGTGAGCATGTTAGCATATTAGCCTTTTTTTGTATTTTCATGGGTAACATATCTAAACACTATCATGTTAGGTGTTAGCATGCTAAGGTTATCATGTTGGCATTTTTGTATTTCATGGGTAGACACTTAGCAGTATCATGCTAGATGTTAGCATGCTAAGGTTATCATGTTGGCATTGTTAGCAGCTAACATTAGCATACTAGCATATTTTGCTATTCATGGGTAAATACGTGAATAAACACGACTGTCATGCTAAGTATTACTATTCTACAAATTCTCAAACATGCATTTTTCTCATTTTCTTACATGTTTTCGACCATATTACTCAAATCCGCATGTACAGTGTGGGATTATACCTCTTAGTTCAAGACAATTTTTTGTTCTTCAACCCCTTTACAAGTAGTAATTATTAAAATGTGAAACAGGCCAAAAATAAAATTGTTACATGCAAGACCATCTGGCGGTGTGTGTCTAGCATCTGTTAGCCAACCTCAGTGCCGTGGCCGCCGTGCACTACTTCATAAAAATAGATTGACAACACCTATTAGCCGATTTAGCAGCGCTGGCTTGTTGCCGGAAGAAGCAGCAGAATCGGCGCTGAGCCCAACTTCCTGATCCCCATTCTGGCTGTCAGTCATCTAGGGCCGACGGATCGGCTGGCCGAGTGGGGCCGGGAGCACCTCAGCAAGCAATTGGACCACTTTGCTGATGTAATTGGAAAGGAAGATGGCACAGTGCTGTGGTAATGCATCCATGTGGGCGTGGCGGCCTTACTGATATATTCAACGTAAGCTGACATCTGGTGCTCTTCACTTGGCTTTCCTGATGGAAACAAGAACCAGGAATGACTGGTTGGAATATTGCTGGGAATCTAAAGTTCAGTACAGGTCCCATAAAGATAAGCTGTTTGTAATATGTCTTGTTTTTTTTTTTAATGGCACTCAAAACAAAAGTAGAACAGGAAAGAAGAATTCCTGTCAGGTTTCAACCATTAAAACCCTGGTTTGTGTTCATTTGTTTGTATGTGGGCCACTTCCTGGTTCATGCAGGACAACCTATGCATGACCATGTTAATGTATTCATCAACAGGTGGCTGCATTTTGTAGTAATAGTGGGAAAATGAAGTGCACTATTTGGCTGCTACCAGCAGAGGCGCTATTGAGAAATTCTCAACTAGTTTGCTGTCTAAAGAAGTAAAAAAAAAAAAAAAAGTCAGCTGTGGTAATTTGAACTACATCCATGTCCTGCTCAATACACAACAAAGACCAGGACTGTAGAACTTTAGACAGATACTCATTGTCAGGGCCCATCCATCCATCCATTTTCCTCCGCTTATCCGGGTCCGGGTCGCGGGGGCAGCGGTCTTAGTAGGGAAGCCCAGACTTCCCGGTCCCCGGCCACCTCCTCCAGCTCCACCAAGGCGTTCCCAGGCCAGCTGTGAGACATAGTCTATTCCTCCGTGAATCACCACCTTATCGTGGTGGAGGGGTTTGAGTGCCCGAGTGAACCGAGGAGCTATGTTGTCTGGGGCTATATGCCCCTGGTAGGGTCTCCCAAGGCAAACAGGTCCGAGGTGACGGGGCAGACCAAGAGTGATTCAGAAGACCCATATGATTAAAAAACAAGAGGAGGAACCATACCCTGCCCGGATGTGGGATACCGGGGCCCGGAGGGAGGGGCTCGCAGGCGTGCGCCTGGTGGTTGGGCCTTCACCCGTGGAGCCCGGCCGGCCCCTCGTAGACCCACCACCTACAGGGGCAAGCATAAGGGTCCGGTGCATTGTGTGCTGTCAGGGACCATTAATTTTTATATATTGAATCAAAATTAGCCATTGATGATGTTTTTTTTTTTACCTCCTATGGTTACAATGTAGTGATGGGCCTCGTCCTCCTTCAGTGATGCTACAGCGCACATGTGTAATATCGCCAGAGGTGTGGACTCGAGTCACATTTGGATGACTTTGGACTTGACTTGACAATATCATCAAAGACTTGCAACTCGACTTGAACTTTGACATGGTAAACGATAATGCTAAATTTTCATTGACGTTGTTAGCGCTTTGACGTTGTTAGCACATTTACCTTCTGATGAAGCAGCATCAGGAGCAACTGGGGGTTCAGTATGTTGCCTAAGGATACTTTGACATGATCTCAGGAGGACAGAGGATTTTTTCCCAAGTCTCATTCAGCAACTGTACTGTTTCTGAAGACGTTCCCTGTGTTCTTTACTCAATCCCTTCCATTGTGTCAGCGTTTTTGGTGTTGAATGAAAGTTTCCATGTTTTTTAATGTGTTGCAATAACCCCTGGATGCTTTGGACCTTGTGTCCGTTTCCTTCTTTGGTCCCTGAACATCTTATCAAGCCATGCCTGAGTGCTGTGATAAAGTCCATTGTTTGCCTGTTGATGGCAAAACGTGACATTTAGAGAGAGCAGGAAGGAAGGAGAAGACAAGCTGTTAAAACACCACACACACACACACACACACAAGTCCCGTCTCTGGGAGTGGACAGATAAAAAAAGAAGCCAGAGACGAGAGCTGTGGTCGTTGGCTTTTAAAAAACCAGAGGCAAGTGACAAACAGCCTTTCCCCGTCTTTGTGCCCTCCCGGAGACGTCTCTCCCTGGCATGAATGCGACTGTTACGGTCCGACACGGAACCCTCTTCTGCTCCTGTCAACGCTGGAGCGTACAATCCCCTCATTGACAAAGCCGGCCTTTGTTTTACTGTCTGCTCAGATGAGGAGAGGGGCGGGGGTGATGAGGGGAGGGGCTTACATAGGCAAACAAAAAGAGGTACCCTCAACATGAGTGACAACATGCATATTAGAGCAAAGGACTGTGGGAAATATCATGAGACGTTGGGGGTGGTAGCGTTCTTCGATAACTAAGTAGAGTATTTGGTGGTGAGTGGGAAGAACCCTCCCACCCCTTCAAACCCTTTCACCCCCTTCCCTCATTCAGAGCATTCCACAATTAGATGACATCATTGCTGTTTTTGTTCCCAACAAAAGTAGTGAACAGCTCATTTGAATTTGCAAGTCTACTTAATATTTTGCCTGGTGAATGTACTTTAGTGTATTAATATAATATTCTCCCTGGACTGGTCGCCAGCCAATCACAGAGCACATATAGACTAACAACCATTCACACTCACATTCATACCTATGGACAATTTGGAGTCACCAATTAACCTAGCATGTTTTTGGAATGTGGGAGGAAACCGGAGTACCCGGAGAAAACCCACGCATGCATGGGGAGAACATGCAAAGAGTGGAATCGAACTCGGATCATCTAACTGTGTGGCCTGCACGCTAACCACTCGACCGCTGTGCAGCCGCTTATACGTTATTTACATGAAAAAGTTAACGCAATGAATGAAATAAATGAGTTTCCGCTGTTACCATGCCGTTTTTGAAGAGTAAATAAGCCAGTTAAGACCTAAATAAAACTCCTGCTTGAACAGTGTCTCAGTAAATGTGTTCCCACAAGGGCACCTTAGTGGAGGTCGGACAGATGTGTGTAAGACACGAAGTGACATCGAAGGTTGAGGTTGAGAAGGTTGAATTTTAGGTGTTATGGACCAAACAGTATCCCGTGTTGTTATTATGATTATTATGTTGTTGTGATTATGCTCATTGTGAGATAATTTAAACCATAATCACATTGAGCGTCTGTCTCACTGAGCAATTACTGACACCTACTGGCCAATGTTGAATACTACAATCACAATTACAATGCTTCTTGGATTTAATTTAGTCATTTTTGGGCTTGAATGTGCTTAATTTAGGCCATGAATAAATACACTTTGCTTCAAGGGGAGCTGCGCTTTTTGGGGGGAATTTTGCCAATCATTCCCAATCCTTATGTGAAACATGAACACATTTCTTTCCCTTTTCTGTGCATTATAACAAGAGAAAACGAGTTAATATGCGCTAGCTTACAATGCTGACATTGGGACACACGTATTTCGATGATGAAACCCTCTAAAAAAAACTTCTAATAAAGTTGCATGATTTGATATACATGCTGTGATCATGCATTAACACATACACTGATGACAACATGTAATAGTTGCAGTATCTTGATGTATTTTCATGATTTAAAGCACTACCGAAACTTCTTTCCTCTCCGCATTGCTGCTAACTAACATAACTAACTATGTGCACATGTGTGTGCATGCGTTAAAATTTCTCTTCATCGTGACCTTCTGCATGCTACACCACTCCATGCCCTTCCTTCCTTGCTGTCGAGTGTGTTTTTACACCCGACCTCTTAAAAAAAATGTCCGTAACATTTTTATAGCTTCAAAATGCTCTAAAACTGACAACTTTTACTATGCAGTTGCATCATGACCCCTTTTTGGCTTATGTGCAAAACAACATAAAATATGTGTCTTTGGAATTAAACGAGGGAGCAATGTTCGAACCGTATTGCTAAAATAATTCACCACTTGTGTCCCACAAGCGTTTAGGCTTTTAGCAACACCATCTCTCAACATTTACACACAATTTCCAAAGGGGATTGCAACTTTGCTACCTTACCCGATGCTATTTTAGGAAAGTAAATGCAGATTGACAGGTTATTATTGCAACTTGCTTGCCTGTGACAGGCCTGTGAGGGCACTGAGAAGGTGAGTGCATGACAGAATCACCATTGTGTGTTTTATAAAGCAATGACATTTATCGTTAAAAGTGACAAATCTCACAGTGACAATCGGCATAATGTGGACGTTGTTATCATACCGTATGTGGTTCCCTTTGTGTTGTCTCGCACAGCTCGACTCCACTAATTAAAAAGTGCATACTTCCCTCAGGGTCTGTTCCTCGCCGTATGTGCGGGAATGTTGTGCAATGTACGCATCATTTTTTGGATCCGCTGTCAGTTACTCAGGCTGCTTTCCATTTTAAGCCGCCGATCCTCTGCTTGTGCTTGTGTGTTTAAAATCAAATGTGTCATAATTAGCGGGCCTAGATGGTGCATGTTTGCAAAACATGAATATTTATAAGTGTCGAAAATAACACGGGAGGGAATGCGGCGCACTTCATTTATTGGAGCTTCATCGCAATTAATTAAAATATGATACCGATGGGGGAGCTTGCTGCGTGGAGTAGCTCACACTGCGAGCAAGAGATGCAATCTGGTCGTCATGTGCATGCAAACGTTAAGTTATTCTCCTGATTAGAGGAGACGGGTCGCTGCCCTTGAAATTCCCACGGTGCTTGTCGTTGCTCAACACGCAGCTCTTTTTATTTTGTTGTGTGGAGGTTGCTTATTGTAACATGCACTCATCACTAGCATCTATCCATTTTCTGTACTGCTCATCCTCACTAAGGTCGCAGGCATGCTGGAGCCTATCCAAGCTGTCTTCGGGCGAGAGGCGGGGTACACCGTAGACTGGTCGCCAGCCAATCACAGGGCACATATAGACAAACAACCATTCACACTCATATTCATACCTATGGACAATTTGGAGTCGCCAATTAACCTAGCATGTTTTTGGAATGTGGGAGGAAACCGGAGTACCCGGAGAAAACCCACACGGGGAGAACATACAATTTCCACACAGTGATGCCCCGATGGGGGAATCGAAACCAGGTCTCCTAGCTGTGTGGCCGGCGCTAACCATTCAGTCACCGTGCACATCAGGAGCATTCATTCATTCATTCATTCATTTTCTACCGCTTTTCCTCACGAGGGTCGCGGGGGTGCTGGAGCCTATCCCAGCTGTCTTTGGGCGAGAGGCGGGGTACACCCTGGACTGGTCGCCAGCCAATCACAGGGCACATATAGACAAACAACCATTCACACTCACATTCATACCTATGGACAATTTGGAGTCACCAATTAACCTAGCATGTTTTTGGAATGTGGGAGGAAACCGGAGTACCCGGAGAAAACCCACGCATGCACGGGGAGAACATGCAAGAGATCCACACAGAGATGGCCGAGGGTGGAATTGAACCCTGGTCTCCTAACTGTGAGGTCTGCGCGCTAACCACTCGACCGCCGTGCCGCCCATCAGGAGCATATAAAACCAAAAACTTTTTACAAAATGCTTGTCATTTCACCTTCTTTAGTACCATAATTGTAAATAATCTGACAGTTGCTATCACAAAACCTTTATGAAGTAGAGAGGCAATGTTTTAAGTCACATTTCATCATTCATAACTGTCATAAAGTGTAAAAAGACATTAAGCGATGGTAATAAATGTCAAAGACAAGCAAGAACACCATTTATTTATTTATTTTAGTCGACATTATGCTTGTTGTTGCTTGTTGCAGTGTAGACATGCCACTCAATTAGAGCGAAAAATATAGCAAATGGGTAGAATGGTGGATTCAATGCGTTCTTGGGTTGTTTGCTGACTTTTTTTTTTTTGCCTTTATGATGGACTATTTTAGTAATAGCGTTTTCAGAAATACATATTTAATTGCTGTGTAGTACTTCTGAAGTATACCTGATTAGAACATAGCCACATAGTTGCTTAGTACTTTACTGGAAGAGGAGGTAAAATGGCTCCTTTGATGGTAAAGGTTAGCGAACCCAGCCCCTTTCTACCTTTTTGACATCGGGGACCAAATTTCCTGTATAATGTGGCCTGGGGCCCATTCAAATATCCATCCACCCATCTATGCTACTTGTCCTTACTAGGGTAGTGAGGGTATGCTGGAGCTTATCATAGCCGACTTTGGACGAGAGACACGGTACACACTGGTCTGGCACAAAATTAGATGTATTTAAAAAATTGCAAATATCATTGAAGAACTACCAAATGTATTCACACGTCACACTATTGTTCCTCATTGGTGTGGAGCAGGCATATAACAGCATATAGCGCTGCCTCCCACACATGCCCACACTCAGTCTGGCCGCTCGCCACAACCAACCACATCTCCTCTCCATCCAAAGCATGATAAATGAGAAGAGCCTTTCCCTTCATTACCTGCGCTGTAATCGGCCATGTTGCCTGATAAGAAAAATGTCAAACAGCGCAGTCTCTTATCGACAACGTCAACTGTCCGGATCTGCTGTTTGATGCCTGGACGAATGCGATTGATGGCTGCTCTTTTCACCCCCCCGTGGTAGCCTGAAGCGGGTGGGAGGAGATTGAACGACAGACAAGCAAGATAGCACCAGATTGTATGCACGCAAATATTTACAAATGTCCTCATGCAAATTGTTGCCTTCTGTCATAGTTGATGTTTGTATTGATGGCGCTTGGATTGGATGGATTGTCTTCCATCAAGCCAATAGATAAAAAGCAGGAAGCATCTACTATTCATTTTACTATATTTATTATATATATGTTAGTTTGTGGGGCGGCACGGCGGTCGAGTGCAGACCTCATAGCTAGGAGACCAGGGTTCAATTCCACCCTCGGCCATCTCTGTGTGGAGTTTGCATGTTCTCCCCGTGCATGCGTGGGTTGAAACATGCTAGGTTAATTGGCGACTCCAAATTGTCCATAGGTATGAATGTGAGTGTGAATGGTTGTTTGTCTATATGTGCCCTGTGATTGGCTGGCGACCAGTCCAGGGTGTACTCCGCCTCTCGCCCGAAGACAGCTGGGATAGGCTCCAGCACCCCCCGCGACCCTCGTGAGGAAAAGCGGTAGAAAATGAATGAATGAATGTTAGTTTGTATGTTTTTAATTAGTATGTTAGCATTTTGGCGGCACGGTGGTCGAGTGGTTAGCGCACAGACCTCACAGCTAGGAGACCAGGGTTCAATTCCACCCTCGGCCATCTCTGTGTGGAGTTTGCATGTTCTCCCCGTGCATGTGTGGGTTTTCTCCGGGTACTCCGGTTTCCTCCCACATTCCAAAAACATGCTAGGTTAATTGGTGACTCCAAATTGTCCATAGGTATGAATGTGAGTGTGAATGGTTGTTTGTCTATATGTGCCCTGTGATTGGCTGGCGACCAGTCCAGGGTGTATCCCGCCTCTCGCCCGAAGACAGCTGGGATAGGCTCCAGCACCCCCGCGACCCTTGTGAGGAAAAGCGGTAGAAAATGAATGAATGTTAGTTTGTATGTTTTTAATTAGTATGTTAGCATTTTTGGATTTTCCTTCAAATTATTTTACTTCAATTCCTAGATTTGATGCTCGCCACCAGGAAGAAATAGCTGTGACGCATCGGAATCTAAAATGGTTAGGAACTGGAATTGAATCTAAGAATTGTTCAAATTCAAACAATGACCAACCCTATTTGCAAATACGGAATTCTACTTTGCAGATTTCCACTTATCACAGTCGGGTCTGAAACCAATTAACAACAATAACTGTTCAGTAGGAAATAACGATATTCCAAAGAGTTCCATGAAACTCTGAAAAATGTCAGTCGATTTTATTCGATTCCTGCCTCACCTGCCCTCTACTTCCACAAGTTGCCGTGGAATGTTTTTAGTCAAATGCTCGACCTTCAAAAAATACAAACATGAAGCCCACAGGTCTGTTTGTAGCGGTGCAGCCTCTACTGAAGATTATTACTACATTTCATCTCCTGAAGGTCACATATTGCCGTGTGCTTTGCCGAGACCCTGCCAAGCCTGTTTCGGGTTTCCCCCCATCTCTCTTTCTTCCCAAGGATGATGCATGCAGCTTGTCAAAGACTGGAGTGTGGAAACTAGAAAAAGATAGCTGAGATAACCTTGGCTTCAATCTGTGCTTCAAGATGTGGATTAAGAAAAATACAAAAAGGCGGAGAACAGTTCCAGACGCTGACATTTCTCTTATCTTTTGACCTCCTTTGTTGTCTGTCCTCTTCATAGCATTTTTAAGCCCCTCGCTTTATCCTTATGTTGTATGAAACGGCACAAGAAAATCAACAACAGATTTAATGCTTGTGGAGTCCAAACATATTTCCATTGATATCCGCAGTTCATGCTCTCCTGCTCCGAGGAAGAACACATAATGCAGTATAATTGCGCCTAATCGACCATATGCAGTTCACAGAATTACTCAATAAGGGTTTTTTTTTGGGGCCCATTTTTCCAGGTCACATGGTTCAAATTAGAACCCGTTGGCTTTGTTTCATTAATGTACACTGTGAAAAATCATTTCACACTACTTTACACCTTGCTGTAGCGTATGAAACCCGCTGTGGTCATTGTCTATATTTGGCTTACGTTAGTGTTAATTGTTCCTTTAATAGTGTTCTAGTCTGTCATGCTACAGCGAATTGAAGCTACAGAGCTGCAAATAGGCCGAGTAAAATGGTACTATTATGTTCTGTTATTTATTATGTATTGTGTATGTCTTTATTAAAAAAAAAGTGCAACGCGTTATATGCTGTCTGACTACACAGAACAAGAAAAGTAGCTTCCAACATCATCTAATTAAAAGCATAAAATGAATACAGACTCGCCACTGGTACGAGCCTGGGGGTGTATGACATTGTTGTTCGATGTTTGGGTCACAGCTAGCATGAGTTAGTGTGGCAACAAACTAAATACGAACGCTAGCACTCAACACACACACGTCATCAAAGCTCACCTTCATGCATTCACACACAACCGCAGCTATTCAGTCTATTGGCGGCAGCATCGGACAAAGTTGGACTTAAAGGGGAACTATTATCATCATTTTTGATGCTTGAGTATTGAGTTGTGGACTCCTATAGAGCAGCTCCACACAATAACCACATAAAGCCTTGCATAATCTGCACGTTTTACTGCAGTGCTTCCATGGACTCCCTGTTTCCGACTGAAATGGTCTGTTTCATTTACTCCAACCCCGGCCCTCCTCTTGGTACACGCACTCCGCTGTGATTCGTCACACTTCCAAGCACTCCCGAGGACTTCCGGAGTGTAGGCAATCAGCAGCCCATATAAGGAAGTGACAAAAACTAAACAAAAAACTAAAAAAACTAAACAAACAAAAACTAGTGACATCCAAAACATCTTTCAGGCCTGACTTCCAAATATGCAAACCTCATTATCTGGATTATCTGGATTGTTTATAAGTCCCCTTTAAACATGGACTTTATTTTTATGGCCCAGTAAAAAATAGCCCTCACTTCAATATTTGTTTACATAATATTCAATAGTTATTTACATTGTTTTAAAAACATTCATTCATTCATTCATTTTCTACCGCTTTACCATATAGACAAACAACCATTCACACTCACATTCATACCTATGGACAATTTGGAGTCACCAATTAACCTAGCATGTTTTTGGAATGTGGGAGGAAACCGGAGTACCCGGAGAAAACCCACGCATGCACGGGGAGAACATGCAAACTCCACACAGAGATGGCCGAGGGTAGAATTGAACCCTGGTCTCCTAGCTGTGAGGTCTGCGCGCTAACCACACGACCGCTGTGCAGCCCCGTTTTAAAAACATGTCTTTTTTTATTTTTTATTTTTTAAATCGTTGCTTCTGAATGTTTTTCAGTATCTCATTTGACTACTCCACCCATGGACCGTTACTGGGCCATGGCGACTCCGCCCATTGACCGCACAAGATATCATAGTTTTGTGTAAACTAAGATGAACAAGATGTACTGTTGGGTGTGTGTAATCCAAGATGGCTGAAAATTCAACGTACCAAAGGGTTATTTCATTGTAACACAACAGAAAGTGAACAGTTGATCTATGTTTTGTGGTTTACTATGGCCGATTGTGAGGAAAAAAATCTTGAAAGCCAAACCATTGGTAGTATTCTTTGTCAGTCATGTTACATTGATGAGACATTAACGTTAACCTTGACACCACTTAAAGGGCCATATGGCTCAGCGTGTTTAATTTTCATATTCAAAACCTAGCTAGATAGTCATATCACTCTTAACGTTTGCACCGCTAGTTGTTTTGCTTGAAAGCTAAACAAATTCTAATTGTAATTAGTATGTTCGCCATAGGGATGGATAGGTTGTGTTGGTCACAGACGCTCTAATTACAAGCTTGAGAGAGAGGGACTGACAAATTGGCTTCCTGTGGGGAAAGTCTGAGGGTAACCACTCCGGAGGCGTCTTCACTTAAGCCTGACCTCAACGCTGCAAGTCTCTCTTCCATTTTTTTTTTTTCCTTCTTTCTCAAAAATGTAGTCATCAGAATACAGTACTGCATGCCAGCGGGACAATGTGAGAATGTGCATATTTTTCCTTCCTCCACATTACTTGCATCACTTGCTCTCTCTCTCTTGGTGTCTATTCCTACTTTGAAAACCTCAAGGGTGTTGAGTTGTGTGTCTTCAACCGGGTATGATTTCACATCCTTTCTTAGAGCGCGTTCACTTGTCATATTTGACTCGGTTAAAAGGAAACTCTGGTGCCTTAATCGTACAATTTTATTTGGTCAAGCGTGGATGTGATTACCCGAATTCTGGTGTGGAGCAAAACTGCTTGAGGGAGAGGTCCGGATCAAAGTACAGAAGTGTGAACGCATCCTAACACGATACGGGTTATGGCAGCATCAAAAAGTACGGATCAGATATTCGCTTTTAATGCAAAGTCAGACGCAGATGCTGGATATAAACACAGTGGGTATATAATATGAAGCCTTGCTGTGATCATACTGACTAATATTTTAATGACACAAAAGCAACTGACCCAATTTTATTGGAGCAGGAAATTCCGGAGTTAATGTCTTTGCGCGGTGCTTAATGAAGTGCTTGTGTTTTCTCAGGTGTACCTGGGAAGTCTTTAACTCGAACCCGAGTGATGAACCGTGATGCTGTAAAGCAGCACCTGTTCCGACACACAATCAACTACTCTGTTCTTCGGTACAACTCAAGTCCTCTTTAGCTAAAAGACTGACCCGACACACACACACTCCCACTCGTGTCCACGCCTCCTAGGTCATAAACAGCCCGACTCGGGCAGTCTATTTCGTTGATGGATACGGTACTGACTTTATGGCCTCTTACTCCGTCTGCGAGGGGCCGACATGGTTGGTTTCCTGCATTGGGAGCGAGTTAGCTGAGGCGGATGGATGGGAGTGGGCATCCATAACTTTAATTTGGGTGTCTGCTGGTGGAAGGTTTATGACCACGAGTCTGGTGATGGGATGCTGAGGTTACAGAGGGAGGATCCGCCCCGAAGGTTTGAGGCCTGGAGCTGCTGTTCACCTTTCATATGTCAGCCGTGGATAATGATGATGATGATGATGAGCAGCCAGATAAATATAACATCACCGACTTTGCGCAGCGACTCGGAATTGGAATGGAGATGAGATTAGATGAAATCAAACTTTAATGACGCCCCAAAGCAGTTTGGGTAATGCTAACTGGTGAAGGCAGATTTGCTTGTTTTGTTGTTTTTTGGGGGGGGAGATACGTCGGGTTTGGTCCCAGAGGTACAATACTCCTGTCTAATCCAGTTTTCCTCCAAAGGACTTATGTATTTGTCAGAGCAAGAAGACAATTCATATGGAGGTGAATCTTAATTTAAGATTGGTAGATACAGATTTGTTTTGGATTCTGACAGGTGAAATTTAGGATGGATTTTACGTACACATCTAGGGAATGCTCAAACAGGGCCAGTCCTGTCCTACTCAGTTGCTTTACACTCACATTGATTATAGAATGACACGACTACGTTGCATGCCTGTGCATGGTTGTGCATGAGCAAGCGTACTCACGTCTGACTCTGTGGCTTGTTTGGAGTTAACCTGGTTTATTTCCATTATGCAAGGTGGTGGTTATCATAATAGTATCATAACGATTGACGGGAAGGGCATTTGCATTTGGTTGCAACACATGGCCACAGAGACATTAGCAAGTGCTCCACAGGTTGACTTGAGTCTTTCTGTCTATGGTTATCATAATGCATGGCAGGAGGAACACTCACATTAGTTATGGCCTGTCTAGGTTTGTGCTTTTCCGTGAGCAAGTGATCCCAACCCATAACTTTTAATATTTTAATACATGTGGTATACTTAGCCAGAGCATACATCCATTTTTTTTTCCTATGCTGCTGATCCTCACTAAGGTCGTGAGTATGCTGGAGCCTATCCCATTTTTGGACGAGAGGCGGGGTACACCCTGGAGTGGTCGCCAGGGCACATATAGACAAACAACCTTTCACACTCATATTGATACTTCTGGACAATTTGGAGTCGTTAACATTATGTCATGTTTTTAAACCTTATTTAGTGACAGAATATGAAGTTACTGACTTATGGGTGTTTCTTTTTGTGCAGCAGTAGCTGCAAAAACAAAAAAAAAGCTGATTTTAAAGATAATGTACACGCCGTTGTCCATTTAAATTAATTTAATTATATTGATGAACAGTGGGGCTGCACGGCGGTCGAGTGGTTAGCGCGCAGACCTCATAGTTAGGAGAGCTGACTTCAATTCCACCCTCGGCCATCTCTGTGTGGAGTTTGCATGTTCTCCCGGTGCATGCGTGGGTTTTCTCCGGGTACTCCAGCTTCCTCCCACATTCCAAAAACATGCTAGGTTAATTGGCGACTCCAAATTGTCCATAGGTATGAATGTGAGTGTGAATGGTTGTTTGTCTATATGTGCCCTGTGATTGGCTGGCGACCAGTCCAGGGTGTACCCCTACCTCTCGCCCGAAGACAGCTGGGATAGGCTCCAGCACCCCCGCAACCCTCGTGAGGATAAGCAGTAGAAAATGAATGAATGAATGAATGAATGATTATAATGCATGACTAAGTCAGCTTATTTTTTATCTTCACTTTGGTAAAAACCTCCTCTGTTAGTGAAAACACTCCTTCCTACTCTTAACCTTTAATCGAATATCGGACTCATTTGTCTACATTCTATTCCGTCACCTTGAACTCGGTTATTGATGGAGGCAGAGTCTGGACGCTTTTTTGGGTGGCTTACACATGCACAAACTCTTAATGGTCTTATTGGATCAATTAAAGCGCCATTCTACAAAAGGTGCTCTTTAACTCATGATTTAGCGGGCCTTCATCAGCTTATTGGACTTGTTAATAAGCTTAGTGAGTGTGTGTGTGTGTTTTTGTGCTTATTTACTTTGGGGTGAGTGGTAAAAGATCGATGCACGTTTAAAGTTGTAATGGGTGCGTTCTAATTTGAAAATATTTGCTGGGAAGGATGAAAACACTTTTCTGCATTGAGTGTTATTTTTTAACAGGTGGGATTGAGTCGATGTTGCTATTGTTTAATTTTTATATCTTCATTCATTCATCCATTTTTTTTCATTATTTTTTTCATTTTGATCACTTTTTTTTCATTCATCCATTTTCTACCGCTTGTCCTCATGAAGGTCGCGGAGGGTGCTGGAGCCTATCCCAGCTGTCTTCGGGCGAGAGGCGGGGTACACCCTGGACTGGTCGCCAGCCAATCACAGGGCACATATAGACAAACAACCATTCACACTCACATTCAAAAAAACCCACTTGCTTCTCAAGTGTATCTGGTTAACTTTCTGCGCTTTTCAAATGCTGTGGCGATAGGAACAAGCCTTGGGCGTCGTAGCGATACTGGTGCTGAAGCTCAATATATTTTTTCCCCCCCCTCATCACGGAATGTTTGCAGAGTAGGTCCAACTAAAATGTGAAATGTCTTTCTCAGAAGCAAAGGATGCTTGTCTCCAAATTATGACAGGCCCCATCCATGTGTCACAGGTCGAAAAGGAGCGCTCCATTTGCTCAACCTAACTCATCTGCAGCACAGTATCTTGCCTCATTGGAAAGTTTATAATGCCCGATCACTATCTCGCCCCTGGACATGTCCCAACCATCTCAGTCTGGCCTCTCTGACATGTAATGTCCCTCCAATGTACTCCTTCCTGATGCTATCCATCCTGTGCTCACAGGAGGTAAAAGGTCAGGGGTCACTAGGAGGTAGTTCCCCAAGAGTGAGCGAGTAGATGCGTGTTTGGTCATTGTTTGCAACCGAAGGGGCTTATCTTCATGTTAAAAAGGCTGGTGGTGTCGGCGTGTACGCTGCAAATGAGATTAGGCCAATTCAAAAGGAGCTCATTTATTGTGCGCCAGCTACCACTCGCCTCCCCCGCGCTCACATCCATTTCCCGAGGAGAAGAAGGAGCGGAGCGGGGGGGGATGGGGAGTAGGGGAAAGTGGGTTGAGAATTACAACCGTTTTGGAGTTATTGCATACATTTACTGTGCTCTTCCTCTTTCCATGTTGTTTTGATTTAAAAAGTGCCCTGAAGTCGGAGTCTTATTACAAAATGAACATAGACGTTCATTCGTGTTAAAAGAGTGCTATTAAAAAAAAAAAAAACAGTCGACGTGTAACGTCTCTGCATATTTGTGCGGCACTAAAAGCGGGCTTGACAGCGCACGAGCGAGCGAGCGAGCCGCTGCAGGATCAGATGCTTGTGTCAGAACTTTTGGTTTCCTGCATTCTTTGTTCTGCACATTCCTGACCGCTGACTCACTTTTTACCCCTCCATATGTTGGGAGTCTGTCCATCTGGAAGCCAGACGCTGCAGGATAGGGATGTCCAAGGTTTGGCCCAGGGGAGCGTTGGCTTTTTATTGGCCAACGAAACATTCTAAAAATATAATTTAACAAGAAAAGTCACATAAAATTGCGATATTGAAGAAAATAATACATTTTTAAAGTCATAGTAGTATGAGAAACAAAACAACAAATTTGTTTGCAGAAAAAAGTTATAATTGACTAGAATAAAGTCAAAATACGATTCAAATAAAGTCAGAATTTCCAAGAAACAGTTGAAATAGCTGCGTATTTACAGTTATCAAAATATCAAAGTGGTCCTTGCATCTTTTCATTATGTGATCATTGTGGACAGAGTTTGGACACCCCTGCTTTATGATAAGGCATTCATTCATTCATTCATTTTCTACCGCTTTTCCTCACAAGGGTGCTGGAACCTATCCCAGCTATCTTCGGGCAAGAGGCGGGGTACACCCTGGACTGGTTGCCAGCCAATCACAGGGCACATATAGACAAACAACCATTCACATTCACATTCATACCTATGGACAATTTGGAGTCACCAATTAACCTAGCATGTTTTTGGAATGTGGGAGGAAACCGGAGTACCCGAGTACACGGGGAGAACATGCAAACTCCACACAGAGATGCCTGAGGGGGGGAATTGAACCCCTGTATTGTCCACCGTGCAGCCCTGTCAAATAGACAGTCTTTGAATATACTTACTATATATAAACAGCAGAGCGCTCGTGTCACCTATAGAAGATCTTGGTGTAGTTCCTGAAAACCATCTGTGCTCTCCTGTGAAATAGAGGATCTTTGAAATAGCATTTTTGGATCTTTGACTTGCATGTTTTTTTGGTCATGTAGAGGATCTTAGAATATAATAGAGCATTCATTTATTCATTCATTTTTTACCGCCTATCCTCATGAGGGTCGTGGGGGTGGGGGGTGGGGTGGTGGAGCCTATCCCAGCTGTCTTCGGGCGAGAGGCGGGGTACACCCTGGACTGGTCGCCAGCCAATCATAGGGCACATATAGACAAACAACCATTCACACTCACATTCATACCTATGGACAATTTGGAGTCACCAATTAACCTAGCATGTTTTTGGAATGTGGGAGGAAACCGGAGTACCCGGAGAAAACCCACGCATGCACGGGGGGAACATGCAAACTCCACACAGAGATGGCCGAGGGTGGAATTGAACCCTGGTCTCCTAGCTGTGAGGTCTGTGTGCGAACCACTCGACTTCCGTGCCGCCTATGATAAGGCAAAAAATGATGAGGAAAAAAGTTGCAATGTTTAACACTAATGATGATAATACGTAGTATTACTATACACAAAGAGCTGGGATGCATGCTGTTTTATATAGTATAACTACTTAGTATATGTAAGTTGGACTATATGTAAGTATGCGGGCCTTGGTGGAAAACGTTTAGACACTCCTGCTTTTGATTTTCACCTTCGTAGAAGTGTCTCGGCCGGGGAAGTTGCTTCCCGTGATGTGAAAGTCCACCATTGTGCAGATATTTTGACAAAAAAGCAGCAGGGATAGAAGAGAGGGAGTGGGCGCTCATGCATGTTCACATCTCATCTGGCTCATCTTCAGGCTCCCGCAGCGGCTCGGCCGAGTTGTTTTCATCTCGTCTTGACAGCGAATGTGCTCACACCTGGCGTGAACTTGTCTGTTTGAATCGAGGTAGCGATGCGCTTCCTGTGTATTGTTGCATTCTGAGTCCATACAGGATTTTGGATGCTGTTGCGACTGAAAACAATGTGATGACGACGGCGGCGGCTTAAGATGAGCCAGATTCGCCTGCTTTTGCACAAGGATTAACAAGACCATCATAATGTTGCTGTCCAATGAAAACCGTGTCCTGTAAATACTCTAATTATAACCAGGCCTTGATTTACCTATGCCGGGAGAGGACGGGTGTTTATAAGACATTTCAACATGGATCGGAAATTCAGTCACATTTGGGCGAGAGGCGGGGTACACCCTGGACCGGTCGCCAGCCAATCACAGGGCACATATAGACAAACAACCACTCACACTCGCATTCATACCTATGGACAATTTGGAGTCGCCAATCAACCTAGCATGTTTTTGGAATGTGGGAGGAAACCGGAGTACCCGGAGAAAACCCACGCATGCACGGGGAGAACATGCAAACTCCACACAGAGATGGCCGAGGGCGGGGACCGAACCCTGGTCTCCTAGCTGTGAGGTCTGCACACTAACCACCAGACCGCCGTGCCGCCCCACTCATGATCAGTGATGGGAATAACTGATATAATAACTGAATACTTTTTTCAGTAACAAATAATCTAACTAATTACTTTTACTATCAGGCTAACGCCGTTACCATTTTTGACACTCTGTTACTGCACGTTACTGAAGCCGCCTAAAATATATCTTCATAACTTCATAACTAATATGCAGCGCAGTGAGAGTGTTGCGGCGTAGACAAGGGAGGGGGTGAGATAACCACATAAGCAATGAGGATTGGCTAAGGTTTAGTAAAATTGCGTTTTCAGCCAATCAGAGAACTTCGGTGGGCGGGTGTTTAGAGCACGTCCGAACAGTTTGCCAAATGGAAGTACAGACACTATTTTAACCTCGTTGATGCCAAAGGTAAAATGTACATTATGTCCCCCCAAAAAACTTCAAAACAACTTCAAAAACTTCAGCAACTCAAACCCACAGTAACACCTGTCACTGCAATGAATGCAAACCTCTGTATGGTGCCCGTCTTTGCTGTGGGGTGGGGGCAATAGTTACTTTTACTGGTAACTAGTTACTTTTGTAGTGGAGTAACTCAGTTAGTAACTCAGTTTTTTGAGAAGTAACTATAAGTAACTCTGTGTGGAGTTTGCATGTTCTCCCCGTGCATGCGTGGGTTTTCTCCGGGTACTCCGGTTTCCTCCCACATTCCAAAAACATGCTAGGTTAATTGGTGACTCCAAATTGTCCATAGGTATGAATGTGAGTGTGAATGGTTGTTTGTCTATATGTGCCCTGTGATTGGCTGGCCACCAGTCCAGGGTGTACCCCGCCTCTCACCCGAAGACAGCTGGGATAGGCTCCAGCACCCCTCGCGACCCACGTGAGGATAAAGCGGTAGAAAATGAATGAATGAATGAACTATAAGTAATTACTTTTTTTAAAGTAACGTACCCAACACTGCTCATGATACTTCAAATATTCTGTAATGGTCAAATACGACCTATTGTTAGTAACAAAAACATTTATTTCTATGTCTTTTTTGACTAAATTAAGCATTTTCAAGCATAAAAAGGCTAAAATAGAAACTGAAGACAGATGTTGAGATGTGTAGAAGACAAGAGGGGTGTTATTTCATGTGTAGAGGGTTCTGATGTTAAAAATATTTAGTAAGTTGTAAAGATTTCCGATGCTCTAACTACAAATACTCAATTTACAAATAAGGAAACCCAATTTCACTTATCACGGTCTGGTCTGGAAACAATTAACTGCAATAAACGAGGTTTTACTGTAATTTGCTATCCCTCTCGAACAGGGGTGGGCAAACGTTTTGACTCGTTGGCTGCATTGAGTTAATAAAATTGTGCGGCGGGGCCAGAACATATATTTAACACACACGATTTCATGCTTATAATTCTAACAGTCCGCCTTGAATTATTTGTCAATTTTTTTTTTTTAGTGAATAAGACATCCGACTTGAAGTCATGTTGCCAGCTCGGATGTTAAAAGTTCTTAAAAAATCTTAAAAGCAACTGGCGGGCTGGATTTAAACGCTTGATGGGCTGCATGTGGCCCCCGGGCTGTAGTTTGCCCACCCTTGCTCTACAATCTATGGAAACATGCAGAATGACACGGTGGTGAATTGTCGATATTGCAATATGTCAGTAGAAGTAATTAATTAAATCATCGATTATAGTCATACTATGCAAATTGTTTTTATTGAGCCTGGTGTACACGTAGCATTATACCGTTAGTTTGGACTTCCAAGACCGAGATTTCACCCTCAACACGGACGAGGATAGGGTGAGGAACTTGGAATGGAATGATATCACAAAACTGCGCTTGCCAACAATAAAAACACCAGGCTGCTTTTTATTTATTGTCTCACCCATGCACCTTTTGCACTGCATTGCCGCTAATGTCACGTGCGTGCGTCAGTGGAGCTTCACACAACACAGTGGACCATTGAGACGCATCGCAGTCATCCATCTTTGCTCATTTGCTCGTGTTGACTTTACAAACTCGGGTCGACCGTTCTGTTTACCCGTCTCCCTTCTGGACTGTAAATTCCAAACAGCTCTAACACAGTCCAATGTGTTCAGTGTAAACTAGTGACTGTGTGTGTATACGGTGATGGTTTGGCAGCCAAAAATAGCCACGGAAAGGTCAACGCTAGCGTGCATGGCAGAGACGAAGATGGCTTTTTTTATGTCATTACTCTTGTTTTTCTTAATTGTGGTGAAACTTAGCATGTGTAATCATTGTTAATCAAGTATATGCTCCATTAACCTTCAACCTAGGACAAAATGTATTGATTAGGAAAATGATTAATTACTGGAATCTGTCCGAGCATTAAAGAAGAAAATTAAAGAGTGGAGGGGGCGTTGATATCCCATTGAGCGTCTTGATAAAGTGTTTTGTTATTGATGTTTATTAATAGGATTTTGCACCATCATTGATGTGAAGAATGCTGTGAACCATCAATGACGTATCCCATTGATACGCTGGATTTACACTCATTATTGTCACTTTTTCTTGACAACATGTTAACATTTTTTTGTGTTTATAAGAAATCTCAACATGGATCGGAAATTCAGTCACATTTGTCAGTTTTGGCAAAATTATCACATTGTTTTGTCAATGAGTTGATAAAACTCCCTCACTCGGAAGAACAGCTATACATTGTTTTATTTTCCCCCCACTTTTTCTTCTCAAACGACCAAATTATATATTGTCTTCCTCTTCAGGTCTCGAACATAGGTGAATATATTGTGTAGTTTTAGTATTTTTGCTTGTGATAAATATTTGTTGGCTTGACTACCTAAACAAATAATACATTGCTTAAAATCTGTTAATATTATTTCTTTAATTTTGCAGAAAAAATAGCATAATTTTGAAAAATGGTTTTGTTACAATGGATTTGACGATAAAACAACCTAAGGTCTGTACCATGTTGTCGCTAGTCAGACCGCAAACTCTTGTAGATGGACTCAACAGCGCCTCTACTGGTGCAGCAAAGTATTGCACTCCCGTTTGACTCACAAAAAATATGCTATGCCACATTTCCACTACCGAGGCAGTAAATTCGGACCTACTTTACCACTCTTTGAGTTCTCCAAAAGGTTTATTCATTTGTCATTGTCAACTCCTATACCAGCAAAATTAGAAAGTGGGGTTCGGCAGTTGTCGGGAAGTTCTCGGGAATGTGACCAATCACATTGGAGTGGGTGTACCCGGAGGCGGGCTGTAGGTGAAGTAAATTAAAACAGAACATTTTGGAAAGGCAGGGAAATAAAGCAGGAATAGGTGCAGGTTCTGGAAGATCTAGAAAGCTGTGTGGGTTTTGTGTGTTGATGCTCTATGTATAGGAGTCCACAAATACAAAGGGACGAAAATTTGCACAATAGGTTGCCTTTAATTTATCCCTTACAGATTAATTAGTAATTATGCCAATGCAATTTTTACATTTTATATGTATGTGAATATAAATTATACAAATAGTATATTTTAGTATAAAAAATATATATATAGATCAAAATGTGTGGTAAAAAAATGTACAATGGAATATGTTGTGATCATCACAAACAACATATTTCTAATTACTTCATTGTTTAACTATTAATAGTGAAGCTAACTTGAAATAAAAGTGCAACTCCTCCGTCGAGTTAACAAGTAAATAAATCCTCTAACTTCTGATTTTTTCTTTTTTTTTTCTCTCTTCCTGCACCCGCTGCTGCCGTGATTGCCTCCTCTGCGTCCCTTCAACAGGTAAAGTGCTTTTATTATCCCAAAACAACACGCATTACGATGTTATCTTGTTCTCGTCTGCTCTGCAAATATTTAATAGATGCTGCTGGTATTCTGAGAAAGGCTCAAGTTGATTATATTCTCGTTTATTGAGGAATCTGTCGCGACAATGTGTGGAGGTTTTGTGTGTGCTCAGCCATGTGATACAATAATGGCAGCGTGGCGGCTCAAAGTGTTGTTTGGTGGCAGTCGACGATAAACATGCTGTGCTATGGAGGGCTGGCTTAGATTTGACCTCAAGTGCAAAGAGGACGGGGGGAGGGGGGGTGCTCATTGGAAGCAGCCTTAATGTGAAAACACAACATAAGGTATTCATTCATTCATTCATTCATTTTCTACCGCTTTTTCCTCACAAGGGTCACGGGGGTGCTGGAGCCTATCCCAGCTGTCTTCGGGCAAGAGGCGGGGTACACCCTGGACTGGTCGCCAGCCAATCACAGGGCACATATAGACAAACAACCATTCACACTCACATTCATACCTATGGACAATTTGGAGTCACCAATTAACCTAGCATGTTTTTGGAATGTGGGAGGAAACCGGAGTAAACCCACGCATGCACGTGAGAACATGCAAACTCCACACAGAGATGGCGGAGGGTGGAATTGAACCCTGGTCTCCTAGCTGTGAGGTCTGCGCGCTAACCACTTGACTGCCGTGCCGCCCCCAACATAAGGTATATGTAAGTTAATTCAAACTTTAATAATGATTTGGCATGCATGAGAAAGTGAAAAGAATGTAGCTTTATTTGGACCACAAGTATATTGCACAACACAGCAGCAATAGAACCAGTGTGTGTGTGTGTGTGTGTGTGTGTGTGTGTGTGTGTGTGTGTGTGTGTGTGTGTGTGTGGATAATATGTGTGTGTGCAGCCATGTGATAGAATAGCAGGGCGGTCAATGAAAAACGTGCTGTCCTTTGGAGCGCTGGGCTAGATTTGTATGTTGCTAAGTGAGGACCAATAGCCTACTTTTAATCTGCACAGGCCCATCTGGTGTGTGAATGCGTGTGTGTGTGCATGCGTGCGTGTGTGTGTGTGGATAGGGATGTCACACTGCCCTCATTCACAACTATTTGGTTAAATCCTCCCCAGCTCGCCGTTTGATGCCGTCCTTCCTCCTTGTGACATTTCATAAAGCCATGCTTTTATTGTCTCCGCACGGGCGAGACTTTCAAGATGCTATTCTCTTTATTACACTTGTCCCTCTTGACCCCCCATTTTCATCATGGCTAAGAAGGTTACCGTAAGGTCAAGTCCCACTTTTCCGGGTCAGGGCCTTCTCCTCTTTATTTGGCACAACATTACGTACACCTGAAGTAATGACAGAAATGCAAAGCTAGTTCAATTTGTATTGAGAATATGTTTATTATTATAGTAGCTATAGAAGAGCTTCTCTGAAGAGTGTTGCGATGGAGGGCGCTGGGATTATGAACTGATGAATCTGTTGAGGGGAGGGTTTTAGATCTCAAGGGAGAGGCAATAGCCGTCAGCTAAGAATGTGGGATTATCCAGATTTAATGGAGGGAATAAAGCATCCCATGGGTGGCAATCCGCTTTGCGTCCGCACAGATTTCCATCACAATGATGTGTAGAGATGTCTCCTCGGTCAAGCGGCTCAGACCTTGAACGCGCCCCTTGTAGTGCTTTGGTGACGCATATCTGCTGACATTGCAGCACCTTTTGTTAACTGTACTGGCCATTTTGTGAAGTATTTTGCAAGTATAATAATATTATAATATAAAACATATTAATTGGATGATATAAACTATTCCACTTTTCATTCATTCATTCATTTTCTACCGCTTTTCCTCACGAGGGTCGTGGGGGTGCTGGAGCCTATCCCAGCTGTCTTTGGGCGAGAGGCGGGGTACACCCTGGACTGGTCGCCAGCCAATCACAGGGCACTATTCCACTTTTCTAATTTCTAATTGTTAAATACATAGCATTATTGTACTGAGCAGCCTGGACATCGATGACTGTGTGCCTTATTCTCATCACAAACACTACCCCCCCCCCCCCCCCCCCCCCCCCCCCCCCCCTCACGAACTCAACATGTCAAAACCGTGGCCTCAAAACCCGGCGAAACTCTTCTTACGTAGCGTGAATGGAAACTAGCGGGGTTAGCTTAGTTTAGCAGAGCATGCTAGTGTGGCTGTTTGTGTGCAACTAAGGTTGTATGAGTGTTATATACATTGTGTTGTGTTTACCGCTTAAATTTAAACAAGCATTTTCCAATTCTTGCTGACGACGTGCAGTTTTTCATATTTGTAGCTCCCAGCTGGAAAAGACAGCATAAACCAGCTACCAGCATGACCAGCATATGTTGTATTTCATGCTGGTAAACAAAATACAAAAAGGTCTTCTAGACACACGAAATGAGGGTGTCTTAAAAATACCTTTATATTAATATTAGTATATTAATAAATATTAGGGCGGCATGGCGGTCGAGTGGTTAGCGCGCAGACCTCACAGATAGGAGACCAGGGTTCAATTCCACCCTCGGCCATCTCTGTGTGGAGTTTGCATGTTCTCCCTGTGCATGCGTGGGTTTTCTCCGGGTACTCCGGTTTCCTCCCACATTCCAAAAACATGCTAGGTTAATTGGTGACTCCAAATTGTCCATAGGTATGAATGTGAGTGTGAATGGTTGTTTGTCTATATGTGCCCTGTGATTGGCTGGCCACCAGTCCAGGGTGTACCCCGCCTCTCGCCCAAAGACAGCTGGGATAGGCTCCAGCACCCCCGCGACCCTCGTGAGGAAAAGCGGTAGAAAATGAATGAACGAACGAATATCCAATTCTGAATTACCGGGCAAAATTGGCCGATGATATATTGCATCAATAAATATAAGTGTTTTTGCATTTAATTAATTGACATTATATTATTTAAAGCTAGAACTGATTTAAAATGAAACTAAGAATTGTGATACATGATAGCTAAAATAGATATGAGGTTACAAACATGTAAAGATTGTCTTAAAGTGACAATGCAAAGCAACACTTCATTCCAAATTATGGGGGCTCTTCAAAAGATAATAAATGTACATGCTGGATGCTAAATCAAAACAATGTTAGCATCGATACTATGACAACACAAACAAGGGCTGGACCAGGATCACTGAAGTACATGACATGTTGCCATGGCAATGACAAAAACGTTATTGCCAGGATAAATTATGACAAATCGCTGCGGCATGGAATAAATGTTTGGGGCCCCGTTTTTCCATTCCTTTTGTTCTGACTTCCTTGTGTCCACTTGAAAGGTGGGCGACACAACAAAATGGATGCTTGATGAATGAAGCAGTGAGTGTTAATAAATGCAAAAGCAGCTCGCTGACCTCATTTCTTTAGTCGATAAATATGACGGCGCTCTGGAAGCACGTGAGCGGTGGGCGTGGGGTTTGTGCTGAAGTGTCTTGACTGTAGGCCATTGTTTATGTGTGATTTTTAAATTCATGCCTCAGGATGTGTGGGTGGGAGTGTGAGGCTTTACACCAAGGGTCCTTGGCATCAACAGGCGGTACGTTTACGTGGCATTATTATGTTACATTATAAGTTTACTCTGGTAGAATGTAAACAGCTACCTCTCATTCTTCATGTTAGCTCTGACAGGCCGGTTTAATATATGGCATGCGTCTAATTTGGAATAGAAGGAAAGACTATTTGTCATGATAGGATTTTGCAGCTTGCGAGCTCCAGTATTTGGTAATGTTGTAGGTCGACCTGAAGAATTTGGATACTCATTTGGAAAAAAATAGTTTTCCATCTGCTACATTAGAATAAAAAATACAGTAATCCCTTGTTATGATTGAGATTAACTCATTACTACCAGCCGTTTTTCAATCCCGGCAATTTTAGCGGATTTTTACGAGCACATAGGCACATGGAATATTGTGTTCTGGGGTTATATAAACATGAAACATACCAAAAGAAAGTATGTTGCTACATTTTCCCGTTCTCAAATAATCAACAGCAGAAGAAAGTTTTCAGCAAAAAATATCAGTTCTCAACAAAAAAAAGGAGAAAAACAGCTTTAACTAAAGCATAACTTTCACTTTGACACAAATTTAGCAATACATATTTTGACAAAATATCCAAACTACTATGACAAAACATGAACAACACCAAAAAAATCTAGTTTTGCATCAAAAATAACCATTTATTTAAACAAAACACCACAAACTATTTAGAATTTTCACATGCGTGTTTGCATGTGTTAACACGCCGGCAAATGTGAACAAAAAAAGGAGAAAAACAGCTTTAACTAAAGCATAACTTTCACTTTGACACAAATTTAGCAATACATATTTTGACAAAATATCCAAACTACTATGTCAAAACATGAACAACACCAAAAAACTTCTATTTTTACATTAAAATAACCATTGATTTAAATAAAACCATGAATCATATTTAGAATTTTCACATTTGCCTGCGTGTTTGCATGTGTTAAAATTTCCCTTCAATGCATAACCGTCTGCACGCTACACTCTATGCTTTGCCACTTATTCCTACATAGGAAAGATGCATGGCGAGCTCTTATCCAATGCATTTCCGCCACCTTGTGGCTTGTTTTTACGACTTAAAACTGCACTAATAATGAGCTCTTCTATTGTGCACTTGTGGCATCACCTCTTTTTTCCAAAAAACGTGCAAAGAAAAATAAAAGATGGATAAATACAAAGCTGAAAGGCTGACTCTGTCCACTACAGGGAGCCGGAAGAGGGAGGGAGGCTGACATCATTGCAGCACAACGGCAGGGCGTAAATGCATTATGGGAAAAAGTTATAATAGTTAGTTTTTTTTACCTGTGTTGGTACTTGTATATTTCTTGGGTCGCTTTTGAGTGATAAGGTGATGCGTGATGAATTTAGCGTTAACACATGACACTGTGAGTCAGACTGTTATACTGAGTAATGACTGCCTGTGATTTCCAATAGGTTACAAGCTTGTCGTGAGTTCATTTATAGCTTGTGATTTTGTCTTGAAAAGAGCTAATGTTTTCCTGACTTGCACAGTTTTTTAACGAGTAGTAGTTGTCAATTCTTTTGGACTTGCATCGGCCTGAACTTGATAAGACTGAGAAGATCGCAGAGGATGCTTTATCAACTCAACTCCAGTGAAAGAAACGCGGATTTAGCGTCATAAATGTTAGAAGTATGACTCATAAGAAGATGATAATTGTCACTTTATAAGCTACAAATTTAAGAACAGTTGGGATTTATACATCAGAAATTTGTACGGTATTTTTTGCCAGGGGCCCTTTGTGGTGGGCGGGGCCAATAGCACTCATCATAATGGGTGGTCGGTATTGCAATCTGCAGCATAAAACCCGGATTAATCGCTAAAATCAAATAAATTTGTAGTTATAGCAAAAGTAACCTGTTCATAACCTTTTTAACATTGTTAGAGCCCTCTAGACATGAACTAACACCCCTATAGTCGCCTTTACAGTTGTATTACTTGAGTTAAGACATAAATAATAAACAATGCATGTAAACATACGAGGATTTACAATTTTGTGTTGAACAATTTTGTGATTTATACATCGGAAATTTGTACGGTATTTTTTGCCAGGGGCCCTTTGAATTATCTTGTGGTGGGCGTGGCCAATAGCACTCATCATAACGGGTGGTCGGTATCGCAATCCGCAGCATAAAACCCGGATTAATCGCTTAAATCAAATAATTTTGTAGTTATAGCAAAAGTAACCTGTTCATGACCTTTTTAACATTGTTAGAGCCCTCTAGACATGAACGAACACCCCTATAGTCACCTTTACACTTGTATTATTCGAGTTAAGACATACTTAATAATAAACAATGCATGTAAACATACTAGGATTTACAATTTTGTGTTGAACAATCCAAAAACACATGGCTGCTTACATCCTCGTCATGTCCCCCCCCCCCCCCCCCCCCCTTCTCAGACAAGGAGCGATCCAAGCGTGTCAGCCAATTACTGCTTATCTACTATAGCACCACCCCCCCCCCCCCTTTTTTTTTGTCACCTGCAAAGTGCGGCGGGAAGTGTGTTATTAAACCCAGCTCAGCATTTACACCAAACAGCTGTTTGGGGAGGAAGGTGCCGGTTAAATTTCCCAGGTGTCTCACATGTTTTCTCAAGCAGAGCGACCAGAATTCCTCCCTTCCCTTTTCCTTTGGCGTCCTCTCTTCAATTAGCGGTCTTGATAATTGGTTTGTTTTACTTTCTCCAAATATTTTCCCAACCCTTCCTTTCAGAGGAAATGATTTTGACCCGGCGAAGCTTGGCTGTTCCGTCTTTGCTCAGGTGAATAAGCTTTCCAGTTGTGCAACAAATTGGGGAGCAGACTCATTAGTTACTCCTCTCGATGCCGAGGGAGCTCCATCACTTTGTCTTATGTGATCTTTCCTCCTCCTTTAATTACCAATCAGTCCATCCTGTTCCTTAATAAGTCTCAATATCGCAGGGAACCACAATGGAGCTATTTAAGGAGCTCATATCCTGTCACCTCTGCCCGGCCCAAGAAGCGTTATCTCAACAGCTGCCCCATTTCAAGGAACAGCGCTTGCCAAAAAGTGAGCTTAGTCTTTTGGAATTTGCACCTGCAAAAGGGAAGAAAAGTTGATTCCCAGAATAGAATTTATGGTACTCTTGAAATTGGAGTCAAGCTTTTACATAGAAGAGAGGATACAAATGTTTTGGTTTTGCTCACTTTGAAATTGTTCTACAATAGGAAGCGCTACAGTGGCCGTAAAAGCTCATTTATGCTCCCAGGATGCATTGCAAACCAAAGGTTCTCAACCTTATTCAGTGAAGTCAAATATCCCCTAACCAGTGAGAAGCATTTTTGTTTAGTACTGTTTTATCTGGATGTTTTAATTTTCTCTTAATTAGTAAATTAGCGAGGAATCACAGTTATTTTCACCAATATATATGTGTAGTAACCCCTCGTTTATCGCAGTTATTAGCTCCCAAATCTGACTGTGATAAATGAATGACCTTGAAGTAGGATTGCTTATTTATAAAACAAATATTTTTGTAGGGCGGCACGGCGGTCGAGTGGTTAGCGCGCAGGCCACACAGCTAGAAGACCCAAATTCAATTCCACCCTCGTTCATCTCTGTGTGGAGTTTTCATGATCTCCCCGTGCATGCGTGGGTTTTCTCCGGTTTCCTCCCACATTCCAAAAACATGCTAGGTTAATTGGCGACTCCAAATTGTCCATAGGTATGAATGTGAGTGTGAATGGTTGTTTGTCTATATGTGCCCTGTGATTGGCTGGCGACTAGTCCAGGGTGTACCCCGCCTCTCGCCCAAAGACAGCTGGGATAGGCTCCAGCACCCCCTCAACCCTTGTGAGGAAAAAGCGGTAGAAAATGAATGAATTAATATTTTTGTAGTTATAGCAAAGAAAACCTGTTTACGACCTTTCATCTGACCTTCAAGCGGAGATTCAAACCCAGTTCTTCACGATCTCCTGACTGTGTGGCCAACATGCTAACCACTCGGCCAGATTTAGTGAGTGTATTTAAAAAGTGTATAAAGTACACAACAGCACCTTTTGGAGACGATTAAATTATGTCAATTTCAGCATCAAAGTTTGATATACCGTGTGTGATATACTGTGGTGAGGACATTGGCAACGTTAAAATTGGATAATTAAGAGCGTAGCTTCTCACCTTGAGGAAGTAGATCCATAACTGTAACCATTTGCTGTCAAACAAATCCATCTGCTGTTACTGTAAGATAAAAACATGACCACCATTTCGTTAAAGGCAGCTCCGACCATCTGTTCACGCTTTAAAACAACAGCTTTCAATGTTATACAGCATCAAGACGCTGAGGATTCCTTTTTTATGCTTCCATAGTCAAACTTTGGACCGCTCTGCTTTAAACTTTGCATGCACACTGCAAAAAAGGGCTGATAAAAGTATTAGATACAAAGACTAGATTTTTGGAAAAGACGTAAAACTAGTGAAATTATCTGTCCATCCAGCAAGTACTGTGTGGAGTTTGCATGTTCTCCCCGTGCATGCGTGGGTTTTCTCCGGGTACTCCGGTTTCCTCCCACATTCCAAAAACATGCTAGGTTAATTGGTGATTCCAAATTGTCCATAGGTATGAATGTGAGTGTGAATGGTTGTTTGTCTATATGTGCCCTGTGATTGGCTGGCGACCAGTGTTGCAATTTGAAGCTGGTTTTGACTGAGATGGAGGGAGCAGGGATCAAACCGCCAACCTTCCAGTTTCTGGATGACCTGCTTTATCTCCTGAGCCACAGCCACCCAAACTTAATACCTAATACTACTGTAAAGTGATAAAGCTGAATCCTGAAACGAGTTGCCCGATCTTGAAATAAGCCTAAATCCATCTTAAATGCAAAAAAGTGCTCGCCAAATGTAAGAGAATCCTAAAAATAACTAGTGAAATGATATGCCTATGCAGCTAGTTCATTTTATTTCGTAAAAACATCATAGGCTGCACGGTGGACGAGTGGTTAGCACGCAGGCCACACAGCTAGAAGACCAAAGTTCGATTTCACCCTCGGCCATCTCTGTTTGGAGTTTGCATGTTCTCCCCGTGCATGCGTGGGTTTTCTCCGGGTACTCCGGTTTCCTCCCACATTCCAAAAACATGCTAGGTTAATTGGTGACTCCAAATTGTCCATAGGTATGAATGTGAGTGTGAATGGTTGTTTGTCTATATGTGCCCTGTGATTGGCTGGCCACCAGTCCAGGGTGTACCCCAGCTGGGATATGCTCCAGCACCCCCGCAATAAGCTGTAGAAAATTAATGAATGAATGAAAACATCCTAAATTAAGTTTTCTATGTCGAGAATTAAACAGGACCTTTAAGCTGAAAATACTTATTTTCAGAATAAAATACTTACATACTTACATACAACCAATAAAAAGTGAAATATTATTATTCATTCATTTTCTACCGCTTTTCCTCATGAGGGTCGCGGGGGTGCTGGAGCCTATCCCAGCTGTCTTCGGGCGAGAGGCGGGGTGAAATATTATTAAAATAAGTAAAAATGACATGACAGTCATCTATTTTAATATTTCTGAACTAGACAAAAAGTAATCCCTCATTGTAAAATGAAAGTTCTAATATAAAGTCAATAAGTAAATAACACTTCGGACTAGGGAATGTATCTAACTTGTCTAAAATCCAACTTGGCAAGTGGCAAATCATTTGCAGTGCACAAGTAAGACATGACAAGATATGGCGGCCACCATGCGTGTAATGACAGTGAAATATGACGACCTCTATATGGAGCAAGGTCGGAAGCAAGCTTACCGCTGACAGATGTGAACTATGGAAATGTGCAGGATGGTTATTTAGGTAACCAGTACCTACTGAAGTGTCTCGTGAGTACATAAAGCAAGAAGAGGTCTGATTGCTGTTCTTCCACAAACAACACTCACTGTCACCATCGCTCCTCCCGAGCGCGACGATGGGGGATTTGTGACCTGAGACGGCACACGTCTTTTCCACCCCGATGATTCCACCTCAAGAAACAGCTGAGATGACAGTCAGTCATTCAATCAGCGTATTGATTTTTCCCGCCGCTGACCATCTTTCATGGTGACACGCACACCCAATTGGAGACTTTTTCAATCACATCCTGTGACACGGGTGACGTATTATAGCACCCTAAAATACAGCCCACCCTCCGGGCTGATCCCATTACCGGACTGCACTGGCTTTTGACCTTTGCGGCCTTGATGCGGTCTTCACTCTGCAACGTTATTTCCTCCTTCATCAGTTCATCAGCTAACCAAGATGGCGTCCTTTGCTCACCAATACAAATACAAACATCCTAAATAAACTGCTTCACATAAACACACACGGCAATTAATGCAAGCTAAAACATCACCCACTGATCCTTTCACATCCTAACCCCGTGTGAGGCCGCATGGGAACCATTGGAAGCATCAGATGTTCATTAGGTTGCTCCGCGGTGCAACATATGAGGGCAGCAGGCTGTTTTTTGCTCATTAATGCTCTGCAACACAGACTGAGACCATTCATCACGGAGCCACCCTGTTGTGTACCCATACTGTGACACTTATGTCATTGCTACATTATCACCAAAACCTCCACAGTCTAAAGAATTTAGACCGTATAAAATAGACAGAGTGACTTTTGACATAATCTATACACTGTCACTCTGCACTTGGAATAGATGTCATATAACACATACAACAATGTAACATGAAGGAGTGGAACAGGAAGACAAAAACATTAGCAACACTGGCATAGCGTGCTAACATTACACTCACATTTGAAGAGTCTTGAACCAGTCATGATGTGCTATACATATCACTATATTGACACTTACTATGGTACCCATTATGTCATTGGATGGTCATATCACCTCGTACTTGGGTAGGAGGTACATTATTAAAAAAAAAAAAACCCAAAAAAACTTAAACTGTATTATGGAAAGCAGGAAGTGAACAAATGTAACAGTTACTGATTGTAAAAGTACCAGATGGAGGGGTAGGATTTAATAAGCTTTGCTTCTTCCTACTCCTTTTGGACATGTGGAACTGTGAACTGATTATGTGATGCATTCAATTGTAATCTGATGCATGTTCAAATGAAATAAAACCATTACCATTACCATTACATTTTAACATCAGCGTCATGCTAGGTCACAGGCTCTTCAGCCGCTTTGTTGTGCTCGAATATTATTTTAACATACACACATTGAAAATGCATGTCTTTGTAATGAGTTCAAAAAATTCGTGTGAGACAATGAATGCATCCTGGCTGAGTTCTAACTGGTGATTGGATGGGCAAAAAATGGTAATGGTAATGGTTTTATTTCATTTGAACATGCATCAGATTACAATTGAGTGCATCACATAATCAGTTCACAGTTCCACATGTCCAAAAGGAGTAGGAAGAAGCAAAGCTTATTAAATCCTACCCCTCCATCTGGTACTTTTACAATCAGTAACTGTTACATTTGTTCACTTCACATAATACAGTTTAAGGTTTTTTTATTTTTTATTTTAATAATGTACCTTGTACTGAAGTACGAGGTGATATGACCATCCAATGACATTATGTGTACCATAGTAAGTGTCAATATAGTGATATGTATAGCACATCATGACTGGTTCAAGACTCTTCATCCTTGTATTTAGCAAACATCAACTGCTTGTATTGTTTCTTGAATTGGCTCATCGTTGTGCATTGTTTGAGGGTCTTACTCAATCCATTCCATAGTTTGATTCCACATACTGAAATGCTATGGCTAGCATAACATAGTCCTAGCATATAAGTGTTTCAAATGTAGTTCTTCCCTGAGATCATATTTCTCCTCTCTTGTAGAGAAGTATTGGATGACATTTTTAGGTAATTGGTTATTTTTAGCCTTATGCATTATTTCAGCTGTTTGAAGATTAAGATTAAAAATGAATTAGAAATCATTTAATAAAATACATATACATACATACACATACATTTATGTAAGTTTACTTCCAATACTAGCAAGTCTTTTCCTATCTGAACTACTTTGATACCCCAAAATTCCCTGAGTCTGAGACTAGAAGGACACATATTAATATCACATCATTAAAAGTCCTAGTCTTATATGTCCTAGAAAGATACACAAAGCTCTTAGCATGTTCTTCACCTTGCTTTTATTTATAGAGGAATGCTATTCTGTGCTCCTTTTTACAAGCAGCAAAACCACTCGGGCATTTTCCAAAGCTCGTCCCTTTATGGTCCCCCAGCAGGCCCATGTAAAGTGGCCTAGGTGACCCCTCTGTGACAGGGGCGCGTTTATGCCTTTAAGAATCCCTTCAGCCTGCTGCCCATAAAGAGGGAAAATACACACGGTTGCCTCTCGTGCACGCCCGTCCGTCACGAGGCCGAGCGCTGGAGGGCATGGCCGCGAGTACCTTCAGCACTAAAAGATGAAATATGTTGTGCATGCGGTCGTTTATTCTGCGCCGTTTACGACACCGAAGGGACGGCGACTGGCTGCCTGAGGTGTTTGCTAATCATGCTGGGGATAAGAGTAGATGTGTTTGTGTCTATGTGTTTATTTTTAAAATGCCATCATATGCCATCGCCGGCTACATTTGTCACATTTGCCTTTATGTACGTCCCACAGCATCCGTATTCTTTTAGTCTGCCTTGTCATGTGCACAGGATTTACTGCTCTGCATTCACTGCAAATACTGTATTTCATATGCAAAGTTGGGCCACAACATAACGCCAACATACAGTTTAGATGGAGACTTTTATTAAAGACCCTCTGTTAAAGGCAATTACAGTAAAATGTTAGCTAGGCACAGTGGATGGATGGTTAGCGTGGAGACCAAACACCCAGGAGATCCAAGTTTGATTCCATCTCTGTGTGGGTTTTCTCCAGGTACTCCGGTTTCCTCCCACATTCCAAAAACATGCTAGGTTAATTGGTGACTCCAAATTGTCCATAGGTATGAATGTGAGTGTGAATGGTTGTTTGTCTATATGTGCCCTGTGATTGGCTGGCCACCAGTCCAGGGTGTACCCCGCCTCTTGCCCGAAGACAGCTGGGATAGGCTCCAGCATGCCTGCGACCCTCATGAGGATAAACAGTATAGAAAATGAACGACTGAATATTAGCAAGTATCAGGAATGTAAACATTATTATTACTATTTATTAAATTAACACAAATAAAGGGGAATTTACAGATATGAAAGTAAAAATTTGAGCAAAAGGGAATTCACAGGAATTAGAAGACAAAAAAAAAATCACACAAATAAAGAAAAATGCTACCGGAATGGGATAAACAAAACAAAACAAAACAAAAAAATGCGATTACAATGGAATATACTGGAAGTACAGAAAATTCATTCAATCATTTTCTACCGTGAGGGTTGCGGGGGTTGCTGGAGCCTATCCCAGCTGTCTTTGGGCGAGAGACGGGGTACACCCTGGACTGGTCGCCAGCCAATCACAGGGCACATATAGACAAACAACCATTCACACTCACATTCATACCTATGGACAATTTGGAGTCACCAATTAACCTAGCATGTTTTTGGAATGAGGGAGGAAACCGGAGTACCCGGAGAAAACCAAGTACAGAAAATAAATAATACAAACCGAGGCAACTGACAGAAAATATAATGTGTACATAAGACGATGTTTTCATCTGTCAATACATTGCTGTTCGAAAATGTCTTCCTCACTCTATTGTGTTTTTTTCAAACATTAAGACAGCTGGGATAGGCTCCAGCACCCCTGCGACCCTTGTGAGGATAAGCAGTAGAAAATGAATGAATATCTACATAGATATCAGTGGAGCCCCCATTTGTTTTTTTAAACAATTGTTTACCATTGGGGCGGCATGGCGGTCAAGTGGTCTCCTTAAGGAGACCAGGGTTCAATTCCACCTTCGGCCATCTCTGTGTGGAGTTTGCATGTTCTCCCCGTGCATGTGTGGGTTTTCTCCGGGTACTCCGGTTTCCTCCCACATTCCAAAAACATGCTAGGTTAATTGGTGACTCCAAATTGTCCATAGGTATGAATGTGAGTGTGAATGGTTGTTTGTCTATATGTACCCTGTGATTGGCTGGCCACCAGTCCAGGGTGTGTCCCGCCTCTCGCCCGCAGACAGCTGGGATAGGCTCCAGCACCCCTGCGACCCTTGTGAGGAAAAGCTGTAGAAAATGAATGAATGAATGAATGTTTACCATTGGGGTGGCATGGCGGTTAAGTGGTTAGCCACAGACCTAACAGCTAGGAGACCAGGGTTCAATTCGGCCATCTCTGTGTGGAGTTTGCATGTTCTCCCTGTGCATGCGTGGGTTTTCTCACACATTCCAAAAACATGCTAGGTTAATTGGCGACTCCAAATTGTCCATAGGTATGAATGTGAGTGTGAATGGTTGTTTGTCTATATGTGCCCTGTGATTGGCTGGCCACCAGTCCAGGGTGTACACTACCAGCATAGGCTCCAGCACCCCCGTGACCCTCGTGAGGAAAAAGCAGTAGAAAATGAATGAATGAATGTTTCCCATTGGAAATCGAACATTTTGTGGCCAAAATAAAGCCTTCAGTAACTCCACAGGCAATGTTTTAAACCGCATTTGGACCTTATAAAGTGCAACATAGAGTGTTAGTGTTGTAGAATGTGATCTTGCTTGTGCTTCTCATGCTCCAGTATTTATTAGCCTCTTCTCCAGCCAGCCAAATGTGCTCGCTGCCATGCATTACGTAAATGAGCAGCACAGTTGCGGAATGCAGTTGTCATTGACTTTGTGAATTTGTGTTGTTGCCCAGATGAGACAGCCTTTGGAAGAAATCAGTTCTCAGTGCTCTTAATTCTCCCTCATCACATTTGCATGCTACATCAGCTCTAACTAGCTTAAAGCTCCCCGTTGCGTTAGTTTTTTTTTTTTTTTTTCTGAATCAGCCATTTGTAGCTCTAAAACACATCTTCACCTGATGCTTATTCATCTCAGTACTGCAGAATTTTCTTGTCTTTTTGTTTCACCACAGCAAATAGAAGGCTTGAGCGTTATGGAGGATGGAAGCGCCATTATTATGCTGCCAAGGACACCTCTGCGGGGTGAAAAATGTTCCTGGCATTGGAGCACTTCTCACTATTTGTGCAAGTTTCTCTGCTTGCTTCACTTCTATCTGAAAAGACTCTCAGCGAGGTCACAAAAGATGATGTATTTGCTATTTACCGACCAAAAAGTCTTTAAAGGTGGCAGATTGTGTGGCTTTAGTTGTGCTGAGCTGATTTATTCATAGAAAAAATACCAAATGATGCTCTTAAGCGTTGTTTATTCTATACAGTTCCACCTCTGGTTCTGGTCAATAGCGATATCATGTGATTGGTGCGATTTTTACATTTCTTTGTGTAAAGTTTGCTGTACACCAGAGGGTGGAAATATGTCAAAACATGCATCCCTACTCAGTTGCTTGTGTTATTATTGTTTTTTCTGTCGCTGTTATTAAAACCAAAACATTGGCTACAAAACACGTACTGTAACTTTCCGCTGTTTAGCCAATTACTACATAATTTGGTATGCCTTTTTAGGGGACTGATAAGCACATGTGTGTAAAATTTGATCAACATTGGGTGAAAAACATGGCCACCACCAAGCAAAATGCGACAATTGTCATTTCCAATCAACTATGTAATTCAAAGCATATATTCTAATGCATGCATGTGTTCCTCCCTTAATAATATAAATGGCGGAATGGATGTTTTACTGCAAATTAAGAGGGTTTAAATGTTTCCTGCTAAAAAAAAAAAAAAAAAAAAAAATCACGCTTTACGCTGAGGCCTCGGGGCTAAAACGGCCTATCGATCAGGTGTGGATTAGGCCGGGATTTTCAGATGCGATCAATATGAGGTCAGCGAGAAGCGTCAATCTGTTAGCATGTGGCCGCCGTGTTTGAAATCGACCTGTTCCCCGATGGTGGCTGATAAACATGGATGGCCGCACCGCCTCAGGAAGAATATTTGGGGCAGAGGGGTGTCAAATAATAGATCATGTAATGTAATACAAGTATCATAGATGGGGCAGTATAAATAAAGTAAAAGGTAGGATTTCTTGTTCAGAGACTAGATAGGATGATACATGAAAATGAATTTAATAAGAAGAATTTTAACAGCTTCAATATATACAGTATATTCGTATGTTCAATATAAGGCAGGCCACACAGCTAGGAGACCCGGGTTCGATCCCCACTCAGGCATCTCTGTGTGGAGTTTGCATGTTCTCCCCGTGTGCATGAGTTTTCTCCGGGTACTCCGGTTTCCTCCCACATTCCAAAAACATGCTAGGTTAATTGGTGACTCCAAATTGTCCATAGGTATGAATGTGAGTGTGAATGGTTGTTTGTCTATATGTGCCCTGTGATTGGCTGGCGACCAGTCCAGGGTGTACCCCGCCTCTCGCCCAAATGGGATAGGCTCCAGCATGCCCTGTTCAATATATTGTCTCGCGCCTCCAAACTGGAAGGAAGTGGGTAGTAGCTTGCAATATACTGTCACATAATTTTAATATTTTTGTCTTTTCATTGTACTTAAAAGTAATGCCGTCTTTTCTCATAGACCCAATATCGTGGGTCATCTTGTCTCGTGAAGTGTCTTGTGACGCCATAAGTAAAGAGAGAACTTTAGGAGCATTTTACCATATCTTATGCATCATTAGCTACGCTAATATGAGGTCATGTTAGGTAAAGCTCAGTTTTGATTGACACTGTCATTCATCCATCCATCTTTTTACTATGCTGCTTATCCTCACTAGGGTAACGGAGCCTATCTCAGCTGTATTCGGGTGACAGGTGGGGCACACCCTGGACTGGTCGCCAGCCAATCACAGGGCACATATAGACAAACAACCATTCACACTCAGTGTTGGGATAGGCTCCAGCACCCCTACGACCCTTGTGAGGATAAATGGTATTTTGATTTGACTTTTATTGCATAAAAAATATTGTCATCTGTTGACATTATCCACCCATCCATTTGCTGGGAAAGGCTGGAGCCTATTCCAGCGGACTTCAGGCGAGAAGTGGGGTACACCCTGGACTGGTCGCCAGCCAATCACAGGGCACATATAGACAAACAACCATTCACATTCACATTCATACCTATGGACAATTTGGAGTCACCAATTAACCTAGCATGTTTTTGGAATGTGGGAGGAAACCAGAGTACCCGGAGAAAACCCATTTAACAGTATTTTTATTACTTCATATAATACAGTATATAGCGGCCTGCAATTGCACTGCATTAAATTAATATGTTTAATGTTAATGTTTTTGTCCCCCCCAGTCCAAACGTGCTTTGCTTCCATGCAGCCATTATCTCACTTCACTGTAGTTGTCCAAAATGTGTGATGTCAATAGACATATCATAGTATGACCAAACCTTCTGAGTCTTATCAGCAGTTTGCAGGAAAAGGCGACGCCGGGAAGAAAAGATGGTTTCTGGCATCACTGATATGAGTCTGATATGTGAATCAACAGTGTGCTGTTTGAGAAGGAAGAAGATATGACATCGTCACTGTCGGTATAGAAGCTTTGCGGGTTGCTTTGTGTCCACATTGAGAACCATTGTCCAACTGCTCTACTCTCTAGACAAACGTATGGGGACACACCCATCCATCCTTTATACCGCTTGTCCTCATTAGGGGTCATGGGTGGGTTGGAGCCTATCCCAGCTGACTCCCCAAACAAGGTCCATAAGGCATGTTTGAATGAGTTTGGTGTGGAAAAACAACTCATTAACCCAGGGGTCTCAAACATGCGGCCCGCGGGCCAAATGTGGCCCGCAGGACACTAGTTTGAGGCCCTCGCCTTGATATGAAAGTTTAATGTTAGTGCGACCCACGCAAGTTTGATATGGATGCTGTATGGTATCATGTACCCAGAAAAAATTATTACGTTTGATTAATGTTCATGTTAAAGGTTAAATAACTGTTAATAGTTATCCTCCCTATCCGTGTGGAAGTGGTAAGTTTTTGGCTTTTTAAGTTTAAAGGAAATAACTTGGAGGCTACTGTTTAGGTCGCTAGCTCTCTAGTTTGCGAGTTAGCATGTGTCTCAAGACCCTGCAGTTGCGCAATATGTTATATATAAAAAGAATATAAATGTGACTATAGTCGTGTTTTGTCATGTCTACAGGGCTCTAATAATGCTTTGTTCATTTTAATCTGAAAAAATAATTTGTCTACCCACCAACTATATGTGGTTTCTTAAATTTTTATTATTTGCTGTTTTATTATTATTATAATATTTATTTATTTATTACTGATTGATTGATTTTCTTTATTCTTGATTTGTTTATTAATTTTTCATCTTATTTTGTGTAGAAAAATAAAAAGTAAGATATTTGAGAACAGTGGAATGTTTTATCAGAGCTTTTCTTGTAGAAAATTGGAACTGTAAATCTCTGTAAGTCTCAAACACATGGGCCGCGTGTTTGAGACCCCTGATCTAAGGGTTAATGTCACACTGGCTAGCCAGACATTGATGTTCACCTCTGATTTCAGATCAACATTTGCAATAGTAGTGACAGTTGTAATTTATTAGATTAGATTCAGTTCCTGAGCCCTCCCCTTCTCGCTTCAACATTCCTCCCACACTTATTAAACACATTTAAAGTGTAAAATGTACGAACTCCCCACCAATAAGATGATCGATGAACAGATTGGAGTCATCGGTTTGGGTTAAATGGGGTGACCACATTGTGGAGTGACTTAGTTATCTAAGATAAGATTCCAGCCTCTGTCACCAATCATAGAAAATACTCCCAAGTCATAAAGAATAATAAGATGAAAGCAGAGAGAAGTAAATAAGGTAGGGCGCCTCCGGGGAATCAAAGCCACAAGAAAAAAAAAAAGCAACCGTCAGTCGCAACCTCACCTCTTCTCTGTGGATCATCTTTAATGGTGCTGCACAGGAAAGCAAGAGCGCACAATCTTTAACTCATTTTGTGCCGCCTCCCAGGACGCATTTTGGGGCTAAAATGGATTGAAACTCCGCCACAGGAAGCTTTTCCTGGACAGAACGGATTTAACGCCGCTTTGTTGGGGAACTCTGGAGACTGTAAGCCTGTGAAACGGTGATGGATGTTCTTGCCGCATTAGTTTAGACATAAAGAAAAGTTGTGATTCTTCTATGCTTGCATGAAAGCCGTTTCCTTTTTATTGTTGCAAGGTTTGTCTTGCCTGACAAGCTTAAATCAAAGGGGCCTTATTCCTGGCTTCATTAGCGGTAGCATTCCTTAAAAAAAAAAAAAGGGCTTTTGAAACTTGTATTTGCTCACTGAGACATATTTCCCGAATTGGGCAATGAAGTATTCCCTTGGATCGTCTCATCTGCAGTGCGGTCAAGCAAAAGAGCATTTTAACTTTTTAATTCAGCATCGTGCTTTGACGAAATGGAGCCTAACATAAAGTGACGGCACTCAAAAACCGGAGTTAGAAAGAAGCTGTCAGCTCACCTCCATCAGGCGATGAAGGGAGCTTGCTGCTGACCTTAGTTATGAGATCCTCTCTTCCTGCACCCTTTCACCTCATCTCTTAATAGCCCCCAGTCTCTTGTATCGCTTCTACTGGTGTATCACCGTGGAGGCTAGAAGGTGTTTGGAGTCAGGAAGGCAATTTGTCAGTTTGGGTAGGTTTTCTGTATGTTTAAAGAAGAAACAGACATACTTCTATAGGTTTTGATTCCATCAAGTACGGCCATTCAGTTCTTCTTGACATCATACACATTTTGCAGCAGTTCCGTGGATAAGTCTCCACAAATATGAAATACAGGCTCAGGCAAAACACATTTGTAGGTTAAATAAAAGGCAAATAAAGTATTTTTCAAATTTTCCACAAGTACATATAATGCCATTCTGTTTCATTATGCTTTAAAAATGAAATCAGTTCTGGTGGTGTGAGGTTGGCTGGTTGATTTTCGTTTCAATGTTGGTAACCCATAACAAGATGGTGTTCCAGTTGGTACGGGATCATGTCTACCAAGATTGAAGTGCAAACGGAACGCTTTTTGTGTTGCAGTTACAGATTAGTTTCTTTTTGTAAATGTTTCCACAATGAAAAAGAAACCAAAAACAATGGCATTATAAAGAAACAAAGCAAAATGGCATTATATGAAAAAAATGGCATTATATGTTTTTTCGAAAATAAAAACACTTTTTTGTTTACTTTATTTGCCTTTTATTTAACCTACAAATGTGTCAGATCATTTTGCCTGACCCTGTATAAATACCGCTTGTCCTTACGAGGGTCGCGGTGGATGCTGAAGCCTATCCCAGCTGTCTTCGGGCGAGAGGCGGGGTACACCCTGGACTGGTCGCCAGCCAATCACAGGGCACAAATAGACAAACAACCATTCACACTCACATTCATACCTATGGACAATTTGGAGTCACCAATTAACCTAGCATGTTTTTGGAATGTGGGAGGAAACCGGAGTACCCGGAGAAAACCCACACATGCACGGGGAGAACATGGAAACTCCACACAGAGGGTGGGATTGAACTTGGGTCTCCTAGCTGTGAGGCCTGCGCGCTAACCACTCAACCTCCATGCAGCCCCCAAAACACATGCATCAAATGTGGCATCACTTTCAAGTAATTTCCCAAAATGACAGGCTGCTGCAAAACAAAGGAAGTAAATGCGTACATAATTAAGAAAATAAATGGTAAACAAGAATACAAATGGAAAATGAAATGATGAACAAGCTGTTTCCTCCAAGATTCACATCATTAATTGGATGGGAATCGTTCCATGGCTTGTTTTGTCTGAGGTGGACAAAAAAAGAAAACTACATTTTGAAATGTGCATTGCTGACCTTTTGAATTCACTCATGTACAAAATACCACAGAATGGAAGTCGGAGGTTTTGGACACTTGTGATACTCGTGTGCATGACGGAAGATGCTCAGATTAATTACAAAATTAGCGGGACCATGGCCCATGACCACCTTGCATTCTGAAATATAAAGCTTGGTAGTGTTCTGGGGAATTAGAAAACTACACCGCTTGGTGGCAGCGGCAGAGGTCTGGTCCACCTGAATGAAGAAACCTTATCACACAAACTGTGAGAATGTCAAAGACTGTAGAACTTTCTTGGTTCTGCAAGCCACAGTGGAGGACTTGGTTTTACACTGAGCTGTGACGTCTTTTTTTGGACTTTGATGAGGGGTGCTGCCTTCCTTGTTAGCGCTGTTGTTGTGATCACATGAGGTGTGGATGCTGGATCCGGGTTTGAGCTGAGTCTGGGATGGACTACTTCTATCGCAGTGCTAATATTGGAGATTTTTGGTCATATCAGACTGATATGTGACATCAATATCAGATTGGGACACCCCTAAAAGTCCCAGATTGTGGCCTTTTCACTAGGGGCCAAAATAATTGACTCTGTGCAGCTGGTTACTGCAAAGATAGTTAATATCTCTGCTTATCAAACGTTGGGTTTCATATGCTCTAGTGCAGGGGTCTCAAACTCAATTTACCTGGGGGCCACTGGAGCTAGGGTCTGGGCGAGGCTGGGCCGCATCAGGTTTTCCAAAAAAAAAAAAAAACGCATTTATTAAAAACAGAAAAATATACAAACTTTTTCAGTGCTTTGGTTCCAATTTTCTACAATAAAAGCTCTGAAAAAACATTCCACTGTTCTCAAATATCTTCATTTTTATTTTTCTGCACAAAATAAGATGAAAAATAAATAAACAAATCAAGAATAAAGAAAATCAACCAATCAGTAATAAATAAATATAATAATAATAATAAAACGACAAATAATAAAAACTTAAGAAACCACATATAGTTGGTGGGTAGACAAATTATTTTTTTCAGATTAAAATTAACAAAGCATTATTAGAGCCCTGTAGACATGACAAAACGCGACTATAGTCACATTTATACTCTTTTTATTTACAACATATTGCACAACTGCAGGGTCTCTGTAACACATGCTAACTCGCAAACTAGAGAGCTAGCGACCTAAACGGTAGCCTCCAAGTTATTTCCTTTAAACTTAAAAAGCCCAAAACTTACCACTTCCACGCGGATAGGGAGGATAACTATTAACAGTTATTTAACCTTTAACATGAACATTAATCAAACGTAATAATTTTTTCTGGGTACATGATACCATACAGCATCCATATCAAACTTGCGCGGGCCGCACTAACATTAAACTTTCATATCAAGGCGGGGGCCTCAAACTAGTATCCTGCGGGCCACATTTGGCCCGCGGGCCGCGTGCTTGAGACCCCTGCTCTAGTGTTTATATGGCTTGGTTTTTGTCCATTTTTTCTAGACTTTTGCCTTGGTTTTTGTTCAGTGTTGTAGTTTTGATACAATATTTCACATAACAAACTAGTTTGTTTGCTACTGTACTGTTATGTGAAATCAAGTCAAACAAAGCATCATATGTATTGCTGACCGCTAAATAACCCATCACGAGGCCAAAGAAAGTTGCAAGTGTCACCACTTTCACAAAGAAGGTGAGAAACTGTTGAATTTGATCTTTGATCATAATTATTCCCTATAAAATGCATTCTTTCTCAATATTTTTGTGTGTCTGAAACGGATTAGGGCTGCACGGCAGTCTAGTGGTTAGTGGGCAGACCTCACAGCTAGGAGATCCGAGTTCAATCCCACCCTCGTTTCCTCCCACATTCCAAAAACATGCTAGGTTAATTGGTGACTCCAAATTGTCCATAGGTATGAATGTGAGTGTGAATGGTTGTTTGTCTATATGTGCCCTGTGATTGGCTGGTGACCAGTCCAGGGTGTACCCCACCTCTGAAGACAGCTGGGATAGGCTCCAGCAACCCCCGCAGCCCTTCTGAGACTAAGCGGCAGAAAATGAATGAATGAATGAAACGGATTAATTGGATTTCCATTATTTCTATGGGAAACATTACCTCGTTTTTTGTACATTGCGGTTTTCGTTTGACTTTTTGGAGCAAATGAATGATGAAAATGGAGGCTCCACTATACTATCTTATATATTCAACATTTTCTTCTTCGTGATTGATGTAAAATGTTGCTTACTCTGCTATATGTAAATGATGTGGACAAACAATGCAGGATCCTTCATTGTGGAAGCATCTAGAGAGGCTCCCTTCCTGAGTTTGTAAACTTGTGAGTTTCATTAAAGTGACAGAACGCTGCAGTCAAACAGCGGCAGCAGAATGATTGATGTTTCCCTGCTGCCACAAAGGTGAGGGAAAGAAATATAGAACTTTCATTCCACTTGTGTTAACTCACAGCTCAGCAAATAAAATGCATCCTGTGTTTTAAATGAGTCGCCGCATGGCGGAAGGTGATAATAAATGTAGAAAAAGTTGTCTTCTTCCAGGAGGATATTGTGCTTATCTGTGCATGTTGCATCTTTCTGGATATTAAAATAGACTTTTGAATTTTTATTGATGGTTTTCTTAAACTTGACACCAATGAAAGCAGCGTTGTGGCTTGTTAAATTTAGCTGAGCTCCATTGTAAAGAAAAGAAAAATGGATTCTTGGAGGAGTACTGATGTGAATGCTGGGGGAGGTAATGGGGATTAGATTATGGGTAACATTTGACGTTTTGCTTATAACAATTTTTTCAACGTAGACTTATTTTAAAGAACTAAACCCAGTTTTTTTTTATGTTAACCAAAAGGGAATCAACAGATAAGGACCTCGGTTGTTAATTCTTTCAAATTGATTTGATGGAGAATCCAGTTATCTTTCTGGTCGACTTGAAGTCTGATGGCCTCCTCAGTCAATGCAATATAAAGAGGGCAAACTCCCAGAAGTCCACTTCAAGTCTAATGAAGCCCTTCAGTCAATACACACTGCTCTCTACTAGTATTCTGCTTTCGAGGGAACCTAAAATTCACTACAGTATAACCTTTCAAGGTGAACTTATCATTAAATGCATATATTCAAAGGCGTACTGTATGCCTTTCTGTGATAATATCTGTGGTGTATTTGGCTGTTCTGCTCTTGTTAGAGAATAGCAAGTTGTGCAAAAAGTACTGAAACATTGAAGAGTCGGACATGTAAGCCATTGTCTTATATGGCAAACGGCACATTAGGACACCCCCTGACTGTAGAGCAGGGGTCTCAAACTCACGGCTGCGGGACGCTAGTTTGAGCCCCCCGCCTTGATATGAAAGTTTAATTTGTTAATTTGTTTCATTTGTTTTTTGATTTGCTTATTTATTTTTCCATCTTATTTTGTGTTGAAAAATAAAAATTAACATTAAACATTTATTTAATAATTTAATAATAAATAAAAATAAATTTATCATAATTTATAATAATTTTATGTTTTTTCAGAGCTTTTCCAAAGAACCAAAGCACTGAAAAAGTGGAGGGTATAGCAGAAGCATTGAAGACTATTATATATATATTTATTAATATTTAATATAATTAATATTTATTAATATTTTCTCCGGTTACTCCGGTTTCCTCCCACATTCCAAAAACATGCTAGGTTAATTGGCGACTCCAAATTGTCCATAGGTATGAATGTGAGTGTGAATGGTTGTTTGTCTATATGTGCCCTGTGATTGGCTAGCGACCAGTCCAGGGTGTACCCCACCTCTCACCCGAAGACAGCTGGACAATTTGGAGTCGCCAATTAACATAGCATGTTTTTGGAATGTGGGAGGAAACCGGAGAAAAGCCATGCATGCACAAAGAGAACATGCAAACTCCCACAAACTGGAATTGAACTTGGGTCTCCTAGCTGTGAGGCGTGAACTTATTATGAATTTATTAATTTTTTTCGCTTTCAAAAATCAAACAAATGATTAATCATGACAGGGACACTTTATGGTTGGTTTTATCAGGAAATGACTTTACTCCATAGCAGGTTGCGAGTCCTGTAGGTAACAATGGAGGATACAATGACGGCGACGTTGATGATGATGCTACTGGTTGTTCAGAGTGATGGCTCATTGTTTCCTTTCAGTTTCATCTTGTGTGATTTATCATCTATCCTTGTGATAAACAGGGTGAAATGTTTAAAATGTTGGCAGTGTCAAGACTATAAATATTCATAAGCCCTCTTTGTTCCCGGTGACCCTGGAAGTCAAATGAAATTGCAAAGTGAAAAGCTGCAAAGTGAAGCCTTGAACTCATCAGAAAGTGATTTATGTTCTAAACCTCCATGCTAGACAGACACGCATCCCCTTGAAGTCACAGTATGTTCATCTTGGAGTGAATATTTCTATTTTTGATCAGGCATAATTCCCATAGAAAGTCGAAGAACTGGTCTCAGACTTGGTAGAGGTCTCATGTTAGAGTCATGACAGTGTTTTGGACATTTAACCTCCCTGCAAAGGTGTGCAGACCTTTTGTTTAGCTCCTTCAGTTTGCTTTAATGGCGTATAAAACACGTGAAAGGTTTGTGCAAACAGTAACGGAACATACCATTTTATGAGGATAATGACTATTTATAAGATCTGGACTAATTAGTTGTCCAGAAAAATGCTTCCTGTACTAATCAGGACAGTCCCAAACCCAAGAGAGGTATTTCTGAGTACCAGTATGCATACCCACACTGATTGTTGCAGTCATTAATGAGAACCAGAGTGTGTGAATCATCCAGGCTGGAAGCGCATCTGATTTGGATTTATTTAAATCTTGCGTTTTTTCCCCCCCATGTGTTTTTTTTTTTTAAACGTAGATGTTTGCTGGATGTGATGGAATTTTGGGATGATGAATGTACTGTATCTAAAAGCAGCCCCCTAGTGGTTATGTTGAACTGTGTATGCAGTACAAAAGAAGCAACAGGAGTTCCAACAACTTTTGCTATGCAGCACTAAAAATATGAGCTACCGATGCTTTTACTTTTTTTCTTACTTTTATACACAAGTAAACCACAATTAACTTGCATACTATTTAAAATGTTTATGTTTATTTAAAATCTTATTTTATGGCAAATAGGGTAACATTAGCCATTGCATATATTTTTTAATTATTTGTTATAATAATTTAATTGAGTTAAAATGTATATATCATAATATAATATATTACAACATAATTTAATACACTATAAAATGTATTTTTTTTTAGCAGTGGTGACATATAAGGGTGTTATTTCATGTCTAGAAGGCTCTAATAGTGTTTCTAAAACTGTGCCCCGTCCCGCTTTTAGTCATGTTTTAACTGTGTATATACGAGTGAATGTTGTATTTTAACGTATCTTTTACTCTGTTTACTTGTTTTTATTCAACTCAATTTTTCCTGTAAAGCAGGGGTCTCAAACACGCAGCCCGTGGGCCAAATGTGGCCCGCAGGACACTAGTTTGAGGCCCCCGCCTTGATATGAAAGTTTAATGTTAGAGCGGCCCGCGCAAGTTTGATATGGATGCTGTATGGTATCATGTACCCAGAAAAAATTGTTACGTTTGATTAATGTTCATGTTAAAGGTTAAATAACTTAATAGTTATCCTCCCTATCCATGTGGAAGTGGTAGAAAAATAAAAATTAAGATATTTGAGAACAGTGGAATGTTTTATCAGAGCTTTTCTTGTAGAAAATCGGAACCAAAGCAAAGTTTATTCATTTTTCTGTTTTTAATAAATGCGTTTGTTTTTTTTTGGAAACCTGATGTGGCCCAGTCTCACCCAGACCCTAGCTCCAGTGGCCCCCAAGTAAATTGAGTTTGAGACCCCTGCTGTAAAGTGTCCTTGAGTATCTTGAAAAGCGCTATACAAATAAAATGTATTATTATTATATTAGAAGATCCTTAACAGCTTTTATATGGTCTAACTAGACATAATATTGGATTAGAAATCTTGCTTTACGGAAATTGACTTATCACAGTCAGGTCTGGAACTTAACCGCAATAAACGAGAGATTATTGTAATTGTGTTGGTGAGCCAATATAATTAATACGCACTTTAAACCTCTTCTTCTTCTTTCTCTTTGGGCTTTCCCTTCAGGGGTCGTCACAGCAAATCAATCTCCTCCATCCAACCCGGTCTTCTGCATCTGTCTCTCTCACACCAACTACCATCATGTCCTCCTTCACTACATCCATAAACCTCCTCTTTGGTCTTCCTCTACGCCTCCTACCTGGCAGCATCCTTCTACCAATATATTCACTATCTCTCCTCTGGACATGTCCCAACCATCTCAGTCTGGCCTCTCTGACTTTATCTCCAAGGCCTCTAACATGTAATGTCCCTCTGATGTACTCCTTCCTGATCCTATCCATCCTGGTCACTCCCAATGAGAACCTCAGCATCCTAGTACATTGTTTCCACTACATCTGCATTAAATATACATGAAGTATTTATTATATTTTGGTGATTTTAAGCCCCGTCTTACCGCACAGTTAACAGTTACCCCATGCTGATGAACATAAAAAACTTTTGGGGTTTTAGGTTTTTTTCCCCCAACTCAAGTCAGTAAAAATGTAACACCTCAAATTTGTAAAATTCTTATTCTTCTTTCTTTTTGGGGCTTTTCCCTTCAGGGGTCACCACAGCAAATCGACCTCCATCCAACCCTGTCTTCTGCATCTGTCTCTCTCACACCAACTACCCTCATGTCCTCCTTCACTACATCTCATTTATTGACACCCACGTTTGCAACCAATTTACATACGTACCAGCCTACGCGTTGCAGATCTTGGGTTTCTGAGAGCGCTACAAAAGTGATAGCCGTCACGACCGTTGTGGAAAACGCACAAAACTGTTCATTTTAACCTTTGAAAGCCCTTATTGTACATTATTTGTTTGACACGGCCTTCGGGTGAGTTTTCAAGGTCTAAAGGGTTTCAAAGTTGTGTCAGACTGAAAGTTGGCAAAGTATAAAATTGAGGATTTGAAAGTATTACACTTTCTGACCAGCATGGGCGTGTAATGTTTCCTAAAACGGAACTCAGCATCCATGCTGACTTTAGTGGGATAGAAAGGGACGAAGCTGAGATAAATGCGCCCGCCTGCGGTGTTCTACCCTTGACTGAGGACCTGCAACATTTATAGAATACCAAAACATACACGAGCCTCTTTCATGTAGAGAAATCACTAAATTACCATCATGGCTGCAACAGCATTGTGTTTTTGACAAAGAACACAGCAAAGTGCTACAATAATTTTCCACCAGTGATTTTCAACCACTGTGCCGCGGCACACTAGTGTACCTTGAGAAACCGTCAGGTGTGCCGTGAGGAATTATCCAATATCACTTTTTATAATTAACATTTACTAATCATCATTTGCAAATATTATGTCAATAGCCATTATGTCAATAGTATACATGGACCCAAATATTCCAATTGCATTTGGTTTATTTGCTCAAACGGAAAGAATTGAACAGGGATGGAATATTCCTTTAACCAATCCGATTGAGGTATCTTGTATCCGCTCAAACAGAAAGTTGTCAGGGTGCCTTCTTCTTCGTGGTGTTTTTCTTCTTCTGTTGTTTATTGGCGGTTGGCAAGCAGCTTTCGTATGCATTAGCGCCATTTGTATATACGCCATTTGTATATACGCCTTCTATACGCCATTCACAAGTCCAGTTTTATTAAAAAAGAAAATACATATCTATATAAAACATGTCCTGAGTTTAATTATAAAATATTAGCAAGATTGAATTTGATCTTTTCCTGTTTAAATTTATCCCGGGTGCGTTCTTTCAGTGCATGCTCAGATATGACGTAACACGCATATCCAGACGTTCTTCACTTTTAAAAATGGAGGCCAGCAATCGGCACTGGACTAAGCAAAGTTTGTTTTTGATTCAAACTAAATTTCAAGACTGGACAGACGAAAAACTGGCAATACGGAGTTATTCCAACAAGTGAAAGAATAACTTGGGGAAGTCAGTATCACGTGATGTTGATGTTTACGTTTTACAGGGCATGCCCTATTGACTATTCTGTTTGATTTTCACGGTGCATGTAGACAAGAGATTGGAATATTCCTTTCTATGGATACCATTGTTTCCAGAAAGGTCATTCGGAAAGAGAAAAACTCGTCATGTAAAAACATGGCTACTGTGGAGTGTCTGTGGTGTAAAGACTGGCAGAGCAATGTAATATTGGTCCGTGTGGCAACACCTACCTTGTTCCTCCGATAGACTTATTGATGCACGTGTGAGGTCGTGGTGACATTTTATAACATTTTTGGTTAGTAGTGTGCCACAACATTTTTCCAATGTAAAAAACGTGCCGTGGCTCAAAAAAGGTTGAAAAACACTGAATTACACAATGTCAAGTACTTGTCGCGTAGTGACTATTTTTTTTCAATTCTTGGGTATTAGGAAAATTTTTGAATACCCTACACACAGGCAACATCGCCGCCATTTCTCTGTGATGTGGTTTTGGGTAGATACATTTATTTAGAATAAATAACAATAATTTAAAGTTTTGTTTATGCGTGTGGGCAGGTAGAGGGGCTTATTTGGCATTGAGCAGTCTGATGGCCAGGGGGAAGTAGCTGTCTGGATGCTGCAGTGGGGGCGGAGCTGATCGTCGCAGTGGATCTGTCGATATCAACACCCTGCTTTTTCATTGATATTGACCGATACTGATCAGTGGCCGATCGATCGGAGCACCCCTATTTTTTAAATCATATTTAGAGACTTGGATGTCCTGTTAAATGTTATTCCACGGGTTTAATCGTCCTTTTGAGTTATTTCACCATACACGCAATAACTGATGCAACAAAGTTGCGTGCGGCTTTGATGGCTTGCCTGATGCACATGCCGTGCCCCCTGGACCTTGCGATCGGCGGCGCGTGACATCCTGACCCGAGGTCTTGGGTATTGGCATATAGCCCTGGCCGTACAGTCCCTGATTCATTTTAATTAACGACTCTGTAGCCAAACAACAGCCAATTAGTTTGACCGCAGAAGTCTCACGCCATCAGCTTGTGTCTGTTGGTGGGCGTCGCTGTGACTGTTCATGTTGTGTGTTAGCAACATGTGACTCTAGCCTACTTATTCCTTGATTGGTTCTAGCATTAAACATTGACAAATAGGCAGGTTTTCAATGGATTGCTGCATTTTTTTTAATATTAAGTAATTAAAAATTAAATAAGTTCAGTTTTTGGACTGATGTTCTGAACCTCTTATATCTGAAAAACAGATACAAGGATATAAAATACCTAACATAAAACCAAAAAGTGTAATTCGCGAGTGTATTTGTCTACGGACTGGACGCGTGGCTACGTATCACAAAGCACTTACACTTTCTGTCCTTCACTTAATTTATACCATGTGGGAACACTCAGTACTGAAAATGCACAGTTAGACCTCTATTGATCATAAAAATGTGATCATGTACTGTCACTAACTTTAATGACTCTTATGCAACACTCATCATGATTAATGCCGTCAGGTTCATGAACTCTTACAGTACACTTTTAAACGACCTTGAAACAAAACACAAAGTGACAAAAGATGTCTTGTGTCCCTGATACTTTTTTTCCGCCCCCTTCTTATCACTTTTGTTCTTCTCTGCTCTTAAAGCCGCCGCAAGGCTGAGACGGTCTATGAATATAAAAAAGATGGTTTCAAATAAAAAAACTTGACATCCTTGTGTTCTTTGATGGGGTGATGCAGAACATGGTGTCACAACCTTGTCATACTTTCTTTTTCCCGATAGGGTCCTCTTGCAAATGAGTTTTACATTGCTTTTTGTTTGTTTTTATTAGGTGACTTATTTGCAAGATGACAGCATCCATGAATCTTTAGGGTAGAAAATGGCTGTGGATAGAATTTTGAGTGTCGCTGTGTAGTGTAAGAATGAGTGATTGGCAGCTCCTGGCATATCAGAAATATTGTGATCTGGTACACTGATGCAGAGTTATGACTATTTCTCAATCTTCACAGTATGCTAAAATCAAGTACAGTGAAGAAAATAAGTATTTGAACACCCTGCTATTTTGCTATTTCTCCCACTTAGAAATCATGGAGGGGTCTGAAATTTTCATCGTAGGTGCATGTCCACTGTGAGAGAGATAAACTAAAAAGAAAAATCCAGAAATCACAATGCATGATTTTTTTAACAATTTATTTGTGTGATACAGCTGCTAATAAGTATTTGAACACCTGAGAAAATGAATGTTAATATTTGGTACAGTAGCCTTTGTTTGCTATTACAGAGGTCAAACGTTTCCTGTAGTTTTTCACCAGGTTTGCACACACTGCAGGAGGGATCTTGGCCCACTCCTCCACACAGATCTTCTCTAGATCAGTCAGGTTTCTGGGCTGTCGCTGAGAAACACGGAGTTTGAGCTCCCTCCAAAGATTTTCGATTGGGTTCAGGTCTGGAGACTGGCTGGGCCATGCTAGAACCTTGATATGCTTCTTACGGAGCCACTCCTTGGTTTTCCTGGCTGTGTGCTTCGGGTCGTTGTCGTGTTGGAAGACCCAGCCACGACCCATCTTCAATGCTCTGACAGAGGGAAGGAGGTTGTTCCCCAAAATCTCACAATACACGGCCCCAGTCATCCTCTCTTTAATGCAGTGCACTCGTCCTGTCCCATGTGCAGAAAAACACCCCCAAAGCATGATGCTACCACCCCCATGCTTCACAGTAGGGATGGTGTTCTTCGGATTGTACTCTTCATTCTTCTTCCTCCAAACACGCTTATTGGAATTATGACCAAAAAGTTCTATTTTGGTCTCATCTGACCATAAAACTTTCTCCCATGACTCCTCTGTATCATCCAAATGGTCATATGCAAACTTAAGACGGGCCTTGACATGTGCTGGTTTAAGCAGGGGAACCTTTCGTGCCATGCATGATTTCACATCATGACGTCTTAGTGTATTACCTACAGTAACCTTGGAAACGGTGGTCCCAGCTCTTTTCAGGTCATTGACCAAGTCCTGTCGTGTAGTTCTGGGCTGATTCCTCACCTTTCTTAGAATCATTGAGACCCCACGAGGTGATATCTTGCATGGGGCTCCACTCCGATTGAGATTGACCGTCATGTTTAGCTTCTTCCATTTTCTAATGATAGCTCCAACAGTGGACCTTTTTTCACCAAGCTGCTTGGTAATTGCTCCGTAGCCCTTTCCAGCCTTGTGGAGGTGTACAATTTTGTCTCTGGTGTCTTTGGACAGCTCTTTGGTCTTCGCCATGTTACAAGTTAAAGTCTTACTGATTGTATGGGGTGGACAGGTGTCTTTATGCAGCTAACGACCTCAAACAGGTGCATCTGATTCAGGATGATACATGGAGTGCAGGTGGACTTCTAATGGGCAGACTAACAGGTCTTTCAGGGTCAGAATTCTAGATGATACACAGGTGTTCAAATACTTATTTGCAGCTGTATCACACAAATAAATTGTTAAAAAATCATGCATTGTGATTTCTGGATTTTTCTTTTTAGTTTATCTCTCTCACAGTGGACATGCACCTACGATGAAAATTTCAGACCCCTCCATGATTTCTAAGTGGGAGAAATAGCAAAATAGCAGGGTGTTCAAATACTTATTTTCTTCACTGTATATGCACCTCGGTATGTACAAATTCCAAACTCATGTTGCTTTCTGGTTAGCATAGGTTTTAGCATTAGCATTTGGAATTCACTGTTCGTTCACATTTTTAACAATTTGCATGCAGCTGCATCTTTAATTTCTCAGTGGACTATGTAAACTATCACAATATATTGCAATATATTGGCAAAAACTCAAGTACTGTGATATGTATTGTATCATGAAGTAGGGTTTCAACTCACGAATATTTTCTTCGTCGATGAATCAGTACCTTGATTTGATGAATTCAGTAATTGATTATGTAATTTATGATTTATGTGATGTATTCCATTGTAACCTGATGCATGTTCAAATAAAATTAAACCACTGCCATAATTCGTCAGACTGTAGAGAAAAGAGTCATGATAGACATTTACAGCCAGTGGTTGGTTTTTTTTGGCCCACAGCAAGAATAAAGTCAAAATATTAGGAGAATAAAATCATAATTCATAATTCTATGAGGAAAAAAATGTATTTTACAGGAAAAAGTTATCATTTTATGAGAGTAAAGTCATGCAATATTTAGAAATGGCTGCACGGTGGTCGAGTGGTGAGCACGCAGTCCAGCGTGTACGCCTCTTGGCCAGAGACAGCTGGGATAGGCTCCAGCATGCCTGTGAGCCTAGTGAGGATAAACGGTATAGAAAATGAATGAATGAATATTTAGAAACAAAAAGTCGAAATATTAAAATAATATTGTGAGAGTAAAACACAACAACAAATTAAATTGCAAATTATGGCATTAATATCATGTGGCATTCATAAAAAAAAATAAAACTCCTGATGGAGTTGTTTTTTATTGATGCCACTCGGTTGCTGCATTTGAAGTGTCATGAGTGGTTAGCATCTAGCACCTCCATCTCCCTCTGCATGGTCTGGTATGATGTCTACCATGTAGTCATCAGCGGTTTCTTCCTTACTGCAATTACAACATTGGTTCTGTTGCTGATACGGTGAAACATTATACTTGTTAATAATTGAGGGAACTGTTTTCTTTTCCCTTTTCTCATCCACTCCAAGTCATAATTAATATTCAAAAGGTTTTTATGTTTAGGAAATAACAGCCTCTCTCCAACTATAACTGCCTTCCAAATAACGCCCCGTCCTCTTGCGGTTTATGTAAATAAACCGTTTTATTAGTGTCCTTGGTTGTTGTTTTCAGTCTGTAGTCTCTGGTCGGTTTCATGTTGTTCGCCAGTTTATAAGAGCTTGTGGGCTCGTACGCTATCGCTGATAAAATATTTGATTCTTGAGCTAATGTGAGCCAGTTTTGCATCTCACAAATGAATGTGTTGATCACAGGAAGTTTAGATGTGACAAAACATGGAACGTCGCTACAGTTAAGACTAATTAGGTGAGACCGGTGAGGTCGTAGAACTTGTTAATTTGGGGATAAAAGATGTGAATAATGAAAAGCTTTTAAAGTCATTTCCTGCCAAAAAGAGAATCGAGTGACATTTCGGTGGAGTTTAGAAATGTCAGTGCAGTTTTGTTTCAGGAATGCGTGATTTCCTGATCAGTAATCATGAAATATCATTGGCCGCCTGGAGCTGTACACATTTAATGACACGTACGTGCCTGCTGTGTCTTTGCTGCAGATGATGAAGTTTGCCTGGGACAACTACAAGCAGTACGCCTGGGGCAAGAACGAGCTCCGGCCTTTGACTAAGAACGGCCATATTGGAAACATGTTTGGTGAGTGTCGGCTCTTTTAAATGTCATTTGAAATGCACACATGTTCAGATATTATTGAGGCTATGATCATCTGAAATTGGAAGAATTTGTAAGAATAGCTAAGATAATTTAACTTAATTTAACTTAATTTTTAAGTTTCTCAATCTATATTTTTTAATTGAATAATACTGGGGGGAAAATTACATAAAATGTTTATTTTAGCATGTTTGCCATGGGGTGTTTGTATGATTTCTTACTAAATTCTCACTCGAGTACTTTTAAAATGTGATTAAATACACACGATTAAACAAATAAAAGTAAGGAAAGCATGAAATTCATATTCCATTGCAAAAAAAATAACAATTTCTAATGAAATATAGTTTAGTTGTCGCACTGCACCATAGCAGAGACTTAAATTGGATTATCTGATCATTTTTCTTTGATTTGATTTATCCTTGCGCTAGGCTTGTGAACTTTAATGAATGTTATCACGAGGGATGAATTAAATCCTGCCTTCAGGTTGTAATGGAATAGAATGTGTTCTTTTAAATACAGGATGGATTATGGCCTCACTTTGGAGGCTGGAGTTTGTGTTGCTTTGCTACAATGACAGTTCCATTCTTTTTGTTGGGCCACGCCTAAAATTTCGTGCTATTTGTTTTCCCATGACATTACTTGCTATATTTTGTTTGATTTCAATTTGAACAATCAAATTCCATTTCCCTACTCATGTTGGCTCCACTACAGTTGCAAATATCAGAATATCAAATGAATATTCATTCATTCATTTTCTGCCGCTTTTCCTCACGAGGGTCGCGGGGGTGCTGGAGCCTATCCCAGCTGTCTTCAGGCGAGAGGCGGGGTACACCCTGGACTGGTGGCCAGCCAATCACAGGGCACATATAGACAAACAACCATTCACACTCACATTCATACCTATGGACAATTTGGAGTCACCAATTAACCTAGCATGTTTTTGGAATGTGGGAGGAAACCGGAGTACCCGGAGAAAACCCACACATGCACGGATAGAACATGCAAACTCCACACATTGATAGCCGAGTGGAATTGAACTTGGGTGTCCTAGCTGTGTGGCCTGTGCGGTAACTGCTCATCCGCCGTGCAGCCTGGAATAGAGCAGAATAGAATAAAAAAACTTTATTGTCACTCTGACATTGTACAATGAAACTCTGTCCAGCACTTCTCCATTGCAGCATAATTACATAACATAAATGTAATCTTTTATTTAATGTTAATGTCCTCCTGTTATGTGTAGAGGATCTTTGACTTTATTATTTTTTTTGCTGTTGCTCCTTTAAACCAGCAGAGCACTCCTGTTGTATATAAAGAATCTTTGACTCGTTTTTTTGCTGTAGTTCCTTAAAACGACTAGAAGGCTTATGTTATGAAGTATTTTTGCAGATGATTTATTGTGTTATTAATGGATAGTGGGTCGATTTTGTGATTGTCATGGCACACAAACCAGAGTCCTAATAATAGATAATAGAGAGAAGAGTTGTCATCTTCTCGTTGCCAATTACCTTGGTTAAGTGTTCCGTGTAGCCTAGTATTGACCCTTAGTGTGCCTGATATGTTCCTCCACCAAAAAATAAATACATATTGTCAATGTTTCCAGAAATACATTTCTTTTTCTAACACTACTCCGAGTCTCCGGCAGATTAGCGCAGGAAAGGGCATCATGCTAGCTCATAAATGTCACGTTCAAGGCAGCGGGAGAGGCGGTGCAGGGAAGCCAGGTATGAAATTGGATGCTGTGTTCTTAAATGTAATCCTGGGAGTAAACAGACATGTTTGGTTCCACGGCCAGCGAATGGAGGCTGTCCATGTATGCCGAGAGATGCCGGAAGATATCTCCGCTGCACCGTACTCAGACACAAACACCAAAGACGAGATGTTCTCCACACTCACTGAGCCTCAGCGGTTGTCGTCTTTTGTCTTGCATGAGATTACCGGATCATTCAAGTCGTTCCTGACTGCAACCCTCAAGGCTGAATCTTGTTAGCTTTGCTCTGAGGAAAGGAGCTTCTGCATACTTTTACAGTCCATACAGTTTGTGTTGATTCTACCAGAATAATTTCAACTAATTATGGGCCCGTATTATGCAAAAGTGACTTTTTAATGATCTTCTAACCCGAGGTTGGCAACCTTTAGCATTGAAAGAGTCATTTCCATCACATTAAAACCCACTTGGAGCCACAAAAACACAAAATTGAAGGCAACACTCCATACTGTATATTGTTTCCTTGAACGTATTGTTCACATTCTTTGCAAAGAGATGTGATTCTCCATCTGGTAATGGCTTCCCATCTCATATACAGCCCAGTGTTGCCAACTTGGCCATTTTCTCGCTAAATCTGGTGACTTTCCAAACCCTCTTGCTGACTTCATTCATTTATTTTCTACCGCTTTTCCTCACGAGAGTCGCAGGGGGTGCTGGAGCCTATCCAAACTGTCTTCAGGCGAGAGGCGGGGTACACCCTGGACTGGTTGCCAGCCAATCACAGGGCACATATAGACAAACAACCATTCACACTCACATTCATACCTATGGACAATTTGGAGTCACCAATTAACCTAGCATGTTTTTGGAATTTCTGTGGGAGGAAACCGGAGTACCCGGAGAAAACCCACACATGCACGGGGGGGAGAGAACATGCAAACTCCATGGCCGAGGGTGGAATTGAACTCATGTCTCCTAGTTGTGAGGCCTGTGCGCTAACCACTCAAACTTATTCAAATTTTACACACTTGTGCTTGTCAGTCGCCTAAAAGTGTGTACCAAAATTTGTGGTGATTCGGTTAAACACACTAGAGTTTGCACGGGGAGAACATGCAAACTCCACATAGAGATGGCAGAGGGTGGAATTGAACTGTGGTGTCCTAGCTGTGAGGTCTGCACGCTAACCACTCGTCCGCCGTGCCGCCCTCTTGCTGACTTATTTTTTCAAAAGCGACCAGCGACAAATGTATAGACTTTTCCTGACGATTTTTCTGGTGGTGAGTCTGCTGCCGCCGTGCTCTTGGGCTCCAACCACATAGCTACTATAACTAAAACATATTATTATACTCCTGTTAATTACATAGTTTTTTTTTCATTGTAACACAACACGGCAGAAGTGGACATAAAGCCAGCGATCAAACCACAAGCAACTGGGCAGTGATTGGGATGAAGTCATGTTTTACGAGGCTTTATTCCTGATATGAAATCCCATCAGTATGTTTGGTGTGTACTTTGGCTTTAAGAGCTTTATCTGCCCCCCCTCCCCGCCCTTTTTTTAAACTTTCATTCAGCATAAACCATCATTTTGCCAAAGGGGTCATCTTTTAATCTGCTTCTGCTGGATTGTCTGTCTGTCGGCAAGATTTATGTAAAAAAAAAAAAAAACACAAAACACACACCAGATCAATATTGAAATGAGTGTTTCAGGAAAGATGAAGTGCAAATCTGTGAGCTCAAAGATTTTTTAAAATTTCACTGTATTTGGAATAGCTGTGCCTTTAGCCGTATTCACATTATAAATATGAATACTAAATGTTTCTTTGAACCGAGGCAGGTTGTATAATCAGAGGGAAGATCATTTTACATTTTCAAATGTTCACTCAATTGCGACACTTTGTTAAAACCTTTCCTGTCCAGCCAGTAAGTCAAATAGTATTGTTGAGAATATAAGATATAAGATATTCAACATAATTCATCAGTTCCTTCATGTTATAGTAATTCTGGGCGAAAAGTGCGCATGGCAACATGCATAAGTAATCACTCGACAAACTGTATATTTTATTCCACTCTAATGCTGGCATCCTTCCCTTTTGAATGGATTGAATTTCAGCTTCACTTTTTTTTCCACTCAGGATGGCTGTGGTTTAAGTCTGCATATTCATTTCATATCAAATTGATTGTTCAGTTTAGCGATCATGATAAAGAAGCATCTGATGTCTATTTCTTTTACATTGATGTCTGTTATAGGTCCAACATTTTGTTACAAGTGGTTGGTTTTTTTTAAATATCACGTGATTTGGGTTGCATATGCATGTTTGGGTGTGTTTACTGTGATGACTAAGTAAGTAAGTAAGTAAGTAAGTAAGTTTTATTTATATAGCACCTTTCTCAGACAGAAGTCACAAAGTGCTTCACAAAAGGCAAAACACAGAGTTAAAATACACATTAAAAAAATACAATAAAACAATGTACAATAAAAATAGACATAAAACAGTACATAAAAACAGTATACAATAAAATAGACATAAATATATGATGGTCATAGTACCCTAAATCTACTGAGCTGGGTATGCTTGCAAAAACAAGTGAGTTTTAAGGTTACTCTTAAATGCATCGACAGAGTCAAGCGAACGTAGGGAGGGTGGAAGGTCATTCCAGAGCCTCGGCGCCACAACCTGAAAAGATAGGTCTCCTCGGGTCCTAAAACGACTACGAGGGACCATGAGTAAATTTTGATCTAACGAGCTCAGCCTCCGAGAGGGGGTATAGTGTCCGTGAATGCAGCAGCAACTTGTGACCGAGGAGTTACATGATGCACTCTTCTTATAAAAAGCTACATAGCTCGATCATAACCAACAGCAGTTTGCTAGTTTTGATCCCGTTTGTTGAGTATGAAGTGTCCATTTTCTGACCGGAATCTTTCCATGGTCTCTCTTAAAGGTACCACTCACCACCTTCTTAACAGTATGCGTAATACAAATTACATCGATAAAGACCCATGCCGGGATTAATTGGAACAACAATATGAATTAAATCTTCAAGATGAAACACTCTTCATGCTCAAAATCATCAAACTTACTTATTTGTTGCTACAGTATGATGCACACAGAGCAATGAACAACTTAACATTGTCTCCTTCCTGCTTCAAGCTCCTTGCACAGAGAGGCATTCAGGCACACTCGTAATTACGAGTGTTAGATGCTAAATGTTTTTCTTTTTTATTCATGCACCCCCATTACTATTACGTTAATGATACGTTAACGAAAGTTTCGTTTAACAGAGGTCTCACTCACTCACATTTTGTATTTGCTGAACATTTGTGGGCTAATATGCTAATAATAAAGAAAAATAGTAATACAAAAATATTCTTGCAGATTGTATTGTTTTAAATAATGACCCATAGATCCAAAATTGATATATTTTTACATAAAATTGGATGTAATTGTAGTAATGCAGTTGCACATTTAATAATTTACCTACTTATTATAGATTTAAATGTATTTATATTTGTGATTAAATGCGATTAATTGTGAGTTAACTATGGACAAATGTGATTAATCACGATCAAATATTTTCATGGATTGACAGCCCTGATTAAATATATATATATATATATATATATATATATATATATATATATATATATATATATATATATATATATATATAGTGAAATTATCCATGGAATCTTAAATTAACATTGAGCAGGGCACCCTCAGCATAGATGGGCAGAATCTTCTGGAGTCCCACACCCACAACCCAGATCCCGAGAGTGAGCATGAGAACACCAGGCCAGCAGCGACGACCCCAACAAAGCAGCAGGTTGTTGTTTTTTTCCAAGTCAAGTGTCCATCACATAAAGTGCTGCTTGCATACAAAAGCAGTTCAGGGAACATTTTTCGAAGCAGGACAGTCTGTTGCTCTTGGATGCCTTTTCCGCATGTCTCTGGGTTACCAGGCTGGGAAAAATCCTGACAATGAATCCCTCAAGTAAACTCTTAGCTCAGTAGGAGTGGATTTATCATGTTTTCTGGTTAAGCTACAACAATATGGTGGACTGGAGAGCCGATCGCCTCGGATTTCAAACCAAGGCGGGATGCTTTGAGACTGAAACGGTTGGAAAAACTCCTCACGGTCACTGATAAAAGACGTCTAATTCCCTCTAAGCACACTCTAGATGAAACGCAAACCAGGGTTTATATTGCCGTTTGTTACGGGCAATAAATCATTGCGGACACAGTCCCATTATAGCCTCTTTTTAAAGGTAAACAGTATGAGCTAGCTCACATTTAAAGGTTCATCCTTGAAGCTCTTCCACTTTATGTATGTGTAATCGTTACATATACAGTTTTTATTTCAACATTGCAGGTTTTCTTTCCAACCAGCAATCACCAGCAGGTGACTTAATTGAGAGCTCCGTCCCTCAAATTGAAAGTGTTGATCATTACAATCACCTGCTTTAGTGAGCAGCAGGAAAGAAAACCTGCAGCGTCTTGGCCCTCCACGGCACCAGTATGACACCCCTGCTCGAATTACAAGGAGTTTGGGATATTTTATCTTCTAAATTGGGACCAATATTTACAAAGTAGTCATTGAATTTTCTCATTCATATGATCAGTTTTCCTTCAATGTTTCCTGTGTGATAATTTTTCGGTCAAATATACACCACATAGTGGTGCTGTTATTGAACCGTCTTTACAAAACAAACACTCTAGTGTGTTTAGCCAAATCACCACAAATTTTGGTACACACTTTTAGGCGACTGACAAGCACAAGTGTGGAAAATTTGAATAAGTTTGGTGGAAAAATGGCTGCACGGCGACCGAGTGGTTAGCGCACAGGCCTTGCAGCAAGGAGACCCGAGTTCAATTCCACCCTCGGCAATGGAGTTTGCATGTTCTCTCCGTGCATGCCTGGGTTTTCTCCAGGTACTCCGGTTTACTCCCACAAAAATTCCAAAAACATGCTAGGTTAATTGGTGACTCCAAATTGTCCATAGGTATGAATGTGAGTGTGAATGGTTGTTTGTCTATATGTGCCCTGTGATTGGCTGGCCACCAGTCCAGGGTGTACCCCGCCTCTTGCCCAAAGACAGCTGGGATAGGCTCCAGCATACCCCACCGTGACCCTTGTGAGTACAAGCGGTATAAAATGAATGAATGGTGGAAAAACATGGCTGCCATCAAGCATAACAGTTACATTTATGAAGACTTTACATTACTGGAGATAATAATAATCAATAATTATTTGTCTATCAGTGCAAGTCTAAAATTTAGAGTTACAGCTGCCCTTTAGGTTTCAGCTTATAATTTAAGGTAGAGTTAAGGGCTCAGGTTGAAGGCTTTTTAAAACGAAACTCCCACTCGCTGCCCGATGCGCCCCCTCCTTTCTTCTTTTGATGTGATACAATTTCCCATCCACTCTATTCCTTTCTCTTTGATGTGCAAGGCCCTAATCGGAACCGAGAGACATTCAACCCCTTGTGGACAACGTCAAAGCCCCCGCCAACTGACACGTTAACCTTTGTCTAGTAAATGGTGTGGGCAAAGTTTGGGATTGTGTGTTGAAAACATTGCAATCTGTCATAGCTGACCCTTCCACATGTGGGAGGTTTTCAGTGTAAACATACTTGTTGGCTGGTGGAAGGCATGCTACTGGACCTTTTGTGGTGGCTAATAATTAGGGATGCTCCGATCGATCGGCCATGATACCATTTACTGATAAATATCGAGAAAAAACGATAACCTGTGGCTCGTGTTATTGGGGAATGTCATACTCCCACGTTCCTTCACACTGTGCCAAAACAAGACCAAAACAAAACCAAGCACATGCAACGAAAACTATCTCACAGTAGAAGCACATAAAAAAAGCTTTAATTTAATACGGCGTTGATGGAATATGGGGAGTTTTTGAGGCTCGGAGATTATGCCGTGATCATCAGTCAAACAGAAGCTAATCCAGCCAAAATGGTGGACAACACTCACCTGTACATGCGTGACAGTCAGAATGCTAAGCAAATAACTTGAAAAATAATTCATAAAGACAAAAACAAAAAGCCTTTGTCAGCGGTGGAAGATTACTCTCTCATTTGGAGTCCACCAATGTCCTATAAGTACCTGGGAGTCCTGCTCGGGGTCCATCAATGACCTCACTACCAAAATGGATTGTTGACAAGATGGCTATCAGGCAGCCAGATGCACACGGACATCCACACGGCTCTTTATCTTTCTTGTGAGTTATCTCCTCAATTCTATTGTGTTTCTCAACCTTGCTACTTTCTATGGTTCCATTGTGGTGTTATTTTGCAGTCTTAATCCAACAGAAAAGAGGCAGAGGCATATAGCCTAAATTTTTGTTAGCAAAGCACTACAGAGTCCAACGCTGATGATGTCATAGATAGGGCGACTGAACTAGGGGACAATGGCTGTGTTCGAAACTGCATACTAACTACTACATATTTCCATGCCCATACTATCCACACTCCATACTGCATACCCAATCCATCAGACAGTATGCAAAGCGTTTACACGACAGCGTACTACATGATAACCCATAATGCATTGTGCTCCTATCCGAGCCGAAATGGACAGGCTGAAGCTGATTTCACTTGAGCTATAAACTCTTTAAATACATCATTTTATTGAGATTTTTTTTAAATCAGGTGAGAAAGTGGCTGTTTAGATCCCAAGTGTGCCATTTAGTTCTCCAAATACCAACCATTTCCAATTTCGTTCGGACAAATTCGGCAAAATTTAAGCTAGCCGAAGTGAGCAACGCACTTTCAGTTCATTCATTCATTTTCTACCGCTTTTTCCTCACAGGGGTCGCGGGGGTTTGCTGGAGCCTATCCCAGCTGTCTTCAGGTGTGAGGCGGGGTACACCCTGGACTGGTCGCCAGCCAATCACAGGGCACATATAGACAAACAACCATTCACACTCACATTCATACCTATGGACAATTTGGAGTCACCAATTAACCTAGCATGTTTTTGGAATGTTGGAGGAAACCAGAGTACCCGGAGAAAACCCACACATGCACGGGGAGAACATGCAAACTCCACACAGAGATGGACGAGGGTGGAATTGAACCCTGGTCTCCTAGCTGTGAGGTCTTCGAGCTAACCACTAGACCGCCGTGCCGCCCCGCACTTTCAGTTATTTTCACAAAATAAAACACCGCCTTACTTTTCTCATACAAAAAAACCATAGTGATAAATTGCTGCTTTTACTTTGAAACCAAGAAGCGAACCAACTCAATATATCCTGCTTGACATCGCCGTTTGGTCCATCCTGCTGCTCAGTGTTCAGCCAATGTTTTTTTTTTCTTGGTGACATCACATCACGTTGCATCCTGGGTAATTTGAGTGTGAGTAGTAAGCTGATGATACATATTTCTGGATCCGGAATATTTCTGGATTCAACATTTCTGGATCCGGAAACTTCTCGCATACTCAAAAATCGCATACTACCAGTGTAGACACACTGAATACTGCATAGTTTGTATGAGTAGTAGGTGAGTATGCGGTTTGGAACGCAGCCAATGACTTTGGGTTTAGGATTCCATGCTAACACGCTGCTAACAGGGACGTTTTGTGATAAAAGTACATTTGCAACTCAGTTAGACTCCTGCAGTGCATAATGTATGCTAACTGGGAAGTGTACACAAACCTAAGCAACATATTTATGTAACAGCGGTTTCACTGTACATGAAATTGTTCATATAATATAAATGTTGACTTTTGTGATTTTTTCTCTCCTGTCCTCATCCCAAGAGTTGGCTCTCTTTGCTGAATACAAAATCTCATACTCCTTCGTGTGAACCCTTCACCTTTCTCCCTCTCTAGCGGTGAGCCTGGGGAACCGTTTAAAACCAAATGTTTATTGGACCATCTCATGTGCTGTTAAAGCAGCATCTGCCAGGTGCTCCGAGGTGACGGAGAGAGGGGAAGGAGATTGGCCGGCAACGGTGATTTAGCATGGATCAATGGTCCAAATGATGGAGCCACGGCTATTTATTGTTTAGTGGCTGAACTGAAAGGTGAAATAATGATTTACAGAGCAAATAGCAGCGCGGGATTTAAGATCAATTTGCGTTGTCGAACATCCTGATTGTAATCTTGTACGACAAACAGCAGTGACTGAGCTTCTTGTGATTTCTGCTTAGGAAGCACTTATTTCTATGAAACTTTTACTGCTTATGTGATTTAGCTGGCATGCACACATACAGTAAGCCTGGAGCACCACCACTCTAATATTAAACGCATTCAACTGGCAACATCTTCCACCAGCAATTACCTTCAACATTCTTCGGAGACAAGTATTTACCCTCCCTGGCAATTACCTCTCAATAGTCCCTGGTGCTGAGGTTGAAGGAAAGAAGTCTTGTTACCATATGCCCACTCTACACCTTGGGTCTATCCCAGGGGTCTCAAACTCAATTTACTTGGGGGCCACTGGAGCTCGGGTCTGGGTGAGACTGGGCTGCATCAGGTTTTCCAAAAAAAAAAACAAAAAAAAAAACCGCATTATTAAAAACAAAAAAATAAAAAAAAACTTCGCAATTTTCTACAAGAAAAGCTCTGATAAAACATTCCACTGTTCTCAAATATCTTACTTTTTATTTTTCTACACAAAATAAGATGAAATATAAATAAACAAATCAAGAGTAAAGAAAATCAATCAATCAGTAATAAATAAATAAATATAATAATAATAATAAAACGGCAAATAATAAAAACTTAAGAAACCACATATAGTTGGTGGGTAGACAAATTATTTTTTCAGATTATAATTAACAAAGCATTATTAGAGCCCTGTAGACATGACAAAACACGACTATAGTCACATTTATACTCTTTTTATTTACAACATATTGCGCAACTGCAGGGTCTTGAGACACATGCTAACTCGCAAACTAGAGAGCTAGCGACCTAAACGGTAGCCTTCAAGTTATTTCCTTTAAACTTAAATAGCCAAAAACCTACCACTTCCACACGGATAGGGAGGATAACTATTAACAGTTATTTAACCTTTAACATGAACATTAATCAAACGTAATAATTTTTTCTGGGTACATGATACCATACAGCATCCATATCAAACTTGCGCGGGCCGCACTAACATTAAACTTTCATATCAAGGCGGGGGCCTCAAACTAGTGTCCTGCGGGCCACATTTGGCCCACGGGCCGCGTGTTTGAGACCCCTGGTCTATCCAGTTTCACATCCCATGGGCTCCATCATGATGTGGAAGACATCAGCTGTTATTATAGCAACCTGCATTTAGGTGATAAATCTGATCTGAGAGTACATTGCAAAAAAAACAAAAAACAACCGATGATATAAATTCAACATTGGATGATGATTCTTTTTGTGACACATGTGACGTTTTCGACCGGAGCGCCTGTCAAAAGTGTTCAGCAGAAAAATCATACAGCCATAAAGTGTACAGACACGATTCAATGGTTACATTTGTTGATGTGGACATTAATCCATCCATCTATTTTCTATGCCGCTTATCCTCACAAGGGTCGCGGGTATGCTGGAGCCTATCCCAGCTGTCTTTGGGTAGAGAGGCAGGGTACACCCTGGACTAGTCGCCAGCCAATCACAGGTCACATATAGACAAACAAACATTAATTTCACATTATAAAACAAAGAAGCCAGTTCTATAGATACGTATGTCATTCTTACATTATTTTTAATCATATCCTCAAGCATGCTGTAGGCAGGGTTCCCCAACCACCTGGCTGTGTAAACATTCATGCATAATGTTAAAAAAAACATGTTGAAATATTATAATAATAATACAGTGTTAGAAATTCCACCGTTTTTACATGTTTAATATGAGCGGCTGCTTGTCCCGCTTTATTGGACAGTCCTTGAACGCATACTTTTGTTTGGTACTTTTTCTTTCACCTCAATTTTAATCATAATAAATAATACATTTTATTTGTATAGCGCTTTTCAAAATACTCAAAGACACTTTACAGAAGAATGGAGTTGAATAAAGCAAGTAAACAGAGTAGAAGACACACCAAAATACAATATTTATTCCTTAATACACAGTTAAAACATGAGTAAAAGCGGGGCGGGGCACAGCAATCAGATATAAAAAGTTAGATATTAAAAACAGATGTCCCAAATGTTGATACTATGTGATAATGCATAATGCATAAAGATTAGATGTTATTGTAATTGTTCTGACAAATACACCACAAGTTGGCACTGTTATTAAACCCCATAGTTTGATATCTAAGTCAGATTGGATTGACTTGAAATTTTTGATAGCTCACCAGGTTCTACTTAACCCACTGAACTTTTGGGAAATCTGGTACACAGCTTTAAGGGACAAGTGTACCGAATTTGAGCAAAATGATTTGAAAAACATGGCCGCAATTAAACAAAACATCTAATGAATGCACAATTTAGATGATGTCTGTATTATACTACATATGCTGTCTTGTTATTTTGTCACATGACTGTATACGTTTTGTTTTTGTATTTGGTCCTTTGTGTGAAAATGTTTGGAAAAAGTACCGCTTACATCCACGAATTAGCTATATTATGTCCGAGTAACGTGAGGCGAACAAAGAAAATGACCACAGCGCAATGTTTCCGACATCATCGCCACCAAGTTTTTCCTCTATTCTTTCAGGGATTAGGACAAGTCTCTCTCTTGGGGGGGCGCAGACCCATCATCAAGCCCCTGCAAAGGGATTATACCCGAGATGATGAAAATCTGGTTTCTGAATGTATGACGATGCTGCGGGATTATGGGGGATTGTGCTCCCATTTTACTGTACCGCTTCGATTGCAGGCTGATGGCGACCAGAGCGAGGGTCAAATTGACTCAATCTTGTGTACAGAACTGCTTGATGTTTTTTGCCCGTTGTGGTATTCGGTCCCGTTAAGATGCTTAAATCGACTGTTTATGTAATCTGCGATCACTGATCAGTCTGCGGTGACGTCGCCCCCCCCGGGAATCACTGCAGCGATGACGCTGCTGCGACCGGGGACATGTCGTAGTAATCAGTGTTTGGCAGCTTTAATCACGAGCGTTTCCTGCCAAGCGCTTAAGCTGGTGGTGGTTTTAGGGGACTATTAATATACAGAACTTTATTTAGAGCTGCTTGAGTGCAGCATGCTCTCCTCAATCACATCCGCCCGGGTTGTATCCACCCCACACCGCCCCCGTCTTTTTAGCCAGCAGTTTTGGGATAAAAAAAAAAAAAATCTCTGGTCGCTCATGTTTTCTCACCCAACATGGAAAGCTGATAGAAACTCTTTGGAATAAAGTTTTCACATTTGCTATTGATGATCGCACATGACCACAAAATATCCTAACAGACATTCATTGATCACATTATCAGTGTTGTCAAGAGATGTTAAAAAAAACTATAAGGATTTTAAATTAATCCTCTAATTAATCTCACCTAAAAATCACTCTGAATGGTACATTTTCCATTCATTGGACACTCATGCATCTACATTTTCAGGTCTTCTCTCCGCTGCTCGCTTCTCCTCACCTTGCCCTCCCAAGCCAATCAGCTAATGCTGCACAAGCCCAAAAACAATGACAGCCAATCAATGTCGACTTCAGGTCGACTGACCATTGTTTCACCCCAACAACTCAACCATGAGAAGCCCAATGCATAAAAAAACAATTTTACAAGATTTAAAAAAATGCACTAAATATGACTAATTAATTGATTGCAAATAATGCACTAATCTGACATCCCTACACAGTATATTTACATTGATGGCTGCATACAGAAAAATGGAGATGTGTCTAAACCTGTGACTGGTGTTGTAGGTCAAAATATGCTAAGTGTTAGAGGTGCTACAGCAAATTAGCGTAATGGCTAATAATTAGGGATGCTTCGATCGATCGGCCGCCGATCAGTATTGGTCGATTTTTGTAATAATCATGTGATCAGCATATGCCAATCACTAAAAAGGATCACCCGTGTCTCGTACTATTGCGGCCTGCAGAGAACCCCGTGTAGGGCCCTATGATTTCAGCGTTAATGGAATCCACTGTTAAATGCGGAATCTGGAGGAAATTGACACAAACACTATTCCGCCACCTCCCCAACTAAACATGTAGAAACAATCTCACTCATGGATGATCGGTATCAGAATCGGCAGCATAAAACCCTGATCGAAGCATCCCTACTAATAATATAGTTTTCTTTATTTATTCATTTTATTTTTAGAATTGGCAAGGACCAATAAAAAAAAAACATCTTGCAGATAATGGTCCCTGTGCCACATTTTGGACACCCTTGGTTTTATGTAATTTTTTTAATGAAATATGACAAAACCATTTTTGACTTGTGTCACCAGAACGGGAAGATGTAACTAAAAAAGTGTCAGCTGTGTCCTCCACGCAGAACAAAGACGGACATATCCAATATATTCTACTGGGATTTTATGATTTTACGACCGTCAGCTAGTCTTTGAGCCTGCTGAAAGTCAAGTCCATGCTTATTCGACACCATTGTAACCTTTGGACAAAGATTAGCCGTTAGCTGCTCAGTCTGCATCATCTATCCAGTTAGCAAAAGATGGCAAACGCTCTCGATTTGCAGTTAATTCTTCCAGGAGAAGCTCCTTATTCACCGAGAACTAGAGAAAGCTGGATTCTCTTAAAACAGCTTGAAATAAAAATCTTTGACATTATCGCCTACAGGAATGTAGGTTAGCCTTACAAGTAACACTTCACATCACTCAGTGTGGCATAAATCCATGCCTGAAAGCCGTGTCACCCTCCCTGGTTTCTAGGGCACCGGAGGGCAGTTGCTATCATCTGCGACCCCCCCCCCCCCCCCCCTTTTTTTTTTTGCCGCCTCTGAAGTGTGACCCCGACCGTTGAGCAAGGTGCGAAAGTTCCCAGAAGCCTTGCGGCGGGAGTATAACGACAAAAAGAAATTCATTTCATGCAGTTTCACTCGTAATTCTCCCACCATCCTCTTCCGCCACGAACACTCTGAATTTTATGCTTGCAAACATGGTGGGGGGGTCGGGGTCCGAGGGGGTAATGTGAAGGAGGTTGAGAAACAGCAAACCGCAGAGGTGAAGCGGTCAAGTCTTTGCTTTAAGGTATCATATTTCGACAGTGTGGGTGTACAGTGAGTGGGCAACCGTTCTACGGGAAACAGGCGTACTTCTATTAGTGCAACCCTGGGGGGGGCATTTCCAGCCCATCCTTCCCCAGTTTGCTCGTAGTTGACCACCCCCGTTCTGGAACGTCTTGCAGCCAATAAGATGTCATCATTATGATGTTTCACTAAGGATGTGTAAAGGTGAGGCGTTTTACAATGTCAGGGTTGGTATAGCCCGCCCTGGACGGAACACTCACCACATTTCTCATACGACCTGGGAATACCCGTTCCTTAGTGTGCTTAGCATTCTTAGTAAAGTCCTAATCAGATCTTCCAGCTTTTACCTCCAGTCCTGTTTGGTTTTTTTATACGAGCCATAGTGAGTGATCGATCGGTCTTGTGGGAGTTGGATAACAACACCGCGGATCACAACGCCACGTAATCTCATCTGAAAGGCTGTCATATCAGCCAAGATGGATGCACTGAACACACTTTGCGGAAAATTATACGCAGCCAATTAGATTAAAGCGTGACGGCACTCTAAAAGTCTTGGTCGTTTGCATTGGGTGTTTGCTTTTGATTAGGATAATGTGTGCGCCTCGCTCGGTCCGTGTTTGAAGCTCTGATCGCTTATTGATTGACAAGAGGTCAGTTGAAATGCTCTCTTATGTCTACACAAAGCCGATGTATCCTAGGTCAAAGTGGAAGTGCTAGGTTTGCACTGATGAAGAACTATGCGGTTTCAGGTTTCTCGAACCAGTCCTTCAAGCTCCCTGTATTTAAACAAGTGCTCAGAAATCAATAACTGTTGTCCTCCATTTTGCACAGTGCAGTATTCATTCTGATCTGTTTGGAAGTTCAATTGTATGTACTGTATATTATATAATATATAGAGATTTTTTGTTACTGGTGTTTAGGTTGTTTTGCTGATATAATTGACACATTTCCATGATATATTGAGTGGCATTAATATTAATATTAACTATTATTATTAATATTAAATATTATTATTAATATTAAATATTATTATTATTATTATTATTAAGTAAGCGTTTACATTTTGTGAATCAATAAAATATTTTTAAGGTTAATAATATAATGAATATAAAAATATTTATTATTATTATGAAATATAATAATTAGGAATCATTTATTTTATAATATAATTGAATTATTATTTTAATTATTATTGCTATTACAAATATATTTATTTCTCCGACATGTTTAGAATAATTTGACAAATTTTTCACATTTAACAATTTCCATGGAAAATTATATTTTTAAATTATTTTAATTTAGAATTTTTTGTTTTTTGTTTTTATGAAATTATTTTTGGAATGTAATTTTCATTCAAAAACCGTATTCCGTAATTTCCAGTTCATCCCTGTTAATTCCCTGGAAATAAACAGGATTTTCCAGCCCAAATATTGTGGCGGTATGGTCAAAATATTAGAAATATTGTAATGCAGTGCAGTAAACCACAACCACTGTAATGCATTCATCATCAGTCGTTGTGTCAGCAGATGGTGCAGGCGTACCTAATAAAATGTCCTGTGTATCCACATTGTGAGCCCTCCTCATGTAGACATAAGAAATCAGCCATCTTGACTGATGTACGTGGTGACATTTCTCACTTCCTCCGAGTTGATTTTAGTTTGATTTTCATTAAGACGGTTTATAAACCAACTTAATCCTGCTGCCACTCCTCCCCCGATCTTTCCGATCCTCATAATTGTCAGACCGCAGAGCATTTTATCCGTCTTCTGAACCGTCAACCGTGCCCTGAATGGCAAAAAGCTGGGCCATGGTTAACATGGCGCTGACTCATCGGCGCGCAAACCCCCTGCTTCTTCCCTGCCAGACAGCATTAGCGCTAACAAGACGGCCATTGCCCCTGCGATTGATAATTGGATACCCGTGACCAGTGGCAACGGAGCCAGTGTGATTAGTGTGAATGTGGGCATCTGCATCACTTAGCATCACCCACAACAACAAAGCACATGACTTATGGTTGTTATATTTACTGTATATACGTAGTATATACTGGCCTGTATATTTGTATGCATCTTTTCTCTTCTGGCCCCAGTCCCCCAGTCCTCTAGTGGTTAGTGCGCAGACCTCACAGCTAGGAGACCAGGGTTCAATTCCACCCTCGACCATCTCTGTGTGGAGTTTGCATGTTCTCCCCGGTTTTCATCGGGTACTCTGGTTTCCTCCCACAATCCAAAAACATGCTAGGTTAATTGGCGACTCCAAATTGTCCATAGGTATGAATGTGAGTGTGAATGGTTGTTTGTCTATATGTGCCCTGTGATTGGCTGGCCACCAGTCCAAGGTGTACTCCGCCTCACGCCCGAAGACAGCTGGGATAGGCTCCAGCACCCCCGCGACCCTTGTGAGGAAAAGCGCCAGAAAATGAATGAATGAATGAATTTAGAATAACAATAATTTCAAGTTTTGGTTGAGCGTGTGGGCAGGTAGAGGGGCTTATTTGGCACTGAGCAGTCTGATGGCCAGGGGGAAGTAGCTGTCTCTAAACCTGGTTGTTCTACAGCGGATGCTGCAGAGCCTTCTCGCCGACGCCAGGAGAGAAAACAGTCCATGCTGGGGGTGTGTGGAGACGGAGTAGATCCGACGGGCTCTTGATACGCAGCGGGTGTTTGCTATGTCCTTAATGGGGGGGGGGGAGCGGGGTCCCAATGATCTGCAGTAACATCCAGTCCGAGGCCTTGCAGCTCCCAGACCAGACGGCGATGCAGCTGGTCAGCAGGCTCTCGATGGTCCCTCTGTAGAAAGTGGTCAGGATAGGAGGGGAGTCATTACCAGTTACCAGTTATTTTTTACACCACTTATCTCACAGTAGTTGTTATTAGAGCGTGTATAGTATACCTAATGTTGTGGCTGTTGATTTTCCATTGTACGAGCTAAGCAAATGAGAGCAGACATGTTGCCTCTGAGCTATCCCTAGTGCAATTATTAATGAAAGGAGTACTTTATAATGACACACACATGCATCACAGTTATGTGTGTGCGTGTAGTTAAAAAAAAAAAACGGCTCGAGGGAGTTCAACATGGCATGGTGAATGATTGATCGAGAGGACTGTGGTCGTCTTAATGCATCCCGCCTGCGACCGCCGCTGACCGTCCCGTGACAGCCATGATTAATGAACACGAGGCGACGGCTTGCATGTCTCTTGTCATTTTTGTGCTTGATTTCTCTGCCTTTGGGTGCTCACGTCTCACATCCAACGGCAATGGGATCGATACGAATATGAGTCTGTGAGAGGTTGTCATTAGTGTTTATTAGAGTTTATTATTAGTACACGTTTGCTTTGATCCGTTTCACAGTGAAGCAATGAAGCGGCTAATTGATCATTCGCATAATCACTTCAATATATTTGGGATTAGCAAAGATTAAAGTCGGCAACCTGGCGCCACTGATTGACATTTTAAAACAAAACCGAGTGTCTCTCTCGCTCTTTCTTTCTCTCTATTTTGCTGCTTTCAACAATTAGTACCATGCTTAAACGCTCATGATTTTTTTTTTAGCATATCCATATGTTCATGCTTACTCATTCTCACTGCTTACTTGTCAGGAACGTTTGTTGAAAATTGAGACTGCGCATTTATTTGTTTTATTCGGTCTCCACCAAAGCAGAAAAGTATTTAATTTAAACTCTTAAGTGCTCACGGACAGGCAAACGTAGACATGTCATATCATCATTAATGGGCCCTCAAGTTATTCATGATAACCACCACCTTTCATTAAAGAAATACATACAAATACTAGAAATAATCTGCAAAGTAAAAGCCGACTAAGTACGATAACTGCCACCTTTCATAATATAAATACATTAGAGTCAAAAATGATCTACAACATAGTCAAAGCCGAATGTATGATTGTTCATGCGTTGTATCATGTGATGAAATAAACAGTCTTTGAAAAACCTACATGGTCAAAGTCTGCAGGACACTCACTCATGTGTGACCTCCTGGACGTAACATAGACATGTCATTCTGTCAATCTGATCGCTCCTCTTGCCAGTTATTAATCACAGCCACCACCTTTTATAGAAGAAATACATGGAAAAACATGAAAATAATCCACATAGTCAAAAATGAATTTACGAATGTATAATTGTCCCGGCATAGGCACACGCAGGCGGTGTATATGTCACTCCTGCTATTAATGATAACTGCCACTTTTCCTAATAGAACCAAATATGAAGTCACTGCATATTCTACATAGTCAAAACCTGCAGTACACATGGATGTAACGCACAGGTCATACACTAAATCAGGTCGATTATTAATGATAACCACCACCTTTTATAATAGACTCAAAGATAATAGTCAGAGCAGAATGTACACGCAACGTACTTGTCATATGATTAATGCGATCGCTCCTCCTGCCTGCTATTAATGATAGCCTTGTATAATAGAAAGACAGAATAATTCACATATATATTGTCTACATTGTTCACAAGTTTATTTTTTCTTATAATGCACGAATGTCTCATTTAATGTGTTTGTCCAAATGTATGAGACATTACCCTCAGTCAGTACCTCAGAGCTTCTGCCCAATTGTGTCACAGAGCTGCAGAAATAAATAAGCTGTAGGAGGGAACAAACATAAATGGATTGATCTGCGCCATCTGTCCTCCCAGTCAATCAATCTTCTTCACTTTGGGGGCATTTTGTTCCCTTTTTATACGGATTGGGATTCTCGACACTTTCAAGCCTCGGAAGGTGCCCCGTATCTGATTTCGTTTGTCTTCTAGACTCTTCACCTTGTTGTTTGTTCCCAAAATGTCAACCCAAAAGAAGTCTTTATACATGGACAACATTCATTCATTTAATAGAAAACATGCATTTAACATACCATAAATTGTCCAATTTACACCTCTTTTCAATAGTCAGAATGTGTGGGGTGTCTAATTTAGCGCTGGGTCAAAAAATATGGGCATTAAAAGCTGTGGCTGTAGGCAACCTCCAAGTGTAGTTACGGGCTCAGTGCAACTCATGTGTGTTATACTTGCCATACTAACATTACTTATTAATGCTGGTGGATCAGTTTGCTCCTTACCGCTATTACAACATCGGTTCTGTTGTCATTCATAAGATTTTGTAACTAACTGTTGAGTTTTCACCTTTAAAAATCTCTCAGATGAACGTCTTCTTCCCAGCTCGCTCAACCGAAGTCTAGTTCAAGCTTCTTCTACACAACAAGTTTTGTGGTCAGCAACACTCGTGTGTAGCCAACAAGTTCCGTGTTCCCGCGATAGTCTTTCATTCATTCATTCATTTTCTACCACTTATCCTCCCAGCTGTCTTCAGGCGAGAGGTGGGTTACACCCTGGACTGGTCGCCAGCCAATCACAGGGCACATATAGACAAACAACCATTCACACTCACATTCATACCTATGGACAATTTGGAGTCGCCAATTAACCTAGCATGTTTTTGGAACGTGGGAGGAAACCACTGTCCCGGGAGAAAATGGGTGGCTGAGGGTGGAATTGAACTCTGGTCTCAAAGTTGTGAGGCCTGCGCGCTAACCACACGACCGCCATGCAGCCCTCCGCCATAATCACTAGTCTGTAAATCCTCCATAGCTTCAGCTTGGCACTGGCTATGCCAATCGATGCCAGCATGTATGATCACTCCCTTATCAAACCTATTGCTGATCGACTTTTCTTCCCTTTTTGTTTACACGCTTTACCTAGCTCTCACTGGTCTACCTGACACTGGCATCAGCTTGTTATCCACCTATAGATGGGACTCCAAATTTGTTTTATAAAACAAATAAGCAATGCGGTTAGTAGAGCTCATTTTTGTTCCACGGGAAAGCTACAAGTGGATATCACGTTCACAGGGTACATGATAACTCAAATATCACTGAACAATTTTATTTTAATTATGTCTTATCCTCAAAACACTATTGTGTGTCATTTCATGAACATATACACATAGTATGGCAGGGGTCATACTGGGGGTGATTTTGAGTAGCTTACCAATGGGTCCAAGAATATTTGCTTCAACTCCATAACTGATCAATTCAGGCGTTATGCCTTTATATAATGACAAATTCTACACAAAATAGCATGGCCACGCTGTGTGAGTGGAGATTAATTAATCCTTAATTCATTTTCTATACCACTTATCGTCACTATGCAGCTGTATTCGGACGAGAGGCGGGGTACACCCTGGACTGGTCGCCAGCCAATCACTGGGCACATATAGACAAACAACCATTCACACTCTCATTCATACCTATGGATAATTTGGAGTCGCCAATTAACCTAGCATGTTTTTGGAATGTGGGAGGAAACCGGAGTACCAGGAGCATGGGGAGAACATGCAAACTCCACACAGAGATGCCTAAGGGGGGAATTGAACCCCTGTGTCGTCCACCGTGCAGCCCTGTCAAATAGACAGTCTTTGAATCTACTTACTATATATATAAACAGCAGAGCGCTCGTGTCACCTATAGAAGATCTTGGTTGTTGGTGTAGTTCCTGAAAAACAATCTGTGCTCTCCTGTCAAATAGAGGATCTTTGAAATAGCATTTTTGGATCTTTGACTTGTATGTTTTTTTGGTCATGAGGATCTTAGAATAGAATAGAGCATTCATTTATTCATTCATTTTCTACCACTTATCCTCATGAGGGTTGTGGGGGGGTGCTGGAGCCTATCCCAGCTGTCTTCGGGCGAGAGGTGGGGTACACCCTGGACTGGTCGCCAGCCAATCACAGGGCACATATAGACAAACAACCATTCACACTCATTCATACCTATGGACAATTTGGAGTCACCATTGTCTTCTTATGGTTGTTCTCTTTTATTGGTCCTAGAAATGAAAGACTTGATTTCATTGGTGATTGAAATGCACATTTAACAAGTTTTTCAGTGTATACAAAATGTGCAGCACGTTGCCTTGCGGTTGCATCACGTCTAATCTGCCGTCTGCTCGGGTCAGCTCGTTCTCTGTAGAAAAAGAACATTTTTCATCTTGTCTCATTAAACTTAGACGCTTTCCTCACTATTGCATGTTTCCAATAATCTAGCATGTCTTTGCCCTCCAGCGCAATGATTCACAATTCTTGTTATTAAAATTTCCTGATTATAATTTTCCTCATAACACGTTGATAGTCATTCAATACAGTGCATGTTCAGTGTTGCGTTGTGCTGGTTAATTAACGGTCACGTGAGGATGGAAAGTGGCCACCAGAGGGGGATACACAGCACTCAAATATTAGGACACCCTGTGGTGTCACTTGAACATGAAAGGGTGAAAATGTAAAAATAAAAAAACCTGCACCCCCACTGTATTGCCTTTGCTATTATTGTTCAGACTAATATACCACATGGTGGTGCTGCTATTAAATATCCAACCTCCATAGCTCATTGCACTCTAGAAAACACACTGTCACTTGGTGTTTAGTCAAATTGCCATGAAATTGGGTACAATGTGTGTAAAATTTGACCAGGTTTGGTTGAACAACACGACTGTCAGGGGCACTGGGCAAGACTTAGCGACTGATAAAGTCCATAAGTCATTGACCATTTGTCTAATGATGATACAACCTTTGAGGATATTGTATTACATGTATGATAGCATGTCATCCAAAGCATTTGGATAGACATAATCCGGTCCCGGGTATTGCTGGTATGAATTATGTATTAAGCGAACAGGCAGATCACTGCAGGAGCAGTGTAGAGTCCTTCACTACCATACAAGTATAAAATAAGTTCATTTCTGTATAATATTAAGACTTAAACAGGCTGCATGGTGCATGAGTGGTTAGTGCGCAGGCCACACAGCTAGGACACCCGAGTTCGATTCTACCCTCGGCCATCTCTGTGTGGAGTTTGCATGTTCCCCGGGTACTCCGGTTTCCTCCCACATTCCAAAAACATGCTAGGTTAATTGGTGACTCCAAATTGTCCATAGGTATGAATGTGAGTGTGAATGGTTGTTTGTCTATATGTGCCCTGTGATTGGCTGGCGACCAGTCCAGGGTGTACCCCGCCTGGGATAGGCTCCAGCAACACTGCGACCCTTGTGAGTATAAGTGGTAGAAAATGGATGAATGAATGAATTAAGACTTAATATTTTATCACTTTTTGTATGTTTAAGTGTAATTATCTTTATTTTTATTATTATTTCTAATTAATTATCTTTTCAGAGTCGCCTTTATTGTCATTGCATCGCATACAACGAAATTTGAGTGCAACTCCACGGTGCATTTTGTCGAAGGTAAAATAAGATTAAGGAAAAGGATAAAAATAAAACAAGGAATAAGAATATAAATATAAAAGTGGCAATAACAATATAAATATAAAAGCGGCTTCTTTTCTTTAGCTTTTTATTGTCTCTCAAGTCTGAGATATGCAATCTGAAATTGTTAGCCTACTGGGGATTGGAATCCTACAAAGAGGAGTTTGGCCACAGTGCGGCTGTATTTTTTTCTTATTATTTTTTTGCAAATTCTAATATTATTATGATAATCTTGATAATATTTTTTAAAATTCATAAAACTGAGGTTACGTTGATGTCAATACACATATGTCGGAATGTTTTGGTTATATATTCCACTGTAAGATGTTCGACTGTGCCTTCTTTCCTTTCATATATCCAATTAAAACGCCTTCATTGTGCGTTCGTACTTAGTGTGTTGTTCGTTGAATCCCGCGTCGGGCGTAAAGAGGAACTGTGGACTTCTCCCTGACAATGTGGTGACACGATAAATGTATTATTATTAGGATACTGAATAATGTTGCTGTTGTTGTCAAGTTAAATCATCTGGAAAATGCATTTTCATTTCTCAGTGTACTTTAGCGGAAAAACGACCCTGCGTATATTCTCCTCATTTCTATGCAAATATATCCACACAGATGTTTTTTTGTTTTTTTTTTTGATATCCTGATCGTAATAAATGAGTGTAGTCAACTGGCTTGTCTGTGTTTGCAGGTGGCCTGAGAGGAGCATCCATCATCGACTCCCTGGACACGCTCTACATCATGGGACTGTTGGACGAGTACAACGACGCCAAGGATTGGGTGAGGACCAGCCTGGACCTCACCTCGGTAAGGCGTGTCTTCTTTAACATCATTCAATTAGTCACTTAATGAAAGCAACGTATTTGCCCAGCTAGCTCCATTTGGTTGCTGTTAATGAGCCGTCCATGTTCGTTAGCGAGACGACATTAAGGCGTGACTCGGCGAAGCTATCGTCCGCGTCTCCGCTGTCAAATCAGTTTAATGAGCTTTGGAATGTGACTCACTTGAAAGTGGTACTTTCATCTGCCCGCTGGTGGGCTTTATTAGCGCTGAGTCATTAAATGATCATGCTAGCAGTACATACCATCAGGTCTCTCTCCTAACCAATTTTCATGCCAGGAGAAATGACAAAAAATTAAGAAAAATTATCTTCATTTATGAAATTACATTTAAAAATATTTTACAGGTACACAGTAAATAGGGTTATAATAAATAAATAAACAAACTTGAACCTGGGGTTGAATTCAATCAAATGATATGCCGTAGGTCAAAGAAACAAAATATTACAATATACTAAATAATAAATGAATAAAATACATGAATGAAAATAGTGAAATAATTTAAGAATTTGATAATTTAATAATGTAAAAAAATAATACTTAAAAAAATAATACTTTTAAAAAATAATAATTAAAATAATAATAATTTAAAAAATAATAATTTAAAAAATAATAATTTAAAAAATAATAATTTAAAAAATAATAATTTAAAAAATAATTTAATCATTTAATCATTTAATCATTTAACAATTTAATCATTTAATCATTTAATCATTTAATCATTTAATCATTTAATCATTTAATCATTTAATCATTTAATTCATTCATCATTTTCTACCGCTTATCCTCATGAGGGTCGAGGGTGTGCTGGAGCCTATCCCAGCTGTCTTCGGGTACACCCTGGACTGGTGGCCAGCCAATCACAGGGCACATATAGACAAACAACCATTCACACTCACATTCATACCTATGGACAATTTGGAGTCGCCAATTAACCTAGCATGTTTTTGGAATGTGGGAGGAAACCGGAGTACCCGGAGAAAACCCACGCATGCACGGGGAGAACATGCAAACTCCACACAGAGATGGCACAGGGTGGAATTAAACTCCGGTCTCCTAGCTGAGGTCTGCGTGCTAACCTAATAATTTAATAATTTAAATCACATTTTATATTATATTCAATGTGCATATTTATTATTGTCTGTATTTTAATTAGTGCATAAAAGCCAAATGTAGCAATTCATTTTTTAAAAATCTATTACAATCACTCATTAAATGTGAATATTTAACAACTACCTCAATATTTCAATTATGAGATACAAAAACTCAAATAAATACCAAGTACTTGTCATGCAGAGTCTTTTGCATATTTTTATATTATGTTCATTCCTTTTAAAGACATCCCCTCAGACTGTCTGCAACAGATTTGAATCCTCACAGTTCATCTTTTACTTATGAATTGATTGAAGTCACTGTGAGTTCAAGTTCTCTTGTGTCAAGTGTTACCGTCAGAGCCGCAGGGTTGAGGTTTTTGTTTTTTTGTTCCTGTTGATGCAATGGAGATGCAAATTGAAACACAAGCTGCCAACAAGTGCTTACTGAAAACATACATCACGTAAAAGAAAACATCTCGGCACAAATCTTTCCTTCAGGCATTGGTTTGTCGCTACAAGATGCAGGATGCTCACATTATGTCAATGATATGAGAGATTTATTGTGATGGAAGCGTTCCTCTCCCCTCCTCAAAGTCCATTGTCAAGTTCTTTTGGACTTGTACCTCCCTGAACTTGATAAGGCCGAGAATATTGCAGAGGAGAACAACATCTAATTAATTAGAATTTATATAAAAAAAAAGATGAAAAAAAATGAGATTCTCTCATCTAACTTTTCCATTAACTCCCCATTGCCAATTGGCTGGCAAATGATTCTTGATATCAATTTATGGGATTCTCTGTGTGGACATTTCCTAAGAGTCGAAATGGAGATTAATAGTGGAGATTTGCAGTGATTCCAGCAAATTGCAGTCACCCAATTAGAGCTTCCTCCCTATCAGCCACACTAGGAGAGCGATGTCCTTCCCGATGGGCCCAAATGAAAGTGATTGATCAGAATGACATAGGACCATAAGGCATTAAATAATAGAATACGTTATAGTCGTTACTGCTGACTCAGCCTTTTTGAGAAAGTCCAAAATATTGCCAAGTTCTTTAAAGTTAGAACTTTGATTGTTTTTGTTGTGATAAAGAGGCTCTAAAGTGGTAATTCTATTTGGTTATCAAAGATCATTGATTTCCATGTAGCTCATACATTTCTATCAATCCTAAGACTATTTTTTATGTATGTTTTTTAATGTGAAATGGTTTTAGAAAGTCTATGAGTGTTTGAGTTTTTTACATGCAGGATACACAAAGTCATGAAAAATGATGTGTGTTTGTTTTGGCAAGTTTACTCCTGAACCACTGCACACAAAAGGGTGGAAATCTGGTAAACCATTCACTCCTGGTGTGTTGATAAAAGCCCCACTTGGTTAAACCCACAAAAGTTGGATCCACTTGAAATGTAAACACCCAGTATAGCTTTAGGGTGTTTTGTCCAATCACCACCACATTTGGTACACATTTTAAGGGGACTGACAAGCAAGTGTGCTTAAATTTTGAGCAAGATGGGTTGAAAAAACATGGCCGTCAACCACACAATTTTCCAGCTTTGGCAGTACCATCAAAGCCAAAACAGAGGTGGGATGCCATTGACAAATGCCAGGTTTTTTGTTATTTTTTTCCAATAAATGGTAGGCTGGGCTGTGTGGTGGACGAGTGGTTAGCACACAGGCCATACAGTTAGGAGACCTAAGTTCGATTGCACCCTTGGCCAACTCTGTGTGGAGTTTGCATGTTCTCCAGTGCATGCGTGGGTGGAGTGTGCATGCGTGGGTTTTCACAATTAAAAAAATCACAATTAAATGAAAATAAACTTGCAACATGAGGGAAAGTTATGTCATTTTAGTAGCAATAGAGGTGAAATACTTTGCAATAAATTTTTACAAATTCGAATGGGGAGAACTTATAATATTATGGGAATAAAGCATTATATTACAAGAAGAAGGCTGCATGGTGGTCAAGTGGTTAGTGCGCAGGCCTCACAGCTAGGAGACCTTAGATCAATTCCACCCTCGGCCATCTCTGTGTGGAGTTTGCATGTTCTCCCCGTGCATGCGTGGGTTTTCTCCGGGTACTCCGGTTTCCTCCCACATTCCAAAAACATGCTAGGTTAATTGGTGACTCCAAATTGTCCATAGGTATGAATGTGAGTGTGAATGGTTGTTTGTCTATATGTGCCCTGTGATTGGCTGGCGACCAGTCCAGGGTGTACCCCGCCTCTTGCCCGAAGACAGCTGGGATAGGCTCTAGCACCCCCCGCAACCCTCGTGAGGATAAGCGGTAGAAAATGAATGAATGAATAAATGAATGTTTGGCCAGACTAGCACCCCCCGTTGCTTTGGCATGCTCTTGACACCCAGTGAACACACTTCGACTTGGACTAACAACATTTCAGTGGAAAAAAACCCCACTGTGTACATTTCAAGATAGTTTAAAGGGAGAGTGGTTGTCATTATCCAGAAGATGAGCCCGTAAATGCATCGTTTGTACAACTCTACAGGCTAGTTCCATTCCTCTGGAACGCCATTCCTCCTATTCATGAGATGATTGTCTGTAAAGTACTCTTGTTTTTACTCTCTCTCTCGCTTTCTCTCCCTCCACAGAACGGCGAAGCGTCGCTCTTTGAGGTGAACATCCGTTACGTCGGTGGGCTGCTGTCGGCGTACTATCTGACAGGAGAGGAGGTGAGATTAATAGATGTCTGTTATCCTTCCATTCCGCCGAGATCTTTCCTTCCTCTTCCTTTCTCAACCTCTTGCAGTTTTACTGATGAAAAGCTTTTTGTGTGAATTTATGATACCTGCGTAAAATATTGTCATTATCTTGTCAAGGGACAACACTATAGAAAGTATACTCAGATTTACTTTGGAGTAGTCAGTATATAGCTTGTATAGCAATATAGACTTAGTATTCACTGAAAATAAGTCAACACAGCCATTACTGTCGAAATAGCTAGAAACACAAGTGAGTGCACCCCATAGTGAACATGTCAAAATGATGTCAATATTAAGACATACTTGACCATCATCTTCACCTTCAGCTTCCTCAGCAAGTCAGTTGTCATCTTGGAGGCGTGTTCGGTCTCATTATGTTTGAAAACTGCCACCCGACCACCATATATATCTGGGGTCTCAAACTCAATTTACCTGGGGGCCACTGGAGCTAGGGTCTGGGCAAGGCTGGGCTGCATCAGGTTTTCCAAAAAAAAAAACGCATTTATTAAAAACAGAAAAATATACAAACTTTTTTTCTTTGGTTTTCTACAATAAAAGCTCTGATAAAACATTCCACTGTTGTCAAATATTTTTATTTTTCTGCACAAAATAAGATGAAAAATAAATAAACAAATCAAGAATAAAGAAAATCAATCAATCAGTAATAAATAAATATAATAATAATAATAAAACGGCAAATAATAAAAACTTAAGAAACCACATATAGTTGGTGGGTAGAATTATTAAATTATTTTTTTCAAATTAAAATGAACAAAGCATTATTAGAGCCCTGTAGACGTGACAAAACACGACTATAGTCACATTTATACTCTTTTTATTTACAACATATTGCGCAACTGCAGGGTCTTGAGACACATGCTAACTCGCAAACTAGAGAGCTAGCGACCTAAACGGTAGCCTTCAAGTTATTTCCTTTAAACTTAAATAGCCAAAAACTTACCACTTCCACACGGATAGGGAGGATAGCTATTAACAGTTACTATTTAACCTTTAACATGAACATTAATCAAACGTAATAATTTTTTCTGGGTACATGATACCATACAGCATCCATATCAAACTTGCGCGGGCCGCAGTAACATTAAACTTTCATATCAAGGCGGGGGCCTCAAACATTTGGCCCGCGGGCCGCGTATTAGAGACCGCTGATATATAAACTGTACACTACTCTTAAAGTATATGCAAGTTTACTTTGTTCCCTGAGAAGATACTGTTGCTAAGTGGGAGGAATGTACTTACTTTTGTGAGATACTGTATTTCCAAGCAAGCACAGGGTTTTGAAGGGTCTCTGACTCAAGTTGTTTGGGGTTAAAGTGCGTATATTGTTCCTCAGCCGGCCACTATTTTCCACACTGCTAATCAATGAAAACATGCTGTTGCCTGCCTCTGTTTTTCTTTCTTTTCAAGTTCATATGTCCTCGTATTGCGTCAAAGCCACAGTGTGAAATTGCCAAAGTGTGAATGCAGCAGCTCTTATGTTGAAACCCTGTTGGGAAAAGTGTGTCAGGTTCTCTTTTCTTGGAAAACTCTCACTCTGGCGATCTTAAAGACGACATTGTTACTCCGGTGAAGAAGCGTGAAGGCCTGTGGTTTTCATTTGGACATCATCCAGGTGTGATACGGTGCATCCTTACCTAAAATGTCTTGCTCAGTAGAACCTTGAAGATTGCTCACATCACAAACCCTTCATTATTCCTGAGCGCTGAAGTCACTGGAGGTCAGCGTGTCACTGTAATGAGCGTCTCTCTGCAGCAAAGCTCTCCCCCGACCCACACTGTAGGTGGACTATTTTTAACAAGGCTGAATGTGAATGAGCTAATGGTGAGGCCGTGCAGTGAGAAATGTCTCTCGTGGCTTTAATGGACATTGATTTGTACGCCGAGCAGGTTGGCATGAATATAACCACGTGCTGTATGCTGTAGCAGAATACATTGAAGAGTATACTTAAGTAGAGGCTCTGGTTAGATGCATTATATATAGCAATATGTGCTTATAGCTTGAATAACATGTACTACCCATGAGTATCTTTCCTTGTTGACGTTCATATTGGATATCATACAGGGCTTGATTTTCCAATATGACCAATTTGACACTTGTATCAATAAGGTTATATATTGTGCAGTTGGTAAAGCAATAGAAACACAACAGATTTCATTACTAGTGTAATGGAGTGAGGTTCCCAAAGCTGCCATAAAGTTAGCATAAACATGCAGCGGGTACGTATTATGCTGATTTATGGTGCTTTGTATTGAGTTGTGGACTCCTATAGAGCAGCTACACATGATAACCAGCACAGAAAGCTTTCTAGACCTTCCAGATTCTGCACCACTTTGTGTAGTATTTCTTATGACTTCCTGCTTCCGACCCAAATTATCCTCAATTTACTCTACCCACGGCCCTCCTCGAAGTACACCACTGCGCTGTGATTGGTCACACTCCCAAGCGCTCCCAAGGACTTTTGGATGGGTAGCTCTGTGTGCAACACTAAAATCTGTTGTGGCTTTTGCCTGCGGGCCGTGAAGTAAATAAACATTCATTCATTCATTCATTTTCATTCATTTTCTGGAGCCTATCCCAGCTGTCTGCGGGTGAGAGGCGGGGCACACCCTGGACTGGTCGCCAGCCAATCACAGGGCACATATAGACAAACAACCATTCACATTCATACCTATGGACAATTTGGAGTCACCAATTAACCTAGCATGTTTTTGGAATTAGGGAGGAAACCGGAGTACCCGGAGAAAACCCATGCATGCACGGGGAGAACATGCAACCTCCACACAGAGATGGCCGAGGGTGGAATTGAACTGAAAACACTGAAATAACAGTGTTCATGGTACAATCCACAGGAGACTCCTGTGCTAAAAATACACGACTAATACTTATTGTAGCTATGACCTGAGAATATGACTTGGATGAATGCCAATATTCACTGGTATAATACGTAGATCGCGAGATACCCATGTAATAATAGCAGTAATAATGGCGGTGCAGCCAGCAGTGGTGTTGAAGATTTTGCTACAAGTGGTGATGATGATGGCTGGGTTTGCTTGAGAGATGAGGAAGAATATCGCAAGTGGGTCAGACATTTTGATGAGCCAGTATCATGGAGACAGCGATCCGGCAAATTCCGAGCCAGGTGACATCATAATGTGAACATTTGTTGAGTAAATTTAGAAATGTGGGGTCATACTGATGATTTTTCAAATTTACAGTATGTTTTTATTTCTGACCATTTTCCAGCTCCAACCCTTTGAACTAGTGATGTCAGAACTGAAACAAACGACGCGCCTAAAGGGTTATTGATGAAAAGTGAAGTACAAATGTGCTTTATAATTTGTGTTCCCAGTGGAAACCATCTATGTTTGTTGATGTTCCCCAGCCTTCAGCCTTGGCCATACATCTCATCCCATCCCTGTACGGCTAATTATCTTGCCTTAACTCCGATTATTTCTGAATGTACACGACCTTCAAGATGGAGCCTTCCTGAGAGATGTATCAATAACCTCTACTGCTGCTACCTGATCCACCATTAGTGTCTCTGGTCTCTGGCAGATGGTAACGCCAGTTGCTGGACATCACAGTGCTTGTAGAAATTGTGCATGGAACGCTCAACAATGGGGAAAAGTCATGCTTCTATATACTGTTTGAGCTTTTCCTTTTGTCTCCACATAATCGACCTCAATTCCCTGCCGCCTCTGTCTTCTCCGTGCGCTTGATTCTCCAGCCTCGCTTTGCATAGTTGCTTCTTTCTGTTTTAGCAAGGAAGGAGAAGAAGAGGGGCGCAAGACACATGAATTCAATCAGCTTCGTGTGAAAATTGCCCACGGGGTGCCGAGCCCAAGCTGTGATGGCGTCGGCGTAGAGCCGGGAAGGCGTGTGGTCATATGTGAGGGGAAAAGATGAGATGCCGAGATGAGGAATATGATTGTGAGAGGTGAAGAAGAGTAAAGAGGCGCTCTCTTGATGATCAGTCTGCACACGTACGGGAGAATTTTTTCCAAAACACATTTTGCCTGCTCGGTGCATACCAATGGAGTGAAACAAAAGATGCAAATGCCTTTGTCGGATGGCGAGTCTGTGGCAAAGCAGTAGGTGGCGCTATATCCTCGTACCATAATGCAGAAGCCACTTACTAAACAAAAGCTCACTTGTTATAACATACTGTGTCACACAAATGTGGTGAAAAGGACATTTTTAAAAATGATTTGGGGTGCATGAAAAAGCAGAAGAGAAAACTCTTCAGAACCAATGTTGTTATTGTACTAAGAGGCAAACTCTTAGGAATTAATACGGCCGATGAGTTTATACTAAACAACACTACAACAAGTTGCACACCATAATCTTAAAGTGCATGCAGAGTTATCTCAAGCTACCGGATGCTAACCACTCATGATACACTGTTAATGACAAATTACATCAACGTTGCCTACAGCCACAGCTGGTAATGCTGATGCTGAGACAACACTACAACAAGTTGCACACCATAATTTTAAAGCGCATGCAGAGTTATCTCAAGCTACCGGATACTAACCACTCATGATTCACTGTTAATGACAAATTACATCAACGTTGCCTACAGCCACAGCTGGTAATGCTGATGCTGAGATAATAATTTTCAAAATGTATTTTAATGTCAGTAGTTAGATAGAAAACTATGTGATACTTTTTTGAGTACCATACGCCTTGCTGGCTTCCTGGTACTCCATCCATTCATCCATCCATCCATCCATCCAAGGTTTCTGACTACTTTTATGGCATAACAAGCAGATGTTTACTGTGGGAAGACTAACTGGCAGTGGCCGTGGCTGTCACCTGTCAGTCACGGAGACGTACCACATGTTTTATTTACGCAGGTAAACAGCAGGAGAGTGACAGCATCTCCAGCTGTCTTCTTCAAGTCAGCTTGGTGTTGTCCTTCCAGTAAACGTAAAAACAGAGCTTGTGAAACTAGAATGGTACTCCATTGAGAACAGTGAGCTTGAATATGTCTTATCATCATTAAAAGGGGTGCATGATCTAAAAAATATATATAACAGAATCTTCACTTTGCTCTGTGCCGAACACCTTGTAAAAGTTTGGGACTAATTAGTATTTTCATAAACCGGCTAATAAGTAAACACAAAAATGAACATAAATGTTGGCAGTAACTACACATGTTCATTAGTCGTGCATTTTAATGAATTGTATTCAAAGATAATTTCTACAGTTCAAGTTGTTTGAAAAGGAGTCAAAGCTTATTTAATCCTGCCCCTTTTTTCCCTATCTTAGCAATTACTAACGTAGTCGTAGAAACATAGATAGACAGATGGGAGGGACGGAAAAGAGCAACGAGGCCCAGCAGGAGCATGAAAGACAACGAAAGACAAACATGCAGCCAGAAAGCGGCTAGAAAATTACTAATGAGTGTCTGAGAGCAATTTGGATGCGACGAAAGGAGGCTTCGCAGACGTGCAATATGTTGCCAAGGCCAAATTGTTTTTTTTTTTTTCAGATTACAAAAAAAAAAAAAGCTTTAGATGTGAAAGCTCTTGAAGGCTGAGTGCAAACAATGAAGCGCCAGTCACATTGGACAGATGACCGTCTCATTAAAAGACGAAGACTACAACACCCTCTTGTGGAACTTTCTAAAGAGGATTCAAACTTTGGAGTTGTTTGGCATTGATGTTTTGTTAACGTTTTGTTGATGTTACTAATAAGCTACGTGTATCGCTGTTTTGTTTGTAGGCTCGATCTTTTTGTGTCCTGTACGTATGTTTGTTCTGCTCTGACCTCAATTCCCAGCGCACAACAAATTGATATTCATTACATAAACAAACTGCAAGTCTTCATCTCCATCAGATATACAGGAACAATAGGACAGAAATGATGCACGGGCTAGCATACATGTCATACAGACATCTTCAAAGTTCTAGAATCATTACATTACTTATGGATAACAGTTGGTAAAGCTGCTTGGTAAATGTTCATAGTCTGGATCCTGAGGTTAGCCAAGACGGACAATAGTGAACTTGATCCACTTTTTATATGGACATTCTGCACTTGTTGGAAGTAATAGATGCCATATACCGTATCACATACAAAGGGGTGTCCAAAGTGTGGCCTAGGGGGCATAAGTGGCCCATGGCTGTTTTTTTTTATTGGCTCGCCACACATTCTAAAATGGAATTTAACAAAAAAATTTAAGAAAAAAGGAAAAACCAGCATTATTTTACAAGACAAAAAGTCCAAGATATAAGAGAAAAAAGCTGTAAGAGACAAAAAGGCGTAATTTCGACGAGAACATCATAATGTTATGAGGAGAAATAACATTTTCGTAGCATAAAATTTAGATATTCAAGTTGTAATACCACATAAATAGAGAGAATAAAGTCAAATATTATGTGAATAAAATTTAATTGATGAGAAAAACAAGAAGAAGGTTTAAATAGTTTGAAAATAAAAAAAACAGCAGACATGGAGTTAAAACAGCTGTAATTTTACTTGAACAAAGTCTAAATATTAAGAGCTAAAAAGGTCACAATTAAATGAAAATAAACTTGCAACATGAGGGAAAGTTATGTCATTTTAGTAGCAATAGAGGTGAAATACTTTGCAATAAATTTTCTAACAAATTAGAGTGGGGAGAACTTATAATATTGGAATAAAGAATTATATTACAAGAATAAGGCTGGATGGTGGTTGAGTGGTCCACCATGTGAGTGTGAGTGTGAATGGTTGTTTGTCTATATGTGCCCTGTGATTGGCTGGCGACCAGTCCAGGGTGTACCCCGCCTCTCCCCCGAAGACAGCTGGGATAGGCTCCAGCACCCTCATGACCCTCATGAGGACAAGCGGTAGAAAATGAATGAATGAATAAATGAATTACAAGAAGAAATTTACAAATATTATTTTAGAAGTTGAAATATTTGGAAAAGGGAGATGATACATTTTCTCACATTTTGTGCTCATCAACCAGCTCTAGGTACACATACTGACTGTTGGAACATGAAAGAAATTACATTTGCATAATCGAGGAGCTAGTGTGGTTTAAATGTGTTGGTGGACATCCAGTAGTCGTGGCGTCTTTTTATCACACAGTCAGCAAGCTTTGCCACCTGCCCTAATGAGCGCCGCCACAATAGAGGTCCTGTTGTGAGGCGGATGAAACAGTTTTCCTACAAGCGATGCCTTTCAGGAAGATGGTGGCAAAGGCCAAACCAATCAAATAAAATGGGACTTCGAACGGTCTTAACAATGGCGGCCTTATGGCATCGACGTCCTTCACTTTTTTTCTTCTTCAATTCAGCGTCTGTCAAAAGCCTTTTCAGGTTTATATTGTCTTTTTGTGGAACTCCAAAAAACAGTACCTCGAAGGTTAAAAAAAAATGCTCTCCAAGATGAAAGCAGTGTGCAGTTGTTTTTCAGTCGATATGGCATTTTGTTTCCCAATAGTACCCCAAATGATCAGAACCGTGATTACGGCGTATAGTTACACCCATACCACTCTGGGTGCTGAACATTTAATACGATATGCTTCAGAAAACGTCACATTGGGTTGCAGCCTCATACCAAACAATCCGAGGCCAGAAGAGCAAAAATTGTTGACGACTGCAGTGATTCAATTCACTTCCTCCAGAGGCAGCAAAAAAGTCCTATTTCATCATCTTTATTGAGTCTCAGCTCATTAATGGTGTAGTCAGATGGAGCATATAGCACAAACTTCACCGCCACATACCCCCCCCATTCTGGATGTAATGAAGTGTGTTTATTTCATGAAGCTACAGTGGCCATCAATTAAATGCATAAATAGCACATTAATTTGGGGACAGGGAAAGATTGCACACTTGGAAATCAATTTAAATAAATAATGAATGAAATCTTTCATTCCTTAATTATTCACCAACGTGATGTCAAAGCTCCTTCCTTGTGGACCATCCAGTCTCCAGGCAGATCTCGTTCTTCAATTCAGACATTAGCTGCATCCCGGGGCGGAGACAGTGATTGATCGGAATAGTCCTATTCTCTGTAGCGCAATTAGCTAATGGGACGGCTTCTTAGTGGGAGTGGGGGGGCAGGAGGCGATGATAGGGAAGGATGGATGAGCGTCCGGGTTGGGATGGCCGCTCTGAGCGCTCATTCACCAACAAATAGTCCCCATCCTGACTTTAATGTATCATTATGGCTGCAGAGCATGTCCCCTTGGCTGGGAGCTTGGCTAATGAAGCCCCCCGCCCCCATCTCACCATTGGCAAACTGTTCTTCTACTGTCAATCAAAGAAACTGGACACAAAATTGGGTTTGCTGCTCAAACTTTCCACACAGTTTTATCTCCTTCATGTTCTTGTTGCTGTAATCCATGTTTGTACCGTTTTCCATTTTCCGGGAATAGCAACAAGATAAGGGAGTCATCACGATAAGTCGTTTGACTTATTGACTTTGGAGTGATCGGTAGAACTTGTTTGATTCTTTTTCCTGGTCATTTGGTATGTTGACTTGGGTGTCAGACTTCAACAGTTTCATAACAGTGCCGTCATGGGGTGTATTTGTCGGAAAAGCGGTTCAGGAGTAGAAGAGTTACACCATGGTGTCGTCTCATTATTTCACATGTTATTTATTTCATATGTTGAAAAAGTTTTTGATTTATTTCAGCGGGTATTTGAAATGATCAAAGCCAAAGCGCTAATCCAATCCCGTCCAAACTGTGTGCCCGTATTACAATACATTTCTTCTTGGTGGTATTTTTCAAACGCAAGCAAGGGGTGGTCCCCGCACAAAGCCTTCTCAGAGAGAAGAAGCACACACGGGTTCTTCACAAAGCCCTCATTTTTCTTTTCAATCTGAAATATGGTAATTGGTTTTAACTATGAATATGAATGTCTCATTTGCAATGTGGTATTGCCCAATGGGATGTAGGACGACTTGATACAACCGCATACGTACGGTACATGCAGTATGTGTTGTAGAGTCACTAATTAATCACGTAATCGGTTGAGATTAATTAGGTAAAAGATTAACGAATGAATAAAGAAATAAGTAGGGGTGTCACGATACACAAGATTGGGTCTAGAAGGACGAGATGAGATTTTAATATTGCTTTTAAGAAAAGTACAATGAAAAATAGAAACCATATATTGCACTCTAGTAATTTAATTTCTATACAATCTGTGTGTATGCTACCGGCCCCACCTCCACCCACCAATTACAATTATTATTATTGCTTGTAGTAGTAGAAATAATAACAATAATTAAAAAAATACTAACAGTAGTAGTAGTATTGCAATGTGACTGACTGCAATCGTCCCTCATTTATAGTACTTAATTGGTTCCAGACCTGACCAAGATAAATTAATTTCCACCATATATACGCTACTATTTGATATTAATAAATTGAATATCTTTCGTCATTAGAGCATAGAAAATCTGTTTTATGTTTTTTTTAAAATCAATATTAGGGCCCTGCAGACATGAAATAACACACTTATGGTCACCTTTACACTCATTGTTTACGTCATTACTGCAGGAACTCGAAATGGAGCCAATGAACTAACATGTCGGTGAGCTTACAAGCTAGTGAGCTAACCAATTAGCTAGTAATTTATTTCCTCTAAACTTTTGAAGCCAAAAACTTACCACTTCCACACAGAATGGGAGGAGAACTTTCTTTTTTTTTTCACTCTATGATAAGGCTGAGAAGATTGCAGAGGACGCTTTATCAACTCAACTCCAGTAGATTTTCTTCATACTTGTTATATTCTGTAGTAGTAGTAGTGGTAGCAGCAAAAATATTTAAAATATCATTTTAAAATACTAATAGTATCGGAGTTACTATTCTAATGTAACTTACAAAATATAAGTGTAGTTTTGTATTGAATCTAGCAGGGGTGTGGAGCCACATCAATTTTTGTGGCTCCGGCTCCGGCTCCGGCTCCGGGCAAAATGGTGTGGCTCCTTGTGGCTCCGGCTCCGGCTCCGGCTCCGGCTAGGTCTATTTTTCACCAAGTTAAAGAGTAACTTATAGCGCATTTTAACGGTTTTGAGCAAGCAAAAACAGCCTTTTCTTTTCTCATCGAATGTATTTTGTATTAACCAACACATCTTTACAGAAAAATGGAACCATGTTGCCCAAAATCGCTAAAACATGGGAAAGACGTAAAAGTGAGTCATTGGCTTTCACAGCAACTCAGAACTTTTCACATCATGCATCTCTCACTGCAAGCACTCGCGTTTTACTCATTGGAACGTATGAGGAGCATTGCCTCCACGATGTCTTCCTTCATCCGGGATCTAAGGTCCGTTAGCAGAAGTTTCATGGCCGAGAACAGCCGTTCGACTGACACTTGTGTCGTGGGTAGAGCGGCCAGGGCGAGGCTGGTCGTCTGAACGGCCGCTGGGTACTTGCCGATGATGCTCCAGACGTCTTTTCCCTTCAGTCGTCCGAGATTGTTCATCTCATGCACTGCATCCGTCACCGAAGAGGGTGTTTGCGAGGCGAACTGACATGCGAGACACATCTCCCCCGAAATGGGGAGGGGCTACCGTGGGAACGACGCGCCGCCGCCACGACGGACGACGCAACCAAGGACGGCGCCACAGGGGGTGCAGGGGGTGCAGCTGCACCCCCAACCGAGAGCTAAATGTACGTTAAAAAAGCTTTTCATTTTTGTTTTGTTCATTAAATGGGCCCTTTCCCAAAAATAGTGGCCTAATTCCGATCAGTTTTAGGTTTTTGTAGCCGGTTACTTTGGGCCTTTTAAGTGTTTTGGGCCCTTTCACAGAGACCTGCACCTCCAACCGAAAATACCTGGCGACGTCCTTGGACGCAACCAATTACAGACGTGCCTGACCAGTGACCACTGACCAGCGACCCCCTTGAATGCTCACTGGTAAGCACATTGTTATGAGAAGCCCTGAGAAAGACTTTATAATGCAACGTGTCGCATTTTTTGCGAACATTGCAGCACCAGCACGCGTTCATGAAGTGGTTATCCGTCCTTGCGTAAGGCGGAATGGAATGATTCGAGTTTCGGAGGTCGGAGCCACAGGAGCCACAAAGTCAGAGTGGCTCCGGCTCCGGCTCCGGCTCCGGGCAAATCGTGTGGCTCCGAGTGGCTCCGGCTCCGGCTCCGGCTCCGGCTCCACACCCCTGGAATCTAGTCTTCCTGATAAAGGGTGAGGGACAACTGTTATTTATTTTTATTAATTTTATTACTTTTACGATATCCTAAAGAATATAAGGGTTTTCCAGTTGTTCTATAGGAGCTACAAAGGTGCTTTATTTAAAGCCTGCCTTTCAGTTTGCTGGTACGCCTGACAAAATATCTCCACTCCGGCACGCTGTGCTCTCTAATTGCAAGGAAGCACAAATGTTCTTTTTTCCAAGCAATTTTCAGCTACACAAGAGCATTGTTGCCCTGATGTTGCCTAGCTCAAACTGTGCTCTGCCCCGAGATACACGGAATCTCCTGATGGAAACACGGGATCCTGGTGGAGGTATTTAATAGTGCGTCAAATAGGCTGTCAAATGCAAGGTGTAAGCCTCCATTTCCCAGCCAGGGTTTACCGGCGCTCCCATGCTCGAGTTCCCACACTCAGAAAATCGTTATTATCTTTAGGTGGTTCTTGGCCGATGCACCTCAGATTTATTTGGAGATTTTGGTGTATTTGTTTTTGTTGCATCATGCAAACCAATAAGGCGTGAACTAAATCGAGAAATCCGACAAGAATTATATGAAGTGTATTTGTTTTTACAGTCGCATCATTATCTTTTATAGTCTAGTATTGATTAAGCAGTCTTCAGTTGCTCCTAGTCATCCAGACAAAACTATGAATAAGCCGCACGCTTCTTTGAAAATTCAAGCAATCAAATGAAGGAGGATTAAAAAGTCACTTTTGCATGATAGGGGAGGGATCTTTAAAGGTCGTTGAGTGTTTTCTGGAGTTTTTTAATGAAAACTCCGGAGCCACGTTTTCACAAAGCTTCTCAGAGTAAGGAAGGAAGGAATCGAAGCTAAGGAATCTTAGCTTAAGAGTGATTAAAGGAACTTTGTGAGAGCGACTCTGAGCAAGGAAGGGACAGAACTTAATCTTTGTGAGGAGGTGTTGTTGGCCTCGTTGCTAGGTATGGTGCAGTCTTCTAAGAGCTGTGATTGGTTGGGGGGGAAAGACCAAAAAAGAAAGAGAAAATGCTCCTTGTAATGAAAGTAAAATGAATATTGGTACAGCAGCAGAAAATCACAGAATACCAAACACCTATACAGAAAAGACAATGTACTATGAAATGTACTACTATAAAGTGAGAAGTAAGAAGTGACCAAGTATGTAAGAAATTATAATAAATGTAAACACTGAAGGTATTTAACAGTAGAGTGATGTTAAAATGAATAAATAATATTGCACATGTAGACAGTTTGGTGTTTGTTAAATATTCATTCATTCATTCATTTTCTGCCACTTATCCTCACGAGGGTCGCGGGCATGCTGGAGCCTATCCCATCTGTCTTGGGGCGAGAAGCAGGGTACACCCTGGACTGGTCACCAGCCAATCACAGGGCACATATAGACAAACAACCATTCACACTCACAGTCATACCTGTGGACAATTTGGAGTCGCCAATTAACCTAGCATGTTTTTGGAATGTGGGAGGAAACCGGAGTACCCGGAGAAAACCCACGCATGCACGGGGAGAACATGCAAACTCCACACAGAGATGGCCGAGAGTGGGATTGAACCTGGGTCTCCTAGCTGTGCGGTCTGCGTGCTAACCACACGAAATTGGCATAATAAAATGGAAGTTTAAACAGGAAGTCATGCCGAAAACAAGGAGAAACACAAATCCAACCGCTTTTGCATGATTTCGTTAAATCATCCATCATTTTGTACTATTTTAATGTTATATTTTAATATTTCCTAAAGTATTTGAACAACTGTAAAAATACATACAGGTGACATTCATACCTATGGACAATTTGGAGTCACCAATTAACCTAGCATGTTTTTGGAATGTGGGAGGAAACCGGAGTACCCGGAGAAAACCCACGCATGCACGGGGAGAACATGCAAACTCCACACAGAGATGCCGGATGGTGGAATCGAACTCGGGTCTCGTAACTGTGCACTAACCACTCATTGTGCAGCCCCTGTTTGTTAATTAGTTTTTGGTATTTCCATGAAAAATATAGACAAATCTATTGCACTTTATATTCTCTCCTTATCTCTTTATCTACTGTATGTCTCTCTTTCTCCTCCTGGCGTTCTGCCATCTTGTCTGTTTACGCCACTCTGAGGCTTCTTAAAAGCCCTCCTCACCACTGCTTTAGGAGCTCTCTTAAGGCCTAAGATGCTTTGTGATTAACTTTTATCTTAGCATGTAAAACATTTAAGAAAAAAGATTTTTTCCAAGAGTGACATCACTAAGAGCTACTTTAAGCCTTAGGATGCTTTGTGTTACGATGCTATGTCCAAAGATTTGTACATTTTTTCTTTAGTGTGGTAATGTGGTATTTGGGACTGGAGGGAGTTTGGGACCTCTTCCATTTTATGTTAAGCCAGCCGGGTCGTAACATTTGTGAATACGGACCCTGGTGTTTACTTGTCAAGCTACCTTCCAAAGCCTTGCTTTCCTACCTCAGTGCTGCTTTCCCAGTGAGGGCTAAAGTGAAGATGCACGTCAAACTTTACAAAGGGGATTGTATGATATTAACACTCATAGAGGCCTCCCGGAACGTGTACCTGTCATTTGATGTGGTTGGAAATAGGATTACGGTGCATTCTGGAAGTGTGTGAGGTGAAAAGGAGTGTGATATGTGGGTTAATATGCACACGGGCTTAAGCCACACGCTTCTGGCCCTGTTCCCAAGTGGGGATGCACGTATTAAGACAGGTATTAACTCAACTGAACAGGTTTTTTTTTTACATGTGTGCAGGAGGGCGCTTTATCAGTCAGTCCAGACTCTGCTTAGGTGGTTTGTGTCATTTTTACCACTTGCATGACAGCAAGGAACCACAATGTGAGAGGGAATTACACTTTACACTGTGCACTGATGCAGCTATGTTAGAATAAGAATATTACAAATAATCATACTAATAACACAAATATAATATGTCTGCTTTTATGGATGACTCAGGAAATGAAAAAATATTCACATTGTGAGTCTGAAATCTGAGATTATTTACTTCAGGGGTCTCAAACACGATGGCCCGCAGGACACGAGTTTGAGGCCCCCGCCTTGATATGAAAGTTTAATGTTAGTGCGGCCCGCGCAAGTTTGATATGGATGCTGTATGGTATCATGTACCCCGAAAAAATTATTACCTTTGATTAATGTTCATGTTAAAGTTTTAAATAACTGTTAACAGTTATCCTCCCTATCCGTGTGGAAGTGGTACGTTTTTGGCTTTTTTAAGTTTAAAGGAAATAACTTGGAGGCTACCGTTTAGGTCGCTAGCTCTCTAGTTTGCGAGTTAGCATGTGTCCCAAGACCCTGCAGTTGCGCAATATGTTGTAAATAAAAAGAGTATAAATGTGACTATAGTCGTGTTTTGTCATGTCTACAGGGCTCTAATAATGCTTTGTTAATTTTAATCTGAAAAAAATAATTTGTCTACCCACCAACTATATGTGGTTTCTTAAGTTTTTATTATTTGCTGTTTTATTATTATTATGTTTATTTATTACTGATTGATTTTCTTTATTCTTGATTTATTTATTTTTCATCTTATTTTGTGCAGAAAAATAAAAATTAAGATATTTGAGAACAGTGGAATGTTTTATCAGAGCTTTTATTGTAGAAAATCGGAACCAAAGCACTGAAAAAGTTTGTATATTTTTCTGTTTTTAATAAATGCATTTTTATTTTTTTGGAAAAACTCCAGTGCCCCCCAAGTAAATTGAGTTTGAGACCCTGATTTACTTAATTAAATAAAAAACTGATTACCAAAATAATTGTCAATTAACTGGGTAAGTGATTAGCCATCGATTAATTGTTGCAGCTCAACAATCGTCCCTTGTTGATTGCTGACCCAACCGCGATAAGTGAATTTCTGCACAGTAGAATTTCATGTTAATCAACAGAATATTTTTGTAGTTTGTTTATAACTTTCTAAATACATTTTTATCCATTATAAGAGCCTTGTAGACATGAAATAACACCCCTATAGTCACCTTTACACTCCAATTGTTCTTTGTCTTTAACATATTGTGCATCACATCTCTGTGCATGACTGGAGGGACTTAAGAGATGGCTGCCTGTCAGCATACAGCAATAAGCTTAAGAAATTGTTTCACACGGAGTGGGGAAGAAGTAAAAAGCCAAAAGCGTACCACTTCCACACTGACATTCCTTGGCTGACTCCATGCAGTGTTAAGAAAAGCCATGATAGAGCAAGGGAGTCATGGTCGTACCGTGATGTAGTGAGGGACGTCTTAAATGAAAATTATATTATCCAATATAATGTCTTTATTTTGGGAATTAAACTTTTTAATATGATATAGGTGGCTGCATGGTGAGCAAGTGGTTAGCACGTAGGCCACACAGCTAGGGGACCCGGGTTTGATTCCCCCCTCGGGTATCTCTGTGTGGAGTTTGCATGTTCTCCCCGTGCATGCGTGGGTTTTCTCCGGGTACTCCGGTTTCCTCCCACATTCCAAAAACATGCTAGGTTAATTGGCGACTCCAAATTGTCCATAGGTATGAATGGGAGTGTGAATGGTTGTTTTGTCTATATGTATATATTTTTACAGTTGTTCAAATACTTTAGGAAATAGTACAATGCATTAAAATAGTACGAAATGATGGATGATTTAACGAAATCACGCAAAAGTGGTTGGATTTGTGTTTCTCCTTGTTTTCGGCATGACTTCCTGTTTAGACTTCTATTTTATTATGCCAATTTCTATTGGCATAATTATTATGCCGGCTGCACGGCGGTCGTGTGGTTAGCGCGCAGACCTCACAGCTAGGAGACCCAGGTTCAATCCCACCCTCGGCCATCTCTGTGTGGAGTTTGCATGTTCTCCCCTTGCATGCGTGGGTTTTCTCCGGGTACTCCGGTTTCCTCCCACCTTCCAAAAACATGCTAGGTTAATTGGTGACTCCAAATTGTCCATAGGTATGAATGTGAGTGTGAATGGTTGTTTGTCTATATGTGCCCTGTGATTGGCTGGCGACCAGTCCAGGGTGTACCCCGCCTCTCGCCCGAAGACAGCTGGGATAGGCTCCAGCACGCCTGTGACCCTCGTGAGGATAAGCGGTAGAAAATGAATGAATATAATATAGGTTGGAGGTCATAGTTCACCAGACTAAACAGTGATGTCACTTCCTAGGATGTATAGTTCCTGGTATTGCGAATATGCTGTAAAGTATCATGACTCTGATGATGATGTCATCAGCTGGTTATTGCATCCGCTCTCTGCATCATTGCCTCAGAGTGAATCTGGAACATGGCCACTTTTGACATCTTCCACCGCGCTCATTTGCCATCCATTCCTCTTTCGGCCCAAAGTGATCTCAGAGGCCCAGATTGCGACAATTCCATTTTGCACCATGTTCCATTACATCTGAGAATTGACCTTTCTGCTTCCAGCTCTTGCATCGAATCAGCTATATCTTGTTGTCTTCCAAGGGAATGTTCTGCATTCCCTTTTTGTAGCTGCTGAATGACACAGCTCACAGTGATACCAGTGTGAGCTAATCAAAGGCGGATGCTAATTCGTCCGCCTTTAATGAAGCCGTCTCACTTCTTTGATTCGGGTGCCAGATGCATGATTGCATTGATCACGTTAACCCGGATGTCTGAAGGGAAACACGAGGCTTGACTTTTTGTTCCTGTCAGACAATCATGAGGAAGAAACTGCCCCCACGGCTTCAAAGCACAGCAAGCCAAGGCGAGTGACTGGCCACCGCGCCAGCAAATTACCACTGGAAATTACTTTCTTTTCCTGCCAAACAATGTTTAAGCAGCGTCCATCAGCAGCTTACAAGTCACACACACACAACAGCCGTCCATTATAGGGGAATGGAAGCAGTTCACCTTGGATATTAGTGCTTGATAAAGCTCCCAATCTATCATTAGTCTCCTCTAATGCTCTATTTATGCATAGAAGTGACATTATTTAACTTCGATTATGATGAAACGTGACAAAAAATTAGTGACCATTTACTGCATAAGGAAACATTTATTAATTAAAAAAAATTACAAACAATGGTCGCATGTGCAGCATGGACCTGAATCACCCTCCATCATCAGCATAATGGCTACGTGGCAAAAGGGGAGGGACTAATTCAAGTGGTTGCAATTCAGTTAAAAAGGAGAGAAGACACAACGCAATGACAGTGATCCATTTGGGACTGCAACTACACCGTCAAAATCCGTGTTGTCTAAAACTAAGTCCGCAATGTAGATGGGATACATATTGATCCATATTGTCGTCACTACGAGTAAAAAAGTGTCTTAATAATTAATCAGATATATTTTGCATACTGTATCTGAAAATAAATGCAATTATATCTAAACCATTGATGGGACTGGTCAACTTCCTTTGTAATTATTTGATGATTTGTTTTAATAAATCTTAAAAGTATAAATTAAAAAATTAATAAATCCCAAATTATTTACTGGACCGCACTTTGTTTTTTGTGAAACAAGTTGCACACACATGTAAATAAATAACAAAGTTTATGTAATTTCTTCACAGCATCTTTTAAAAAGCCTTGTCGTCATGACAACAATAGAGCTGCTGTACAAGTTACCGTAGCTTCCTGTTACCTCAGGGTATTACTACTACACATGCCGCTTGCTTTAGTTTGATTTTGTGTTGTGTTTATCATTGTGGATTTCAAATGAACCAAACAAACATTACAACACTGTTAAGCTTATGAGAAGTTTAATTACAATGTTTGCTGCTGTTTTTAGCTGCCTGAGTAATTCTGACAGAGACATGTTGCGCCGGAATTTTGACCCAACAAAGTCAGGGCATCCTGCCCGGCTCGTCTCAGGCTCCGACATTAGTTGATGTGTCTGTGGATGACGACTGCTGCTGCTTCCTTGGCTAGGTGCTAACACCAAGGTGACTTTCACAACTCACCCTTGTTGCTTTTAATAGAAACCGTACGTATGAGCTAGCTAGTTTGTTTTGAAGAAAGCTCTGAGAAAATAAATTGGAGACAGCGTTGCCTCAGGCCCCCAAACCGTCAGGGGGCCCCGAAGTTACATGCTCAGCCTCATCTGAGGAGATTGAAAATGTTCATCTGTAGCTACCTTGTGTGTTTGTTATCCATCCCTCATATGATTTCTTCTCCAAGAAATCCAACTTTTCAAGGTAACGTAGAAGGTCACAGTTAAATGACACTGAAGTCATAATTTGGCAGCTGTCAGCATTAAACAGATGGTAAAGCTGCCACAAGAGGGCATAATAATTATTCATTCATTCATTTTCTACCGCTTATCCTCACGAGGTGAGAGGCGGGGTACACCCTGGACTGGTCGCCAGCCAATCACAGGGCACATATAGACAAACAACCATTCACACTCACATTCATAACTATGGACAATTTGGAGTCGCCAATTAACCTAGCATGTTTTTGGAATGTGGGAGGAAACCGGAGTACCTGGAGAAAACCCACGCATGCACGGGGAGAACGGTATAATAATTATGCCAATACAAATTGGCATAATTAAATAGAAGTCTAAACAGGAAGTCATGCTGAAAAACACAAATCCAACCGCTTTTGCGTGATTTCGTTAAATCAGCCATCATTTCGTACTATTTTAATGCATTGTACTATTTCCTAAAGTATTTGAACAACTGTAAAAATACATACAGGTGACATGAATTTGTACTACAGACAGGAAAGAGTTTACATGTGCATATCAAACAGTGTATCTTACAGTTAAATAAAACATTTACAACCACCACAGCTTCTCTCCAAATCTTTTAACCAAGATTTTAAAATATTCAGAGAGACCAGCTGTCAAACAGACTGCTTAGTCTGGAGCTATGATGCGGCCTTTATTTGAATTTAAAATTTGGGTTCTGGGGGCCATTTCCTCCCTGGTGGCATTGTGGGTGTTTTGTATGAATTGAATTGCTAAATGGACCTGGTTTTGCCATATTTATTGTTTTGTTATTATTGCTTTGATGTGTTTTCTAGTATTTGTTAAGTATTATTATTAAGTATTCAAGTAAAGGATAGTTGTTTTCCTTGTATTATTGTGGTTTTTTTTCTTTTAAATCACTTTAACTTGACTGAGGGGCTCAACTTAAGACAGGGGTCTCAAACTCAATTTACCTGGAGCTAGGGTCTGGGCAAGGCTGGGCCGCATCAGGTTTTCAAAAAAAAACAAAACGCATTTATTAAAAACAGAAAAATATGCTAACTTTTTCAGTGCTTTGGTTCTGATTTTCTACAATAAAAGCTCTGATAAACATTCCACTGTTCTCAAATATCTTAATTTTTATTTTTCTGCACAAAATAAGATGAAAAATAAATAAACAAATCAAGAATAAAGAAAATCAATTAATCAGTAATAAATAAATAATAAAACGGCAAATAATAAAAACTTAAGAAACCACTTATAGTTTGTGGGTAGACAAATTATTTTTTTCAGATTAAAATTAACAAAGCATTATTAGAGCCCTGTAGACATGACAAAACACAACTATAGTCACATTTATACTCTTTTTATTTACAACATATTGCGCAACTGCAGGGTCTTGAGACACATGCTAACTCGCAAACTAGAGAGCTAGCGACTTAAAAGGTAGCCTTCAAGTTATTTCCTTTAAACTTAAATAGCCAAAAACTTACCACTTCCACACGGACAGGGAGGATAACTATTAACAGTTATTTAACCTTTAACATGAACATTAATCAAACGTAATAATTTTTTCTGGGTACATGATACCATACAGCATCCATATCAAACTTGCGCGGGCCGCACTAACATTAAACTTTCATATCAAGGCGGGGACCTCAAACTAGTGTCCACATTTGGCCCGCGAGCTGTGTGTTTGAGACCCCTGACTTAAGCCGTTTCATTGGAACTGCAGCCTGCTTTGCTCATGATGTGTAATAAATTGTGGCATCTTAGTGGCCTAGCTAAGTAAGGGTTAGGAATCTATTCATTCAATAGAGTTATACGCTTGAATGACAAAATAAGGAGCATTTGGCAGCTTGGCTCGAATACAAAATGTGAAGCAAAAAGGTGAAATGACCTGTTTTGTAAAGGGTGGTGGAGAATGAGCAGTGTAATGACTTGTGTTAGAGTATTAGCTTTTTTAAGCAGTGAGTGATTTCTTCAGCTCTCGTTTGCATCTAAAACTCATGAGTGGAAAACAATTGTCACAGTGGCCAGTTGCATTATTAATAATCACAAAATGATGTTTAAATATGTCTTGAAGCTTATCCGGCTTGTATAAAACATGGATATTAATGGGGTATACCGATGTGACAGCAGTGTAAACAGACAAATAAACACTACCTTTCAATTGTTGAAATGAGCTGTTCAGGATATATAGACAACAAATCAGTGGTGAAATAAAATAGAGGGACAACTCCATTAGGAAATCAATATGGAATAAAGTCAAGGTGACCTGTCTGTTATGGGGAAAAAGAGTTGATTTAAGCTAAATATTGAAAGTAATGGGTTCTTCTGTACTTCGGGTTCCTCCCACATTCCAAAAACATGCTAGGTTAATTGGCGACTCCAAATTGTCCATAGGTATGAATGTGAGTGTGAATGGTTGTTTGTCTATATGTGCCCTGTGATTGGCTGGCGACCAGTCCAGGGTGTACCCCTACCTCTCGCCCGGAGGTCAGTTGGGATAGGCTCCAGCACAACCATGATAGTGGTGTTATTAAACCCCCAAGTCTGATCCCATAAAATCGTATTTACTTTGTCCATAGGTATGAATGTGAGTGTGAATGGTTGTTTGTCTATATGTGCCCTGTGATTGGCTGGCCACCAGTCCAGGGTGTACCCCGCCTCTCGCCTGAAGACAGCTGGGATAGGCTCCAGCACCCCCGCGACCCTCATAAGGATAAGCAGTAGAAAAAGAATGAATGAATGAATGAATGGTTGACTAACATGGCCGGCCTCAAGCAAAACGTCTTTGAACTTAATTAGCATTGACCATTTGTATAATGGATAGAAAACTTTAAGGGGTGGTAGAGGATCGGTATCAGTATCATTATCGGTATTTTGGTGACCCCTAATTTTATACGTTTAATTATTTACACTTCACCTATGTGATCAGTATGGGTATTGGTACCAGACAATTTCATTTATGGATGATTGGGATCGGTAGCATCAAACCCTGATTGGAACACCCCTACTATCTGTATTACATGTATGCTAGCATGTCTTTCAAAGCATTTTGATAATAACCCACAGAGGGCACCATAAATTCTATTTTCCTTGTGTGTGTAGTTGTTTGCCTGAATTTTCAGGCACTAAAAACTTCGCCATGTCCCTGCGGCCGAGTTTGACAAATGTGACAAATGTGTTTTCCGCCTGTCTTTTTTGGACAGGTTTTGTCTACCATGTCCCCTCCTCATCTGGCTGTGGAAACAGATGGAGACGCATCAAACTGTTCAGACTGATGCTTTAGCGTCAATCTCCCTTCTCCATGGAATTGGATGCACACGCCTGAGCCTGATTTTATTTCCTCCTGTTAGCCACAAATGTGAGGATGTAGTAGATGTCCTACATAAATACAAATAAAACTGTCAAAACTCTTTCTTGCATCACAACATACCTGGCATAGACCTTTACCCGCTACCTTCTCCATCTTTATCCTCTACGCTTGCACTTGGTGAGCAGTTGCCTTTAATTAGCATCAAAAAGGGCAGGGACCTATGCAATATCTATGAGCGCTGACATTTGTGCTGAGGCAAGGATCCCTCAGACGACCCCGGGGTCTTCATCTTTGACGAATATCAGACCACCATTACTTGATTTCTAGTAAGAATATTCCGCCTCAAGACTTCCTCAGCTTCAGACGTCGGGCCTCAGCTAGCTCCGGTCTTGCGAAGAAAAATGTCAAAGTGATTCATGGTTAGCGCTTCTGATGCCCATGGCTCTTTTACTCCTGCTGGACCTTTTCTCTTGTTACTGGTTGCTTTCTACGATTTCGTAGGCTTGTTCAAGTGACACTTGGGTATAACATGGAGAATATATTCAGTTTTGTTTGTTGCGGAGTGACCTCAGGCTAGTGTGCTCAGGTTGAGTTAATCTGAGGTGACCAGATGGATGCCCTCAAGCATGATGCCTCAATGGGCCAACAGTCAATAGACCAGGATCAGCCCAACTCAATCTGTACTAAAAGTCTTTTGTTTGCAGGTTGCACCATTTACACAAAAATGATGTGCATGCGTGGGTTTTCTCCGGGTACTCCGGTTTCCTCCCACATTCCAAAAACATGCTAGGTTAATTGGTGACTCCAAATTGTCCATAGGTATGAATGTGAGTGTGAATGGTTGTTTGTCTATATGTGCCCTGTGATTGGCTGGCCACCAGTCCAGGGTGTACCCCGCCTCTCGCCCGAAGACAGCTGGGATAGACTCCAGCATACCTGCGACCCTTGTGAAGATAAGCGGTATAGAAAATGAATGGATGTTTTTATATGGGTTTTTTTTCATGTGCACATTAGTGCATTTTTAATGGAAAATAAGTTTGTAATGAAGGAACAGATGTGAAAGGTCATTTTTTGCTTGGTTCATTAGGAGCCAATCATGAACCAGAAGTGCTGGCATCATCCAAATCCTGTGTTTTTATCGATTCAGAGATGTAAATATGTCATGTGCACAAGCTTTACGTCTGAAGGGGTTAAGGTTTAAGATAAGATAAGATAAGATATGCCTTTATTCGTCCCTCAGTGGGGAAATTTTGCATTGCACAGCAGCAAGAGTACAGAATCAGTTAAGCAGTACAAAATACACAATATAGAAAAATAAACAATATAAACAACCCAAGTATTGACAAAATCAACAGTTTTTCCCAGAGTTATATACAAATACAGTATGGAGATAATATGAAACGAGATGAGATATATGACTAGTCTATACACTGAGATCTTGCTAGTGAGTTAATATAAGGCATTATGGAAATACTTAGAACTTAGTATAATGCATTTAGAGCCCTTAATATTGCACATGGAGGTTGATCAGATATTGCACAGTGAATGGGGTCTGGAGTAACTATACTGACTATGAAAGTATTACACCGATGTACATAGTGGTTTGATATGCAAAATGACACAATTGAGACATGCTTTATGATATACAGTAAACCTCGGATACATCGGACTCGGATATATCGGAAATTCACTCACAACGGACAGATAAAAAAGAACCATTTTTTCTGTAATGCATTTCCAATAAAAATTCATTGCATATATCGGATTTTTTATAACGGATTTCGCCTATTTCAGACAAAATCTCCAGTCCCGTTCCAATGCATTTCCATTAAATTTCCCTCGCATATATCGGATGGCCGCATCGTGGCGCTCCGATTCGCCGAATCGTGACAGGCCGCTATACGACGTCATTTGCAGCGTTTGCAGCATTGCCTGCGCGTCCAGGTACATTGGAAACATAGTCAAGGAAGTGCCTTTTTATACCGGATATAAATCCGATATATGCGTAAAACGGACATTTTCCGGTATACGCATATAACGGATTTCGCTTATATCGGACAAAACCAGTGGGAACAATTGAATCCAATATATCCGAGGTTTACTGTAGCTATTGCTATCTGTATACTTCCTATGGGAAAATTATTTCAAAAATGGGAACAAATCTGCATTACTGTATTTGAATCATTTTGCAAATTAACAAAAAAATGAATAAAACACACAAGGCCACAAGTATTCCAACCCTTTGTGATACTAATGACATGCTCCATATTGTAATGTTAGCACTTTAGCACCCCCAATGTGGAGAAGACCTCTTGCAGCATTGCATATTATCAAATAACCTATAATCCACTTAAAAAAACAAGTGACCTTTTTCCTGGATGTTTTCGGTTTTCACACACTTTGATCTTTTGGTAGGAAAATCTGCTATAACATTTTTTCAAATCGATGTGGTGTGTTCAACCCTCCCGCGAACAACAATCAACCTTGCTGTTGAGCTGCGGGAATTGCATCTGTGCGCAAAAGACAGAAAATGTCACCCCGACCTCCCCCAGTGGAGAAAATGAGCCAAATGGTAACATTTTTAACCCGGACCCAAGACAGATGGAGCTGTGTGTTGGTTGGGGGGGAGGAGGGGTGACCATGGCAACAGTGTGTAAGAGGCAGGCAGCCAGAACAATCAAGAGGAGAATGACACTGTCATGTCGGTGGGGAAGAGAGGATATCTCAGGGGGAGGTTTGGCGGCTAGACCAGGGGTCCTCAACCTTTACCGTCAAAAGATTCTTTCATTTCCGATATCTCGCTTTTTTTTCTCAAAAATGGACAATTCCTTTACGTCAGTGTTTTTTTTTTAAAAATCACTGCGTTTCACAAAGGGAGCCTAAACACGGAGGCTGTAGACCATATGTGGCTACAGAGCTGCAGGTTGCCAACCCCTGGGCTAGACAAGACGAGTCTCTTATGGGAGATGGAGAAGAACACCATGCTTCTGGTCCTCGGAGAATGATCTGCTTTAAAGTGATTTTTGATCACAGGCAAAGTGATATGTCATCATAGTGTCTCTGCAGTCGTGTTAACCACCGCCCTTCAGGCACTTGTGCACCGCACACACACACACACACTTTAAACTGTGATGTGGACTTCCGAGAAAGAGGAATTTCTTCTTTATGTTTTCTGTGGTCCACCAAGGGGAATTTCTTGTTTCACTTTCTTCTCCTCAGAGCAAAACGCAGACCCCAACTGATCGAAATTCAGGGTATGTCTCAAGGAGAAGTGTAGCCTGGTTTCAAGTCACGTAAGCTTGACAACATCTACTGTAATAGAAGTGTAGAGGAATTCTCAGTCCAGGATGAGACTGGACACTTTAGGGGCAATGTTATGTGTGACGCCAATCAATCACATCATGGGTTGGACTTATCATAAAACCTTCATTAACTGGGCAGAAAATATCTAAAGTAACAGTGTAACATTTATTCGCTGTCATGGACTTCTCAAGAAAAGTTCAACACTAAAGTCAATTTGCTGTAATTATAGCTAATTTACCTTAACTGCAAAGATTAGTTTAAATTGGAAGCAGGTGACAATTGGAGAAAGGCTGTTATTTGCCAAATGTGAAAACTCATTTAAAATAAGTAATTTCTTCCCTTTAAATAATGATTTAGAGTGCATGAGAAAGTGTAAATGGTAATTTATATACAAGTATACTGTACGAAACATCCGCAACAGAAGCAGTGTTGTCATAGCAGTCAGGAGCTGGATTAATGCTTGGACAGCATTAATAGCGCTGATGAGTTAACTGTAAACAACAGAGCGGCAGGTGAAACACACACAAGTTCCAAACCAAAAGCTCAACATTTTAAAGCACATGTAGAGATAGCTCAGCTTGTTGGATGTGTGGTTGAAATGTAGCTACTGCCATCTTGAGGAGGTTGACCACAACCACAGATGTTCATGCCAGTGTTTTTTCACGTGTTTAATTCGAGACCCCGGTGGTTATTTGCTTTTTAAACCACCCTACTATATTGCGGTTAACTGAATAGAGGCGTTATTTGGAACTGCCTTTGAAGACATACAGTATACTGGAGAGAAAACGGGAACGTTTTTGCAGGACTATGTATTGCGGTAACTTTTTTCAGCGGAAAATATTTTTTTCCGCAGAAAATACATTCACTCAAAGTTGATAATGGTTTATAAATATGTGATAATGCAGGTTAAATGTATGGCATACAATTGATAAAAGGCCCCAAATGTTTATCTTCCATCCATCCATTTTCTACCGCTTATCCTCACTATGCTGGAGCCTATCCCAGCTGTCTTTGGGCGAGAGACGGGGTACACCCTGGACTGGTCGCCAGCCAATCACAGGGCACATATAGACAACCATTCACACTCACATTCATACCTATGGACGATTTGTAGTCGCCAATTAACGTAGCATGTTTTTGGAATGTGGGAGGAAAACAGAGTACCCGGAGAAAACCCACGCATGCACATCATTTTTGTGTAAATGGTGCAACCTGCAAACAAAAGACTTTTAGTACAGATTGAGTTGGGCTGATCCTGGTCCAAATCCAATACTGCTATTGGATATTGGGCCAATATCAGCAAAAAATTGGGGAACGTATCCGCCTGCATTTCAACTCTCCGATATTGGGACTCGTCTATCTCGCAGCGGGCGGATAGCCCATGTAATCACAACAGTGTGTGCTAATGTTTTAAGTGCAGAGTAGAAGTAATTGTTTTTATAGGCAATAGATAGGTTTGACTTTTGAGGCTTTTGAGTACTTTAATTGAACTCCTACTTTCAGGGTGTTTGACTTTGACGTTTCTATTGTATTTTCGTTGCAAGGTGTCCCAATAGTTCTGCTCAGAGGACTTGTACCTGGTATGACTCCTGGCCTTTCTCAGATGTTTAACAGCGTGTGGGATGGATGAGTCACATTATCATCTTAAAGCGTTATCATCCAGGCGTCAAACTTCCAATATCTCGGCTCGTTTGCACTTGTAATCGTGCATGATTCACTTTGACCTTTCTTTTCTTGCCTTTCTGATATTGTGTGATGATGAAATGTCTCCAGTTTTCTAAAAAAAAAAAAAAAACGAGAGAAATAGCTGCTGTCATTGTGTGAAAAAGGAGTTTTGGAGTGTTGGGAGTGGGGGAAAAAAAGTAGAGAAATGCGCTTTGCTTTGCTCAACTCGCTTTTAGGCACACAAGCCTCATCGGGGCTTGGCCATGATGCTTTGTCAAAAAGAAGGGGACACATTACCAGGACGTTTTGTCACTTTTTGGATGACAACTTCTTCTCCTGAGGCATCACACACTTTCCCAGACAATTGCCGTGTCTGGATATACTAAATTAAGGATTTTATGATTTAAAAACGACATATAGTCATTGGTGACGATGCTAAAATATTTATGTTGCCATATGCTAACATAAGAGGATAGTAAATTTAGTTTCTATCATTGAATTTAACATCTGGGGAATAACATCAGTGTCACAGAGCCCTTGTGTGTTTAAATTGTAAAAATACATTTTAAGAAAAAAAGCCATGTTCGAACCGTGAGTAGCGATGGTTATCAGTAATAATAACACAGGCTACTGCTGTGGCCATAACCCACAACAACTTCCTGTCCTCCACCCAGTTCTAGGAACCGGAACACATTTACTACGACGCATACAAAAGCACCAGCAAGTTGTATTTATGTCTTGAATGGTTTATTTTCTCTCATTATATCTATATATATCTATATTTGCTATACAAAGGTGTAAAAGGGATTTTCAGGGTGTGATTTCAATGTTTAGAGGGCTCATATAATGTTAAAAACCTGGGCTGCATTTTAAGATGTGTAGCGAAGCCCGTATGGAAGCAGGAGAAACAAACAACAAGCGTTTTAGTTCCATTCATTCATTTTCCAATGCTAATCCTCACGAGGGTCACGGGGGTGCTGGAGCCTATCCCAGCTGTCTTCGGGTGAGAGGCGGGGTACACCCTGGACTGGTAGCCAGCCAATCACAGGGCACATATAGACAAACAACCATTCACACTCACATTCATACCTATGGACAATTTGGAGTCACCAATTAACCTAGCATGTTTTTGGAATGTGGGAGGAAACCGGAGTACCGGGACCAAACCCACACATGCACGGGGAGAAAGATGGCCGAGGGTGGAATTGAACTCGGGTCTCCGAGCTGTGGGGCCTGCGCGCTGACCACTCCTCCACCGTGCAGCCTGTTCTCTCAAAAGTGGAGCAACTAAGTGAGGGATTTTTTTTCTCACATTTGGTGTTGATTAACCGGCTCTATGGATCTATACTGTATTACTGTAAGAACATCATTAAAAAAATCACTTTGCATAACAGGGGACCTTTAAAGAGCAGGGTATAAAGCAGCAATTTGCACTTAGATATTATTCTCTACCTTACACACAGACATAATGGAAATATAATAAATGTACTATAATAAACTAAGTACTGTAGCAGAGCTGGCACGCTGCTGCAGTAATATACTATATGTGGCGTAATTGCGTCAGGGAGTGGGGGTGGGGAAGACAATGGCTGCTCATGTGTTTTTATACAGCAACTGTGAAGTCTTTCCACTTAGTGGGTCACCAGCGGGGGATTGCCAGCAAGTGGGTGCTTTCTGTTCTTAAGAGGAACATTGTTCAACAATATCGCACTAATGCGGGCTCATTTAGTGCTTTTGTCCACCAGCAGGGGCTCCGCAGAAGCACGTCGCTTGTTTGTTTTCCAATTTTGGCTGTTCCTTCCCTTTTTAGCGCTGTTTTCCAAGACGGCCCCCCTCCCTTCCCAAGCATCTCTAATTTATTGAATCTGTTTTAGCGTGTTCGCCTACCAGATCGCCCACCCGCTCTTCAGCATAAATTATGCAAAGGATTTTGGTTTTTCGAAGCTGGAGGCTTGGGTCGCCGACGTGGGGCCTTTTGAGTTCATGAGATGGTAAAATTTGCTGTTCAACCAAAAGAATTGTTTCACAGTGGTTGGCTTTTTGTTTACATATTTCTAATAATCTTTTTAATTGTCATACATGGCCTTTACAGTTAATGCAAGTTTGATCATTGGATAATTGGAACAGATTCATTCACTTTACATTATGTTTCTCTTTGGAAGCCCACTAATCCATGGAATGGATGGTCTGACATAATAATAATAATAATAATAAAAACATGTGATTATATATTGTTTATTATATTTAATAATATTAATTACTAGTGTTATGATGATCATTCATTTATTTTCTATACCGCTTATCCTCACAAGGGTTCCGGGTATGCTGGAGCCTATCCCAGCTGTCTTCGGGCGAGAGGTGGGGTACACCCTGGACTGGTCGCCAGCCAATCACAGGGCACATATAGACAAACAACCATTCACACTCACATTCATACCTATGGACAATTTGGAGTCACCAATTAACGCCACACAGAGCGGGGAATCAAACCCGGGTCTCCAAGCTGTGTGGCCTGCGCCATAAACCACTTATAATTATCAATGGTTATTAAGATAATTACTATTTTGGGGTTAATTTGACATTTATGTCATTTGGTATTGTAGTTAAATAATTGGAATATTTTTAAAAGAGTAACATAATAAATACCATATATAATATTTACATAATAATAGATAATACATAAAATAATGTACATAATAAATGTATTAAAGATTGCAATATATATATATATATATATATATATATATATATGTATATATATATATATATATATATATGTACAAAATTAGAAATGTCAGCCAGGTCATCTGTCGACAGAAATTGGGTTGGACGAATACACATTCTTAGCCAACGATCAACAGGATTTCTCAAATTTTTTGGATCACTTGGCACATCTGATTGGCCGCTTGTTGCTATGCAAAATTCGGGGCTTACAATATTTTACTCCCCAAAGCCAATGTAAAACTTTGCATTCTGTCAATTACGCCCACTTGTCTCTCCCAAAACACTAAAAGGAATATTTAGACAATTAACAGTTTAATAACTATTCTGTGTTAAAGAGATAATGCATGTTTAAAGAAATAAAGACAATCTTCCCCTCGTGTACAGTCGGCAGTAAATGCTTCCCAGTTGGCTGGAAGCAGCAGCTTGTGTAATGAAGAACAAAATCAATGTGCAAGAAAGAGCGTGGCGCTGTCTTGTCTTGTCAGATGCAGCTCCATGCCTGCAAATACAGCGGTGCTTAGTGAAAGGCGACCTATTATGCTTTGTCTACTTTTCAGACCTATAAATGTACTTAAAATGTTGTATTCTCGTGTTAAACGATGTCAGGATAATGAGGTTTGCGCATTTGGAAGTAAACCCTGAAAGAAGTTTGGGATGGTTCAAAACGCTCCGTTTCAAAAGGCGTGGTAAAAGTGCCCCTTTGTGACATCACAGAGGAACTTCCTTATATGTAAACTCTTTGCTAGCAATGCCTCGAAAGGGAACGCCACAATTGTTTACAATTCCTGAAGACCTATTTTCACAGTCGGCCCTTTGATGGTAACCTTAGCGGCAAATAGGTTTGATGTCCCTGCGTTAGCCATTGTGCTTATTTCATTGTTTTGTCAATATTTCAGTTACAAGGGTAATTGAATGAACCTTGACAAGGATTTGTTTTTTTATTATTATTTTGTAACTACTGTATGTCTGCACTCCTTACCCTTTGGTCCCATGCACTCCCATTATAACCACATAAAACATTTATTTAAACACAATTAACTCAATAGAAACGTTAATTGGAACATTTAAGAGTATGGATTTTGGTTTGTCTGCAGGTGCAACTCTCAAAACTATTTAGCAGCCTGTCAGTAAAAACATCAATCCGATGAGCATGAGTTATCTTCATTGAGCAGGGTCAGTTTGTGGTTTTATTTGGATCTGCACGCTACAGAAGTTGTTGAAAAAAAAAAAATGTCAGTCTTCCTTATAGTGTTCACTTGAAAGCAGCAAATGATGAGCGTGGACTCCTGTCAGGGACAGATAGCGATTGAGGTTAAGGTGCCCATCCCAGACGGACAAATTGGAATTATTTATCTGTTTCTCTTTTTTCCCCTACCCCTCAGTCGCCAAGAACATGAGAGACATCTTAAAATGTCATCCACTGAATTTTTAAATATGAAGTTATTTTGGAGCGCAATGACTTTGAAGTCACATGACAGAGGCGCTACAAAGGAAAAGAAATAGCGTAAGTGACGACTGCATGCACTTAAGAACTTCGAATTTACTTTATTTCATTTTCTATCCATTTGTTTTCTATACCGCTTATCCTCATTAGGGTCACACAAATAAAAATAAATTTTGCCCGCCTCAGTATATTGGCATGTGCATGCGTGTCTGTTTTCTTTGTCTCCAAACAGACAGGAAGAGGGTTCACACTGTGTATTGGATTCAGAACCTTGGTGTGTTTGTTCTGTAGAACAAACACACCAGAACGAACTGAGCCCTTTTGTCAATCATACAGTCTCTTTGTGGGTGAAGGCGGGGACACTAGCATACAGACAGAGTTCAGACACAATATATTCTCATATATTTCATGTCATCCTCACAGCCCCACTCCAGTGTATCAGCTTAGCTTCTGAACTGAGTGTCTCATGACATGTTTTGAATCTTTTTAGGTAAAAAAGATTTATATATTCTTGAAACTATTCTTAAAAATATTTACTTAAAACATTGCCTGTAGCGTTATAGGTAACCTATTGTGCTGTAGAGTCGGGGATCAGGCAGAAGTGTGTGGAGTTGAGGATTCTGAGCCAACCTTTATAAAAATATGAGACTGTTTTGTGAACATTGGCGAAGTTGGACTATCTGCCAAATTGTTGCTGAAACACGATGCCTTTCCAATGTTACTCGGTCATGTTGCAGACTCAGAAGCGGATGCTGTGTCCTAACTGTGTTTATCTTGTGTAAGTAAGCAGTTGTCTGTGTCGCATTATAGAGTGTGTATCCAGGGAACATGCATGCAAATTACAAGCTCACCAATGTCTGGAGTTGCTAATAACCTTTTCCACCAAAATCAGTTGATCAGAGTTTTGGATAGCCCCGCAAAAAAACATGTAATGAACACAATTCTACTACCTATGTTGTGCCAAGATTGTCTGCACTTGGGAATCGCGGACATACTTTAGCGTTCATACACGGTAAATCAGGGGTCTCCAAACAGCAGCTCATGATCTACCAGTATAGGTGGAATAAATTAAAACAGGCTGTTTTGGAAATCCAAGGAAATACAACTGGAATAGGTGCAGATTCTGGAAGATCTAGAAATCTTTCTGTGTGGGTTATTGTGTGTAGTTGCTCTTTAGGAGTCCACAACTCAAGACAAAGTGCCGAAAAGAGCATGATGGGTCCCTTTTAATAATGGTGTTACTGATTATTTCCTGGCGACACGGCGGTCGAGTGGTTAGCGCGCAGACCTCACAGCTAGGAGACCAGGGTTCAATTCCACCTTCGGCCATCTCTGTGTAGAGTTTGCATGTTCTCCCCGTGCATGCGTGGGTTTTCTCCGGGTACTCCGGTTTCCTCCCACATTCCAAAAACATGTTAGGTTAATTGGCGATTCCAAATTGTCCATAGGTATGAATGTGAGTGTGAATGGTTTGTCTATATGTGCCCTGTGATTGGCTGGCGACCAGTCCAGGGTGTACCGCGCCTCTCGCTCGAAGACAGCTGGGATAGGCTCCAGCACCCCCTCGACCCTCATGAGGAAAAGCGGTAGAAAATGAATGAATGAATGATTATTTCCTATGATGAAAGTTTGTCCAGCATTCTTTGTAGGATGTGTTGTAAAAGTAGGCCTTTGCTGCATTTCTTGACAGTAAGCAACAGTGAAAGTAGTCCAGGAGAAGACTTGGTGGTCTTTCCTGGTGTCCCCAAGGCGAGGACATTGAGGTTTTTACTGCTAAACAGAAGTGGCAGACCAAGACCAGTTGTTCAAAGCATCCCTCCGTTGGGCCCTGACAGCGTTTGCTCTGGGAGATGTCTGTTATCCCGGTGGCCGCGAGACGGTCATGTGCTGAAGGAAAAAAGCCATTTATGTCCGCACTCACCATCCCAAGATCCCCTGCGAGGGTCTCAAAGCAACCTGTCAGCTGTCACATGTGATCAGCGCCATCTGGGCGGTCTTATTGGGCCGACAAACAAAAGTCAGCAGGATTGTAAGGAGGATAGAAGATGGGGAGGCGGCATTGTAATTAACAGGAGCGCTTTGGAAATGTGGCCCACGCGGTATACCAGCCCCATGGCGAGGCGCTGAAGACAGATCCCGGCCTTTAATTTAGCTTGTAGAATAAATTGGTGAGCAGATGCCAGCCGAGGGCGCTTGGCTCTAATGAATCATGTAATCTAGGAACCAGCTAAGAATGACTCCCTGTCACTTTCTCCACGTTCCGCCACGAGGCCATGTGTCTGAATACTTCTGTCCAGATGGTCTTTAAGTTCTAAACAATGACAACAAGCAGATCTATCTCCAAGCCCCAAGAAGAAGAAACACAATTTGAACGACGGCAGCAATAAAAGGCTAACAATGTTTTCTATGCAGGCTGCAACATTATTTATGGCTGCAATTAAGCAGTAAACATAGCATCTCATTTGGTAAATAAGATATTATTTTTAATATACATGCAGATTGACCGCTGAGTCTGCACAGTGATGCCACTATTATTCTATGGGTCTTGGATAAATGGTGATTTAAATCAGCACATTGATCTCATACAACTTCTAATGGAGCTTTAAACTGTCCAACATATCATGCTTCAGTTACTAATGATTATATTTACCCACCTGAATGTGCTCTTTGGAGATTACATTACAGTAATCCTTTGATTAGCACGGGTAATTGGTTCTATGGAAAAGTGAATTCACACAAAGGAGGGTTCTTTATTTATGAATATATTTTTTTGTAGTTAGAGCATTGAAAACCTGTTTACGTTAACCTTTTAACATTATTGGAGTTATTCCGACATTCTGACATTCACATAGTGAACATTGAAGAATACTATCTATAATTTGGTGTCTTTGAAATCTGTCTTCTAAATCCCTTATATATATATATATATATATATTTATTTTTTTTTTCATTTAGCCATTTTTATATTTGAAAATGCTTCATTTAGGCAAAAAATACATAAAATATGTGCATATTTTTGGGGCGGCACGGTGGTCTAGGGGTTAGCGCACAGACCTCACAGCTAGGAGCCCACCCTCTGGCATCTCTGTGTGGAGTTTGCATGTTCTCCCCGTGCATGCGTGGGTTTTCTCCGGGTACTCCGGTTTCCTCCCACATTCCAAAAACATGCTAGGTTAATTGGCGACTCCAAATTGTCCATAGGTATGAATGTGAGTGTGAATGGTTGTTTGTCTATATGTGCCCTGTGATTGGCTGGCGACCAGTCTAGGGTGTACCCCGCCTTACGCCCGAAGACAGCTGGGATAGGCTCCAGCACCCCCGCGACCCTCGTGAGGAAAAGCGGTAGAAAATGAATGAATGAATGAATGTGCATATTTTTCAACTAATAATAAGACATATTCAACCACAAAATATAATATAATAATTAATTAATATATTTTAATTAATATATTAATATAAATAAATTAGTGATTGAGGGAAGCCGTAAAATTTGACTCGTGAAACGTCAACAACTGTATACTGTGTCTTTTCCGATCGATCCGCCCTAAAAAAAATATATGAGCGACATATGCCGATACATGCTATACAAAGCCGATCACAAAAACCGATGGGCCTGCAGTGGCAAACACTACATGTGTGCTGTGTCACGTAGCGTGGCTTACACTCGTATGGAGCCGACAACGAATGCACATTGTCACGAGAATCAAAACTAGTTTGTAAAACCTCATGGATTCAGTTGGACAGCTTGATACAGGCTGCGACAATCGATGTTGCCGTTCAACTTATCTTGCATCTTTGTTTACACCTCGTACTTCAGTACGGGACAAATTTTTTTTTTTAAAAAACAAAAAATCTTAAACTATATTAGGTAAACAGGAAGTGAACAAATGTAGCAGTTACTGATTGTAAAAGTACCAGATGGAGGGGTAGGATTTAATAAGCTTTGCTTCTTCCTACTCCTTTTGGACATGTGGAACTGTGAACTGATTATGTGATGCATTCAATTGTAATCTGATGCATGTTCAAATGAAATAAAACCATTACCATTACCATTACACGATTTGCCTTGCTGTGACTGGCTGCAGCTAGCCATCGTTTCACATACATAGATAAAGGCAAAAAAAAGACAATCCACCCAAAAGTTTATTTTTTGATCATTATGTATTTGCCATGGGCCCTTGGAATTTGGAACAGTGCCCCTTGCCAATACCACATAAATAATCCATGTGATCGGTATCGGTAGCAGTATCTGTATCAGTCGATATCACTCTTGGATGATCGGTATCGGAATCGGCAGCTTAAAACCCTGATTGGAGCATCCCTAATTAAATGTAATTTATTACATCTGGTATCGTTTCATACAGATTTCAACTTTTGCTTACATTATTAATTTTATACAATTTCATATTTATTTCTAAGTAAATATTGATTTTAATTATGCTTGGTCTTGATGTATTGATACTATATTCATTTTATTATTGATTATTTCAACCAAAGCATGTGAACCCTGAGGCGGTAACAATCATATATAAAACACCACTATGTGGCATTTTCAGGCCACTTTGTTGCGACATATTCATTCACATGTTGGCAAACTTTTCCAAACTTTTCTTTTTGCCCCTTTATAGATTTTCTGTCTATTTTTTGCCCATAAGGTCTTTTCTTCTTCTCTTCTTCAGTATCACACACTTCAGTGTCCTCCTTTGTTCCCAGACACTAAATGGACAATTTAGTGATTGATGATCCATTAGCTTTGTCATGGCCTCCAAGAAGAGAAAATGCACTCTTACAAGATGGCTTTAAAATCGTGTGCTGCTCTATCCACTGAGAGCCAAATGTCTGTGTTGTCCTTGCAGCTCTTCAAGACTAAAGTGCTGGAGTTGGGTCAGAAGTTGTTACCTGCTTTCAACACGCCAACAGGGATCCCGCGAGGCGTCATCAACTTGGGGAGGTGAGTCTCAGCACTGAACCATATCCAACTATTAACATGCACAAATGCATTTAAGAAGGCTGATGCTTAATTTCATTTTTCAGCACTTAATGGCATAACCACCAAGCCATTAATTTAAACCCAATCAAGAGCAAAATGCACGCCTGGTTCGGGGCAGGTGTGTTTTTCATTTTCAGAGCTCAATCAAACAACAACAGTAAAACAAGAGAGAAGGAAAGCGATATTGTGTCAATGTTTTCATAGCATTGCTGGAAGATTATTGCAATTATGGAGGAACGTCCAATTAGGTGGTGCTGACGTTATTCCTATACTGCCCCCAGCTACTGGAGGCAATATTTGCAAGGAATTGTTCAGATAGTGGGCCGCATGGTGGACAAGTGGTTTGTGTGCAGGCCACACAGCTAGGAGACCTGGTTTTCGATTCTCCGCTCCGTGTGGAGTTAGCATGTTCTTTCTCCCACATTTCAAAAAGAAGCATGTTAGGTTAATTGGCGACTCCAAATTGTCCATAGGTATGAATGTGAGTGTGAATGGTTGTTTGTCTATATGTGCCCTGTGATTGGCTGGCGACCAGTCCCGGGGTACCCCGCCTCTCGCCTGAAAACAGCTGGGATAGGCTCCAGCATACCCGCGACCCTTGTGAGGATAAGCGGTATAGAAAATGAATGAATGAATTTTCTATGGCGCTTATCCTCACTAGGGCCGCAGGTATGCTGGAGCCTATCCCAGCTGACACTACACCTAGACACTCTGGACTGGTCGCCAGCTAATGACAGGGCACATATAGACAAACAAATGGCCCTGTTTAACATTTTAATCCATTCATTCATTTTCTACCGCTTATCCTCACAAGGGTCGCTTATCCTGTCTTCAGGCGAGAGGTGGGGTACACCCTGAACTGGTGGCCAGCCAATCACAGGGCACATATAGACAAACAACCATTCACACTCACATTCATACCTATGGACAATTTGGAGTCACCAATTAACCTAGCATGTTTTTGGAATGTGGGAGGAAACCGGAGTACCCGGAGAAAACCCACGCATGCACGGGGAGAACATGCAAACTCCACACAGAGATGGCCGAGGGTGGAATTGATCCCAGCTGTGAGGACTGCACGCTAACCACTCGACCACCGTGCCGCCCTAAATTAAACATGAATCACATTAATAAAATAATCATCTATTTTGATGACTTTGCAGTTAATCCGTTCCAAAGCACTAACATGCCCATGGCAGTGACAAGTGTGTTCATTGTTTCAAAATGTATTTATTTACTTTTTTTGCTTTCCTAGTTGAGTGTAAAACACGTCTCTACGTGTATGGGCTCCCAATTAAAGCAACCCAGCGAGTTGGCCCACTGCTGACACATTTAATGAGCTTCTCCTGCATGTCTCTCTGAGAGGAGAAGGAAGCAGCATGTGGTCATGTGAGGTGAAGGATCACCTCCAATCACACTCACTTAAATCTGTCACACTAGAGAGGGACTTTCACGAGAGTTTTTCACGGTACAGGAAGGGTACAAGACAGTAGAGTGGACACCTTCATTGATGCACACATCCTCCTTATACGTACCATGTGACGTGAAAAATGTGGTGCCCCCATGACTTGTTTTGGGATCTTATGACCACAAGTTGGCGATCACATGATCTGCATGCACTTTGAGAGTCAAATGTTGGGTACCAGCCTTGTGTAAACGTCATAGATGCTTAGTCTGGCTTTTGTTTCGCTTCTGTTGCAGTGGCACCAGTTGGAGTTGGGGATGGGCGTCGGCTGGGAGCAGCATCCTGGCCGAGTTTGGGACTTTACACCTGGAGTTCATTCACCTCACCGAGCTCTCCGGCGATCCCGTTTATACGGAGAAGGTAATCTTTTCTTTTCTTTTTCAATTCAACATTTGAAATGATACTTGTTGTATAAGACGATGGAAGTTCCATGTATGCATTCCCGCAGGTGATGAACATCAGGAAACTGCTGAATAAGATCGAGAAACCACAAGGCCTCTACCCTAACTTCCTCAGCCCGGTTAGCGGCAACTGGGTCCAACGTGAGAATACTTTTATCATCTTTTACCAAGATGCAAGTGTAAAAATAAGTTAACCGGTGTATTAAGACCTAACAATACATTGTCAGCAATAATGGCTCTACTGCTTGTGCCTGGGAGGTCAGTCTCTTCACATAAACACAAGACAGAGCTCATTTTTCTTCTATTGTGGTCAAATTCACAAAAAAATGTAATCAAGTTGAAGAAGTTATTAAAGTTATCTACGTAATTCGGGTCTTTGACTTTAGAGGTTCCTCTGCTTCATACGATTTTGTTTTGATTGGCTTTTCTAGTTTTGTGAAGAGTTCATTGAAAGTCTTTTCAGCTTTTCCTATTTACTGCCGTTGCCACTCCAAGTCATCTGAAGCCACTGAGCCATCCGTCAATTGGTTTTCGCTTATTAATGTCTGGCTTCAAAGCGACGTCTGCGCCACTCACCCACGCCGCTTTGGGCTTATTGAAATGATAATGAATTCAATTACTTCAGAAAATTGGATCCTTTCCGATTTGACCAGAAAAGGCATGAAAATGATCCGGGTGTGTACCCTGTAGGTTGCGGAGGTTATTGTGCACGAGTACAGGGACTAATTGCACAGTTATATATGAAAGACATGTAAGGGACAAAAACAGTGAGCAGCATTTCAACTTCCTAACACCATCCTCTTCCAGATCACGTCTCCATCGGCGGCCTTGGGGACAGTTTCTACGAGTATCTGATCAAGTCCTATCTGATGTCAGACAAGACGGATGAGGATGCGAAACAAATGTACTACAGCGCGTTGGAGGTACGGGCATCATCCACTTCACATTTGTTGGTCCGAAAAAAAACGTCATATTGCATAAATGAAATGTTACATCAGGAAGCAAGTTTCAAAGAACGAGGGTTAAAAACACAGTGATCAGGCCCAAGCGGTGGAACATTTGTGACAAGCTGATTATTAAAGCCCACAAGCGTGACTCGGATTCAGAAGTATGCGTCCACATTAGAAAGCTCATTAAGTGTGCTTAGTTCCTGTTTGTAATTCAAGCATGTCAATTGCATGAATGCACCGATTAAAACGAAACTCATAGAAGCGTTGGTGCTACCCACGGCTCCACAGCGTCCCTGTCGCGGCTCCCCTCGCCGAGTGCATTGATTTTGTTCAACACTGAAGTCCGGCAATGTGCATTTTTAAAAAGAATGTGAAATATCCGACTCACTGCAAGTCTGTGAATGCATCGAGACTGCGTTTTGACTGCTGATTGGATGAGCAAATGAGAAGGAGATAGGCGAGTGAAAAAAGGCGAGGGAGTTTAGCCTGATGCAAGTTAAAATATAATTATGTAATTAACGGGAGGGGCGGCACGGTAGTCGAGTGGTTAGCGCGCAGACCTCATAGCTAGGACACCAGGGTTCAATTCCACCCTCGACCATCTCTGTGTGGAGTTTGCATGTTCTCCCCGTGCATGCATGGGTTTTCTCCGGGTACTCCGGTTTCCTCCCACATTCCAAAAACATGCTAGGTTAATTGGTGACTCCAAATTGTCCATAGGTATGAATGTGAGTGTGAATGGTTTTTTGTCTATATGTGCCCTGTGATTGGCTGGCGACCGGTCCAGGGTGTACCCCGCCTCTCACCCGAAGACAGCATCCCCCGCGACCCTCGTGAGGATAAGCGGTAGAAAATGAATGAATGTATCAATGTGCTTGGAGTCTGTGACACTCCAATTGCTGAGGTGGTGATTCCAGGAATTGCAGATAGTGGGCTGTGGATGCCTCTCGGCAGCAACCGCAAAACAGTTTTACGTCTCCAAATACCCACAACGTCAGGAAAGGTCCTTATATTTGTCACTGGCAGCTTTTGAGAAAATAAATCACCATAAGGGTTTGCACAAGAATGGAAGCCTTTCACAGATGGAGAATACATGAAACATTCATTCATTCATTTTCCACGCATGCATGGGGAGAACATGCAAACTCCACACAGAGATAGCCGAGGGTGGAATTTAACTCAGGTCTCCTAGCTGTGAGGCCTGCGCGCTAATCACTCGAGCGCCGTGCAGAGTGTGAGAGTTAACAAAAAAAAAAAACTAATAAAAGTTGTGTTTATATTTAGAATTCCAAATGTAAAATGCGTGTGAGACCAAGCAGTCTGTAGCTTGGCGTCAGTTAGGAGATCATGTTAGCAGCAAAGCACATTCCCCCAGGCTGCAATTACAATTTCACAGATTGAAAAAAAACATCATGGACGAGCACTGAGATTTCTTTCACTTCTCATCAGAGGGTCAAGCCAGAGGCGTATCTGCTAATTACACGACGCTCGTTTACCCCCGTGACTCGCTATTTAAACGGCCATGGTCTTCTTGTGTGCTCTATCAGATGTTTTACGCCCTTGTGTGTGTGTGTGTGTGTGTGTGTGGTGTTTTTATAGTGAGAGATCGAAGGGGAGAGTCACAGCACAACTCATTATGCATGGCATTTAAATATAAGTAGATTGCTAATTAAAAAGGCAGTCGTTGAGTAAGTACACATTTTCTCAGTTATTGTATTCCCTGATTGTCGCTAACAACAGCTAATTAGCCTGGAAGTCATCATCCCACAAGATAACATAAATGTATAATATTATGTTTCTTAAAGCAGGTTATGTCCACCCATATTAACACAGCTTATCAGCTGATCGATTCTATAGATAACATGGAGTACTGTATTGTATTACAGGCCATTGAAGCTAACCTGGTGCAGAAGTCGCCAGGGGGTCTGACTTACATGGCCGAGTGGAGGGGGGGCATCCTGGACCATAAGATGGGCCACCTGGCCTGCTTCTCCGGCGGCATGATCGGTATCGGGGCAGACGACGGAGCACCAGACAAGCGTCAGCACTACCTGGACTTGGCCGCCGAGATCACGCACACCTGCCATGAGAGCTACGACCGCTCAGGTAAAGGGGAGGTCCTCGCTTAACCCAAAGATTTTAAGCACACTCTTGTCATGTGGAGCATCTTCCTGAAAAAACAGCAGAATGCTTCTGTCATATAGAGGATCTTTGACTAGGTTTTTGTTTTCACCAGTTTCCTCAGCAATGCATTCCTGTTATATGTGGAGGATCTTTTAACATTTTTGCACTGGGTCCTTAAAAACAACAGAACACAATCAGTACAGTACAGTACTCTAGTTTGACAGCAATGTTGCTGTGCTGTAAATACTATATGTGCTATAACATGAGAAACAGCGCTTTTGCACTGGATTCTGGAAGAATAAACACATTGGTTCATCCTTTCACATTTAATTGTCCGGTTTTTATCGATCAACTTCTTACTTTTGAGCAAGCCATGGTTCTCGTCGAAGATGAGCAGTATAGGAAATTAATTAATCATTCCCGGCAAGTCAACAAACAATTTCATTGGCTCATTTTTAGTGAAGTCACACCTGCAAACTGCCAAAGTGATCGGTCCACAAGCATGATTATGTTATTATTAGGGATTGACCGATATGTTTTTTTTTTTCCGGCCGATGCCGATACCGATTTTTTTCCATCACCCTTAGCCGATGGCCGATTTTGCATGGGCCGATATTTGTGGCCGATACTGCGTTTGCTCCCTCAATTTATATGAAAAAATGACAATGATAACAAATATTATAGGTGTCAAGTTTAAACAAATATTTCTTGAAATGTAAACACTGAAAACAGTAGGATTCATCTTAAACACACATTTAAACAGTATTAGCAATTTTAAAAGGAGTAAATATTCATATCCATGTGCAAAACATTTCTGTCGTAGTTTAAGTTTTATCTAGCATTGATGTGATGACGGGCGGCACGGCGGTCTAGTCGTTAGTGCGCAGACCTCACAGCTAGGAGACCAGGGTTCAATTCCACCCTCGGCCATCTCTGTGTGGAGTTTGCATGTTCTCCCCGTGCATGCGTGGGTTTCCTCCGGGTACTCCGGTTTCCTCCCACATTCCAAAAACATGCTAGGTTAATTGGCGACTCCAAATTGTCCATAGGTATGAATGTGAGTGTGAATGGTTGTTTGTCTATATGTGCCCTGTGATTGGCTGGCGACCAGTCCAGGGTGTACCCTGCCTCTTGCCCAAAGATAGGCTGGGATAGGCTCCAGCAACCCGCAACCCTTGTGAGGAAAAAGCGGTAGAAAATGAATGAATGAATGATGTGATTACTGCTCCTCCGCAGGGTCCTGCGGCAACACAAAGCTGCCCAGCGGATGCCTGTCTGTAAATCATTCACAGAAAAATATATCAGCCACCCCGCCGCGTATCGGCTGATACCGATTCAAGTAAAGAATGCAAATATCGGCCCGATATATCAACCGGCCGATGTATCGGTCGATCCTTAGTTATTATATTTCCCATTCACTTTAATCGATCATGGGTCCGTAAATGGCCATCCTTGGGTCCGGATCCGGACACAGGTCTGCTGTTTGGTGCGGACTGCAGTAAAAGATCTTGGACTAGCGTATTTCCAGTCGATTCCTAGAAAGGATAAAGCACTTCTGTTATGTAGAGGATCTTTGACTGCTGTTTTTAAAGACAAAGTGCTCCTATTGCATAGAGGATCTTTGACTAACATTTTTGTATAGTTTGTTAAAATCATCAGAGTGCTGCCGTCATGTGACTAGTGTCAGATTTCTTGAAAAGTAGGTCCTAAAAACCGTCAAAGTGCTCCGGTCATCTCAAAGATCCGTTGGCATTTTTGGAGTAGATTCTTAACAACAGTAGAGCGTTCTTGTCATACAGAATCTTTGACTAGCAAATGTTCAGTTGCCCTTAAAAACAGCAAAGTGCTCTCCATAGAAGCTCTTTGACCATGTATGTATTTTTTATAGTAGCTTTTTAAAACGTGCTCCTGTCCTGTGTAACTTGCGTGCTTCGAATTTATCGCCGCTAAAAATTTCAATTGAAAGAGCAGAGATGTTGACGTGCGTGGGCTTTTAAAGCATTCTGTTCTTTTTACTGGTGTCTGTCTCGTCCTTGACACTAATATTTGATGTTAATTTCAAGCTGTGTACGTGTACGGATTGAAGCGTTTTATAAGATGATGGTGAGTCACCACAAAAAGGCTTCCTTCATACACTTTTGATGTGCAAAGCTTTCTCCTTCTGCTAACACGTTTTACAGGTGCCACACAGCGTTAAGAAGCTCTTGGATTAGTGTCTGCTGACATCCTGTGCTTATTAAGTGGTGTCTGTTGAGCCTCGTCTTACTGACACCTTTTAAATGTATTTACACTGTTACTGAACACTGCCCGGACAGTTTTGTAAGACTCAACCAGACAAAACAATGTGCACTACTTGGCTGCAACCAGCAGAGGCGCTGTTCAGTCAGTCTCAACTAGTTTGCTGTCCAAAGAATGAGGTCAGTAAAAAAAATGCAAAAAAAAAATAGTTAAATTGATTAATAGAACAATTAATATTAGAAATATGGCTGACGAGTGGTTAGCACACAGGTCTCACAGCTAGAGGGCCGCAGGCATGCTGGAGCCTATCCCAGCTGTCTTTGGGCGAGAGACGGGGTACACCATGGACCATGCCTGTGACCCCCGTGAGGATAAGCGGTGTAGAAAATGAATGGATGGATAGATAAAGAGACATTTATTAAATTATTTCATGAATTCTAAATTATTAAAATGTATTTTAAATCATAAAATATACTGAATTTGTTATTTCCTCATTCATTTTCCCCAAATACAGTCAAGTAGTAGAATATAATGAATGCATACTTGATGGCAGTGAAGAACTATACATCCACACTTTAATCCATCTTCATTTAGCCTTAAATTGGAGTCAGTCAAATGTGCTAAAAACTTGTTTTCAGTTGGCTTTAGTGATTGCGGTTCAAACTCGAGCATCCTTGAGATAAATTGGGGAGGAAAGAAGTGAATAATTCCAGTGCGCTTAAAGGAATGCTTGAGTGAGGTGATTGCAAAGCTTTTATGTGAGAGTAGGGAAGCTTGAAACAAGTACAACTAATGAGACATGTTTTTTTTTTTTTTAATCTCTAAAACTTTTTGTTAGCTTTTCTATTTCATTACCTTAGGATACAATACAATAAACCCTGTCAAATACTACTTTTGTTGAAATACGAATGTGAAATGTCTTCATATTTCCTCCCAGCCACCAAACTTGGACCTGAGGCGTTCCGATTCGACAGCGGTGCTGAAGCCACGGCGACGCGACTGAGCGACAGATACTACATCCTGCGACCAGAGGTCATAGAGAGCTACATGTACATGTGGAGGCTGACCCATGACCCCAAGTACCGGGACTGGGGATGGGAGGCTGTCGAGGTGAGAATGCATCATGTGACTAAAGTTCACACTCACGTCGCAACGGAGGCAAGGGAAACACCTCCCAGTTGAAATCTTGAAATCTTCCTTCTCCATAGTCTACAAGGGTTTTTTTAATGTATTTATGTATTTTATGTTTTTATATTGTAAACCATGCAACATTTATTTCATTAATGGCATTGTTAATACATTTGATAGACTATGGTCTGAATCATCATCATCATTGACTAATCATGATTCAACTAACCACCCAGAGAAACACTTGGCCACTGTCCTGATTATTTACAACTACCAGTGTTAGAAAGCTACAACGGTTTTATCACACATACCAGTCTTCATTCATTCATTCATGTTCTACCGTTGGGTGCTGGAGCCTATCCCAGCTGTCTTCGGGCGAGAGGCGGGGTACACCCTGGACTGGTCGCCAGCCAATCACAGGGCACATATAGACAAACAACCATTCACACTCACATTCATACCTATGGACAATTTGGAGTCGCCAATTAACCTAGCATGTTTTTGGAATGTGGGAGGAAACTGGAGTACCCGGAGAAAACCCACGCATGCATGGGGAGAACATGCAAACTCCACACAGAGATGGCCAAATGTGGAATTGAACTTGGGTCTCCTAGCTGTGTGGCCTGCACGCTAACGACTCGTCGGCCGTGCAGCCCACATGCCAGTCTTCATCTTTGGAAAACTGGTCTCTAACCGCAATCAATGATACGACAGTATGCTGAGGGCATTTTATGGATTCTGTAACGTTCTACTGATGAGGCAATAGCCACTACAGCACAGTCAATGCTAACATCTGAGTCTATGTTATGTCTTATTTATGTCTAAGATGTCTTATTTTCTATTATATCTACTATATAGGGTAAAATTTATGTAAAGGGGACTATAGGGGTGTTATTTTATTTCTGGAGGGCTCTAATAATGAGTGTTTAGAAGGTCGTAAACAGGTTTTTTATGGTCTAACTATGAAAATATGCTATTTCTAAAGAAGGAATCATACTTGACAGAAATTCACTGTGTGGTCTGGAACCAATTCATATCTAATATTTAGAATCAAATATTTAGATTTGCATATTTTGTGAATGCTAAAAAAACACGCTAGTTTTTTGGTTTACCAAGCAATTTGAGTTCGGACCACTGACCTTTCCATTTAGTTTCCTGTTCGATGGTTTGTCATCACCTTTATTGAGCTCAAAATGATCGTGGAATCGTGTCAAGGTGATTGCAGAAATGTAAAAATATCCAACAGCACTGTTCTTCCTCCGAAATGTTAAATAATGAACAAGCCATCAGTAATTCCGTCAGGTTAACTAAGCACATTTCAACCTGATTAAGTCTCCACTCAAATAGAATTCCTGCAGCATGAATATAATGATATACTGTCCAGCACATTTTTAAAGAAGAATTATTACCCTTTTATTACGACTGAGGTGTAATAAACACATCAACTGTTGTGCTATAAACCCCATTAGCACAGCCAGTTGCCCTCTACCAGTAGCACTGCACGATGTCACGCAGGTCCATGCTATGAAGACTATTATTAAATGCACATTAGCTTTAGAGTCAAGAGCGCAAGGGTTAGCATGATAGATTCAGCTATCATGTAAATGAAGGGCAGATCAGGCCTTCAATTAGCGAGCGCGAAGGTGCAGCATGGAGCGTGAACACATCAGAGTCTTTGTTAATTAGTACATACGAGTCAGCCTTTTGTAGCGAGGCTAATGGGAGCGCTAATCCACACAGCTAGATCCGTTGGACACTCTGCGTTACTCCATTGTGCTGCTGACAGGTTCCAACATGGTTGAGGTGTAGCTTGAATACGATTACAAGGAAGACAATGGTTGAGATTCATGGAACAACACTGTTTTTTTTTTCAAAGAAGTGTTAAATATTATAATAAGGTCTGCGTGTTTGTCTGCCAGGCCCTAGAGCAGCACTGCAGGGTGGAGTCTGGCTTCTCGGGCATCCGCGACGTCTACACGCTGACCGACAGCCACGACAACATGCAGCAGAGCTTCTTCCTCTCAGAGACGCTCAAGTAAGTCGACAGCTCAAGCAATCCCATGGTTGTTTGGAGACAATGGAGACTGCTTCAGGGCCAACTACTTTGCTGCCTAAATAGGCTGCGGTAAGAATCGATCCGGGAGATTAAGGTGGAAAATGAATGGAGTTCCCCAAGTTACCAAACTTAGCATTTTCAGAGTATCAGAGTTATTAGGGGTTCTCCGATCAATCATGCAATCATATCTACCGATATTAATGCAAAAAGCATGGTTTCGATATCGACCCGATATTTGCTTTAAAATGCCTCCACCCCCTGCAACATTCAGAACAAGCATGTCTGCCATTTTTGTGGGACTTCCTGCCTTTGTGAGTGTGATTAAAAAGCTTTAGATTGGTGCGGCATTTGGGGCGAGCACTTAGCAGAGTGTGGTGAGTTTGAGGCTCGCAATGTGATCATCCATCAGGCAGCAGCTATAAAGCCCTGGTTTCAACCCAACCCTGGTCCCAACCCACTGTACTTGCAAGTGTGACCAAAATTTGGGGATGAGTTCTGCCTCAGTATGGATTTGGGAGCATGCAAGACACTATATAGCACTTTTAGTGCAGGAGGAACTTTCGTTGTGTGCAAGGCTGCATTGGGCTCTGCAACCACTTCTGATTTTAAGAGTCCACTGGGCTGCCGCCTTTTGATGCCAGTTCGCTCCAATGCAAATTGCTGTGGCGACTAGTTTCGCCAATAAGGTGCCTAGTGGCGTGCAGTGGCTCAAACTGCCTCTCAACTGGCTGTAACAGCGGCAAAAATTTAGTTTGGCGGCAAGAAAATTTCAAAATGTTTAAAATCTGTGTTGACCAAGTGGAACGAAATGTCACAAACAATCCACCTATTGGAATCCACTGGAATGTAATGGCGTGAGCCAAGTTGCACCAATGATGCTGGGAGTCCACTGGGCCGGCGCCAGTTGGTGCCAGTTGGTGCCAGTTGGTGCCAAAGATTATGTGATTGGCGCGTAGTGGCTCGCTGTGGCACCAAACAATGGCAACATGTCAAGCGAACATTAATTCGGCGTCACAGTGAGCCACTACACGCCAATCACATAATCTTTGGCACCAAGTGGCGCCGGCCCAGTGGACTCCCAGCATTATTGGTATCGGACGATTTCACTCAAGGATTCTCGGGATCGGCATCGGCGGCATAAAACCCTGATCTGGAACATCCCTACTCGTTTTACCAGTTTTTTCTTGGTAAATCACAGTTTTTTTCTTGGAATCTTAAATTTCTTGACATTAAAAAAAGTACTTTATTCTTGGAAATTTTTATAATTACAATTTTACAATTAAATCTTGCCACATATAAATTAGTTTTTCTTATAACATTACAAATTTCTTCGCTATAAGTCTATTTTTTTCTTGTAATATTGAAATTTTTTTATGGTAAATTACATTTTTATGGATTATTATTGTGTATTATATATATATATATTTTTTGTAAATGCAATGCATGATCAACTTGGATAACCCACACACCTCCATTTCCTTCTCAGGTATCTGTACCTGCTCTTCTCCGACGACGACCTCCTCCCCCTGGAGGACTGGGTCTTCAACACGGAGGCCCACCCTCTGCCCGTTGTGCATAAGAGTTGCATGCAGGACAAAAGCCCACAGGACAAGATGCTCCCCGGATGACCCTCCACCCTCTGAAAAGACACATTGGCAGATTTAACAATGTGCTCACAGATCCAGGGATCATTTTAAGTCTTTTTTTGGGGGTGGGGGGGAGTAGGGGGGGTCCTGTTATTCCTTTCTAGTAAAGGATGTTGTGATTTTACGCTGTGATTGTATATTCTAATTACTAAAAAGGGGGGTTCCCTCCTGCTGGCTCTTCTTCTTTTTTGTGGACAATCAAGACAAACTTTCGTGACAAGCGCACCTTTTCTTTCCTCTTTCCTCTGTGAGGAAACCAGTGCAGACCCAAATGTCCGGGAAGGGCCATATTGTCACTTGATTTTTGTTGCTTTCGAGGAACAACTTATCTTTTTGGGTCTTTGTTTCCTTCTCTTGTTCTATTTTTTCCTTTCACTGACCAAAGGTTTGTTTGCCTCCCCCTCCTGTCACGTCCAGGACTTACAGTGAACGCCGTGAAGCAGTGCATTGTAATCAATATCGATCGGAATGATGTGATTAAGGAGTGCTAAAATAACCTTGATGTCATGTTTCTTGATGAAACAAGCTTTCTTAAAAAAAATAAATAAATAAAGTCAAGAAAGTGTCTTATGCATCCTGGGACCATTTGGAGGACACTTTTTTTGGGGGCCTTTTGGATGGACTGCAGTGTGAGAAGAAGCGGAGATGTCCAAATATGTGTTCCTGTACCTATTCCTGTTCCTGTTCCTGTTCAGTTCCTCTGCCTTCATTGGTGACCTACAGTACACTGCTAGTGGCGTTTGAATGAGTTTTTTTTTCTTATTATTTTAATCACTGCACACTTGTACATACAGATGAGTGACTCCTGTATGAGCTTGTCTTGGTTTTGTTTAGTGATCTCACTTTCTTTTTCATTTTCTATACTTCAGTGATTTCTTTTCATTTGCTTCCCTCAGGTGTTTCACTAAGAAAAAGGAGGACAAAAATCTAATCATAAAAAAAAGTATTAAGATTCTAAGTCTACTTTTTGCGGATATTAATTATTGTTATGAATTATTCTTACTGTTTCATTTAACTTTCATTGGTGAGTATTTTCAAATACTGAATAAAAAATAAAACTAAGACCTGTGCAACTTTGTACCTTTAAAAGAAATGACTTGTTCTGTCGTTTTTCTCAGCCTGGTATCTTATTTGCTTAGAAAAAGCTAGAAAATTAGAAAAATCTATCTCAGCTTCTAGTATGAACTTGAGTTTTTTTTTAAGTTTGTTTTTAAATTTCCAAATATTCTGTACCCCCAACCTGAAGTTGTTGTTTTGCAGAGGTTGACACTTCAAGACAAGGATGTTGGTTGTCATTGCAAGTCGATGTTTTATCACGTGAAGATGAAACAACGTGTACACAACACTCACTCAGCAAGATTAATAAGAGGATGACTGTCCTTTCAGGTGCACTTGAGACGGACACTCAAGGACAAACACTCCAATAATCCCTGCTTCGGACAGACCGTCCTGACACAATATAGCCTTGACAGGGTGTATGTACGTTGGGGGATGTCAACCACCAAGCTAGTGTCTATCACACGGTCGTCAAAGTGTTGTTTATCAGAAATGTTAGCTTTATTACTGCTTGCATTTTTAAGTGTCCAGACGTTTGAGAACAGACGAAGCATCAAAACATTTTACTTTTGATGTGACGCCAGCGGAAGAAGGCGCCATAAAAGTATAGTGGGACTATGATGTACCGCCTGTTTATGCTTCCCCTCTGTTAGCTCTGATTAGATTTCACTTACAGCAATTACTGGTCTTTCTTTATGGATTCTTTTCCTCCGGCAAAATGGGCTGCTTGTTATTACTGATGAGCTACTTGGACCCTGCTTGCAGTTGGACTCAAATTCTGTATAATACTTACAACTGGACATACGTAAGTAAATATACATGTATGGTATAATAAGCAAATAACCAAATCAATTTTTCCCATTTATTCATTTTCTACCGCTTTTTCCTCACGAGGGTCGCGGGGGTGCTGGAGCCTATCCCAGCTGTCTTCAGGCGAGAGGCGGGGTACACCCTGGACTGGTTGCCAGCCAATCACAGGGCACATATAGACAAACAACCATTCACACTCACATTCATACCTATGGACAATTTGGAGTCGCCAATTAACCTAGCATGTTTTTGGAATGTGGGAGGAAAACGGAGTACCCGGAGATAAACCACTCGTGCACAGGGAGAACATGCAAACTCCACAGAGATGGCCAAGAGTGGAATTGAACTCGGGTCTCCTAGCTGTGTGGCCTGCGTAATTTTTCCCATAGGAAATATAAATCCCACTCCAAATTGTCCATAGGTATGAATGTGAGTGTGAATGGTTGTTTGTCTATATGTGCCCTGTGATTGGCTGGCGACCAGTCCAGGGTGTAGCCCACCTCTCGCCCGAAGACGAATGAATGAATGAAATATAAATCCAAGTCCAGCAAACACAAAACATTACATTTATAGTTTGTCAGATATAGTTTTCAGTGGAGTGCATTCAGGGCAAGCAAGGCAAGGCTCTGCTGGCCTCACCATTACCAGAAGCACTGACCTACATTACAAACATAAATAGTACAAATTGTTTCCCTAAATGTATAAAGGTGATGAATTCACATTCATTATTATTTTTATCTTCATTAACAACGCAATTGTTGATAAAGATAGAAGTTTGGCAGCGGAATCAACACATAAACAACCGTTGCGTTTTGCTAGGTGTTATTTCTTGAATACAGAATTGTTTCTCGTTTTTACACTTTCAACTTTATTTGGCCCTGTTTTGGGTTATTTTGTGATCAACAGTGTTGGGCATGTTACTTTAAAAAAGTAATTAGTTACGAGTTACTTCTCCAAAAAAGTAACTGAGTTACTAACTGAGTTACTCCACTACAAAAGTAACTAGTTAACAGTAAAAGTAACTATTGCATTACTCGCCTCTGATTGGCTGAAGACACAAGTTTTTTGAAGACACAATTGCGGTCCGGCAAGCTAGTTAGTTAGTTAGTTAGCTAGTTTTCCAGCTAGCTAGTTAGTTAGTTAGTTAGTTAGTTAGTTAGGTAGTTAGTTGGTTAGTTGGTTAGTTAGTTAGCTAGTTAGTCAACTGTTGATGATGTTGTAGACTTCCGCTTCCTGTTTCCTTGTAGCAGCTGCTAACAGGGACATTTCATGACACAGATGGACTGATGTAGTGTATTAATAACAAGACAAGACATGCGCCATGTTTTACGCTGACTGCAAAATGTATGCAAACCAAGGCAACATTTTGGTTAACATTCATTGTTAACTGAAAAACACACTAACCAGAGCACAGGCCTTTCTTAGTTTCCAGTCCTAAACCTCGACTGAGCCTAATCTAACCTAAACAAAACCATGACAAGACAAAACAATTTCCACGCCAGTGTTGCAGGCAGCATATCTTATGCATAGATAACGTAATGTGACAACTAAACTGTGATGTGTTTATTTCTGCCTTGTCGCTGATAATGGCCCATTTTCTTGCTCCTTAAGAAAGAAGTTCAGATATTGTTTCCAACATTCCTTCAGCATATATACACTACATTGTTTTAGAGATCTGACTACCTGACAGGATGTATGAGCGAGGAAACGGAGGGCATAAATAGCCACTAATGAAGACGCAAAGGCGGCAGCGAATTTGACAGGTTCGGCTTCCTTCGCTGATACGCTCTTTACCCAAATCAAAGGCTTTTGTTCAAAAGCTGTTAGATGTATTCTGGGACAACAGCGTCGTGTTGTGTACTTCATAAACAAACAACAACAAAATAACACAAAATAGGCTAACATCTCTCTGTTGCTGTAAACATCTTTGGCATCTTTTGATATCCAAATGTTTTTCACAACTCATTGTGAGTTTGGGAGTATACACCGACCACTTCACAAGCGGCTTGGTAAAAAAAAGCCTTTGCTATAGTCAAGGACAGACGGACACAAATGTTAGCAACACTAGCATAGCTATGTGAGCTAAAGTGCTAACATTACACTCACATTTTTAACAGCAACATCAACTTAGAGCAGGGGTCTCAAACACACGGCCCGCGGGCCAAATGTGGCCCGCAGGACACTAGTTTGAGGCCCCCGCCTTGATATGAAAGTTTAATGTTAGTGCGGCCCGCGCAAGTTTGATATGGATGCTGTATGGTATCATGTACCCAGAAAAAATTATTACGTTTGATTAATGTTCATGTTAAAGGTTAAATAACTGTTAATAGTTATCCTCCCTATCCGTGTGGAAGTGGTAAGTTTTTGGTTATTTAAGTTTAAAGGAAATAATTTGAAGGCTACCGTTTAGGTCGCTAGCTCTCTAGTTTGCGAGTTAGCATGTGTCTCAAGACCCTGCAGTTGCGCAATATGTTGTAAATAAAAAAAGTATAAATGTGACTATAGTCGTGTTTTGTCATGTCTACAGGGCTCTGATAATGCTTTGTTAATTTTAATCTGAAAAAAATAATTTGTCTACCCACCAACTATATGTGGTTTCTTAAGTTTTTATTATTTGCCGTTTTATTATTATTATTATATTTATTTATTACTGATTGATTGATTTTCTTTATTCTTGATTTGTTTAGAATTTGTGCAGAAAAATAAAAATTAAGATATTTGAGAACAGTGGAATGTTTTATCAGAGCTTTTATTGTAGAAAATCAGAACCAAAGCACTGAAAAAAGTTTGTATATTTTTCTGTTTTTAATAAATGCGTTTTTGTTTTTTTGGAAAAACCTGATGCGGCCCAGCCTTGCCCAGACCCTAGCTCCAGTGGCCCCCAGGTAAATTGAGTTTGAGACCCCTGACTTAGAGGATAGTCGCTGAAGAAAAACAAAATACTCAAACTCTGACTGACGACTTGTTGGCAGAGTCCCGGGGCGGAATTTTAAGATGCATAGCTCAGCCTTTTTTTAAGCTAGCAAAGGCTTTTTTACCAAGCCGCTTGTGAAGTGGTCGGTATATATTCTCAAAATCACAATGAGTTAACATCAGCTTAAGAACTTAATTAACATCAGCTAAGTTGATGTTGCTGTTAAAATGTGAGTGTAATGTTAGCACTTTAGCTTACATAGCTATGCTAGTGTTGCTAACATTTGTGTCCGTCTGTCCTTCCGGTACATTTTAGCTAACACACTTCCAACGCTTTCAATGAGATCTCTGACACTTATTTGAAAATAGTTGGAAAATAGCCGAATATGAGACGTTTAACAGTAACAGTTGCCAAAGTATTGTACATTTTACATAGGTGCTAGAGAAGGAATGGAAGGATAAAATAATGAAAGAGTGCTGGGATAGGCTCCAATACCCCCGGCGATCCTTGTGAGGAAAAGTGGTAGAAAATGAATGAATGAATGAATGAGCTCAGCCTTTTTTAGGCTAGCAAAGGCTTTTTTTACCAAGCCGCTTGTGAAATGGTCGGTGTATACTGCCAAACTCACAATGAGTTAACATCAGCTACGTTGATGTTGCTGTTAAAATGTGAGTGTAATGTTAGCACTTTAGCTCACATAGCTATGCTAGTGTTGCTAACATTTTTGTCCGTCTGTCTTTCCGGTACATTTTAGCTAACACACTTCCAACGCTTTCAATGAGATCTCTGACACTTATTTGAAAATAGTTAGAAAATAGCCGAATATGAGTCGTTTAACAGCTTAACAGTTGCCAAAGTATTGTACATTTTACGTAAGTGCTAGAGAAGGAAAGGAAGGATAAAATAATGAAAGAGCGTACCGAACAGATGCCCCCTGGCTCAGAGACACTTGTCAGAACATCATGTGCTGGTCCGCGCTGCCAAAAGGTGCAGAGGTCTGCCAGGCCGACCTCGTCCGCTGGACTAACACCTTGTTAGTGCCCAGAGGGGCGCGCCCACGCATAATCAGCCGCTAATACATCTAAAAATAGCCTCACGGCACTATTCGGACAATACAACATGAATGTTACAGTTATACTGTATCAGACTGCTATGTCAGACTAGATAAAACAAAAAAATATCATTTTTGTTGTTTATTTGTTTAGTTTAGAGTCTATGTATCGTCAAGTCACTCAAGCTTACAGTTGTAAATGTAACTAGCTTACAGGCTAAGCTAGAGGCTTCTTGTTAGCCCGCATCTTTATTGTTGTGGTTTTTCTTTACCCCCTTTGGAATTATAATATCAGAAATTCAATAGGCTGCACGGTAGAGGGGTGGTTAGCACGCAGGCCTCACAGCTAGGAGACCCGAGTTCAATTCCACCATCTGCGTGCGTGGGTTTTCTCCGGGTACTCCGGTTTCCTCCCACATTCCAAAAACATGCTAGGTTAATTGGCGACTCCAAATTGTCCATAGGTATGAATGCGGTTAGCTATCCGAGTGTTTAGCGCTCAGGCCTCACAGCTAGGAGACCCAAGTTCAATTCCACCCTCGGCCATCTCTGTGTGGACTTTGCATGTTCTCCAGGCTCCAGCACCCCCGCGACCCTCGTGAGGATAAGCGATAAAAAATGAATGAATGAATGAATATTTGGCCGTATAAAAACCGAGACTTATTTATGGCAAAAAATGATGTTCCACTTTAGATCTATAGCCAAGTAGCTTATTAGCCTTTGGTGAGGCCCTATGAAGTCTGCCTAGCAACAAGTGGCCTGGCCTCTGTGGGGGGGTGGAATCCATCCAACCTTGATGCATCTACTATATGGTTCGGCTTTCAGCTGGGATAGGCTCCAGCACCCCTGCAACTATCGTGAGTATAAGCGGTAGAAAATGAATGAATGAATAAATTCCATACACTGATGACAATAGTGCATATCCAAATTGTATACACACACATGCTATATACACAATGATTTCCTGTAGATTTGCAACAATTTGCAGACATTTCCAACCTCATCTATTCATGCTATGCAGTATTTCACATGCATTTATTCATCTCATGTCGCCAAAAGAAATTTGGCGCTACCTGTTTGCCATCACTCCTAAACACATTATAATGGGACTGTAAAGGAGGTATTTATATATTATCCAAATGACTCTATAAGGCAACTGATTTGAATTTTCAATCTCCCCAGGTTGTCCGGCCAGAACACTCATGCCACTCTTTATTAATGATGTTTATGAAGGATGGTTATGAAGATGTCCAGGATGAATGATGATGTTTACGTGTAGTCTCATGGACGCGTAAACATTGCTGAAGTGAGACGTGAAAGGGAAAGAACTTCGTTGATGAACGAGTGTGTCGCTGTACCACCTTCAGACCGATGAGGGTGATGCTCGTAGAGCGGAAGTCACAATCAAGGTGGGTGGAGCCACGCCCCGTTGAGAAGAGAATGATTGAGAATGATGCCAAGGCATTCAAAGTGTCTAGGAACAGTAAATATAAACCTTTTGGGCATGGACTGTCTGTGAATGCAGCTTGTCCTTCCAACTCTGTACAATAGGGGGCAGGATGCATCAAAACTCGGGTTCTCCTCATACCTCATATGCAACTTATATTTAGAAAATTCTTGTCAATACTCTTTTTTTTTTTTTTTAACAAAAGCACTAGTAAAAATCTAGCTACTTTTTCTGGTCCTATTGGAATCTTTTGGAGACTAACATGAAAGGATGTTTCTCTTTTCTCAACAAGAAGCAGGTAAAGTTGTGGCTGCACTCACAGGCGTCTCCGTCTTGTTTGTGAAACAAAAAAAATTGAAAAAATGCCAAAAGAATGACGGAAAAAAGTTTATTTGTAGTTCTAATGTTTGTTATGCTTTTCGTGTTTTTACCCACGTTTTACTTTTACTCACAGGCGGCTCCGTCTTGTTTGTGTCCATCCATCCATTTTTTATACCGCTTATCCTCACAAGGGTAGCGGGTATGCTGGAGCCTATACCAGCTGTCTTCGAGCGAGAGGCGGGGTACACCCTGGACTGGTGGCCAGCCAATCACAGGGCACATATAGACAAACAACCATTCACACTCACATTCATAACCATGGACAATTTGGAGTCACCAATTAACCTAGCATGTTTTTGGAATGTGGGAGGAAACCGGAGTGCCCGGAGAAAACCCACGGGGAGAACATGCAAACTCCACACAGAGATGTTTTTAAATATATAAATATAAATATTTATTAAATATAAAAGAAAGAGAAGATACAGAAGGTTTATATGTTCTAAACATGTTTCTTTTGGTTTTCATGTTTTTTTTTTTACTCACTTTCAGCTTTTTAATCACAGATGGCTCCGTCTTGTTTATAACATTAAAAACATGACAAAGAAAGCCACAAAATAAGGCGTTTTTGTAGCTCTAAACAAGTTTGTTTTGCTTTACCTGTTTTTTGCTCACTGGATTTTAATCACTGCCGGATCCGTGTGGTTTGTAACTTTAAATAAAAATGAAAAACAGTAAAAAAAAAAAAAAAAAAGGATGTTTCACTTTTCTTAACAAGCAACAGGTACGGATGTGGGCCCACTCACAGGCGGCTCCGTCTTGTTTGTGACATTGAAAAAATTACAAAAAGGAGCAGCGGATGGATGGATGGATAGTCAAGACCCCCCCCCCCCCCCCTCCCCCATCTTCCAACATTTTAACCTTGACTGCTCTGTATCTCCCAGTGAAGGATAAAGTATTGAAAGAGTATCTGAGAGGAGCGTCAAAGAGTTGTTGACTTTTTCCAATTTCATTTTGTGATGTGTTGACTGAGCTTTTCTTCTGAAATCACGCTGGGATGTCACAAACAATCAAAATAAACAGTGTGAGTGACAATGTGCGTGGTCTCGAACCACTGTGGGAAACGCATTGTTATGATTGGCTTTTAAAGGAGAGAAGAGTGGAGCAATCAGCCTTTTATTATTGTCACCGTTATACAGCAGTAGTTGATTTATTTATGCAAAGTGACTGCCATGGGTAGGATAAGAGACTGGAAATGGATTGTGTGGATGGACTGCCATCAGTTATCTTTACTGCTATTTCTTTAGCCTGAAGATGGCTTTGGTTTAAGTGGGGACAGACACTTTTTTTTTTAATACAAAAGTACTCCACACTGAGGGTTGCTGGCTATTTAAGCAAGACTCACAGATGCAAACAGTGGAATAAATCACATTTTATGGAAAGTACACTAATGCTGCAGCGAGTCTGAGCTCCTTTGCACAAGTCAGGCAACGCGAGAGAGCAATTCTGTCATTTCTGCTCCAAAAAACTGCAATGAACCACGGCATCAATTTGAGAAATATGCTAACAGTCACAGTTTAAATAGCAGTACTTCTGTGCATGTTGGATTGAAGCTCCATACATCAAAGAATAATAATATTAATAATTGGGTTGTCAAAAATAGCGCGTTAACGTGGTCACTTTGAGCGCAATTAATGCATATGTAACATGGCATGGTTTTATTTATTTTTATTATTATTATTATTTATTATTATTATTATTTATTATAACGTTATTCTGACCTGAATACATCAACAACAGCGTAATTAACAGCATATATTTATTTCCAACTCGAAAAAAACGTCTCTAGTCTATTAGTCATGGCAACAACACTTTCTCTTTGTCGCTAGACAGACCGCGAGATGCATTCATGGGAACTCCGAACATCATAAAAACTCATAACAAATTGTACAAGAAAACTGTTTTGGTAGTGCCTATTCAATTTTGTTCCTATTAACATGTGATTACACGTAGCTCCCAATTACGATGCGAGATGGGCACATGAATGCACCGGGGAATCGGCCCGGCACCGGGCATTTTTTATTTCCAACTGAAATGAACGTCTCTAGTCCATTAGTCATGACAACAACACTTTCTCGTTGTCGCTAGACAGACCGCGAGATGCATTCATTGGAACTCCGAACATCACACCACCTCCGCCAGTCTCTTCGAAAGATAGCTCAAAAATCACCAAAGCACCAAAAAGCAGCTCTTTTTGTGGTTATTTTTGTGTGTGTGTGTGTGTGTGTGTGTGTGTGTGTGTGTGTGTGTGTGTATATATATATATATATATATATATATATATATATATATATATATATATATATATATATATATATATATATATATATATATATATAAACTCATAACAAATTGTACAAGAAAACTGTTTTGATAGTGCCTATTCCCTTTTGTTCATGTTAACATGGGATTAAACGTAGCTCCCAATTACGACGCGAGATGGGTACATGAATGCACCGGGGAATCGGCAGGACTTTGAGAGTTATTGTCCAACAGGGACGTTCTTTTGGATGATCAGCTTAGCGTGCTTCTGCAACCGTGAGTAACCGTGACATTGTATTGTGTTGTAATCCAGCTGCAGAGCTGGCCGCTAACTGCTACGAATTCATGATATTGGTAGCATGCTATTTCAATGTGTTTAGTGTACTGCTGCTAGCTAAGATGTTGTGTTGCTGTGCGTTTGTCTTCAAGTAGCTAACTGCTAGTTTTATGAGCATTGAAGTCTAGTCAGCAATGCAAAGAAAAACAATAATATTCTTATACTCACTTTGTAACTCGTCATGAAAGTGCAATTTGTTGCATTTAAGAATGCTCGGAAGTCCTAGAAAATTCACTCGAAACACGGTGAATTCATCTTTAATGATGTGGTGTTTGTGAAGGCAACTCGTTAGTGTTCAACAGTGAACAGCCGTAATTAATATGAGTACATTTTAGGCATCGGATTCAGAGTCAGACAAATTGTAAACAATACAAAACCTATGTATACCTATACCTGAATTAAAAAAAAAGAACATAATCCATGTAAAATACAAACAACAACAAACAGTTTAGTTTGACTTTGATCACTTATTCTGGATATGTATTGCAAAAAATCCACAAAAAATATACATGGCTGACTTGAGGTCTCACAACATATGATAACATCAGGCATTATAGCAGTTTTGTGCAATTTTAGAGCCATATTTGTACTGAAATGGTGGTCATATTTGGAATTCTAGCACTGCAGGGGCATTGGACCTTAACTGCAATGTATTATGCAGTGTTTTGTCTTCACAGTGTAGCTGTAACAATGCACTTTTCTGATGATTATTGCATTTGGTGGAGCAAATGAAAGCATTGACTGTCTGCTTTGTAGGACCATCATTCAGTAATTAGAGCCAACAAATGACTATTGTGGGTTCTCATTGAATGAAGATCTCATGTGTTTGTCTAAATAGACATTATAGGCTTTCCAGTGTTGGTATACAGTAATCTCTTTCATTCTCATGAGTCTATTATCAATTGTCTATTATTATTATTATTATTATGTGCCCTGTGAGTGGCTGGCAACCAGTCCAGGCTGTACCTCGCCTCTTTCCTGAAGTCAGCTGGGATAGGCTCCAGCATACTCCCGCGACCCTAGTGAGGATGAGCAGTAGAGAAAATGGATGGATGGATGGCATGATACTATGTAGTTTTTTGTTTTTTTTATATTTGTAAGCACACTTAAAGATTAAAAATGCATTTGTCCAAATATAAGCTTCCTTTCTAACAAATAGCCCTCTAATAAACCCCTGCAGGAGAGTAAATGAACACCACACCCACCTGCACATTCTAATGAGATCCGTTACATAAATTCTGCCTTTGCAAAGACAATGATGCTCATTTTTTATTGACACACGATGATTAACAATGTAGTATTTTTCTACTACCACATTTAGCTTATTTTGTTTTCAAAACGGCACATACAGATTGTCACATGGCACCAACAATCTCTGTGTCTCTCAATGACATTACAATGTCATGGCGTAGCTGGAAAACACCACATCATTGTGTATTGGGAATCAGAAAATCTAATTAGTCTAATGACAGCCAGCCCACACGAGCGTCCTGCTAATTGCCTGTAAAGTCATTTTCATAAATAATAGCTGTTTTTTTTTAATAAGGGAAAGCTCCATCTGTCATCCGGGACTAATCAAATGAGCACGAGGATTGTGATAAATGGCAAGTGCAGACTGGCAGAGGAATATTTCAGCACAAAGTAAACAGTACAGTCAAAAGTCCTTTAAAGCCGTTTACGTGCTAATAAGCTAAGCTAGCATGAAATTCAGACGGTGGCAGTCTCAAAATGTCTTGATTTCGAACATGACCTAAATACAGACTCAGGATACATCCAGGGTACACCCTGGACTGGTCGCCAATCACAGGGCACATATAGACAAACAACCATTCACACTCACATTCATACCTATGGACAATTTGCAGTCACCTAGCATGTTTTTGGAATGTGGGAGGAAACCGGAGTACCCGGAGAAAACCCACGCATGCACAGGGAGAACATGCAAACTCCACACAGAGATGGCCGAGGGTGGAATTGAACCCTGGTCTCCTAGCTGTCAGGTCTGCGCGCTAACCACTCGCCTGCCGTGCCACCCAAGAAAAGTACAATGAAAAATATTCAAAAACATGCCGGTATTTTGCTAATCTAATCCAATTGAATTTCTACTACATTACACTCTTCTGCACTCTGTGTGTATGCTAGTGTCCCCGCCTCCACCCCGGAGTTTTATGGAACAAACACGCTAAAGTGCTGATAACAATGCACAGAGTGAATGCTTTTCCTTCCAGTTTGAAGGCCAGAGATGAGAAAAACAGACGTGGATGCACGTAGCACTAAATTAAGGCTGGAAAAATGATAAAGTTCACTTTCATTTGTGATTTATGATGAATGAGAAATCTCATGACTGGAAAAAATAGGGAAAGTTTAATATGTTATTTTTCTATTTTTGACAAGAATCTTGTAGTATTTCATTGATCTGACCAAGACGGTTTTGTATAACATATGTTCAAAGTGTGGACCGGGGGCCATTTTGGGTCCTCAGCATATTGACATATTATTAGTAACCCACAGTAATCCCTCGTTTATCACAATTAATTGGTTCAGGAACTGACTGTGATAAGTGAATTTCTGCAAAGTAGGATTCCTTATTTATAAATGAAACATTTTCCGAGTTAGAACATAGAAAACCTGTTAACAACCTTCTAAACACAGTTTTTTTAACATTAGTCAATGTAAGATTACATGCCTTATTTATTAATATTTTGCTTTTTTGAAAAAAAAAACAACGCAATTTGCACCACAACTTGTCAAGAGAGTACAAGTGTACATTAATTGGCTTTATCACGAATGACACAAATTCCATCATTTGTGACGGCAAAAGCGCTCATCTGTCTTTTTACGAATGACTGCAGCGCATCAAAGTAAAATAAATAAATACATAAAAATCAGGAAGGAAAGCGATCGGGAAGCTTCCAGTTGCCGTCACAAAGCCTCTGTCAGTTTCTATTTACACGAATGTCATTCAGAATTTACAGCAGTCAGCAGCGATGTCCCGACAGCTTGTTGGATTAACAAGCGCGTTTGAGGGTCGGAGGAGGGGGGAAAAAAAAGTTGACTTTGATTGAGCAACTCGAGAGTAATTCTTGGACATCCACTTAAAGCACTTGAAAGGACTTTTAACGTCTTTTGGCAATGCACGTCCTCCTCTTTATGTTGTCACTCAGTGTAGTAATTGCTGTTGTCACACACGTTGCAAAGCTTGCAATATTGTTTGTACTGGATAACACATGGGAAGACGTTGACGCTTCAAAAATAGGCTATTACCCACCATTATATTTGCCGTTTCCGGTGGTATTGTAGTTGAATGCAGTACATTTATTTAAAAAAAACATAAAAAATATGAGTAACGAGCTAAATTAGCACAGCTACTCCATGTATGTACAAAACACCAAGAGAACTTGATTGACATTTTATTTTTAAATTAAAGTCAATCATTCTATTATCTTAATATATACATTCATGATCAAGAATTTGTATTTCACGCTTTTGGATCTTAAGGGGGTTCTAAGTAGAGCTTCAAAATGCAAAAAAAAGAAATGGGATTGAGGCAAAAACATTTTTTAGTGATCATTTTATTGCAAACAACCATTAAAGTGAAAATAAGCTGATCACGAGCTGATCAAAAGTTCCTCTAAAATAGAAATATTGATATAAAAAACTCATTAATGAGTACCCATGCCATTTTTTTACTTAAAAATAAATACATTTTATACTTGAAATGCTAAATTTAGGCGAAAAATACAGGAGCTGCTGTCAGCCACAACTCACTCACTTTCCACATTGCTAAGCAAGTTAACTCATTCAATCCCGGCCATTTTTCAAAAGCCGTCACTCATGGTACAGGCCATTTTTGATGATTTTGACTGATTTTTCACACAATAATATTTTGACACACACAATATTGTGTTCTTGGGCTATATAGACATGGTTTATACCAAAAGAATACACTCATCTTTTGTCAAAAAGTTTTTTCTACCTGTTTCGGTTCTTTAGTAATCAGCAGTAGAACATAGCTATATTTCAGGAAAATATAAATTCTCGACAAAAAAGCATAACTTTCACTTTGATACATATTTAGCCTTATATATTTAGCCAAAATGTCCAAACAATGATGCCACAACATAAACACATATAAAATTTTGGTTTTGCATGAAAATATTTTTTTTTGCCATATAACACATGAACTATTTACAATGTTCACATTTTCAACTGAACTTTATGTGTGCCTTTTTACTTGCTGGTTGCTGCAGAGCAGGTATTTCAATGAGAAAGATTCAGGCCGTGCTCTTATTACATGGACTTCTGCCACCTTGTGGCCATTTTTTAGCTTAAAACTACACCAATCACGCTCTCTTCTTTTGTAGAATTGCATCATCACCTCTATAAGTATATCTTTGGGAGAGAGCGTTCGGGTTGAAAAATGTTTATTTGGTATCAGATGAGTTAACGTATAATTTGCTTAAATATGCATTTTTTTCACTAATAATAGGCTGTATTCAACCACGAAACAGCATACTTTTTAAATATATTTGAAAAAAATAGTAAAATTTGAACCGGAATGTAGCACGGGAGAATTTGGTATCGTCCATTGCTAATACTTTGGTGTAAGTGGACTTTTGATGAAATTCCCCCAAGGTTGCCCAATTCCAACTCAATTTTGAATGTAATTATGACGATAAAAGTGACTCTTAAGCTTCCGGTTTGATTACATGCCTTTGATCATTTTGACTCCTGCACGCGACTGGATTGCTAACCGCAGCGATCCATCCCACAAGAAGCAATCACATCCTGGTTAATAATTCCACTCTTGGGTCCTGTTAAAGCGCTAAACATGATCAATGTCACATTCAAAGCTTGTCAAGGCTTTTTTTTTTTCATCAAATTTCCCGATGTACTTTCTCAGTGAGGCCATTTTCCTCCACTGCATCATTCTGAATTTGTGATGAACAGTGTTTCCCACGAGGACCTCCCACAATCTGCGTAACGGGGGCGCCTCATTTCTCTTTCATATCTCACACCGTCACAGCTGCAGCTCTTGTGTGACGGTCTTTCCATCACCGAGGTCATTTTCTCCATCCAAGACAAAGATGCACCTATAAGCTGGCGAATATTGTAAGGATCAACTTTGGAGATATTAATAATCAGTGGGAGGAGAGTCACTGTATGGGCACTAATTTAGCATTTTAGATGCAATATATAAAGTGTCTGAAGGTGCACAAACACTTGTAGATCCATCATCATCATGTGTTCATGAATGGCATGCATCCCATTTTGTTAAAATTCTATTTAAGATGGCCTTTGAATATCGTCATATATTTGTCCATAATGACAAAAATATCCGCTTCCCAAAAACGTATGTAAGACTACAGTAGTCCCTCATTTATTACACTTAATTGGTCCCATATGCAACCGTGAATTCCTGCAAAGTAGGATTCCTTATTTCTAAATCAAATACAGTAAACCTCGGATATATCGGATTCAATTGTTCCCACTGGTTTTGTCCGATATAAGCGAAATCCGTTATATGCGTATACCGGAAAATGTCCGTTTTACGCATATATCAAATTTATATCCGGTATATGCGTAAATCGGATTTTATCCGTTCTAAAAAGGCACTTCCTTGACTATGTTTCCAATGTACCTGGATGCGCAGGCAACGCTGCAAACGCTGCAAATGACGTCGTATAGCGGCCTGTCACGGTTCGGCGAATCGGAGCGCCACGATGCGGCCATCCGATATATGCGAGGGAAATTTAATGGAAATGCATTGGAACGGGACTGGAGATTTTGTCCGAAATAGGCGAAATCCGTTATAAAAAATCCGATATATGCAATGAATTTTTATTGGAAATGCATTACAGAAAAATTGGTTCTTTTTTATCTGTCCGTTGTGAGCGAATTTCCGATATATCCGAGTCCGATATATCCGAGGTTTACTGTATTTCCATAGTTAGACCAAAGAAAACATGTTTATGACCTTCTACATATGTTTTTTTCACCTTCTTAAAGCCCTCAAGACATGTACATATATAGTCTCTCAAGAGTGACCTTTAAACTTGTATTACTCAATACAGTAGGCATAAGAGAAAATAAGCCATTTCAGACATAAATAAGTTCCAGTACTTAGAAGAGTTGAGTGAAGGATGGACAGGAAGTGACGTCGGGGGTTAGGCCACAACAGTAGCTCGTATTCGTATTTGGATTTATTAGGGATTATTGTGGTCTTTGTGGGATAATTGTTGTTCCAGCGATCAAGTAATGGATGCTTGTGCATCTCACTGAACATACCACATCACCACACGTGGAGGGGTTGCAAGTGTATCGTACTTATGGAGCAAGTGATGCGTGGCACCCACATGTGTGCCGCTCACCCTCTGTTGAATATTGGTGGCTTTTAGATCATGAGTGCGGCATGCGACTCGGCTTGTCGTATGTTTCACTCACCAGGGACGTACGTATGTGTGTGGGCATCGTACAAGGCTTGTGCAGCCCACTCACTTAGATTGCAAGATGGGTGTACTGGTTTCCACCCCCTTATGGGTATCATGACCGGGAGAACTTTTTTTTCCCACAATTAATTAAAGTAATGGTAATGGTTTTATTTCATTTGAACATGCATCAGATTACAATTGAATGCATCACATAATCAGTTCACAGTTCCACATGTCCAAAAGGAGTAGGAAGAAGCAAAGCTTATTAAATCCTACCCCTCCATCTGGTACTTTCACAATCAGTAACTGTTACATTTGTTCACTTCCTGCTTTCCTAATATAATCTAAGTTATTTTTATTTTTATTTTTATTTTTATTTTTATTTTTATTTTTATTTTTATTTTTATTTTTATTTTTATTTTTATTTTTATTTTTATTTTTATTTTTATTTTTATTTTTATTTTTATTTTTATTTTTATTTTTATTTTTATTTTTATTTTTATTTTTATTTTTATTTTTATTTTTATTTTTATTTTTATTTTTTTGTCACGTACCGAAGTACGAGTTTATATGACCATACAATGACATAATGGGTACCATAGTAACTGTCAATATAGTAATATATATAAACAAGAGCTAAAATAAATGTAATGTAATAAATGTAATGTAAGACAAAGGATTGCATTAGTTTGTTAAGATAAATATGTGAGCAAAATTGTCATTTTCATTGAAACCTTTTGTGTCACTTTTGTCACGATCGGGCTAGAGAGCTTTGCGGTGCGACCCCAGGATGCAGAGAGCAGGACCAAATGCAGGTTTAATTCAAAACGCTGAGTTTAATGAAGTAATGGCAGCAGCAGGATAACAGACAGAAAACTGAAGGGAACAAGAAAGGCAGTAGTTACAAAAATAAGGGCATGGAAACCGGAACAGATGCAAAGAAGGAAACTAAAAGAGCTGTCACGAGGGGTTGAAGCCCAATCGTGACAACTTTGCCATTTGATAAACAACGGTGATGACACTAAAATGTTTAAGAATGAATATCCTCTGCCAAATATCCCCTATAACTATTCAACACAGTCAAAAAGGCTTGAAAATAACATCACTGAAAGGCACAAAATTATACTTGGAAATCTTAAGGGTTCATTCATTCATTTTCTACCGCTTTTTCCTCACGAGCGTCGCGGGGGGTGCTGGAGCCTATCCCAGCTGTCTTTGGGCGAGAGGCGGGGTACACCCTGGACTGGTGGTCAGCCAATCACAGGGCACATATAGACAAACAACCATTCACACTCACATTCATACCTATGGACAATCTGGAGTCGCCAATTAACCTAGCATGTTTTTGGAATGTGGGAGGAAACCGGAGTACCCGGAGAAAACCCACACATGCACGGGGAGAACATGCAAACTCCACACAGAGATGGCCGAGGGTGGGAATTGAACCATCTTAAGGGTTAAGACTACAAAATGAAGATGCAGCGTATAATTGGAATGATAAGCACAGTAATTCTTGATGTATCTAGGAATTCTTAAGCAGGCCATGCATCGCAGCTGTAATAGATGTTTCCATAATTAATGTGATGTACATATTTGCAATGAATTATTCACATTAGTCCCGCATATAGGAGCTTGTACACACAGCGTCTCATATAGTCACATGCTGTTTCATTTCTAATCCTATATGTAAATATTTGCCTTCATTGTGCAAAGCGTTGCCGCCTGACTTCCTGGTGACAACGGGCCTATTTTTATGACTTCATATGCGTACCACACAGCTGGTCCGCCCATATTATAGACCACTAAACGAGGTGATGCATGGTCGCCGTGGCAGCAAAAAAAGATGCTATTCTCCTCATTACAAGAGAGTGGACCACCTGAGTGGTCTGTATGGCACAAGTGGAAGCATCCAGTCATGCACAGCCAACGAATCGGTATATTTTTGTCTGCAGGAAATAAATTTCCCCCAGGTATCTCTCGATGCATGCTGAAAGTGCCTGTGTGGAAAGGTGAAAAAAAATTGGACACAGTGATACGCATAAAACCCGGCATATATAAACTAACCACGCAGGCAGGACCCACAGCTCTCGTTCATCTTATCTCACATATAAACTCCTTCCCAGCTGTCCTGTTTTCACACCTAATAAGGAGGCAAAACACTTTCCTCCGCTTTACGAGTCTCCCCTGGAGATGGAGTTCTTCTGATGGTTTCTATTTTCTCCTCACCAACTAAAAAAAAACCCAAAAACAATAATTGATTATTATTTTTTTCAATGTTTATTTGCATGAGCCCAATTAACGTTACTGTCTTTATAAATGACTTAAATTGGTGCACAGTTTAACACGTGTTGGACAGTCCCCTAAAGATGTTGATGTGTAATTTGGCGCAATACCGTGAATGTATCATGGGCATTTAGCTGAGCACAGCGGTGTGAGATATTTCCTGTCAATCTGAATAACGGGGGTGTAACTTTGCAGGTTTAATAACAGTGCTAACCACATGGTGTATTTCCTTAGAAGTTGAGGTAGTTTTTGACAAATTTCCATTCTTTTGTGTGCATCAGTTGAGGAGTAAAAGAGTGAGTTTACATAAATATATGGAGCGTCCTAAATAAATTAATGCTTACAAGTCCCAAACAACGCTTGTGGTGAATAATGCCATCAAAGCAATGCAAAGTCAGCATAAATTATATTTTAATGGCTAATTTACCCGTGCAAACTTTGCCCCCTCATACATCAGGCAATCACTGAAAATGCACAAATTCCCAAAAGGTGGTACCATTTGGAATTTAAATTATGCCTCAAAAGTCGGACAAGTTAGGCTGCATGGGGGGATGAGTGGTTAGCACGCAGGCCACACAGCTAGGAGAATCAGGTTCGATTCCCTCCTCGGGCATCTCTGTGTGGCGTTTGCATGCATGCTATATGATATATGTGCCCTGTGATTGGCTGGCGACCAGTCCAGGGTGTACCCTCCCTCTTGCCCGAAGACAACTAGGATAGGCTCCAGCACGCCCGCGACCCTCATGAGGATAAGCGGTAGAAAATGAATGAATGGAGTCAGACAAGTTCAGACTATCGTCATGTGTGACGGCAGCAAATTTGGTGAGATTTGAGATAAATGAGTATTTTGCTTTTTCTTTAGATTTTTGTGATGCCACTACAGAAGGAGTACACTGGGATTGGCTGACGACCGGTCCTGGGTGTAGCCCAGCCAGCTGGGGTAGGCTCCAGCATACCTGTAATGATGATAAGTGGCATAGAAAATGGATGGATGAATGGATACTACAAAAGAATACTCGCGATCGCAAATTGTAAAAGTGTGATGATAACCGTAGAACCGTAATTGGCATTTCCTGTGATGTAGGATACATTCAGGCCGCTCATTACTCATTACAGTAAATATGACAAGCCTTTATTAATCACAGCCATACCTACAAAAGAGCCCCAAGATTACATAAGTGGTTTTACTTTAATTTAACTTTTATTTAAGAGTAGTTAACTTCACACAGTTAATGAAGATTTTATAATCTTGGCATAAATTCATTCACTTTCCTCTTTTTCCAATAGGAAAAATTGGTTTTGATACAACTTGGAAGTCAACCAGCATGACGAATCAGATTGTATTCGATTTGGATGATATGTAATCCCCGTCGGTGCCATCTGCACTGTTGGACCAGCGTGACCAGTAGCGACATCTGTTCTGTCAATATGAAAAAATTGATTTCTTGTTTTTTCTTATTGTTTGACACAGTCACCACTGGGGGTATTTTTATTTAGACTCAAAAATACAAAGACGACACTTATCCTATATCTGTGTAGCATTCATCCGCTCATTACGTATAATCACGGTTCAGCGGATGCAACAATGATTCATACTCCAAATGTCAGCGTAATCGCCCATTCAGTTTAATTGACGATCCCACAGATGAGTTCACAGCGAGAGGAGCTGTAACATGGTTGGATGGGGGTGGTCCTGAGCCAAAACAGGACACCTCAACCTGCTGGGTAATAACACCACTCGACGCCATCTGAGGACTTAATGAGGCCTCGCTGCAGAAAACAGGATGCCGACGTTCACACCTTTCTATTTGGTCCATGCCAAAAATGAGTCACACAAGCCTACATTGACGGCTCTTTTACATAGTACCCACCTGTGCCTTTTACACAGCACAATATAAAGGCGGCAATTCATCTATTCAATTCTGTAATCGTCACAGAGTGCATTGTCTACAAAAGCAAATAACGACCAAGGTCTCTAATTAGCGCTCGGTCTGTGTCTGGAGGCGACCTGGTGTTTTTTTTTATGAACTCCACGATTTGTAGTATCATGAGTGGCCAGCAACCAGCAGTTTCATCTACCTCAGCATGCGCTTTAAAACATGTCAGATGCTGAAATTCTTCCTATGATTGTAGCCTTGAAAGGGTTAGCACTCTCCTGGTGGGGGTGAGTGGGGTCTTCCTGCTGCCTGAGTGGGTCCCCTTCAGAGCAGTCTTCACATCTCTTCTCTTAGCCTACAGGGATTTGAAGCCTGGTGCTCTTTAGTGTGGAGAGGGAAACAAACAACACGATGCAGAGGAGCCTCTGATGTTTGATGGTTTTGGTCTTATGTAAAGGCTTAAGTGTGTTTGCATATTTTTCACTCATTTAGGTGTCGAGAGCACTTGATAGTTGTTCTCCACTCTTGTTAATTTAAGAATGTAGCAAAAACATGCATGTTCGTTTTTGAGGTCCTAATTAGAGGCGGGTTTGACCACAAATACAAGAGATTGCATGTCCACTTTACTGACAATGTAAAGGCCCACCCAGGGCCATATTGGCTTCTTATTGGAGGGCAGCGGTTTGTGCAGGGACTGCTGGGCACTAGATGGGTACACTCAGGGGGTCGGGGGATCGGGGGGTCGGGGCTGGTGGGGTTGGCGGTGTGCTACGGCAATGTCCTGGGGTTTTTCATGGGGTGTCAGATCTTCTTTTTTTGTTTGATTCGTTTTATGTAAGATTCCGTTCCGATTATATGTGTGGAAAAATCACTCGCTGAATTGGTAACTGCTCTGGCGTGGAGAAGGGGTAGGATTTAATAAGCTAAAATTTTAATTGCTTCTTCCTGCTCCTTTTCAGACATGTGTAACAATGAAGTGTAAATTAAAAGTGAAATTAATTAAGATGGGAAGAAAGAAAGAAAGACAAGAGGAAAGGACGTACAAGTCCAAGTGATAAGTGAATTACTGCAAAGAAGGATTCCTTATTCATTCTTGGAATATTTTTGTAGTTAGAGTGTAGAAAACCTGTTTAAGACCTTTTAAATTAGAGCCCTCTACACATGAAATAACACCCCTATAGTCACTTTTACACTTGTATTACCCAGTATAGTTGACATAATAATAGAAAATAATCAGTATGCGGATCAAAAGATCCGCTGTGGCGACTCCGAAATCAGGAAAAAGCTGAAAAAGTCAAAAAAAGATCCGCCTACTGATTTTGGGTTGAGCACTTTATATTCTGGATGCCCTTCCTGACGAATACCAATGATGCATACTAGTGGAGATTTGAACCCGGGGCGTTTGCTCTGAAGACATTGTTCATTCATTCATTCATTCATTCATTCATTTTCTACCGCTTTTCCTCACGAGGGTTGCGGGGGGTGCTGGAGCCTATCCCAGCTGTCTTCGGGCGAGAGGTGGGGTACACTCTGGACTGGTCGCCAGCCAATCACAGGGCACATATAGACAAACAACCATTCACACTCACATTCATACCTATGGACAATTTGGAGTCACCAATTAACCTAGCATGTTTTTGGAATGTGGGAAGAAACCGGAGTACCCGGAGAAAACCCACGCATGCACGGGGAGAACATGCAAACTCCACACAGAGCTGGTGGAATTGAACCCTGGTCTCCTAGCTGTGAGGTCTGCGACTCGTCCGCCGTGCCGCCCTGAAGACATTGTATTGACTTTAAATACATTAGCACTGACAGGATACTTGGCAGCTATTGTCTCATCAGCGCCACGTTCCTGACACCTAATGGCCATTGTAGTAGAATACTACTGCAATGGTACAGTGAACATTCACACAGGAGCTGCTCTCTGCCACAACTCAGGGCAGTCAATGGCGCAATACTGCTCACCGCGCATGTGTGACTTGCCATTAAAGTTGCACACATCACTGATTTTACACCACATACAGTATAACATCTTGCAAATGCCTGATACAGTATTTGTATTATTTATTTATGGTCATTTTCATGATTGAAATTAGAATGTTCAGCATGTTCAGACTTCTCCCTAATACTAAACCTTCCTGATGACTCTGTTCATACGACTGGTGTCTGGTGTTATTTACAGTACAGCCTTTAGTCCCATGACAAAAACACCAGTCTGAATGTTCAGCAAACCGCACCAAAGTGTGCACCATTTTTTGGTCCGGACCAGAGAGTGTCGACATCTTTAGATGCCCACAATGAGTCCCTCTAGAGCAGGGGTCTCAAACTCAATTTACCTGGGGGCCACTGGAGCTAGGGTCTGGGCAAGGCTGGGCCGCATCAGCCCCCCCCCCAAAAAACGCATTTATTAAAAACAGAAAAATATACAAACTTTTTCAGTGCTTTGGTTCCAATTTTTTACAATAAAAGCTCTGATAAAACATTCCACTGTTCTCAAATATCTTAATTTTAATTTTTCTGCACAAAATAAGATGAAAAATAAATAAACAAATCAAGAATAAAGAAAATCAATCAGTAATAAATAAATATAATAATAATAATAACAAAACGGCAAATAATAAAAACTTAAGAAACCACATATAGTTGGTGGGTAGACAAATTATTTTTTTCAGATTAAAATTAACAAAGCATTATTAGAGCCCTGTAGACATGACAAAACACGACTATAGTCACATTTATACTCTTTTTATTTACAACATATTGCGCAACTGCAGGGTCTTGAGACACATGCTAACTCGCAAACTAGAGAGCTAGCGACCTAAACGGTAGCCTTCAAGTTATTTCCTTTAAACTTAAATCGCCAAAAACTTACCACTTCCACACGGATAGGGAGGATAACTATTAACAGTTATTTAACCTTTAACATGAACATTAATCAAACGTAATAATTTTTTCTGGGTACATGATACCATACAGCATCCATATCAAACTTGCGCGGGCCGTACTAACATTAAACTTTCATATCAAGGCGGGGGCCTCAAACTAGTGTCCTGCGAGCCACATTTGGCCCGCGGGCCACGTGTTTGAGACCCCTGCTCTAGAGAATTTCCTAAAAGAGACACACCGTAATGATGACTCAATTCTAAGTGGCTTTGACCTCGTATGCAGATGGCAACACTTGCCAGCGTTTATATAATGAGCAAAACAGACCTCGAGCATGAATGCGCAAAGCACGCTTTGTGTTGTTCGACTCAGGCTCAGCATTGTTTTGATGTGGGGGGGAAACAAGGAGCAGGAATAAAATGAGCAGAGACAGCGGTGAAATGAATCCTGGTCGGCACCACGCTCCATCCAGCTAATCAGATAGCAGCGAGAGGCTGCAAAGCATGGAGGGATTTATCAGTGGGAGAAAAAAAAGTTACAGCCTCCCAAACTCCCAAGAAACAAACACAACAAATGCATTTGATCTAAGAGATAGAAGCACGACGGCAAAGGAGCTTCCTTGGAGGTTCGGGCATCTTATTGCTTTATGTTATGGATGCACCAGCAGGTGTCTGCACAATGGACACTATATGCTTTCAGACTGCAGTCTCACATTATGGTAAATGCTACAAATAGCGCCTCTATTCAATTAAACAACAAGTCTCCGACAGTCACCGGGTGTTTGGTCCACAAAAACAAATAACCCCGCTGAGGGTTCTAATTAGCTTTGGGCCAAAAAAAACATTGGCATTACAAGCTGTAGCTCTGGACAACCTTCTGTTGTACAGTAATCCCTCACCATTTCACGTTTGGAATTTATTGGCTTCATTCGATCATTCATTCATTTTCTACTGCTTATCCTCACGAGGGTCACACAGCTATCCCAGCTGTCTTCTGGCGAGAGGCGGGGTACACTCTGGACTGGTTGCCGGCCAATCAAAGGGCACATATAGAGCATAAGGCTCGACAATAACAATGTACTGATGGCCCGGGGCAAGTTAAAGCAAAATTGGGGCAAGTAAATCCAATCAGTGATATTCCCGTCGGGCAAGTGCACTTTGGCATGCCATACCGCCAAGAGTTTTTTTAAAAAGCGGTTCTTGTTGGGTGTTGGTAAAACACGGACTGCATAATTCCGGTGGTAATTTGCAAACTAATCCTTGCAAATCTTGAAATGGACCAATCAGAATCGTTTATTTAGACCGCGGTCCACAGTCCACAGTCCGCGTTTTACCCTAATTCTTCAACAACTTCTGAAGGAAAACACCAAAATGTGATGAAACATTCATTTTACATGGAGCAAGTTCGGGCAAGTAGTTCTCACCTTAAGGATTCCCCATGGGCAAGTCATTTTTGTTTTTAATGTAGAGCCCAGTAGACAAACAACCATTCACACTCATATTCATACCTTGTTATGTTGTTTGGTGGTTAGGTGGAGACCCCTGACTTACAGTACCTTGTATGAACATCAGTAGTATAAATCTGGTCATTACACAGATTTACTAATTACTTATTTTGTGGAACTACCTGTGTTTAAAAAAACTACAGACCACCACTTTGGTGGAAAAAGGATATTAGCAACTCCAGACATTGGTGAGTAATTTGCACCCCGCTTCCTGTATGCACACTCTATAAGGCTACACAGATAAGCGCCTACTTTCATTCATTTATTCATTTTCTACCACTTTTTCCTCACGAGGGTCGCGGGGGGACTGGAGCCTATCCCAGCTGTCTTTGGACGAGAGGCGGGTACACCCTGGACTGGTCGCCAGCCAATGGTCGCACATATAGACAAACAACCATTCACACTCACATTCATACCTATGGACAATTTGGTGTCACCAATTAACCTAGCATGTTTTTGGAATGTGGGAGGAAACCGGAGTACCCGGAGAAAACCCACGCATGCACGGGGAGAACATGCAAACTCCACACAGAGATGGCCGAGGGTGGGATTGAACCCTGGTCTCCTAGCTGTGAGATCTGCGTGCTAACCACTTGACCGCCGTGCCGCCCATAAGCACTTACTTATAAAAAATAAACAGAACACTTACAAATTGTTACTTACAGCTTGCGCTTCTGACTCTTTAACATGACCAAGTAACGTTGGAAAGCCATTGGACTTCAGCAACAGTTTGGCAGATAGTCCAGCTTCACCTATGCGAAGCCTACAGCTTGTACTCAGGCATGCCCATATAAGGAATGTTAGAAAAAACTCTCTGAAACTGAGCGTTCAGAGCCATCCCAGACTGACATCAGAGTGGAATAAAAGATACTGTATGTATGATGGGTGAGGTTAGGGTGAGGAGCTCAGTCATCCAGGAGGGGCTCAGAGTAGAGACGCTTCTCCTTCGCATCGAGAGGAGCATCTAGTCCGGATGCCTCCCGGACGTCTCCTTGGTGAGGTGTTCCGGGCATGCCCAGCCGGAAAAAGGCCCCGGGGCAGACCTAGGACACGCTGGAGGGATTATGTCTCACAGCTGGCCTGGGAACGCCTTAGTGTCCTCCTGGTGGAGCTGGAGGAGGTGGCCGGGGACCGGGAAGTCTGGGCTTCTCTACTGAGACTGCTGCCCCCCTCGACCTGGACCCGGATAAGTGGAGGAAAATGGATGGATGGATGGTATGTAGGATGATTACTTATCTATTTATCAGTACTCATGGTATACTTTATCCTAATGTTGCCAGGCACACTTTTCACCCACAATTACTGTAAAATGAACGAACCAATTAATTATGTCCAATATTTTAAGTTAATTGACATAAAAAAGTTTGACTTTTAAGTGTGCAGGAGTACGGTGTTCATGGCTGACGGGGTACGCCACTGTAAAAAGTTTGGGACACTGCAATAACAGATTCCACGGAGAATCCACAAGATTTTGCTCACATTTTTGAACATCTTGTTGCCTAAAAACATGTGCATAAATGATAAAATATTCATTCCTTCAGAAATGATGTAATATGTGCGGCTGACATATTGTTAAAAGGGTTTCAAATCATTGTCAGGCTTGACCTTTCAGTGTGAAATCATCCTGCTTAGAACAGCACAGATTGTTAGTGAGTGGGTGTTGCCTCCATACCATATTTATGTTTGCATGCATATTAATCGTTAGCAGATTGAAAAACAAACTGGCCTGGAAGCAGTGATTTTGACAAGAATCTATCTATTTGCAAAAGGTCACAGGAGGCAGTCGGACCATCTCAGACTCCAGTCCTGCCTCCTTCCTTCTCCTGTGACCGTCAGCCTTCCTTATGGAGCAGTATAGAACCTGCTTTGCTTTCCTAAGCAGCGAGCAGCTATCAACCTGTCACATCTTATCTCCGTTTGCTCTCCTTCCGTAAAGAAGGAGTAGGAAAAAAAAAAGAAGAAGGGGTAGACACACAGCTCCTATGCAACCGAGGCCCACTAGTGGATTCTCAACTGTTAACAAGTAACAACAAAAAACGAGTCTGGCAGAGCAGAGTCTTTTCGAGCAATTTGGTTGCAATGGAACGTGGAATAAAAAGTGTATTGGGCTATTTTGTGGTTCATAATGTCATCTATCAATTATGTTCTAAGTTTTTCCTAAGTTTTTTTTTTTAAAGTGCTGGTTCATATGGAGATTTTGTTAATGCAGTTGCTTATAAGGGCTGATGTCTACTGTAGCTTAACTTATTAACTTGATTAACTTATTTTTACACTTGCTTGATGAGTGAGATGTTACAAAATGTGGTGCAATGCAATTTAGCTTCTTATTTCACTCTTATTAATGGTGGGCAACTTATCCCTGGTGGCATAATGGTGCACTCGGCCCTCGTTTATCGCGCTTCATTGGTTGCAGACGCGACCGCGATAAGGGAATTTATTTTCTATTATTCTACTTTTAAGAGCCCTGTAGACATGAAATAACACCCCATTGTCATCTTTACACTCTTATTATTGTTTCCTTACACCTCATTGCACAACACTGATGTGGAGGCTACAGGATTACTGCAAGAGATGGTCTCTGCTGATTGCATATACAATTTATATGTCTTAAACTTAAAGGGGACCTATATATGCTTTTTCCACTTTTCTGACCAATAAATGTAGTTAAAATGTTGTATTCTCGTGTTAAACGATACCAAAGTTTCAGATAATGAGGTTTGCACATTTGGAAGTGAGCCCTGAAAAAAGTTTGGGATGGCTCAAAACACTCGGTTTCAAAAGGCGTGGTAAAAATCGTTCTCTTGTGACATCACAGAGGGGCACACTTCCTTATATAGAAACTCTCTGTCCTCCCTCGAGCTCTGCTTCCCCCGCCCTCGCCCAAGCGCTTCTACTGTGTTTACTTGCTAGCAATGCCTTGTGTGAGAAAGGGGGAGAGTGAAAGTGTTTATTTTGTGTAAATCATGGACCAAAAACACTTGTCTGTATAGCATTTTAGCATAGAGGACTTAACTTGCATGGGCATGGTTCGATTCTATGCCAAAACCATTCATGCGATTGACTTGATTGATTGATGCAGCTCCTAAAAATAAATAATAACATGAGTTATCTTCTTTTTACACTTGCACGATGAGAGAGTGTTATGAGATACAGTTGTATACGGTTAGGTCACTTGCTTCTTTGATGGGGGGCATCTATGTTTGAGTCCTGTCACTTCTGCCTAGCAACAGGTTTGATTAATTTTGTAGCAAAAAAGACTAGATTCACCTAAGTTGTTTTTTTCTGTATAAGGTGTAATGTTTTCATTGCCAGTGGAAGACATGATGGAATTTTGAAGCAAATGTACACTAAGATTTCCAAAGGAGGAAGAGGCATGGCAAAAGCTAGAAAGGCTCATAGAATTGCTCTTGAGAAAGGATGTTCTTGCCACCTTGTGAGGATGGATGCCATCAATGGGATGGATGTACAAGATACTAAGCTGGAAATGGCTTTTGTGTTTACATAAAAAAAGCAGGCAGATTACCTTGAGCGCGACATAACGGATGAAGTCCAAAAGTGTAAGATAGTGGTTCTTAACCTTCACTTCTTCAACATAGAGGGAAGTTCCAAAAAAACATTATGACAACAAAAGTTTGAACATCTCAACGGAGATCATAGAAAAAATGAGAATGAGGACAGAATATTATAATTTGAAAATGAACCAGGACACCAGTAACATCACCACCAAAGATCCTTGTGTTCCGTTGTGTACCTTTTGGCTTTATTTCATTTCAGAGTTGACTGCTTTTCAAGGGTGGTGTTAGTATGTGCTTTTGGCTTTAAGTCTGCCATGTCGTCAAGAGTGCGTAAGCAGCTTTATAAATGTGTGACAAACCCACAGGAGTGTAGACACACACACACACACATACAATGTCCCCAGAATGCCAAATAATCCTGGTGCTGAACGGCTTAACGAGTACAATTTAATGGAGGATGTGACCTCCGCCAACAAGAACATGAGCACTCTCCTTGTAACCCCCAGATCACCCCTATTCAACTAGCAAGCAAGTTCAGTTTAAGACCTTTTTGCAGCAAAGAGCAAGAAAATCCTGTCATATAGAGGATCTTGGAGTAGCATTTTTCCGGTATATTCCTTAAAACAGCAAAGCACTGCAGGCATGTTCTTCTCCGATGCTTTTGCAGTAGGTCAGCAGAGTTCTCCTGACATATATGAGATCTTTGACTGGCGGCTCAGCACGGTGGTCTAGTGGCTAGCGCGCAGGCCTCACAGCTAGGAGACCAGGGTTCAATTCCACCCTCGGCCATCTTCTGTGTGGAGTTTGCACGTTCTGCACGTTCACCCCGGACTGGTGGCCAGCAAATCACAGGGCACATACGTATAGACAAACAACCATTCACACTCACATTCATACCTATGGACAATTTGGAGTCACCAATTAACCTAGCATGTTTTTGGAATGTGGGAGGAAACCGGAGTACCCGGAGAAAACCCACGCATGCACGGGGAGAACATGCAAACTCCACACAGAGATGGCCGAGGGTGGAATTGAACCCTGGTCTCCTAGCTGTGAGGTCTGCACGCTAACCACTCGACCGCCGTGCCGCCCGCTAGGTTAATTGGTGACTCCAAATTGTCCATAGGTATGAATGTGAGTGTTAATGGTTGTTTGTCTATATGTGCCCTGTGATTGGCTGGCGACCAGTCCGGGGTGTACCCCGCCTCTCGCCCGAAGACAGCTGGGATAGGCTCCAGCACTCCCGCGACCCTCGTGAGGAAAAAGCGGTAGAAAATGAATGAATGACTGGCGGCTTTGCAGTAGGTCCTAAAAGCAGCATCAAGGTCCTGTTATCAGAAGGCTCTGAAAGCACCTTCTGTTTTTCCTCCACAGAACAACATCATGAACGGAATGAGCCCTTTTGTCAGTCATACAGTCAACCTACTATGTTTTTTTGACCTTTCTGGCCTATAAATGTAGTTAAAATGCAGTATTCTCGTGTTAAACGATGCCAATGTTTCAGATAATGAGGTTTGCGCGTTTGGAAGTGAGAAGTTTGGGATGGCTACAAACACTCGGTTTCAAAAGGCGTGGTAAAACTGCCCCTTTGTGATGTCACAGAGGGGCGGACTTCCTTATATGGGTGTGGCTGTAAGACAGATAAACTCTCTGCCTTCCCCCAAGCTCTGCTTCCCCCGCATTCCCCCAAACTCTGCTCCTCTGTTTACTTTCTAGCATTGCCTCAAAACGGAAAGCCACATTTGTTTACAATTCCTAAACACAAGTGGTTGGACTTCCTGATTCCCTACCAGCAAAAGAATTGCATTTTAATCTGTCAACGGCATTTCACACTGTGAACATGGGCCACTATGACGCCTTTCCAACGTTACTTGGTCGTGTGGAAGAGTCACATGAGCAAGCAGTAAGTAATAGTTTATCAGTGCAGATTGCCCACAGCAGAGTGGGCGTGCCTGGAGATGGGCCGTGGGTGGAATACATTAAAACAGACCGTTTTCGTGATCTGTTTTAATGTACAAAGGGCTGAAAAATGAGCATAATAGGTTCCTTTTAAAATCTTGTCTCATCAGCACAATCTCGTGTATCGTTTCATCTTGTGAACCCATCGTAAATATCCATCTTGTAACGGCCATAAGTTAGTAAACAAATGATGAAGTACTGGGTAGAGTTGCGGAGTTTCAGCTTGCTTTTTACCAACTTTGGCAACCTAAGTGACTTTCTCTTTCATTCTTACAAAGAATATAGGAAAGTCATGCATGAGTGAAAGACATAATACCATAAATCACAATAGAATAATGTGTAAAGTAATGTAATTTCCCTTGCGCCTTCTGCATGCTTTGACAAATGGAAATGTGACAACCCACAGGCACAAACAGTGGGTCGCTTGTGTAATATTTCACTTGCACCTCTAGAATGAAATCAAAAGGGAGTCCTTTGTGTTACCTTCAAAAGGCTTAAGGTGTCCTCAGAGTCTCAGGACCATTTTATGCTTATTACACAGTTTCCATTTCGTTTTGCTTTTCACTTCTCACCTTTGCTGAGTGTATTCCAGATAAGCTTTAATTGTCTTTAGGTTTATCCCTACAGTGACGATTATTTGGAATCATTTTTTTCAAGGTCTAACTTTTTCCCTGCCAGTTCTCCCTGTTTTGTTCTGTGCTGTGTGTGTTGCAGCAGAGCACCCTGGCCCCAATTCACAGTGGAAACACCTAGGGATGTCTGATGATATTGGCTGAGTGATATTATTGGCCAATATTGGCATAAAAATCTGATATTGGATCTGCCAATATTGATTTTGGTGCGCGAGTGAGACCTCATCAAAATGCACCGTCCTCCTGTGAGCAACATAGCTTGCTCCCTGGTTATGTCCGCAGTCTGGAATTAGTTTTGCCAAATGTGCAGTTTGCAGTGACTATAAAACACTGGTAATGTGATGGGGAATCTGCATCTAATTGAATACAGGGTCAGGCAAAATGATCACATGACACATTTGTAGGTTAAATGAAAGGCAAATAAAGTAAAGAAACAAAAAAGTGTTTTTATTTTCGAAAAGTACATATAATGCCATTTTGCTTTGTTTCTTTAGAATGCCATTGTTTTTCAGTTTCTTTTTCAGTTGCTGCCATGAATTGGACTGGTGAGCGTGACGCTTTCATTGTGGAAACGTTTATCAAAACAAACTAATCTGTAACTGCAACACAACGAGCGTTTCGTTTGCACTTCAATCTTGGTAGACATGATCCATGATGCTGGAAACACCATCTTGTTATGGGTTACCAACTTCAGCGTTACCTTATCTGCATGAAACGAAAATAAATTGGCCAACCTCGCACTGCCAGAACTGATTTAATTTTTAAAATATAATGAAACAGAATGGCATTATATGTACTTTTCAAAAATAAAAACAATTTTGTTTCTTTACTTTATTTGCCTTTTATTTAACCTACAAATGTGTCAGATCATTTTGCCTGACCCTGTATAACTGTAATATGAACGCATCAAGAAGAAGAGTCACACATAGCGCTATGCAGCAACATAATAATAAGAATGAAAGAATTACCCATTTAAAACCAGTTTATAATTTGCCCAATAGTGTTAGTCCGGAGTTGCACTTTACTTCTTCTTAAATTGATGTTTGTGCCACATTGAAATGTGCAGCTTTCCAATCTCTATTGTCCCATGTATTAGTAGCCTATTGGTCATGATTTTTTTTTAAATGACTGATTTTGTTGAGTCCAAATGTTCAAAATAAATAATTTTAAGTTATTTTCTTGGAATTGTGAAGAATACCTTTAGACAAAATACAGCAAGATGTTTATCTACCGCATAAAGACATCACATTCAGAAAACCTTTCACTTGGATCCTTTGATCCTTCAACCCAGTTGTTTTTAACTGCATGCACACACACATATGGTTTGTAGATATGCCACCATTTTTATCTCCGTCTGAGGAGTAATTAGCTGTCCCTACTGAGACAGACTCGAACCAGTTCAAACCAGTATCGCAAAAAACTAAAAAAGGGAAGTTTACACTGATTGCACCACCTCTCTGACAGAAGTTTGCACTTCGCTAAACCTTCGTTGGCAGTTAATTACTCTGGTATTGCAATTGCTTGTATCTATTCCTGTTTGAATTAAATTGTAAACTGACCTTGAGAATCCTAGACTCACTTGCCAGCTGATGGACTAACAGAATCTGAGGGGACTTTCACCCTGAAAAAAAACAACAGAACCCCAACAGAATCATTTCTGGTAGTGTCCAGGACTCTGCTTTTCCTTTCTCTTTGCTGATTGGTCGGTCCAATTTTGGGTGGTTCGACACAAATAAGAAACAAGTGGCTGTGCTAAACCATGACAAAGAACCTAAACGTATTAGCGTTATAGCTAATTTTAGTGCTATTGTAATGATTACATTGAATCAAGTAGCAGGATGAACAAGTTGTTTACCATTTTTGCAGGAATGCACAATTGCAACGTTTTATACTCCGCAAACCTCAACAAAAGAGCACAGATTACATCTGCAAGAGACAAATGCATCACAAAGGCAGGTTTGTGCAACTGAAGAATAATGTTCCCATGAAAATAGCTTTTTCATAAGGCATCTAAATGAATTAGAGAGAATCTGATTCTGTTCATCCATCACTGATGGGAATCAGTAATAAATGCTCATAACTTATGCTTCAGATGATTCATACACACCACTTGGACAAATGAAGTGTACACTGGAAAATAAATGCTGGCGTGTATAGCGTGAAGGACCTTGCATAGTTCATGTTTTCCTGTCATTTTCTCGTCAACTTCCACCCCCAGCCCTACCTGAAAACCCACAATGATAATTATAATGATTAGGTGTTAATTGATAGCTTTGGATAATGTCACGGTGTTCCATGCACGACACAGATCACAGCAGCCATCAACGTGAGGGTCTTAGCCCCCAGACAACAACAGATGATTTTTACATACAAAATCATTCCTCATTAATTCATGAAAAGGGCACACGGCAACGAGAAAGAAAAAAAAAACTCCATTAGCAGGCGTGTTGTTGAGAGAAATCAATCTGTTTGCCACTGTACTTGTTTAGGACACATACATTCTCCACTCATTATAGGCACCTCCTGGCCTGGCTGTTGTCTTTAATTAACTTCCCGGGATTTATCTGTCATGTGTCGCCAATGAGCCAAGAAGCCTGTGGAAGATTGATGTTTTCCAAAGCACTTTAACGCAAACCGCTATTGTAGTCTATTTATTTTGAGGCTGAGTGATGGCTGCTTGATTGTATGTCGTATCTGGAGCATAGCCAAGCTTTGCATTTTTTGAGAACTGGTTCAGGGATGCCTGTTGAAAACGTTTTATTATAGGCACCCACCAAATTTTGCCGGTACTACCAAGCACCAACTCACGTCAAATCCATGGAGTGTCATGGTGCCGCACTTGACAACATTCAATTCGCAAACAAAGAAGACAAAGCCAGAGGGAAGGGGCAATGTTTACACCAGTGATTTTCAACCTTTTTTGAGCCACGGCACGACACTCGACAGTAGCCATGTTTTTAAATGACGACTTTTTCTCTTTCCGAATGACCTTTCGGGAAACAATGGTATCCATAGAAAGGAATATTCCAATCTCTTGTTTACATGCGCCGTGAAAATCAAACAGAATAGTCAATGGGTAATGCGCAGTAAAACAAGTTTTTCTTTCACTTGTTGGAATAACTCCGTATTGCCAGTTTTTCATCTGTCCAGTCTTGAAATTTAGTTTGAATCAAAAACAAACTTTGCTTAGTCCAATGCCGATTGCTGGCCTCCATTTTTAAAACTGAAGAACGTCTGGAGTTGCGTGTTACGTCATATCTGAGCATGCGCTGAAAGAACGCACCCGGGATAAATTTAAACAGGAAAAGATCAAATTCAATCTTGCTAATATTTTATAATTAAACTCAGGACATGTTTTATATAGATATATTTTTTCTTTTTTAATAAAACTGGACTTGTGAATGGCGTATAGAAGGGTTTAGATTCTGTTCCGCAGATGGCGCTAATGCACATGAAAGCTGCTTGCCAACCGCCAATAAACAACAGAAGAAGAAAAACACCACGAAGAAGAAGGCACCCTGACAACTTTCCGTTTGAGCGGGTACAAGATACCTCAGTCGGATTTGGGAAAGGAATATTCCATCCCTGTTCAATTCTTTCCATTTGAGCAAATATACCAAATGCAATTGGAATACTTGGGTCCATATATTCATGGCTATTGACATAATATTTGCAAATGATGATTAATAAATGTTAATTATAAAAAGTGATATTGGATAATTCCTCACGGCACACCTGACGGTTTCTCAAGGTACACTGCTGCGGCACAGTGCTTGAAAATCACTGGTTTACACCAACAAAGAGACGAATTAAAGTTACAGAACCTGAACTAAGTCATATTTTCAAAAGGTCTGAATCTGCTAAATAAGTCTGAGACAACATTTGATGGTTGAAAGGGGACCTATTATGTTTTTTCCATTTTTCTGACCTATAAGTGTTGTTACAATGTTCTATTCTTGGGTTAAACGATGCCAATGCATCAGATAGTGAGGTTTCAGGGCTCTACATTAAAAACTAAAATGACTTGCCCATGGGGAATCCTTAAGGTGAGAACTACTTGCCCGAACTTGACAGAATATGCTGATAATTCATCAGATAATAGTACTGATGCATTGTATTTGGAGGAAAACCTTACATATCGTAGTCGTAGTAAGCAGTGATATTTATAAGTTGTGCACCACAATGAAACATTATTGAATAGACACATTTGTGTACTAGTAAAGTGTTTTTAATCCAGAAAAAAATGCTCAATGGTCAAACAATTTTTTTTTTTTTTTTTGTGAAGCAAAGGTGAGAAAAATAGACAGAGAAATGGAAGCGCTAGATTTTGTAGTTTATGCAAAATCAGCACTTGGTATTGTATATTGGTATTGGCTGTAAGTAACAATTTGTAAGTGTTCTAACTGTTTATTTTTTGTAAGTAAGCGCTTATCTGCGTAGCCTTATAGAGTGTGCATACAGGAAGCGGGGTGCAAATTACTCACCGATGTCTGGAGTTGCTGATATCCTTTTTCCACCAAAGTGGTGGTCTCTAGTTTTTTTAAACACAGGTAGTTCCACGAAAAAACTGTGTAATGACCAGATTTATACTACTGATGTTCTTATAAGGTACTGTAAGTCAGGGGTCTCCAGCCTAACCACCTAACAACATAACAAGGTATGAATATGAGTGTGAATGGTTGTTTGTCTACAGGGCTCTACATTAAAAACATGGGGGAATCCCCACTTGCTCCATGTAAAATGACACACTTTTTGGTGTTTTCCTTCAGAAGTTGTTGAAGAATTAGACCATGTTGGCAGGGACGCCATGATAGATGTTTTCCTAGTCAAACAATAGCTGATTGGTTGATCACGAACAAGAACGGGTGTGGGTAAAACGCGGACTGTAGACTACGGACTGTGGTCTAAATACACGATTCTGATTGGTCCATTTCAAGATTTGCAAGGATTGGTTTGCAAATTACCACCGGAATTACGCAGTCCGTGTTTTACCAACACCCAACAAGAACCGCTTTAAAAAAAAAACTCTTGCCCGAATTTTGTTTTAACTTGCCCCGGGCCATCGGTACATCGTTTTTGTCGAGCCCTGGGTTTGCACATTTGGAGGCGAGCCCTGAAAGACGTTTTTAACATTGAGTTCTGCTAACATTTGCACTCAGTAAACGGAAGTCCTCGGGAGCGCTTCGGAGTGTGACCGATCATAGCGGAGTGGCCCTGCTGTCAGTCAGGGGCGCTTGGAATTGTCCCAACTTGTCCGCCCTTTACAGCGCTCCTGACTGGTTGTATGTATTTTTTTTTTTTTTACTTTGGATGCTGCTTTATCATGTTTGTTAAACTTTCCTTTTCAATTTGGTTTCAAATTAATATGCATAACAATAGCAAGTGGACACAAGTTCAACACATTGAAATGGAATGATCTCGTAGAAGTATTACTTATCTATTTATCAGTGTTTTTGTAAAACTTGACCATGCAAAATATTTTTTTTTTAAACCAGAATGATTTACTGAATGAAGTAACCATTTAGTCATGTTCTGTTTTTCATGTTAATTACATAAATATTTCCTGTTTTTTAAGTGTGCAGTAGTGGGTGGTACATGGCTTTAATGTCAAATGTCTGAAGGTGTACGAGTCTGTGAAAAGTTTGGGAACCACTGGAATGGAGGCATTAATTATTAAATATAACAATATAGACAAACACCAGGCTTCTGAATGTGCAACCAAGTCAGCTGATATAGGCTGACTTATATATTGCTACTATAGGCTTATGATTGGCCAAAAAGGGCATGGAAGCCTGTGAATGTGATTTATATGGACATGTACTGTAAGTGCAGTACAGATTTTTTTTGGTTGCCGGTGGTAGGCCAATATAGTACTTGTCATAGTACTTGTACATTGTACATTTTGTCATTTTGAGAAACGCACACCTAAAACAAAATGATGGAAATAGTCATCATCTCAAAGTAAAGAAACCTGCTTTAAGCGAAAATGCAAAGAAAAAGTGTAAAAAAAAAAAAAAAAAGGTTCATCTGGATGTGACCTCAAAACCACAACAGCAGTGGAGGACATTCAAAGCTAATATAAGCAAAGGAATGAAATCTGAAAATGTAGGAGTGGTAAAAATGGATTAGGTGCTCCACAGTCTCCCATCACACCACCGTGTTGTCGGCTGATCAAAGATTGAGCTCAGCCTGAGAGACTGAAAGAGGCTGGCAAAAGCGAGAGATGCAAGCTGCATTTCATTTGCAGCGACAGTCCAAAAGATGATTCATTGATGAGGTTCTTGAAGAGAAGCGAGGAGCCACCACAACGAGCGCGCACACGTCTCTTCTTCATCTCAGTTTGTGGCCGACACCTTCAAAGAGTTTTCTTGCACTCCGGGGTGGGTGGGTGCACGTCCTCTGGGATTTCATCTAAAGATGACGACGACGACAAAAAGGAAAGGCTCTTTCTCATAATCACGCTTATGTAGGCATGAGGTGAAATCAGGGTTTCGTATAAGGGCAAAGGTCAAACTGTGCTTGGAAGCATGTACTGTAATTCATAGATTATTGTGTTTTTGGTGAACAGGTGGTTGGCGCACAGGCCACACAGCTAGGAGACCTGAGTTTGATTCCACCATCGGACATCTCCGTGTGGAGTTTGCATGTTCTCCCCATGCGTTTGTGGGTTTCCTCACAAACATGCTAGGTTAATTGGTGACTCCAAATTGTCCATAGGTATGAATGTGAGTGTGAATGGTTGTTTGTCTATATGTGCCCTGTGATTGGCTGGCCACCAGTCCAGGGTGTACACCGCCTCTCGCCCGAAGACAGCTGGGATAGGCTCCAGCACGCCCACGACCCTCGTGAGGATAAGTGGTAGAAAATGAATGAATGAATGGACTCGACTTGACAATATTATTACAGACTTGCAATTTGCATGTTGTCACCAATGACTCGGGACTTGACTTGGACCCTTATCTAATGGCTTGAAAATACTTGCTATTTTGCAGAAAGACAATGTATTTTCCCTTTGAATCTGCCTCATGGAATGTATCTATTAACATCCAATCAAGTAGAAGAACACACAACAAATATGTGGATTACTAAATCCCGAATGCTAAGTTAGCACTTTTTTTTTTGTGACTAAGTCTTGTCAGACTGGTCTTGTTTAAATAAATGAAAACAAATCAAATGCATTCATTGTATTTGTCAAATATAATGGATTGTTACATTGTTAAAATAGCATTTGATTTGGGAGACACTAAAGAGTGATTATGACTTGTAAGCCCATGACTTTGGACTTGACTTTGTCACGGTTCGGCTTCATTGCTTTATGGTTCGACCCCAGGATGCAGAGAGCAGGACCAATTGCAGGAAAATTATATTTATTTGTTGCAGAAATTGCAGCAGGAAAAAGCAACTCACATAGCTGACGGACAAACAACAATGATCCCACAAAGGGAGAAGCGCACACCTGAACTAAATAGACCAATACAAATTAGGGACAGGTGTGGATGAGTGGGGCAACCAAGGAAGACAGGGCAAAACAGGAAATTAAATACAAAATAAGAGTCCAGAACGGAAACCAAACAAACTGTCACGAGGGAACCCACACAGGGCGTGACAGACTTGTTTTGACATGAGACTTGACTTGGTTTTGACTCCACTCAAGACTTGAGATGAAAGACTTGCAAAACACTGACTTGACTTGACTTCCCTTCATGACGTCATGAAAAAACTGCAACTTCAGACATGAGCATTTGAGAAATGAAATCTATGAGCAATGAGTTGCATGAGTTAGAAACAGAAATTTTACATTTTAGTATGTTTTCCAGGTACAAGCTGGACTACAGTTCTGAACAATGAGCTTCCAGGAGAGTGTGTGTTTGTTGTGTTTATGTGTGTGTATGCATTGGTGTGTGTGAAAAAGAACAGGAGAAACACGCCTAAGACCTACTTTATCTCGGAGCATATTCTTTCACTTTCTCATTCAGCAGGGATGGTCGGCAAAAACTGAAAGCAACCTGACATGTAAGCAGAGAAGGCGAGAGAGGATGACTAAAGGGAAGAAAATGTGTAAAAAAGGAGGTGATGCAGTAGAGTGGCTGTATAAAATGGGCGGAACGTTCAGTGAGCAGGAAGGAAGTTGGTTAAGGTACACTTGCACACCTGAGCGAGACCACTCCTTTTCAGAGCAAGCACAGGCGATGGTTGGCAGGCTAAGGAGGCAGAAGGCTATCGAACAAGTCACCTGGATGATATTATACATAATTTCATGGCCTAACTGTGGCTTCGGTGTCCTTTATAGCCAAAGAAGATGTGGTCTATAAATGTCATTATCCTCCTGCTCTTCTGTTACGGTGAGTGCAATGCAGTCATTGTATTTAACCCGAAAACTCTTAAATCAGGTGTCCACAATGTGGCCTTAGGATCATTTATAATATAATATTATTGCTAATATTTTTTATATTCAATATAGACTTTAATTATGTTATTAACATTTACAAAAAAATACATTATAAAACTTAAAAACTCTTTTTTTTAATATGAGTGTATAATAAGGGGCGGCACGGCGGTCGAGTGGTTAGCGCGCAGACCTCACAGCTAGGAGACTAGGGTTCAATTCCACCCTCAGCCATCTCTGTGTGGAGTTTGCATGTTCTCCCCGTGCATGCGTGTGTTTTCTCCGGGTACTCCGGTTTCCTCCCACATTCCAAAAACATGCTAGGTTAATTGGTGACTCCAAATTGTCCATAGGTATGAATGTGAGTGTGAATGGTTGTTTGTCTATATGTGCCCTGTGATTGGCTGGTGACCAGTCCAGGGTGTTCCACGCCTCTCGCCCGAAGACAGCTGGGATAGGCTCCAGCACCCCCCGCGACCCTCGTGAGGAAAAGCGGTAGAAAATGAATGAATGAATTGCTAATTATAGATTTTAATTATGTTAACATTTTAAAAAAAAAACTTATTTTTAATATGAGTATATAATAAGACACTTTTTTTTCTCCTAGGACACACAGGGGACTTAAAGGTGTTTTTCTTTAAATATACTGTCTTTAACTTCCGAACATATCTAAATGGGTTGGTTTTTAACTTCTTTAAAAACTTTAAATACAGAAATGGCCACCAAATCCTTTATTTTTTCAGTCTGGGGCCCTTTGTGACAAAAGTTTGCTTACCCCTGGCTTGAATAACTAAAAAACACAAAAGTCAAGTCATATTTATGTATATATGACCAAGATGAATCCCCCTCATGTGAGTCCTGCAGCGAAATACAAGCTTTGGATGTTTTGCATGATAGTAATCAATGGAAAATGCTTTTTTTATGACAAGACTTTGCCTGATGTGATATTGACTAAATCATTACACAGCTAATAAAAATGCTAATCTGCAGCAGACTAGGTCTGTTGTCTTCCAATCTTTTGTCTCTCTCGTCGCCGTCGAACTGCACAAGGCGATAACATTTAACGGTAATACTCCCGGGGCTTATTTTTTTTAACGACTTAACGTCATGAATATGTGGCTTATTTATTAAATGCTTTAGCTATAAAACAGAGTGGAATGTATGGCAGGCATTAGACGACAGCGCTCTGTCGGGACGATAGCAACTTTATCCTTTTACTCGAGACGTGACCTGCACAGGAAAGAAGCAGTTTCAGGGACAGACGGAAAAAAATATTTAATTTTATCTCTGTGGATAAAAACTGTTGCTACTAATGACTACAGGTTGTCTTACCCAAGCAAAACATGTTTAACATTCGTATCTATTCAAAACACTGGGCGTTATTAGCCAACAAAATGACTCAAATAGACTTTGCCCTTTTGTCCTGCAGCGTGTCTTTCCACTGGTGACAACAAAGTGTTCTTTCACTCTAAGAACTTTTACAACGTGCTCTACTGGGACGAGGCGGAGCCATCATTCCCTGACGAAAAGATCCTCTATAGCGTGCAGTACAGAAGGTACAAAGACAGGGATGCGGGGGTGTATGTACAAACCTTGAATATATTAAGGTGATTATCATATAAACATGATTTTCATTGCTGTGGTTACAAATTTGAGTCGCACAGGAAGACATACCACCTCAAAAAAACAACACAAGAAGTCAGCACACAATCCACCCACTGCACCAATTAAATGTCTACGTACTACACACGTGCCAAAATGACACCCATATCTTCACGACGCGCAAAACATGCTGGGTAAATTGCAGGACTCTAGCCCAACACTTTGCTGTGTTTGTCAGATTTTTGCTCTATGTCAAATACGTCGTTGAGGAAGTTGTCAATTATTATTACGTAATTCACGTTATGTGTTAACTTGTTTTATTTTGTTGCACCGTGAGTAAGGCTGCCTCTCTGGTTGTTGGTTATCGCTATCTTCTCATCTAGTATCTCTGATCAGTTCCGGCCAAAAAGTGCACATTAACACCCAATTAGGGCGTAGTGTAGGTTCCCATAGACACCAGATAATGTCCAGTAAATGTATAAGTACTGGTAAGTCCTAGTGATCGACTGATAATAAGTTGGGCCGAATATCAGCACCCATGATGGAAAATATGGTTTAATATAATTGTATAGACCAGGGTTCAATTCCACCCTTGGCCATCTCTGTGTGGAGTTTGCATGTTCTCCCCGTGCATGCGTGGGTTTTCTCCGGGTACTCCGGTTTCCTCCCACATTCCAAAAACATGCTAGGTTAATTGGTGACTCCAAATTGTCCATAGGTATGAATGTGAGTGTGAATGGTTGTTTGTCTATATGTGCCCTGTGATTGGCTGGCGACCAGTCCAGGGTGTACCCCGCCTCTCGCCCAAAGACCGCTGGGATAGGCTCCAGCACCCCCCGTGACCCTCATGAGGAAAAAGCGGTAGAAAATGAATGAATCAATGAATAATTGTATAGTAATATGTTTTAATGTATGCTTTTACTGAGTGTATTTCAGACAATGGGCTATATTTTCGTAGACCAGGTGCGGCGCACCTACCCTGCGCACCCACGCCTCCATCCCTCCCACCACCGAGTGTAATCTTAACCAATCAAATGAACACTTCTCATTGGCTTTAAATGCACAGGGCCCACTGTGCTACACCATGTAGACCACCTGTGTTACTGACATCCACATTAAACACAGCAGCAGGCTAATCCAGGCATAGTGCTTGTGAGCCACCTGCATTCATTCTCTGTCGTCGCCAAATAGGAGAACTTTGGATGGTATTTTCTCAGTATGTCCTCGTCATCCTCCTTGAGAAAAAATTAATATAAAATATATAAAATATATCATACAGCCAGATTTTAACAAGCAATGTTATGTTAATTGTTGTTTTTAGTTGTTGTTAATTATTAGTTGTCTCAGGGTCACTTTCGCTGTTTCCATAAAGTCTGGGCTGCGTGTTGGCTCATTTGCATACTAACAGTTGATTGGATGTTTCGGATTGGATGGGGGGGGGCGTGCATGCACCTTGCAAGTGTAGAGCTGGCCAATCATGCCATCATGCTTTTAACTCTCATTGTCATTTCAAATCTCATCCTGCTGCATTCTTGTAGACTAAACTAACAAACCAAGAGTGCAGTTAAAGACATGTTTGTTTTTAACAAATGTTTTTTATTGCTTTTACTTTTGAAAATGTTGACGATATCTACATCCACAGTATAAAAACAAAGGCAGACACTGCCCTTCTGATCATGTATGACAACATAAGCTGTCTAGTGGAACCTCAGAGGTTGGACTTTTTTCAAGAGTGACAAATCGGTTTTCAGGATAAGTAGAATTCCTTTTCGATCATCCAATTTTATTTATTTTTCTTAGCTCTTCAACAACTCCGTCATTGATCTCCATTATCTTGAATTTAGCTTCCTAGATTAGCCGAGACATTTTTTTAACCCCCAAAAGGGGTCTGTGTCGCCTTGTAACTGTTGTGTGTGAGTGATGGGAAGAAAAGCTTAGACTCTCTTGGAAATGACTGCAGAAATAGCTGGACCCCGAATAGAAGACAATATCTTTTACATAGTGTCATCTAGGGAAAACAATACCATCTTATATCCAGGCCAATACAGTAATATAAAAATGAACAATTACATTTATTAACTGTACAGTGATGTTTTGAATTGTAGCACAAGTGTAAATTAAGTTAACTTTAATACTGATTGTTCTTTTAATCAGAAGGACAGTAAGGATAATTCACAATGCCGCCTACAGAGAACATACTAACTCCTTATGCAAATACTTAAACTTGCTTATATAGTTAATCGTCAAACAGCTAAAATAATGCATAAGGCTAAAAATAACCAATTACCTAAAAATGTCATCCAATACTTCTCTACAAGAGAGGAGAAATATGATCTCAGGGAAGAACTACATTTGAAACACTTATATGCTAGGACTACGTTAAAAAGCCATAGCATTTCAGTATGTGGAATCAAACTATGGAATGGATTGAGTAAGACCCTCAAACAATGCACAACGATGAGCCAATTCAAGAAACAATACAAGCAGTTGATGTTTGCTAAATACAAGGATGAAGAGTCTTGAACCAGTCATGATGTGCTATACATATCACTATATTGACACTTACTATGGTACACATTATGTCATTGGATGGTCATATCACCTCCTACTTCGGTACGAGGTACATTATTTAAAAAAAACAAAGAAAAATAAACCCTTAAACTGTATTATGGAAAGCAGGAAGTGAACAAATGTAATACTGATTGTAAAAGTACCAGATGGAGGGGTAGGATTTAATAAGCTTTGCTTCTTCCTACTCCTTTTGGACATGTGGAACTGTGAACTGATTATGTGATGCATTCAATTGGAATCTGATGCATGTTCAAATGAAATCAAACCATTACTATTACCATACTGTGGACACTTGAAATGTATATTTTGGTACAGCGTCAGAGGCACGTGACCTTAAATGTTCCACTGTACATTTGTACTGTGTATGTCTTGGTGTGCCACAAACTTCCTTCACAAATGACCTCATCAAAGTGGAAATTCTATCTCTTTTAAGACCTTATTGTAAAAATGTCAAGTGCTTCTTGCCTGGTGCTATCATCAAATCAGTCTGCAAGTGCACTAAGTGTTGTAATGTATCTCCACAAAGGCAGCGGGAGCCGAAAGGATGAATACGATATGTGACTTGTTTTTATGTACGTCTTGTCATGCCAGTCAATTTACCTTTGATTATGCTATTTAAGGGGCTAGGCTACTCTGTGTGTGACTTAATTGTGTGCTGGCAAACATTACAGACACGTTGGGGAGCTTCCATACCAGATGAAAAGCGAGTGTCAGAACATTACCGCTCGCTCTTGCAACCTGACCGCAGAAACGCCCTCAGTGCCACATGTTCAATACCGAGCTGTGGTTTACGCCAATGGACGTTTTCACGGCCTCACCACTAGGTTTAATCCCATCGCAGACAGTAAGAACTCGAACATACCATACAACTGCATAAAAGCAGCCTGAAATGCATCTCATTAATATGATTCACTTTTTCCTTGCAGCCATTTTTAGTAAACCCATCCTGTCTTTGAACACAACGTCATCTTCCTTGTATATTCATGTGACGCTTCCGCTTGGACCAAATGGAATATCCCTTGAGGACATCATTAAGAACAGTAAAAACGGGCCCACGACACCGTTAATTCAATATACCTTAAACCTCACTTCCCCAACACAGGTGATTATTGGACAGGGACTGATTGATAAGTGGATTTTTTTCTTCTTAATTCACTTCCATGTGTGTCTTGCCAGGTGCATCACAATAGTTCTGGCAACTTTGTCGTTGACTTTAATGGCAAAACCAAGTACTGCGGCTATGTGGTCTACAAGCCTTCCCATGAGTGGGGTCGTCCGGAGAGTGAGATGGCCGACTTCTGCGTAACTCCAGCATGTGAGCACAGAAATACTATTTACTTTAAAGACTGGGTTTAAGTCATCCGTTGTTTATTGTGGTTGATTGGCTGCAGGCCACAAGGTAGGATTCAATATTAGTGAATGAAAGTTAGAGCATAGAAAACCTGTTTGACTTTCTAAATAGATTGTTACCATTACGAGAGCCCAGCAGACATGTGATAAGACCCTTATAGTCATCTTTACACTTCCATTCATTGTTATGAATTGCACAGGCTACGGGACCACTGCACGGACACAAGCATAGCAAGGTATCGAGCAAACTAGTTAGCCGCTCCAATGTATTTATTCTTAACTTTAAAAAAAGGGTTCAAAAGGAGTGGGGAAGAAAGTTTACCACTTCCACACACAACAAGAGTATAACTTTTTTCACACTGCCATGGCTGACTCCATGCAGTGTGAAGGTAATGTAATGTATTGTCATGTCTCATCAATGTAACGTTAATGTGTCTCATCAACGCGCAGACCTCACAGCTAGGAGACCAGGGTTCAATTCCACCCTCGACCATCAATGTGTGGAGTTTGCATGTTCTCCCCATGCTCCTGGTACTCCGGTTTCCTCCCACATTCCAAAAACATGCTAGGTTAATTGGCGACTCCAAATTGTCCATAGGTATGAATGTGAGTGTGAATGGTTGTTTGTCTATATGTGCCCTGTGATTGGCTGGCGACCAGTCCAGGGTGTACCCCGCCTCTCGCCCGAAGATAGCTGGGATAGGCTCCAGCACCCCCGCAACCCTTGTGTGGTAGAAAATGAATGGAATGAATGAATGAAGTCAGCCATGGTATTTTTTAGCTTCTTACTTTGTCCTCCCCACTCAATTTCAAACCTATTTTTAAATTTAGAATGAATAAATTAAAGGCTAATTAGTCAACTTGGCAGATTGCTACAATATTTTTGTAACAATCTGTATTTTTGTAAAGTGGTGGGCGTTTCTTCTGTCATTCAGAGATCCCGTAACTTACACAGAAGTGATGCACCATGTGATGTAAACAAAGCCAGCAGTATTGTAGTGTATATCTATATATGGATGCTAGACTGACTTTATCAAGTGACAAATGTCACTAGACAATGTGATTAGAGTGATTTATTTTTAATTATGAAAGTATCATAGACATTTTTGGTCTCCAATTTAGGACAATGTACACTGACAGTCAGTAGAAACTTTGAGACCATATATTTTAACGTCATTTTTATTTTTAATCACTGAACTGGATTTTCTTCAAATGATTCATTTGTTTAGGATATTGGCATAAAGAAACAAAATCATAATATTTCAAGAAAAATGTCAAAACAGAAAATGGAAGAAGAAGAAAATGGCAACTGCGAAACACAAACAGTAAAACCGGGTCAACACACAGTAGAGCTGCTAATCTGAGTGTTGTTCCCGGTCTGAATGTGATTAAAAGTAATAGGAGGACCAAGCACTACTGCACTGATAAAGTGAAAGTGCTTGTGACGCTCCTTTCTTGTCCCATTGTTGACCCAGAAGATTAAATCAAACAGAAAGATAATCTCCACAACCTGTATTTTAAACTGCTAACTCCAAGACTAACAACAGTTGATGACAACAGCGTATAGTCTGTGCACATGCCAATACAAAATCTACATTCTAAATCCCTAAAGGAGGTTGTTGTGCAGTGCTTTGCAGAGATAAATCCCCGGTATCGCACAACTAAGCACTTCTGGGGAGTCGCTGCTACATCCAGGAATGTGCAGCACGCACTGAACAGCGGTGCTGCATTTGACTACAACATTTGCCTAAGTGCTCAAGGCTATCAACCTGGATGCTAACACCCACTCTTCTCTCCCTTAGACGATCCTAGTGAGATTCTGCCGTGGCTCCTCATGGGTGCCGCTCTGCTGGCGGTCCTTGTCATGATATCAGTTGGGGCTCTGTGCTTCTACGTGAAGAGTGGCAACAAAACGAAGCTGCCACACTCACTGGTGAGCATGTTGTTCCTTACTCTCCAACTAACAATGAGGAAATGCTGCGCAACTGGAAAATCAAGCCCCGTGGCACAGGATTCACACGTGTCCACTGTGCCAACGAATAGTTATTAATAACAAAACTAAGCTTGATCTTTGTTTTGGTTAATTGAAACACCTTAGTGACTCATGGAGTTTTTATGTTATGACATGATTAGCCTTGCTTCTGCAGATATGTCACCATCATTACACAGTGAGGTAATTAAAAGTGCTTTTGAAAGGATCAGCGTGTCTTTGTTAAGTCAATGACGATTATTGCTGAAGGAGGACTACAGAAATAGAAAGTAAATGAAAGTAAAATTTTGGATTAATGCCATAGTGACTCGAAAAGTGGATCAAGTATGTCATCTTTCCAGAAAAGCTGCTAACAAAACAACTATAGACGGTGATCAAAATATGATCACAGTTCACAGTTCTAGGATGGGGCTGCATGGTAGCTAGTGGTTAGCGCGCAGACCTCACGGCTAGGAGATCAGGGTTCAATCCCACCCTCGGCCATCTCTGTGTGGAGTTTGCATGTTCTCCCCGTGCATGCGTGGGTTTTCTCCGGGTACTCCGGTTTCCTCCCACATTCCAAAAACATGCTAGGTTAATTGGTGACTCCAAATTGTCCATAGGTATGAATGTGAGTGTGAATGTTTTTTTTGTCTATATGTGCCCTGTGATTGGCTGGCGACCAGTCCAGGGTGTACCCCGCCTCTCGCCCGAAGACAGCTGGGATAGGCTCCAGCACTCCCGCGACCCTCGTGAGGAAAAAGCGGTAGAAAATGAATGAATGAGTTCTAAGATGAACAACTGTCAATTCTCCTGACTAGCATTTTGTTTGTTTGTGTCTTTCGGCTCTTTCCTGGTTACGGAGTCGCCACAGCTAATCCTTTCATCTGCATACTGATTTTTGGCTTGAGCACTTTATAATTCGGATGCCCTTCCTGACGAATACCAATGATGCTTACAAGTGGAGATTCAAACCCGGGGCGTTTAGCTCGGAATACAAAATGTTCCACTAGAAAAACCTTTGAAGAAGACAGTATTTCATTTTAAAAAGTTATCTCTAGGCATTATTTTTTCACAGGCATCACTGTATTTGGACGTAGACTGAGACGGACTTTGTTGATCCACAAGGTTGCTCGGTGGCAGTAGCTCAAAAATACTTTAAAAAAAATCTAGAAATAAGAAAAATAAAAAAAATCATTCATTTTCTACCGCTTTTCCTCACGAGGGTCGCGGGGGTGCTGGAGCCTATCCCAGCTGTCTTCGGGCGAGAGGCGGGGTACACCCTGGACTGGTCGCCAGCCAATCACAGGGCACATATAGACAAACAACCATTCACACTCACATTCATACCTATGGACAATTTGGAGTCACCAATTAACCTAGCATGTTTTTGGAATGTGGGAGGAAACCGGAGTACCCGGAGAAAACCCACGCATGCACGGGGAGAACATGCAAACTCCACACAGAGATGTCCGAGCTAACCACTCGACCGCCATGCCGCCTTTAGCAATACAATATGGAAAAAATACAATAGAATAGAAAATATAATATATACAATATTTGCATATTTATAAAAAGGAAAGGATATGAATAAAATCCCAATAAATACAAAGTATATTTACACAATGTACAAAGAGAAGGGAAGTCAGTATAGTGCAATAAAATGGTGGATAGCAGTCACTTGAATATTAGGGGATTATCTGTCACAGATAGTGGACCTTTCTGGAATATCTGTGTAAATGGCATATTGGTTTCCTCCACTCATAACAACGATGCTACTTCATCACTGCAATCATAGTCATAAAGTACGCCTAACTGATTATTTAGCAACAGTTTTACCTGTTGATACAGGATAGTTGTCATATCCCTAAACATCTGTCTTCTGTCTTTTGTACAGGAAATAATTGCTACCACTACATTGCCAAAGGTAGAGCATTCTCCAGCTATTTTAAAAGTGATTGTCTGCACTCAAAGCGAACAAATATATTTGTATGAGTGCACCAGCATCAGGCCCAGGCCAAATGGGCCTTCCACTGCACCTGGAGACTATTCCCCGCAGGATATTCCTTGCCAACCCTGGCTGGGCAGCACTGGCTCTTCGGTGGAGAGGCAGAATCATCAGGACGTAAGCTCCCAGTCGTCTGTCATCTACAGTTCAGTGACCATGGCTGTTCCGACAGAAGAGAAGGAGCTCCTGGGAGTCATCCTGGGGGACAGTGAAAGCCCATTGCTTTTCTCTGACTCACAAAGCGCACCCAATGTGGAGGTTTGGGACAGAGATCCAGGCAGGCAGTTGCTGTTGCATACAGTGCAGGACACCAATGGACAACTTCAGTTGCCTTCGCTCATGCTCCAGTTAGAGAGCAATACAATTACACACCCTGAACCTGAAAGAAAACCCCTTTTGTCTAATCTCCTAGTCTCCACAGAGGATGAATCCTCTTTAACATTGTTGCAGCGCTCAGAATCATCTGACTCAGGCTGTGAAGATGGCGCTTTAAACACACCGAACCTGCAAGACTGGGACTATGCCCACTTATCCCCGAATCAGACGACAACACTTGGTTTCTACCTGGGAAAAAACATGACATGTAGTGATGTAAATTCTCAATCAGGATACAAACAAAACTGGATGCCTTCATTCCCCTTTGGAATTGTACCTAATGATGATCTGGACGACAGAATGAACAACCCTTCTGGGACTTTTATTGCTCACCCTAAAGAAATAGTGGATGGTGCTTTTGCCAAGGATAAAGCATCAGAAGAAGGAATATTTCTTGGAGGTTGGGGGTTAGAAATACAAGAGTAATCTGACCTCTCTAAAACTTATATTTTTGCTTTTGTATATATTATTTGTACATATTAATAAGTCAATTTTGACACAAATGAACATGTACAAGCCGAGAACCTCAAATTGTGACATCCTGCTTCAATGTGATTGCATGGCAGGCAGATAAGCACCGGAGTGACAGTTGTAGTGCAATCTACTTACACCTTCTGAATAAAATGGAACTAAATCTGATTATCTACAGCCGGTAAATAGATGAAAAATGTCTGTCATTTCAAGTTTGTCTGATTTGTTTTACAGCTTACATATTTCAGTGTTATGAGCGATATATAAAGAGTGCTTTGACATTTTAAAAAATGTGTTTTCCGTTTTCCTTCATTCAGAGTTCATGAACTTGTTTGCTCTCTCTATTGTTTGCTGTTCCTTCTGTCAGAGGTAAATAAAGTGTGTAAAAACATACAGAATTGAAGGTGGGGTAATGGTTGGCTTTTTCCAAAGGCTGAACATTATCTTTTGTAAACAGCAGTAAAGCAATCATGTCAGATACTGAAAAACAAGTATGTGACTGATAAATGGGCATACAGCACAGGAGATGAGATGTTTACATTAGGTTTATAATATTTTTCAGCCATTTTAACTAAGCTTCAGAGGCCTGTTAGCCATACTAGTGTAACAGTTTAATTTGGTGCAAATTGATTGGTCATGCCTGGAGAGTGGGCGCATGGTTGACGTCAGAGAAAGTCGACGGTTAAAAAAGAAAAAGATTGGCGGGTTTTTTGGGGGGGGGATAGAAGAGTGTAGCGTTCAATAAACAGTCCAGACGTTTTACATTCGTGAGTTTTTGTCCTAAAAGAGCGACTCTATTCGCCCTACACGCTACACTGGCAAGGCTTCACGCTAGGAATAACTTTGACATCGGACTTATTGGCTCATAATGGCAACTAAAAAGTATGAATTTGTTAAAGAGGACTCCTCAAAGTGAAATCCAACTTGTCAGCTGCTTCTTACATATCACGTGACAACCCCCAACGTCACTGCATCATCACCGATCATCAATATATCCCATTTAAAGCAGGTAAGGCTTCATTTTCTATACACATGGTGTATTTTAAGACAATAAATTAGCCTGATAACTGGGGTTTTGGCGAGTCGTTTTTTAAAGCCATGTTCCTGTTTCTGAGCGTTTTAGCTTTAGTTTTTGTTGGTGGAAACGTCCCACGTGAGGTCTGTTTATTTGTCGGGATCGCCATTAGCCTTTAAAAATAAATGGGGTTCTGGGATCCTCCTAAAGGTAAATAAATCAAGAAAAGTTCTTCCAATTCTCCAAAATTTTGCCTGGATACTTTGGGAATAAAAATTCTAGTTGAAGTGAGAAAAATCTTTAAAAGCGCCGTTTGGGTTTGGCATGCTGTGTGAAAACCAAGAAAGAATCACAATCGAAAGGCTTAAGATGACCTAGAAATACAGGCACGTGATCTACTTAGATAGCAGCTCACTTCCTGTCTGGTAGGTTTTATTGTTCCACTGAAATGAACTTTAAACACTCCACTTCCAAGTGCATCCTGGCAACATGGACATAGTTTTTCATTTTCTCTCAAATGGTAAATACAAAAAAGGCTACCTATAGCCTGCCTTTAATTTCCCGTGAGTGCAAGTCTAATTAGTGCTGGTCATAGGAACCATGTATCTTTAATGTAAGGATGTATAACATAAATTAGATGGTTGTGGGAATATAAAGACAATGAACTCTGATATTTGTGTTTCTGGTCTATAAAACTGGGATGCTTGCTTTTTTTGTCTGTGATGTAGAATAGAAATTATTAATAATATCTGTGTGCCTCATTTTGTCAGTCCTAGTAAGTGAAGATGTATACACTGAGCTTTAATATATAAGGAATATTTCTAGATTTGCTTTAATACACTTGGTGTTTGTTGAATCCTACTGTTCGTTCTCATTAAATTGTCAAACTTGGCCTAAGATCAAACCAAGTCATTTAATAATTGGAAGCCTGCATGCAGTTGGTGGTTAGCACTTTGTAGAATCCCTCAGTTGACTTGTTGGCTTGCGCTTATTCAGAATCAGCACGAGTCAAACAGAACCAGCCGGATTGAAAACTTTTATATTACAAAAGTTTGTGTCACATTTGGGAGAGAATTACTACTTAGATTACGTTTCAAGCCCGTCTCAAATCATTCTTGCGCAATATAGTTGGAACACAGTAGGAATGCTGTGGGATTATCAAGAATACTGTTGCAGACAAATTGTTTAGAAAGCAATTTGAATGCTGTGTAGTACTATTCGATTGCTGTCTGAAATCTGGTTGGACATTGCAGCATCATCAGGAATAGGAGCTGGCTCTTCAGGGTATTCTTGGGTTGCAGCACCTGTCCTCTGCATCGGCTGGCAGTGGAGTTCCTCACCTTGGCCCCCTTTGTCCTTGGCAGCGTGACATGATGTGAATAAGGCGACGCTTTCAGGGTGAGTGACCTTTCATTGGCAGCTGGCTTCTTTTTAATGTGATTAATCGATGTTCTATATTACATCCGGACTTATTCAAAAGTCAATTGGGACATTTCGACATTGAACGGCAATGGAAAGATTATGACAGCATTCTAAGATGTTTCCAGTTGAATTCTTTTAATATCAAAATATATTCCAGCAGCAATTGAGAGGCATTCTAACTGCAAAAACAGGAGTCAAGCATCCCATATATGACATCTGCTGGGCAAATGTTAGCCGCTTCCAACCATGAGATCCTTCCCAGGTTGGATTTGGCCCACGGGCTGCTAGTTGCCAGTTGAATAGAACTGCTTTAAACCTCCTATTGTCGTTCAGTGTCTTCACTACAGCTTGATCAAATGAAATTGTGACATGAGAGAGTGCTCCCCTCACTGCAACCTGCTGTGATATTCCTGCATCTGCGTGGTGTAGATTAAACGTAAAAGCATCCGATGGGGGAATAAATGTTTGTCACACAGCTAAACGGGCCAACTCTGCCTTTTATTCATAATTCATCAGCTCAACGCGAGCATGAATAGCGAATGAGCGTATGAATGATTGATAAAACACGTGAGGACGTTTTTCCACCATGCGGAAAACATGCGTGTCACACCTGGATGAGCTCATTATGTATTCTACACCTCAGGTGCACCGAGAGAACGCATTAAGCGATCTAAACGAATTGTGCTAAGATGTGGGAATTTGTAGGATTGTGTGAAAAGAAATTAAGCAAATTTCCACAAAATCTGGGTCAAGAAAAAAGAAAAAACACAAAAGTTTGGTAGAGACTCCAGAAGCAGAAATGTTTACTCTCCAAGTTAAAATTCTAGCTTGCTGACATTTTTCCAATAAGTCCAAAAGTCAAACACAATATGTGCAGTGTTTTTTTTTACAGGCAAAATGTCAAGTAGCATTTTAACATTCTTAGTGCCACATAACTGAAGAGAAGTTAACCACTGTATAATAAAACTAAATCAAACTAGAGTCAAACTAGTTTGACAGAAACTTCTTGGAGAGGGAACAGGAAGCTGTCTGCCAATAAATACTGTCACCTTGTGGTGTTTTATAGATACTTCTGGAATAACTGAATATCTGTCTTGACAATGTGCAGCAATACCAGTAGCTGCTCTTTGACACCCATCACTCACGAGAAAATAAACTAGCGGTTATCAGAATCCTTAAGGACAGAGCACAGAAAATCTCCACCACCGACATTGGAAGACAGAAGGGACAGGGACACCTCAGAAAGGCTCTTTATAACTGTGGGTGTCATCACTGGGAAGAAGGGCCACTTCACCCGACCCTGAGGATAGAAAGCGGTGACAGAATGTGGCTGGTTTGTCAGAGAGACTCAGAAGGATGTTAAATTTTAAACCCACCAACACCCTCAGACAACAGTTGGTTCAACCCAAAGACAAAAACCCAAGCAGCAAACTCAGCAATGTTGTTTATGCAGTGCAGTGTAATGAAGAGTGCAATGACTAGGGTTGGGCATCGAGTCTTGAGCATCGATGGGAATTTTTTAAAAATTTCGATTTGTTTTGATGCCAACTTTGATGACTGGAAGGAATATCCCTGAAAAGCAACGAAATAGCACCAATGATGAAGAAGCATTCGACTTGGTGTTCGATGTTGTACTTCGGCTCAGTGCAACATTCCAACACAATGATATCATGCGATGGAGGGTGCACGATCAACATGATTTAATGTTCATACATTCATTGTGTTGAAATACCTCTTTGCACGTACCTACATAGAATATTGCTACATGGGACTTCCTCTAAGCAATCAGGATCAGGGAAGTCAATTAATAAATGACGTCTGTCTCATACCAATGTAACCACGTTTTTCAGAGTGCTCGCTGATGTGGAAGTTTGTTTTAAATAAAGGGCGGGGGCGGTGGTTAGGCACGTTTTTAAATGGCACAGTCCTTCTCTATTAGCAACAGTCAAGGGACCTTCTCAACTCGCACAACCACCAAGTTTTCAGTTAGCAAAGCAGCTATTGCCTGTCCTAGAAGTCGCTAGGTGTTGTAATGATGTAATTTGCATATCATTTCAGGACTCAACAAAACAATGTACCGATGGCCCGGGGCAAGTTAAAACAAAATTCGGGCAAGTAAATGCAATCAGTGATATTCCTGTAGGGCAAGTGCACTTTAGCATGCCGTACTGCCAAGAGTTTTTTTAAAAGCGGTTCTTGTTGGGTGTTGGTAAAACACGGACTGTGTAATTACGGTGGTAATTTGCAAACCAATCCTTGCAAATCTTGAAATGGACCAATCAGAATTGTTTATTTAGACCGCAGTCCACAGTCCACGTTTTACCCACGCCCATTCTTGTTCGCAATCAACCAATCAGCAATCGTTTGACTACGAAAACATCTATCATGGTGTCCCTGCCAACATCGTCTAATTCTTCAACAACTTCTGAAGGAAAACAGCAAAAAGTGATGAACCAGTGCCTCCTAAAGAAGTATTTTATTAGCGGCAGCAAATCAAATGATGGCACAGGTGAGTGAATCACATTGCTGTGACAATTTGAAGTGGTCATAATGAAACACCAGCGATTAGATCCAATACCAAGTGCTGATTTTGCACAAGCTACAAAATCTAGTGCTTCCATTTCTCTGTGTATTTTTCCTCACCTTTGCGTCACAAATTATTGTTTGACTATTGAGCATTTTTTTCTGGATTAAAAACACTTTACTAGTACACAAATGTGTCTTTTCAATAATGTTTCATTGTGGTGCACAACTTATAAAAGGCAAAGTGCCTAGAAGTCTTTTGACAATCCAGATTTCCATGCAACGTCATGATCTATGTCGGAAAACAACCACAAGAAAAGATAATTATTTAATCTTTATTTGAGATTCTCATGTGATGCCACAAAAATTATATCATTATGCCAGTCTTTTCATTTTACATGGGGCAAGTTCGGGCAAGTAGTTCTCACCTTAAGGATTCCCCATGGGCAAGTAATTTTTGTTTTTAATGTAGAGCCCTGCATTTGCATTTGATGATGTCAAATGCTCCCGTAAAACAGCATAACCTTGTAAGTGACAAAATGTGAGTAAAAACAACTTAATTAAAATGGCTTTTGAGAACTTTTTAAAATTAGCACAATTAAAATAGAACAGCACTTAACAAAATATGCTGTTTACAAAATGACTGTTTATCAACTAATTTTACTCCAAGAGTTGCAAGATAATTCACTCAATTTTACAAATAGAGTAGCAATAGACTAACAATGAAATATAAACCTCCTGTTTTATCCAGGCATTGTGCCGCGGAAGCACTGTACACTGATGGCTTGTGACTGCCTCTGGGAGGGACAGAAATGTCCCAACAGCAACCGCTGTTGATCTGTGGGAACACAATATGTAGAACAATACGTGCTTTCACTTTTAAGTCCCAAAATACCAGACAACTCCCCAACAACAATAGAAAAAGTTGCTATTTGCCGCAAGTCGCTTTTGAGAAAAAGTTCATCAAAGGTGGGTTGTAATGTCGCCAGATCTAGAGACAAAAGTTGACAACACACCCCCAGCCTTCAAAATAAAAGCGTTATCCTGTTCACTTGTGTTAATAAAATAAGGGTGTCCTTAAAAAATGGCTTACACCAACAATGCAAAAAGTATACTACTTTTCAAAAGTTTCAAAAGTCTTTTGTGAAAGTGTCCTCATGTAAAAATAAATTTATATTCAAGTTGCAATGGTTTAGTATTTATGGACAGGTTGAAAATAGCACTGTAAGAAATTCATAGTAAAATTGAAAATTACAGGAGACGTGATGGCCAAGTCAATTGATTTTATTTAAAAATTGTTACATTTTTCCTTATTCTTACTGACAAAGGGGGGAAACTAAAACCCATCTGCTGTCCCAAAGTGACAAAATAAAACGTCCTAATGCGTGGCCTAAACAACAAAAGCCACTCCTATAGAGGGCCGTCATGTTGTCACTGCTGCCCAAACAAGAAAAACACACATCTAAAACCCTAAACAAAACAAAACCCGAAAACAGGACAGCCAGTCACACCAGGACAGGCCAAAAACAAAAATACTGAGGCTGATGCCCAGGCATTGCCAGAAGCCATCGGTAAGCAGCTGAGTGGCCTAGGAGCGTGCCAGGGAGGTGGAGACGAGTGTGCGGCAAGCAGAGCACATAAGGCAAACGCCGAGAAGAGAATGAGCAGAGCACACCTGCATGCATTAATATGCACCCGAAGGGGCGGGCCAATCAGCTGCTTCCAGAAAACACACAACGCAAAAAAGGACGGTGAGGCACACACCAAAAAGTTGCCGTACATAACAACAACATAGAAGGATAGTTTTTTTCTGGCAGTTGACCAACTGCAATCACCAATCATATGCTTATAACAATATCATAACATCTCTCCCCCCCAAATTTTATCATTCCACGGAACGAGTGATCACTAATGCGCTGTTCTGTCCCCAGGCAGGTGAGAGACCCACTGTTGACAGTCGTTCACAAGCTGCACCCGGAAACAGAAACTCTATTGTGACCACCGCCAGGTGACACCCCAAGCAGAAACATACAAGTATGGAAACACCACACTTAGAAATTTCTAATTTCTGGTTAAGATTTCAAAAATCTTAACCAGATCATATGCAGAATGAGCGCTTATCTTTAAGGTGAACAATTTCTGAATAGGCTGCACGGCGGATGAGTGGTTAGTGCACAAGCATCACAGCGAGGACACCCGTATTCAATTCCGCATCTGGCCATCTCTGTGTGGAGTTTTACATGTTCTCCCTGTGCATGCGTGGGTTTTTTCCGGGGACTCTGGTTTCCCCCCACATTCCAAAAACATGCTAGGTTAATTGGTGACTCCAAATTGTCCATAGGTATGAATGTGAGTGTGAATGGTTGTTTGTCTATATGTGCCCTGTGATTGGCTGGCGACCAGTCCAGGGTGTACCCCGGATGGATGGATGTAAGGCAGGGGTGGGCAAACTACGGCCCGGGGGCCACATCCGGCCCGCCAAGTGTTTGAATACGGCCCGCCCAATTCTTTTATAATAATAATTATAATAATAATAATTATTATTATTATTATTATTATTATTAGATTATTATAATAATTATTAGAACTATTATGATTATTATAATTATTATATTAATGCTAATTATTATATTAATTATATATAATATTATTGTTATATTTGCATATTTTACATAATAATAATATAATAATTATTATTTTAATTTCATTGTAATTATTATAATATTTTATTATTTTTAAAATATTTAAATATAAATATAAAATAATAAATAATAATAGCAAATTGCATGACAATTTTACAGATACAATAATACCAGGTGGACTGTTACGTGTAAAATATATAGTCTGCCCCCCCCCCCCCCCCCCCCCCCCCCGTAAATTTTGTCATATCAATGCGGCCCGCGAGTCAAAAAGTTTGCCCACCCCTGATGTAAGGGGTTGACATTGAAGGAAAAATACATTCGACTTTGGATAGCTGGGATAGGCTCCAGCACCCCATGACCCTCGTGAGGATAAGCGGTAGAGAATGAATGAATTTCTGAATAATTAAATTGTTCAGGCCGGGCTGGTGCCTTTTGTTCACTGCTGATGTCATTTTATTTGCTCACCATCCACTCCTTTCTTGGAAACCACAATGAGAAATTAAAGATAGCGCTGATCCCCCTGTGGACCTAGAAGCTAGAAATGTCTTACTAATAAAAAAGGTAGCCCTCAGCTGCTTTGTCCCAGTGGTTATTCTTAGTCTTGACAGTCACTGCTGTTGTATGATGAGACGAGCAAGCCTGGAAACCCTAGCTCGTATTGTGCACAGATATTCCAGAGGCAGGTGGGTCCACTTCAGAGTTATAAATAACCTCTAACCTTCCATACAGTGATTTACTATTGAATGATGCCTTTTTTTTACCCCCTGCTGCCACAAACACATGTAAACACTTGCTACCACAAATATATTAAAAAATTAACCGCTGGGACAAAAAGCAATTAATTTCTCAGAGGCGTTTAATGTCGGTCCTCAGGATACATGCAAGCAAATGTGCAACCAATAATTACACAGAAGAAAAAGTATGTTTGCTAGTAGAAAAATCCCAAATTGGATAATATAAAGTGCACGCAAGTTTAATGAAGTCTGCTAGAGGGGGCTTAATTTGAAAAAATTGTGGGGAAGTTGAAAGAAACACAAAATCCCCTCAAAATTATTTTATTTTAATCCTCTGTGCCAAAAATGAACCAAATATGACACATTCCCTTTGTTTGTTCTCCTTCTGTTTTGGTGTTTCATGCTGATTAGAAATTAAAATAGCCATCGAAAAGAAAAGGACTATACGATACGAGGATAGAAATGTGAGTCAGAGTCAGAAGGGAAGACAACTGGGATAGGCTCCAGCACCCCCGCGACCCTCGTGAGGATAAATGGTAGAAAATGAATGAATGAACAATTGCACAATAAATGTTAGTTCTTACACGACTATCCGTTTGCTTTTGTTGCCATACGCACAAATGAGAAGGGACGGGTAGCGAACCTTTCATTCATTCAACAATAGCAAGCATGCTAATGAGCATGCTAACTTATTTATAACCAAAACAGTGCCGTGAACATTAAATTAAAAAAATACAACTGACAGCAGTCCATGCAGCTCTGACTTGTGCCTTGGTCTTCTTTTGTGATAGCCTCGAGGTTTCAGAGCTTATTTAACCCAGCAGCAGCAAGCTGGCATGCCGGTGTGGCCCAAAGCTTTGTCGAATGACTCAAGTATTTTGAGTCAGTCTTGGCCAGTCCTGTGTAGGTTTTTCTTTTGGTCTCTGTAGTCCTACTTTAATTGTTTGTTATAAGTTTGTTATAATAAGTTTGTTATTTATTTGTTTGCAAGACCCAACAAAACCTGTAGCAGACGACTTGCCTGTGGTGTATTCTAGTAGACTATTGGCCGGATTCATGTGGCTTTTTCAAATTTCTGCACTTCTTTATATCTCCAAATAGACAAGAGACAATGTGTTTCCTCTGGCGTTTTTCATTGTTAGAATTTGCAATGCAATACAACAAAGATGGAGGTAATTTATAGACTTTTTTTTTTTTTTTTTTAGGTAACCCTGCCAATTGTGGAACCATGACAATGGAACAGCAAAGCTCTGAGAACCAGCTCCGAACCAGGCCCAATGGAACAGCAAAGCTCTGAGAACCAGCTCCGAACCAGGCCCAGTGGAAAAGGGGTATATGTTACATTTCCTGTTCCAGGAACAAAACTTTAAGATGTTTTTCCTGAAAGCCATGGTTGAGGTCCTTTTGTTCCATTAAGTAATGTTGTAGTTATATACGTGGTTATTAAAGTATAGTGGTGGGCTAAGATCTTTGCAAGGTAATGCACTAGTATATTATTCTTCTCTTTAAGGCAGCACTTTGTAGAATACATCAAGTATATCAAAATACATATTTCTTTCAGTCAAAGTTATCAAATAGAGATTTGCAGGCCAATTGTTCCTTCCCCAGAGAACGTTCCAGCTGTTCCCTTCAGCTGCTGGGGTCATTCATCGTCTTCTGTTGCCTCGTGGCTTGTCTTTTAAAAAAAACAAAAAAAACTGACAGAGGGTTATATCATGTGTGTATGTGTTAGTAAGCACAGGGGATGTGTCATCAGTCTATATTTGACAACTTTACAGTGGAAGAGCATTGTGTTCTCCACAGATGTAGACAGGGAGAGGTTATCCAGCAAGACCTTTGAGGAGACACGCAGAGGAAAGGAAGTGATCCAGAGGACTCCACCTGTTTCCTTAAGGAAAAGTGAGTGGGGCTTGCTTAACATAGCACAGCTGGGGTGCAGATTTTCTGCCTGTCTTGAGCCGTGAAAGGTTACTCACGTTTAAGAGCGCACGATTTACCCCATTGACATATAAAAACTAACCGAGCCTTGACAGTGCACCTGCGTCTTACTGCTCTGCAGAAGCCTGATTTTTTTTTTTCCTTTTGTTTCTCTTGAGAGACTCGACTTGTTTCTACAGTCACTTGAACTTTTTAATGGCCTTTTATTTTGATGTCCTCAATGGACGGAGCTCTTAATTGCACACAGGGGGACGACAGAAAGCCTGAGACATGAAGGTTTTTTTTCTTCCCTTCAACCATAAGAACAGGAACTCTTTTGTCTCTGTTAAATTTTTAAAGGTCCATATTGTAGTATTTTTCAGCCATTTTCTATAAGTGTCATAGATCCCACAAGAGTTTTTGATGCTGGAATTTACACAGGTTAAAAGTGCTTTTAGTAAAGCCCTATTGGGATCATAGCATTTTACATGTCTGTAGCTATAATGCTAATGAGCTGTGTTTGACTCCAAGAGGCGATGTTGACATACAATGTACTTTTTCTGCTTTTAAATATGCTGTACACCCCAACCACGAAGTCGGATTTATTATTAATACATTTAATATTCTTGTAGTTAGACTTCATCGTCCACAGTGCTTCTGTGAAACATGAACACATATTGCTTTCCCTTTTCGTTGCATTATAACAAAAGAAAACAAGTTAGTTTGAGCTAGCTTACAATGCATGCCATTCGAGGTAGCAAGTACTAGTACAAGTATTGATGATAACTTGTAATACTTATCGTGCCATATTTTGATTATTTTAAACATTACTGATACTTCTTTCCCAACACATTGTGTTTTCCAGCACAAGACGTGTGCTCCGGGCCTCGGGTAAAAAATTCTGACAGCAAGCGACCATCTTGTTGAGTCTTCATAGCGAAATCGTGAGCTAGGTATCCACTCTTCCATCTGTGAGTGAAGCTAAGACGAGCGGCAAACATGACATCCCGTTACCCCTCCCAATAAATGTACAGTAGTTTTTCTTATTAGCTGCTACAACAATATCGCTGTAGCTGGGTAAATATCCAAGTCAGTTACTGTATATAAATAGAATTTTTTAGCTTTTTTTTTTTTTGCTTCAAAATATGCATCTCCCTTGACATACATGCACAGTTAGCTAGATCATACTAACTCGTTTTTTAACGCACAGAAAAGGGAAAGAAATATATGTTCATGTTTCCTACAACGATTATGAATGATGATTAAAATTCCAAGAAGTGGTGTGAATGGGTGTTTGTTCATATGTGCCCTGTGATTGGCTGGCGACCAGTCCATTCCCGCCTCTCGCCCAAAGACAGCTGGGATAGGCTCCAGTATGCCCACGACCCTCGTGATGATAAGCGGTACAGAAAATGGATGGAATTATACAATTACATGTTTGACTAATAATACGTCACAGTCAGCTACGGAAAAAAAAAATAGTCGAGCAAGGGCGCAATGTTCAAACGGTGATGTAGCGAGAGACGACTGTACCAGGTCAGCCTATTTGCTGAAGGAAACCAGCATGATCACATTCATATCTCTCGCATCTGACGGATAGTCGGCAGAGGTTTGGTCATTAGTTTAAGACGTGTAGCGAAGTGGTAGGCATACACTGTACACAGGGGGGACTGATTTAACGAGGGGAAGGTCAGAGCTGGTATCATGTCCATGAGGAAGGAGCTTTTTCTTCATAAAAGTGCAGCGAACAAGTGAGGTAGATGATAGTTTTTTCTCATGTTTATTGCTCATAAACAGGCTCTAAGGACAGATATTACTGTTTGAACATCATTAAAAAGTTACTTTTGCATAATAGGGTAATATTATACATAATATACCAGCAAACAGAAAATGAGTTGGGTTTTTTTTATACCCACAAAAGAGAATACAATCTGCGCCTGACTGTATGCTCTGTGGAGAAAACTAATGGTTGTGTTCCTTTTTTTTTTCCAAGGTCTATTCATAGAAGGTGGTCAATTTTAGTTTGTTAGGAATTAGCCGTCCATTAACTGCATTAAAAAAAAACCCTCCTCTTGTTCAACACTAAGAAGAAGAATCCAACAAGGAAATAGAAGGCCTGTAAGCCAACGTGGTCTTCCACATTGTAATTGAATGAGATGAGAAACAGACCATTACGTTTGTGTCAATGGTAGATATATACAGTAACTATGTGGTCACCTGATTTTGGTGGTTTGTTGGGTGTGTAGAACTCGCCTTGCTGGAGCAGCTGGTTGATTAATGAAATATTATCAGTATTGCAGGATTCATTTTAAAGGGGATGGACCACATCCAACTTGACACTGAAATCTGAACTAAAAGGACCGTTGAAATGCTACAAAATCTGAATATTTTTGCCACAGGTAACAATGTTGTATGACCACCCATGACATGGACATGTAATAGTTCAGATACTATATATTAACAATAAATGTAGTCTTAAGGTTTTTTTTTTCATATATAGAAATGTTTCAGGCACACTGCATTGAACCTCTTGCCTCCCACGCACCTCCACAGGTATCCGTTGGGGTTGAGTTACCATGGAAACCAGGACTGTGATGCAGCGAGAGCAGGAGTCGTCATCGTCCCGTACGTCTCACAGCATGGACCTGTCGTCTCATACCAAGAAGAAGACATTCACATCCAGGTACAACACTATCACCAGTGTTCTGGGTCATGTCTGAACACCAGAGTCCTCAGGAGTCATTTTCCAGGGAAACTTAACTATAATTAAAATGGGGGTGAATATTTATTAGAATTAGAATGAAATCGTCGGCCGATATCAGTGAAAAAGAATGTTATCAACATCGGCCGATATTTGCTTTAAAACGCTGATCCCCTCCGTCGATCCCCTCCACCTGTTCAGAACAAGCAGTGTGTGGGACTTCCTGTCTTTCTGAGAGTGATATAAGTTCTGCACCCTACATAATGTTCCTCAAAAATGTCTCACTGAGGTGGACTAAAGTAATCCTGTGGGTCCGTTAGCATTTCGGTAGCTGAGTGTCGTTGGCATAATAGTGAAAGCTAACCTTACGTTTGTGAATGATGTCGCTGAGCAGCAGCATGTAGAAAGCCAAGCACTCATTGATTGATTGATTGACGGTATCAAAGGCAGCACTGAGATCTAGTCATAATAATGTTGAGGAGGTGTCACGAACCATAGATAAAAGAAGATCGGATTCAGTGGCGTGGTTCACCCTAAAACCAGGTTCAAATAAATTGCTAGAGGCGATGTGATCATTAAGCTGTTGCGCTACAATTTTTTCCAAGGATTTTCTAAATAAATGGGAGGTTAGACACTGGCCTGTAACTACAAATACTCCCTGGGTCGAGGTTTGTTTTTTTGAGTAGACATCGAATCACCGTAGTCTTGAAAGTGCAGACACCGTGCCGGAGGAAAGCGATGAATTTATAATGTTTAAGATTGAAGGACCTAAAATTGGGAACAGCTCTTTAACGTGTTTCTCAGGAAGCAGGTCAAGCAGGCGTGTTGTTTGTTTTGCTGCAATAACAAGTTTTGTAAACCCGTCAAGGGATACTTCCCTAAAATAGGAGAAGCTAGTCGGCCGAAGAATAGAAGGATTGCCAGCAGTAGTCTTAGCAGCCTGTTGTATAATACAAAATGGACCTTGACTTGACATTTGTTCAGACTTAAATGCATATTTATTGCTTATTTGCTGGCATTAATTAAAGTAGAGGCTGCAATTTGTGGAAGTACAGGAGTCCCATTGCTCCCCATTAAGTCTTCAACTTGCAATGTATGTCAGTTGACAACCGTATGTATCCCAGCAGACACAACGCAAGTGTTTATGATGTAATATGTGCACACACTTTAAAAGTATTAAAAGTCAGGCAAAAATGACAAAAAATAAAATATTAGTTAAAAGCCATGATGGCTTCTCAATAAAAACTACTTGCACCTTTTTAAGAGAAACACCATCACTACAGCTACTCGTTACAATTGTGTGTGAAGTTCTGTTATCCGAGTCATCTGGGATCATCGTATCAACGCATCTTTGACTACTTAAATCCACTAAGATCACATTTAAGCACTGCATAACATTAACACCAAATTCAAAGTCCTATGGAAACGTGATGGACAGATGAAAAAGCAGAAGACAATGTGCCTCCAGCCAAACGGGGAGGAGAAGAACCAAAAGAAAGACAGAAGAATAGAAGAAGACCAAGTAATTATAGAAGTCAGCACCTTTGTGCGCGTTGTTTAATTGTTCATGTGGGGATTTCCCTTTTTTTATTTTTATTTCCTCTTTCTGCATAAAATTGAGGAAGCTGTTATTAAATGTTTGCAAAGCACAAACACATTGTCGCGTACACAGTCAGAGGATAATCTCTGTGTGTTTGCTTGCGCCGGCACTCACGTTAAGGGCATGCGGATCTGGCTCGTTCGCATGCAGCAGGGTCAGAGCCTCCTGCCTGTGCGTATATCTGCTCTCTCTACTCCAGCGAAATGGCACGGCCGCAGGCTCCGGTGCTACATAATTGAAGGGACTCTCAGCTTACTCTCAACGTTAAGCTATACAAAGAAGATAGACAACAAAATAAGACGACATAAAAAGAAGACCTTGTTCATTATGTGCCGTTGAACACAAACAGAGAAACGAGAAGTCACATGTCAATTTGCATAGCCACTTGTGAGGTGGCTTGTTGAAACACCCGGGGGGGGGGGCTTATAGTTGACTGTTGGGTACACACTTGAGTAAATACATACTTCTGCCACACTGCGATGTGGCTTGTTTCACAGATAAACAAAAACCTGTTAACCAGAAGTAAAGGTGGCAGATGGGTGTTCAGTCCATTAGAAGGCACACGATTAGTAATAAAAAATCACTACAAATTGCAACAATCACTTCTGTTAAAAGAGCTAACTTAAAATCTATAAAGCTCCATGGCTTTCATATCACAAAAATACCAAATTCAATGAAGTTGACTCAGTTTCACATAACTGTGGATTGTGTGGCTAAAAATATCTGATGCCATATGTCAATGAGCAGCAGTCTTTAAGGTCACATTCTCAATGGGCACACCACAGATGACTTCTGAGACCATAGTCATATGCAATCATGGTCTGTTGCCGCATCCCAATCATCACTTAGTTGAAAACCTGTATACTGGTCATGACACCAAAGAATTGCCCCAGTACCAAGCTTCCTCCGCTATCTCTCAGGTCACATGTCTGACATGTTTTCCAAATGGGCTTGTCCAGCCAACTATCCCAGGGCTCTACATTAAAAACAAAAATTACTTGCCCGTGGGAATCCTTAAGGTGAGAACTACTTGCCCGAACTTGCTCCATGTTAAATGAATGTTTCATCAGTTTTTGGTGTTTTCCTTCAGAAGTTGTTGAAGAATTAGACGATGTTGGCAGGGACGCCATGATAGATGTTTTCGTAGTGAAACGATCGCTGATTGGTTGATCGCGAACAAGAACGGGTGTGGGTAAAACGCGGACTGTGGATTGCGGACCGCTGTCTAAATAAACGATTCTGATTGGTCCATTTCAAGATTTGCAAGGATTGGTTTGCAAATTACCACCGGAATTACGCAGTCCGTGTTTTACCAACACCCAACAAGAACTGCTTTTAAAAAAACTCTTTGCAGTACGGCATGCCAAAGTGCACTTGCCCGATGGGAATATCACTGATTGGATTTACTTGCCCGAATTTTGCTTTAACTTGCCCCGGGCCATCGGTACATTGTTATTGTCGAGCCTTGTATCCCACTTCTGATACCATTTATCATGAAACTTTGTCGTAGTAGTGTACTGAAGACCTAAGACTACTGATGACATTCCAATCTTACTCATGCCTCATCCATCTCTGGGGTCACAGGTCCTCCACGTTCTTCAATATTTGTGCACCATTGATGGCCTCAGAGCTAACCATCCCACAAAATGTCACAAAACTTTTTCCATTCCCATGCTCCTAATGCCATCTCTTGGCTGACAGGTCCGTCCAAATGGGCTCATTAATAACCATCCAACTTTGGAAAGTATTTGACTTGAAAAAACCTGTACACTAACCATGACATCAAACAGTTGCCGCATCCCAATTCCACCAATGCCATCTCTTGGGCTCTCTTGGGCCTTGAGTTGTAAATTCAATTGTAAAAGTGCATTGGTCAGATTAGATTGGACGGATTAGGGGGTGATGCTTCTCAAGTTACAAGGCTGTCTTTCAACTTCAACCAAATTTGACGCCGAGCTCATCCCGCAGAGGTCATCTAACTTGATTGTGCTTTAAATGGACAAGCTCATGCTTGGGTGTAGGCTTACACGTGTGTATATTGTCTGCAGGAGTGTCTCTGTGCATGTGTCTGCCTGTCTGCCTCCTCATCATGACTACATTACTGCTATAGAATGTACTGAAGGCCAGATCACCATATTGTAGTCCAGTTGTCCCTAATGTAAATAGCCATTTAGTTTTATTGCCTTTCCCATCTCGTGATTACAACAGTGGCCCCTGTTCCTTATTATATAAACACCATGTTGATGTTAATGCATGTGTGTGCACACTGGTGAGCAATAACCTCACCGGATTTATCTCACTTCGGATAAAACAGGTCAGGCGGCGGATTTTGCAAGAGGAGGAGAAAGCTTTTATTTGAAAAGCAAGAAACAACCAAAAATCACCCACTTGACACTCTTTGACACCACAAAGCATACTTAATATGGGGTCTTAAACAATAATCTTTAAAAAGGAAGACTATTTACAGTATGCAGCTGAGTAGACTGAAACTGCAAATTCCAAATGTAAGATCTCTGAAAAGGCCTGTTAACTGAGAATGCTGACAGTTCTACCGAGCCGCACAACCATGCTCACTCGCCAGCTTACCGCCAGCTTCCCTCCGACACAGGGTATTAGCACTATTGACATTTCAAAGAGCGCCTGCCTGTCACCCATTTCTACTTGTGCTTTATGTTGTTTTGTTTGTCATTGTTTACTTTTGCGAGTTTGTCACAAGAGTCCCCCTCCAAAAATATAACAAAAAATTAAGCTCCTTACTGTCTGTGGAGATAAGAGTTGTCACTTTCTATGACGGAATCCACCCGGGGGCATGTGACAAAATGAAACCTCTGGGTTTTTTAGAGACGAGAAAGCCCTTCTAGTGCCAGTAGGTAAGGTGACAAAAATATGAACATTAGTCTCTTGAGTAGTCAAAGTTCAAAGTGAATCTACCGTATCCATTCCACCTGAATCGTCTGTTGACATACAACTATGTTCACTGCTATTCTCCTCACAGTGACCAGGAAGTCCCATATTCTGATTTCTATCCCATCATCCCCGCTGATGTGATGTCCGTCAAGGAGATCCTGAACATGGAAAACGTCCCCCGCCATAAAACATGGTGAGTGTACTGGTTAGTTTTACGGCATTCCGGAAAGAAAATAAGTTTATGGATTAAGTCCCATTAAAGTCCCATGTTATTTTTCAACAATTCTAAGAGGTCCCACTTTTGTAAACTGCTCGAAATGATGAGTAAAAACGTGGTAATAAGGGACGGTGGGGTAATAAGGGACAATTTTCGGGAAAATGTTTTAAATGTAATTCTGCCTTTTCATGTGAAATAGGAAGCTGCTTTGTGTTGTATTTTTCAAAGAAGCATATATTCTTGAACAAATCATTCAAAAAACATTTTCCCGTAAATTGTCCCTTATTACCCCGCCGTCCCTTATAACCCTGTTTTACGGTAACACTAAAATAACTTAACTTGCCAACTCTAAATTGTCCACAGGTATGAATGTGAGTGTGAAGGGTGGTTTGTCTCTATGTATTTTATGTCTATGACTGATGACCAGTGCAGGGCTACGTCAGCTACAGTGCTAACATTGCACTCACATTTTAACAGCAACATCATGCTCGGTTATCCTCTTTGCTGATGATAAACTAAATAGTATAACTTATATCTCCCATGTCTATGGCTGAGCCTGGGCTCTATTTTAAGATGTGTAACAAAGCCTGATTTTTCACAAAACTGTCACAGGGTGGGATCATCTAGCTAGGGGCGGGTCAAAGGCAGCATCATGTCCGTTAGGAAGGAAGTTTTTCCATCATGATGTCACAAAAACCCGTCACTTCAAAAGTGAGTGCTTCGGTGGAGCAAACAAGCGAGGAAGATGATATGTTTGTGTTTATATGATTGTCAATACGTTTTGTGCTCATAAAAGGGCAGTAAGCGCACATCACAGATGTGATTTTACATAATAGGAGACCTTTAATACACTGTAGTATGGGATGAAATGATTAAAAAGTTTAGCATCCAGGTGGAGACTTAGCTACTGTGACAAGCACTAACAGTTTTTAAATGCTTTGGCAGCTTCGATGCAATGGGGACAAATTCCATTCTGCATCTTATGTGACCTATTTTTCAAGGCTTTTTATGGGATGGAAATGGCAACAATCGACAACTCGATGGCTTCCTTCCTGGGTGATCATCATAAAGCTCGCCACATGCGAGTGAATTCAAATCTGCGGGTCTTTTGCCCTGCGTGAAATTACAGTGCAAAGAGCTGCATTTTATTTCTTGTATGCCAAAGCTGGTCTAAATAAACTTCCTTCCTCCACTCTCATGCATCGATGGAAGGCCAGCTGTGGACAGGGGTCCTCATTTGGCATCTCACAAGCCAAAACCATGAACACTATTGGAGTCAGTCAGAGGACCCTTGTTCATTTGCACAAAGAAGACAAAATTAACCGATTAGGGCTACTAATGGATGCTGCCATTCATTCACTTAAATAAACTTAAAAAAAGACTTTTAAATACATAATTTAAATACAACCCCAAAATACATAATTTTGGGGTTGATGTCCTCTCTTGTGACTTGACTGCGTCATTGGGTATAGCTGTCATATTATCTGGGTCATATTTCTCTTTAATTTAATGCTCCCTTCTTTGCATTTAAGACTTGTCTCTAGCAGTAGAATTTGAATTACAAAAGATTTGCTTTTTGTTATCTGTTTAGTGTTTTTAGTGACATGTCTGCCATACTTTTCACGTAACTTATTATCATGGAATGAGGACAGAAATCCCTGCAAGGCTGTCAGGCTGTCATGAGGATCATGTATGCTTCTAAAAATCTTAACAATGACAAACAAATACAAGCTGATTGCCACCTCTTTGTTAAATACGGTTTTAACCAAGCTAAAACTCAACTCTGAATCTCAGACGTCATTTCCTATCCACTTGCTAATTTGCTCTCCTAGCACCAGACCACAATTATAGTAACACATGAACACAAGTCTTATGTATGTCTTAATTGGCTCATTTTTCCTTCTGCAGGGCTTCAGACTGTGACTAAATGGTCGTATTTTGCAATGTTTTGATATCGCCTGATACCGATCTGTGGCCGATCGATTGGAGCACCCCCGCTATTTAGGTCTGGGGATTGAGATGACGTTGTCTTCCGCATGACTCTCCCAGAATAGCTAAATAGTATATATAGAGGGATGCACAGTGATACCATCTGCACCAAGATCATGTGGTAGGTCTTTGGATCTGGTCTGCGGGTTGAGTTTGAGTGTTCTTACCATCCCTAGTCTCTGCTTGTCGTAGATTTTTCTTGGCCTGCCACTCCGGCACCTTAACTAAACTGTTCATGTGGTTTTGCATTTCCTCACTTTGATCCTCAGATTGGAACCTGACAGCTGAAATCTCTGACCTAGATTTTGTATCCTGCCCCTAGACCATGATGTTGAACAATATTTACTCTCGGCTCATTTTAATTTCAATTGTTTTGAGGCTAGCATGGTGCTACTCTTCAAAGATGCAGAGAGAACAATTGCAATTGGCCACCTTAATTACCCTTTCTTATTATAGATAAAAATGTATTTCTATCTGTGATTAAATACCATTAATTGTGAGTTAACTGTGGACATGCAAAATGCAATTAATCACGATCAAATATTTTAATCAATTGACAGCCCTAGTATTTTGCAAGTCAATTTTGGTGTGTGCACCAAAATTTTCAAGTTAGGGACCACTGTGTTAAAAAAAAGTCTGGAGCTCAGTTATGGCTACGATATTTGGTTATATGGTAATTGGTAATTCATTCATTCGTTTTTTTTACCATTTATTCTCACGAGGGTCGCAGGGGGTGCTGGAACCTATCCCAGCTGTCTTCGGGCGAGAGGCGGGGCGCCAGCCAATCACAGGGCACATATAGACAAACAACCATTCACACTCACATTCATACCTATGGACAATTTAGAGTCGGCAATTAACCTAGCATGTTTTCGGAATGTGGGATGAAACCGGAGTACCTGGAGAAAACCCACCCACACACGGGAAAAACATGCAAACTCCACGCAGAGATGTCCATGCGGGTAATCAAACCCTTGTCTCCTAGCTGTGTGCACCTTGCAGCCATCATATCCAATCAAAAAATGAAAATCAAAAAACGGTGTACAGATGTCACTTTCCTAAGGAAGATAAGGAGTTATTCTTGAGTTGCCATGGGTAATTGGAAAGTGGATATAAGTCAACAAGGATGGAATCTGACGTTCTTGAAAACCAAAACACATGTGACAGTAATGAGCCTCAGTTGCAGCAATGGTCCGCGGCCAAACGACCAATCCCCGCAGCCGTCTCCTTCATTCACCTTTGGATTGTCCCTCCTGTTAATTCTCCCAAAATATTCTGGCCGTGAATGCCATCTAGCACTGCCTGGTGCCGACTGACTGGGTATAAGAAAGACGGATGGCATTTAAAGCTCTCGAGGATTTGGCACACCATTTTCTGAAACGTGTGGGGCATGTCAATTCTTGTGATTTGCGTGAAATTTTTGTTTTCCACTCCAGGTGCGCCTGATACAGATTGATAATATAATGGCTTCTATTTCCTTTTCGCAGGCATAACTTGACTGACGAATGCATGACTGTTTTATTTTGGAAGGAGCGTTTTTTTTTTGTCTTCTACATTATTAATAAATCAAAATGCAGCACAAATTATAAGCTCTTGCTCCCTACTGACGTGCTCCAGTGGTTCTTTTGACAACTTAGAGACAGAATAATACTTGATTATAAAGAGCCTACAACACAAAAGGTCACAGAAGGGCCCGTTGCTTTTGAGCGGGGGGGCTTTGCACATATTTATCTATGTGCATTTGTGCTGTTTGTGCGTTTCCCTGCCAATTATTGTAAATATTTGTTTGGCCCTTCATGCCTGAGTGGCTGTCACAGATCAGAAAAGGGTTGATCATAAACTAGACCATGAAACACACCCATCTGGAAATGAGAATGCCTTATTTAAATAACTGCACTTATATGTTTAAGTGCCTAGTTATTGTGTAAAACTATGACAGGAACAACATAAAATTAAAAACACTAGATTTAGAGATCATCTGCAAAGCAATAGCATGTAATATTGTATTTTGACTGCACGGTGAGTGAGTGGTTAGCACGCAGGCCACACAGCTAGGGTTTGATTCCCTGTTCGCGCATCCCTGTGTTGAGTTGGCATGTTCTCCGGGTACTCCGGTTTCTTCCCACATTCCAAAAACATGCTAGGTTAATTGGTGACTCCAAATTGTCCCTAGGTGTGAATGTGAGTGTGATTGGCTAATATGTGCCTATACCCCGAAGACAGCTGGGATAGGCTCCAGCATGCCTGCGACCCTCGTGAGGATACGCGGTACTGAAAATAGATGTTGTATTTTGTTATTATAAACCCTATAGGCAACATACGCAAACAAGGCTGAGCCCAAAATGGAGCCTTGAGGAACACACCACAACCAAGACTTTCACCATCAGCTTGCTACATCATGTTCTTCTTTATACCACAAACTAGGTGGTGTCTCTGCTGGTTGCGTCCAGTAGTACTCTACATATTACCTGACAAATAAATTCCACACAAGCTATGTCGTTCTTAACTGTCAGTTTCACCACCAGGGAAATCCTGAGGGACACCCTGGCCGGTGACGAAGACTATCACAGAGACGAGTGGACAATGTTTGGGAATGAGGCAGAGAAGCTAGAGAAAGGTGTGATCAGGAACCGGCGTTTGCTGCGTACTCGTGTGGACAAATTGGCCCTTCGCAAAGAGGTAAACAGTGCTATGACCTGGAAATACTACTTTGCCCCCTATGGCTTCTATTTGACTTCATCACCCCAGGTTCAGTCCATTTTGACTATTATATTTGTTTTAATTTTCTATCTTTCTATTGCAGTGTCAAACCAAAGCAAAATCAGCTCCATAAATACTGCATAATTCCACATTTCAGAATCGCAGAGCTCCACCAAATCCGGTGTTAAAATATGCATTTGCTGGATAGACAGTAAAAATTTAACTGATTCTCTAAGTCATCATACATTAATTTTTGTATAGTCCTTCTCATAGACTGGCAGCTGATTGCCGAAATGTTGCCAGGTTCTTTCTGTTGGCTTACAAAATATCAAATACAAAATATACACCTATTGGATCTTTGTTATGCCTCAGGCACAAAAGAAGGCATCGGAGCACTTGACGTACCTGGAGCGTCTGAGTCAGAAGGTTCCAGACTTCGCCGTGCCCCTCAGAGCCCACACTGTCTGGGAGGGCATGACGGTCCAACTGTCCTGCATCGTCCAAGGCTGTCCACCCCCAGAGATCACATGGTAGCTCGTGCCCGCTAAAGTCCTTTCATAAACACATGAATATCCCTTTCCTTCCCTCTCTCTTCAGGTATAAAGACGGCAAGCCACTGAGAAGGTCTGAGACACCATGGAACTACGGCCTTCAGCAAGCGTTTGGTCTTAATTCACTGGAGATAAGACGGTATTATGCTCCAAAAAAATACAGGCCTTTTTTATGCGAATGCCATTTTAAATAACAAAATAGGATATCTTGCATCTTATCAGATGCTCCCCTGGCGATGGTGGTGTTTACAAAGTGGTTGCCAAGAGTCCCCTGGGTGAAGCTATGACCTTCGCCACACTTGTAGTGAATTGTGAGTAACCCTGTTTGCACATCGTAATCTGAAAATGTAAATGAATCATACTTCAGACACACAGACCCTTTATCCCTGCTGGTATGCTCGTCTGGTGGACTAGCATACGTTATGGTTTTGTGCTGCTATGCACGACCAGCATAGGCCAGCTAGCGGTACGAAAACACAACATATGCTGGTAGCCGGTTTATCCTGTTTTTTCCAGCAGGAATTATTTTGAGTAAAAATAAACATGCTTCCATGCAAAAATAAAAAGCATCAATATAGCATACATTATTATAAGGGTTCTGCATTATATTTACAAACTAAAGTCAGGGAGCTTGCAACAAGCAATATACATTGTCATTAACGTTAGCCACTTGTAGCATCATTAGCTTAACACTGCGGAACTCCATTAGCATTTTAAACATTTTGCTCACTTTATAATATCACCCCATCAAGCAATCAGGTTGATCTTTTAAACCTCATCTGGTATTGATGTTTGTTTGTTGATAACTAGCAGCTACATCTGTTAGCAGCAGGTGAACTCGGTCCATCCAATTGATTTTATTACGTGGCTGCTTCAATAAAGTGTGCAATGTTATCGCAACTATCTGCGTTGACATTGAAGTAAAACCAAGGGCTTGTAAGTAAGGGGGGGACTGGAACTATTTACATTTAATGCCCTTGTGTTTTCACACATTCGTCATCAATGAGGTGGGTGGCTTCACTCATCTCACCCGCTGTCCTCATCAGCAAATATATGAAATATAATGTAATAATAAAAAATAACCCATTTCACAGACAATTTTTCATTCTCACTGTAATAAGGGATGTCCCTTGTCAACTCAATACGTAAAACATACTTTTAAACAAGTAGATAAAAAAATTCACTTTGTCAACTAAGACTTGCACATTTTGATATCACCAATCTTTCTTGTTCTTTCATGAAGCATTTCGAGGGGCCACCGCTGGTTGTGAGGATTCCGCGACTCGAGGTAAGAACCAAACCAGTGGGAAAAAAAACATTCAGGTGTAAAAGAAAAGTGAATAGACAGACACCTTGATTTATTGTGATTGTATAACTCCATCAATACATATACATATTTATATTATTGTATTATATATATAGTTATATACAATGAGCTTTCTTTTATTTCATAATAATATACAATCAATGTTTTTTTTATGTTACTCGGACATCACTCTGTGGTGAAAGTTGGCCAGTTTGTACACAAAGACATACACTAGATTAAAGGGGACCTATTATGCTCATTTTTCGACCCTTTATATTGTCATGTGGCCTCCTATAGAGCAGCTACACACAATAACCCGCACAGAAAACTTCCAAAATCATCTGCAACTGTTCCAGCTGAATTTCCTTGGATTTGTGCTTCCCGCCAAAATTTTGTGGAAAACGCATAATAGGTCCCCTTTAACAAGCTTTTCCACAGGAGCTGCTGACAAAAACTTTCCAAGACAATAAGGATAATGGGGGGGGAAGAAAACTGGCATTATCACAGCAGCAACTTTAAATGTTTTTTTGTTGTCTCCAGGCACAAATAACTTCCATGAGAAGTTTGTTGTTCCGCCATTTTTGAATGAAAGTTAAAAGTAGCTATCAAAAACTTTCCACAACGGCATTGAATATGTTGTTGTCCCATCCAATTGCTTGTGCATGATTGGTTTTTGCCGCTGGACTGTTCCCACACATGTAACCCCTATGTATCCCCTGTTATACATACGTTGTTTTACATCACAGCCCAGGGGCCATTTGCCACCTGTGACTGTTCTAAAAATAGAATTCAGCAAGAAAACTAAAAAAACAAAACCCAGCAAAAACGGGGTGTTACATCATTCGGTACTGGGCTAATTAAACAAAGCAAGTCCACGTGGTTTATAGTTATTTCTACTGCCAGGTCTCGTCCTTGTCACGCCTTGAAATACATTGTCAAGTTATTCCCTGTTCATTCAGTTTGAAGCCATTCCTCAGCTGATCATTGTTCAAATGTTTCTATTCCAACATCCGTGACATGGATACCACTCAATGGCCAGGATTGCCTCACATTGAGCTTCGAATGTTGCTTTGTCAGCATGTTTGTCGCTTGATGTTACTGATGCTTTATTATCTCATATGGAAGCCGTCGCGCTTTCCGTCACGAATCACTCAATCGACAAAAGCGCAGCAGCGGCAAATTTACCCTATAGCAGCATCCTTTGTGCTGACGGAGATAGAGGTCAAGCTTTTGAGTGATGGCGAGCAAGCATCCATGCAATGTTATTTTTATTAAAGCATTATTAGTGGTTGTGATATTGAAAAACAAAGATGTCATATTTTCTTCCTGGTTCTAGTAATAGCTAGACGGGAAGTGTTTTCTTGGGGGACTGCATTGAATGGCTGGGCCTTTACTACCTAAACTATGGTAGGCTTAAGGATTAAGGATAGTACCAATGAAATGACCAAAACATGAAATCATCCTCTCAGCCTCACAGGAAGCTGCCTTTGCTGCTACCTTTCCGCCAACATGGGTGAAGGAAGGCGATAGTCTCACCCTGAGCTGTTCCTTCACGTCACCTCTGCTGCCTTTCCAGCAGGACATCACCTGGTTCAGAGATGGTAAGTCCTCACTTGGTGACCAATTCAAAATGACGACCCGACCAATTTGTTTTTTTGGTCAGGAATGCAACTGCTGCAATCGTGTGCTGTGGACATGAAGACGACTGACAACACGGCCTCCATCACTCTAAGCGCTGTGTACAAGGAGCATGAAGGAGTGTATACTGTCTGCCTGAAGACCTGGAACGGGATTCAGGAATCTAGTGCCTATGTCTATGTCGAAGGTGAGGACCACTGAATATGTGGTTTTAACACAACTCTTGGTCAAAATGTTCTCTGGGGGAGAATAGCACCAGAGACTACAGCTTGGTTTAAAAAAAGGGCTTAGCTACACATCTTAAACTAAAGCCTGGTGCATTTGATTTCTTTTTCAGTTACTATTAGTTATTTTTTTGACATGAAGTTATATGACACCCCATAAGCAGTGACGTCCGTCAACTCACTCCCCACTTTGTGTCCTGAACCGAGTTCTGGTCAGATTCCGGTGCTGAGGAAAGTAGTTCCAGCTAGTTGCTGGGGACAGTTAAGTAAAGAGTATGGCTTCTCAAAACAATATGCGTTCAAAAGTATAACACATTTGCGTCACAAAAAAGCCTACTAAAAAAAATCAGACCTCAGAAATAGCTTGCAGGTATTTTCTCTACCATCTTATCACTTGGCACATTGAAAGCAGTGGAAACAATGCAATTCCAAGAAAAAGCCTCAAATGTGACATTTTGTTGCGGGTGTCCGTTCGTATTCATCAAGCAAATTACTTCCTGTGGCATTGCTCACAAATGTGATCCTAAAACTGCTATAAAGGTGCAGGTGGCCATATTGTACACGTTGTTCTGTTCTCTCCAAGCAGGCCAAATAGCTGCCACATCACATCACATCATTCTCTGATGTGGCATGGTTTCTACCTACCGCACTGCATTCTAAAAGATGTGTTTTGCATACCAAAATATCAGGGTACTTGTACGGAATCGTCATTTGCATGCACGTCTCTTGCAAATAGAGTTTCAACTGTGCGTCGAAAAGTTTGTTTTTCGTCAAGAGTTGGGTTTTTTTGCTTTAATTTCCTGCCAGCTCACTGATTCAAATTGGGAAATTGCACCATCAATCAGGCAGCACTACGGCAGTAGGCTTGTTAACTTTCTCCAGTGAAACTATGTATTTTTCACAGCCACGAACAGCCTCACACGAATTATCCAGTCTATTTATACAGCGCCAAGTCATAACAGCATTCACACCAGGACTCTTTTCTTACTGAGAACCGCCTTGTGCCTTCGACAATATTACTGACGGGTGACAAAGGCGAGGAACGACTCCCCGATGATGCCTCAGACCTTGAAAATGTGCCTTGGCTCATCTCCCTTGTTACTGAGCTTGTTCTTTGCAAGAGCTGGAGGTACTAATTAGTCAATCTGAACGAGAGTGCCTTCCATTCAGCAGTTGCATTTGCATCACAAATAGCAGGTTCAAGAGACCAAAAACAAACATAGGAGCCGGAGGAAAGAAAAGATGGCGAGGATGCAAATTCAAAGCAGAAAGAAGACATGTTGGATTTTGTCTTTATACTGGAGGGACAAAAATATACTTGCTAGCCTCGGGAAAAGGTTGTGGAGCATGCCAGATTCCATCACTTCAATCTGCTTTGCATAATTTCTCACTACTGTTGTTGTGTTCCTGGGCAAGGCACTTCTCCCACTTTGCATCCAGTGCTGCCGACACTGGTCTATGAATCTGAATGAATGTTTGGTGGTGGTCGGAGAGGACGTAGGCCATCAGACAGCTGTGGATACATATGTAGACTACTACCACCAGTGTGTGACTGAGGAGTGAATGACAAATGGGTTCACTTCATTGTGAAGTGCCCTGAAAAGCACTATATAAAAGCCAGTCCAGCTGTGTTAAAGAGGACCTATTATGCTAATTTTTTGGCCCTTTTTATTTAGTTGTGGACTCCTATAGAGCAGCTACACACAATAACCAGCACAGAAATCTTTCTAGTTCTTCCAGAATCTGCACCTATTCATCTATATTGCTTTAGATTCCATGCTTCCCGCGAAAACGGTCTGTTTTAATATATTCCACCCACAGTCACATTCCCGAGTGCTTATTTAGGCATATTTAGGAATCGGAAAAAACATGTGGCTTTCCCTTACGAGCCATTGCTAGCAACATAAACGGAGAAGGAGAACTCGGGGGGAAGGGTGGGGAAAGCAGAGCAGAGAGTTTATCTGGCTTACAGCCACACCCTTATATGGACGTCCACTCCTCTGTGACATCACAAAGGGGCAGTTTTACCACGCCTTCTGAAACCAAGCATGTTGTGCCATCCCAAACTTCTTTCAGGGCTCATTTCCAAATGCACAAACCTCATTATCTGAATCTTTGGTATTGTTTAACACGAGAATACAAAATTCTAACCACATTCAAAGGTCAGAAAAGTGGAAAAGCATAATAAAAGCATAATCTCCTTTTAAGATAGTTAGTAACATAACAAGGTCACACCTCCACTCCATTGCCACACTGATATTATCTTGAGTGAAAGTATCATCATCTTATCAGCAATTACTCTTAATTCAGCTTTTGTCACACCCATCCATTCTCAGACTCATCAGCCGCAGTTTTTGGAGGTCCTGGGTCTCCCCTGTTGGTTCAGGTAGCAGACATCAACAAAGACTACGTCTTCCTCACCTGGCAGCCGCCCAGTGCCGATGGAGCGTCACCTGTGGAAGGCTATTACATTGAGAGGTGTTGTGTTCTAACAGCATGTTCTAATTAACATTTTACAGTGAGTACACCCCTGTCATCAATCTTTGTATTGCATCTTCTCTCGGGACAATATACAGTTCTACTTCAGAGTAGAGTACAGCTTGACTGTCTACTGAAACGCAGCCATTAATGCCGAAATGTGAATACAACTCACAATTAACATTTCCAAATTACGTCAATATGAAGTGTGAGCACCACTGGTATTGATCACTGCCTTAATTCTCTTGGACCAGAGCTGCACAGGTTGTTACTCCTTGCGCTCCTCTACCTTCCTCTCTTATGCTTGAGCAAGCCCCACAGGTGCTCATCTTGGTTCATGTGTAGAGGAAAGATTTTTGATAACTCCATCGCTTTCAGCTTCTTCAGCAAGGCCCCGTATTCTTGTTATCACTCAACAAAAATATAAACACAACTCTGGTCCAATTTTTCTTTCATAAAAGGCCAATTTCTCTCAAATATTGTTAAAAAATCTGTTTAAATCTGTTAGTGAGTGTTCACCGTTCATGAATCATAATATAGCCTGATCCGTTATCAGCGAGAAAAAAAGAGTATTGGATTATATTGGCCTCCATCTAAAATTTTTGATATTAGCACCCTCATATAAGCAGTCCATTCCAGACTCCACTTTATTCAGTAGCACCAGATCCAGCATGCAGATCCCATGTGATCACAACAACACCGCTACCATCCCCATCACACATCCAAAACAGTGCCACACAAAACAAACCTACACTGTCTGAAACATCTACAAAGTGTCATAGCTACTTTTCCTGATTATGGTAATGGTAATGGTTTTATTTCATTTGAACATGTATCAGATTACAATTGAATGCATCACATAATCAGTTCACAGTTCCACATGTCCAAAAGGAGTAGGAAGAAGCAAAGCTTATTAAATCCTACCCCCTCCATCTGGTACTTTTACAATCAGTAACTGTTACATTTGTTCACTTCCTGCTTTCCTAATATAGTTTAAGTTTTTTTTTAATTTTATTTTTGTCACATACCAAAGTACAAGGTGATATGACCATACAATGACAATCTATTGTTGTTCTCTATTGTCGTTGTTCTCTATTTGACTCATAAAGTCATAAAAGTATGTCGGCATTGGACGATACTCAAGGATGCAAATGGGTATCGTATTGGAAGTAGAAAAGTAGAAAAGCAGCAATCGTGCAGCCTGAGATGGTGACCCTATCACTACCATGCTTCACTGTAGGGAAGACATACTGTCGATATCCTTTCTACTCGCTTATGTTACCAGCTATTTCGACAATAATAGCTGTGTTGATTCATTACCGGTCTATACTGCTGTACATTGACTACTCTAAAGTATATCCAAGTTTACTTCCTGTGTTATTATACCGTGAAAAGACAAACTCACTTTTCTTAGATACTGAGATTTCGGGTATATTTCAAGTGATTCCTATATGCCACAAGTTAACAAAAGAAATATTCTAATGCAAAATATAATTTCACCCCACCTGCTCCAGAAGAGGAAATAGATTATCGGTAGATTAGCTGAAATTGTCGGTGGCAGCCAGCAGGTGTGATATTCCTCATGAGATAAATGGTTAGCCTGATAATTATCAGCCCTCTGCATCATTCCTTCCTGGAATCAAAGACTCCGTGTTGGAGAGCAGAATTCACATGTGCAGTATCGTACAAAAATCAATCATACTGTACGCTCAAACATGTCTTTGGTCTAATATTAACTTATCTGTGTAAAATTATGTGTATGTTTGTGCCTATTTGTGTTCTTGCATATCTTAATTGGAGTCCATTATTTAGCATTACCAGTGTGTGAGGAAAGACAACATTGTACTGTATAGCAGCCAGTTCCCTAGCAACAGCCTTATCGTTTGCTAACTCCTCTCATCCCTCTTTGTTTTCCACAATGCGGCCACAGATTGTTGAAGTTTTCTTATCTGAGTCACCCACATTTATCTTGGAAAGTAAGTTTTTAATGTGTTTGGAGACACGCTGCAGGTTATTATGGGTCTTAATGGGATATTTACTGCTTTAGATGTGTTGTGCAGCCTCGCTGACGTCACTGTTTGTTTGCAAAGTGAAACTCGTGGAGGCTTGTCTTTGTCCATGTGTGAAAGAATGTTCTCACACCCCTGCTTTATCCATTTTTCTGTTTGTCTTATGTTTTTAGGTGTGACCTCAGTCAGGGCCAGTGGATTCGCTGCAATGTGCACCTTCAGAAAATGTGCCATTATCCAGTGTTTGGGCTGAAAGAAGGAACGAAATACAAGTTTAGAGTCCGGGCTGTCAACCAGGCTGGTGTTGGCCGCCCCTCTAAGGCTACTGAACCTGTTGTCACTGAGGACCCCCTGGAACATTCTAGGACCATGGGTAACACCGTACCGACTCAGTTCACAAGTATATATTGTAAATATATTGTCAGAATTGTGTGGCTGCTTCTTCACTCCGAGTAGAGCAGTAGTGGCATTTGGCATTATGTAATGTCCAAACAATTTTAAATTTGATCAAAGATACTTGAAAATTTGTCAGATCAAAACACCCTTAATCACAAGTGGTTCGATCCCTGCTGGTTAAATTTCTTACTTCATAACTTACCACATACATAAAAGAGATCCGTGTTGACAGTGTAGCAACATTGTCGCTATTTTTTAGTTCATTAAAAGTGAAAGTCAGGATGTATTTCTTGCACCTTGCATTTATTCAGTAACTATAAATACAAGTGATCTCGCCACACAGGCAAGAGTGAGTGGAGATTCTCCTCCGATCATACAGTGTGCAATTCCAGTGTGATGTCGGTCTGAAAGCCGCATAAACTCCTCCACAATGCAACCTAACCACTGACCAGCTACAAAACCAAGAAGGCAGAGCTTGGACACAAAACACAAATAATAATAATAATAATAATAATACATTTTATTTGTATAGCGCTTTTCAAAATACACAAAGACACTTTACAGAAGAGTGAAGTTGAATAAAGCAAGTAAACAGAATAGAAGACACACCAAAATACAACATTCATTGGTTAATACACAGTTAAAACATGAGTAAAAGCGGGGCGGGGCACAAATGGGTGTCCAAAATGTGGCTCAGGGGCCATCTGTGAAACATTTCCAAACGCATCTACATTGCTTTGTGACTAAATTAATACATTTGTTTGTCCAGTCATACATTTCTAAAAATAAACGGTAAAATCTCATCTGGTCTTGTTCCCATATGCCCAATTTCATGTATTGTCTCATCTTATGAACTGAGTGTGTCGTGACTCCTTTAATAAATACTAATATCATAATGGTAGGCTAATTACACATAGCATTTATACAGATGAAATTGTTGACTTGGTTCAGCAGGTTTGCTCAAGACTTTTAAATTTGGTTCCTCCACAAGACCCAAATGTATAATAATAATAAAAGCGTGCAGTATTTAACTAGAGATAGTCGGTGACCCACTAAAACCTGAGCAAGGACTCATTTTGAGTCACAACACAAATTTTGGGAAGTCCTTTGAATCTTAAATATTACATTTTTACAGCTTTATTTTTTTTTTTACAGAAAAGCAAATCACGTGGAAAACAGACCAATTGACTGATTTGGACCAGAGTAAGAGATCGATATGCCTAAAAGCATCCTTAGTGTATATTGCAAGACCACAGCCTGGAGGGCCGATATTTAGCCAATGTGTGTGCTGTATATGTATATTTAACACAGTGGGCAGATGGGCCCTGGTCAAACGCTATGCATCATTTATCACAGATGAAGGACAGGCATAAGGTGGGCCTGGCTCTCCATCCATCCGTGTTGCTCCTTCTCACCCATTTGTGTCTATTTTTGTGGCCTCAATCCCTGCAAATGCTGTTATTGCGAATGATTATGTAACTTCAATTGACTTATATCTTGTCTATATCTCTTTAGTGGTTAAAGTGCACAGAGGAAGGACCATCGTCATCACCAAAGATGAACTGGAAGGTGAGAATTGTGTGTTTGAATGGAATTTACCCAAAGGCTGTGATGCTGGTGGCGTCTAATATGTCTTCATATCATATTTAAGCAATACGCTGCAGTAATTGCGTGACCGAGGCAATGAAAGTCTGATCCATTTTTTAAGGAGTGAGTAGAATGAACAGCCCCCCCCGGTAAATGCACAGAATCGCTGCAGGCTTTGTGGAACAATTTAAAACTGTAGCTTGTGAGAAGGTATTGGTGCATTCTGCTTCCACTGTTTTAGTCTCCTCTACATGCACGTGTGAAGGTGAATACATGCATCATGCATGTTTGGCTGCAGAATGATTCTTCAGAGGCTAATAAAATATTAAGAAACGTCAAGGGCACATTCCTAATTTGATTTGACACTGATTTAATGCCTGCTCTGTATTGAATATAAAATACACTGCGCCAATAGGAGAGGCCATTCTGACATATTCTCTTGCCATCCTCACCCTCACTCCCTCCCTGCATAGGTCATATCCGCACTCCCTTCCCCCCCACCGATGTTCACGCCTGCGAGGTGAGTGACACGTATGTGGTGCTTAGCTGGACCGAGCCGGAACCTCGAGGGAAGGAGCCGCTCACCTTCTATGTGGAGCAGGTAGGTATTTAGTGTGACAGGTGCTTCGCATATCCTGTGTCAAATTCACAGCTAGTGGTTGTATTATACAGTAATCCCCCACCACTTTGTGCTTCAAATTTCACGGCTTCACTCTGTCATTGTTCATCAAAAATATATCAATTAGTAATTTATACTGTTTTGTGGTTGAGTATGTTAAAATTTTTTGAAAAATGTGCCTAATTTGGCAAATTCTGTGTATTTTTTGTCTAAACTAAGCATTTTCATGCATAAAAATGGCTTGCATGATGCATTCAAAGATGCTGTGATGATATGTAGTATTCTACACTGGCCACTAGTTGTCAGCAATGCTAACAAGCTACAGTGGCCATAACCCACGCTGCGCTAAAACTCAACTCTGAACCCCCAACGTCACTTCCTATATCATTTATTATTTGACGTTTAGAGGGTCTAATAATGTTAAAAACGTATTTAGAAGGTCGCAAACAGGTTTTCTATATTCCTTTTATAAATATGGAATCCTACTTAATTTATCACGGTCAAGTCTGGAACTAATTAACCGGGATAAAGGAGGGATTTCTTTTTTATTGTGTTAACTTTTGAATGAATGAACAAGCCTTTATTCTTGTCACTTATACAGAAGTACAAGCCAAATTGTGCAATCATCCGTTCATACATATACAACATACGATGCAGTGAGACAGGGGGTGACAGGACAGGATGATTGGGTGATGAACGAGAGGGAAAAAGGGGAACAACACTAGGAGAGGGGAAGGAAAAAAAAACAACAATTCCAAACTAACCTCCTAAAATGAAGAAATACAGTGTGAGACTGTTAAAAAAAAAACCTTGGCACACAATTTGGCATACAAGTAAAACACATTGTTTACGCACATAGACCAGCGGCAGAAAGGGGAAAGGGTTCCCACCACGGCCAGCAGCCAGGCGTGTGTGTATTCGTTGTTGTATTCATTCATTCATTTTCTACCGCTTTTTCCTCACGAGGGTCGCGGGGGTGCTGGAGCCTATCCCAGCTTACTGCGGGCGAGAGGCGGGGTACACCCTGGACTGGTGGCCAGCCAATCACAGGGCACATATAGACAAACAACCATTCACACTCACATTCATACCTATGGACAATTTGGAGTCACCAATTAACCTAGCATGTTTTTGGAATGTGGGAGGAAACCGGAGTACCCGGAGAAAACCCACGCATGCACGGGAAGAACATGCAAACTCCACACAGAAATGGCAGAGGGTGGAATTGAACCCTGGTCTCCTAGCTGTGAGGTCTATGCGCTAACCACTTGTTGTTGTATTTTTTATTGTATTTTCTCCTAGTTACTTAATATAAGTACTACATATTAAAGACAGCTCTCAGACTGATGCACTGCATACTACACAATAATACACATACACATACTGATTCTGTACTCTTGCTGCTGTGCAATGCAAATTTCCCCACTGAGGGACGAATAAAGGCATATATTATCTTATCTTATCTTATATATGTCTCAAACACTGTCCAAAACTGTGCTGTATTATCTTTGGAAAGGCCACATTGTTCATGCAGTTTTCAATTATGCAGGTGTACCTAATGTTGTGGCCAGTGAGTGTATCCCCAAATTCAGCAATCCAAATGTCTTAATTAGCTATCCTTCCCGCATCTGCTGAGCACAAGGATCAATGTTGTTTCATCATCACACATTAGTTGATTCTGTGCCGCCCGGTGCTGGAACATGTGGCAAATTAAAAGCAGACTCCTGACCACAGCGCTAATCTGAAGAGACAGGTGGAGAAAAGCACACACACACACACACACACACAGAGGGATGCACATCTGTGATTTCAAGGTTGAGTGCATTTTAAGGCCAAAGCTCCATCGCATCCTCATGAATGTAGCGAAAAATGCGTTGCTTTTTATTCCTTTATCCGAGAGAATCTTCAAAGTTCAACTGATGATCAAATAAGAATTCCACCACCTTGCGCAGCAATAAAGCCCCCCGGGCTCTTCAATATCAGCCCAGACGCACAACATCTTCTAGCTCTATCAGGAAAGTGCCGCAGGAAATATAATTTTTATTGGCCTGTTATTCGTTATCGAGGTAATAAAACTGTCAGTGCTGTCAAAGGCATATATGAAATACAAAAGTTTGCTACTCCACGTCTGCTTGTTGAATGAAGGCCACATTCAAATATACCCCCCACCCCCCCACCCTCCTCGGCCTTGAGCGAGCTCTGTGGAATCACTGATGTCTTTGACAGTCCCTCTTCTCCGGCTGCTTCCTCGAGCCTGTAGCCTCGAGCCGTTGCATTGATTGCACAGCTGGGCATACATTGTGCAATTTTAAAAGTGCATTTTAACTCGCACCGCATGAATTAATCACGAAAAAGCTAACGATTGCCGGGTTTACACTGCAAAGACAACGACTTGACACTGTACAGTAGTGTTTTCTAGTATGCGAAAGCGACTTTTTAATGATCTTGTAACAGTAAAACACTCTTGATTAAAAAGGTGAAAACCAGTTGAGAAATTGCATCAATTTGCATTTTTTAAAGTTCAAGATCGAAGCCAAAATACTGGCAAAAATGTAGATTCAATATCATTTTCTGTCAGGTATTCTGATCTCAATTACAAATGCGAAAAAGCTCTCAAATTGTTGAGTTGCATAAGCAAGGCCTGACCATAGTGTCACGCCCTGTGTGGGTTCCCAAGTGACAGTTTGAGTTTCCTATCTGGGCTTTGGTTTCCGTTCTGGACTCTTATTTTCTATTTAACTTCCTGTTTTGCCCTGTCTTCCTTGGTTGCCATAGTCACCCACACCTGTCCCTAATTTCTGTGTGTATTTTAGTTCAGGTGTGTGCTTCTCCCTGTGTGGGATCATTGTCGTTTGTCTGCTACCTGAGTTGCTTTTTCTTCTGCTGCTGTTGCACAGAATAAATATTATTTACCTGCATTTGGTCCTGCTCTGTGCATCCTGGGGTCAAACCGTAAAGCAATGAAGCCCGACTGTGACACAGAGGTTGGACACAATGGGGACCTATTATGCTTTTTCCACTTTTCTGACCTATAAATGTAGTTAGAATGTTGTATTCTCATGTAAAACAATGCCAAAGTGTCATCTAATGAGGTTTGCACATTTGGAAGTGAGCCCTGAAAGAAGTTTAGGATGGCTCAAAACGCTCGGTTTCAAAAGGTGTGGTTAAACTGCCCCTTTGTGATGTCACAGACTTCCTTAGATGGCCGTGTCAGTCCAGCCTCTTCTTCGGGATCGGATTGATATTGCTGTTAAAATGTGAGTGTAACAATAGCACTGTAGCTAGCATACTGTAGCTAGCTCTGCTAGCATTGCTAACGTTTGTGTCGTCCAGTCGCACTGCTTGATGTTACGTTGTGTTTTTCTATCGTGGCATCTAGTGTATTACATTGAACAAGTGCAGCGTTACAGAGTATATATAAAATGTGGTAGTCTACAGACTTGCGTATCTTGGAGACACACACTGTGGAATGGACAGCCACGGCTAATTAGGATTAAAAACACACAAAAAGGCAGTGTTTCTGAAACTTTCTGAATTCCAGCATCAAGGCTAATTTTGACCAACACAGTGCACTTTTGATGGAAATGTATTTGTATTTTACTTCATTTAGCTATTTTTTGCTTGAAAATGTTACGTTTTGGTTTTGTGGTGATGTGGCAACGGCGCCGAGTATGCACAGAGCAGGACACAGAAGCAGGGGTTAATGTCATCATTAAGTTAAATATTTTTAAAATATATGTGTGGAATTACAGTCATTAATCATCAGCAACCTTGGTATCCTCCTGGACCCCACCCTTTCATTTGAACCCCACATCAAACAGTTAACCCGGACTGCATTTTTCCATCTTAAGAACATAGCCCGACTCCGTCCATCACTTACATTCTCTGCCGCTGAATCCCTGATCCATGCATTCATCACAACCAGAATCGACTACTGCAACAGTATTCTCTACGGTACACCTTCCAAAACCCTCAACAAACTACAATATATTCAGAACTCCGCTGCCCGCCTCCTCACCTCCACCCGCTCCCGTGAACACATTACCCCTGTCCTCCAAAACCTCCACTGGCTTCCTGTCCCCCAACGCATTCACTTTTCAAAATTCTTCTCATCACCTACAAAGCCCTCCACGATCTGATCCCCCCCCCCATATCTCACAGACCCACCCTCTGGAACTCTTTGCCCCATTCACTCCGTGCTTGCCCTGACCTTCCCACTTTCAAAAAACAACTAAAAACCCACCTCTTTAAATCTGTTTGTAATGTTTAACTTTTTATACCTGACTGTTGTGCCCCGCCCCGCTTTTACTCATGTTTTAATTGTGTATTAACCAATGAATGTTGTATTTTGGTGTGTCTTCTATTCTGTTTACTTGCTTTATTCAACTCCATTCTTCTGTAAAGTGTCTTTGAGTATTTTGAAAAGCACTTTACAAATAAAATGTATTATTATTATTATTATTAATTTTCAGCGTAACATCGTCCCCGTTTTGAGTCATTGTGTCACTTTGCATTGACCATTTATGACTTCTCCTGCTTCTGTTTTAGTCACAGGAAGGGAAGAACACCTGGGAGCTGGCAAGTCTGGACATGGTGGTCAACTCTCCCAGGTTCCCTGTCTTTGACCTGGTTAAAGGAACGCAGTACCGCTTCAGGGTGCGAGCCATCAACAAGTACGGCGTAAGTGACCCCTCCGAGCCGAGTGACTTGATCTGCTTGGGGAAACCAAAAGGTACGTGTGACCGAACTGAATTTGGTTTGTTATTTTTGACTAAAGTGTTTAGTGCCTTTTCGCAGGTGTTCCTTCTCCACCTTCATCACTCATGGTCTTCAGAGACACAGACACCTCTGTGTTGCTGGAGTGGCAGGAGCCCAAAGACAAAGAGGGCATCCTGGGGTATTACTTGTACTACAGTGAAACTGGACAAGGGGACTGGAAGATTGTCAACAACAAACCTGTTACTGACACCAGGTGATGAAAGACACCTTTACTGTATATGAGGCTAGCTACCACAGCATTACATGTCCTGTTCTTCAGCTTTACAGTGCACGGCCTTCAGACTCGTAAGGAATATGTGTTCAGGGTGAAGTCAGTGAGTCGAGCAGGAAACAGCGACTACTCTGAGGAATCTCTCCCCATCGTGGTGAAAGCCGCAATTTGTAAGAGCACTTTTACTGTTGGAATCAAATATTTATTTGCACTCCGACGTTTCGATCTACTTATTTGTTGTTTTGTCCATTCATCTCTCAAACCAAGAGTCAGTGACATTAGCCGTGCTATTATATTTACAAGACCACTTGTTTGCTTGGAACATCAGGCAGTAATATTCACCTCCACTGTAGGTGGTAATAATGCGTATTACAAAGTGAGATAATTTCTTCTGCTTGCCTCAAAGCTAAGCAAGACTGTAATAGACCAAAATAAAGTCCTCAATATGCACTTTTGACTAAAGCTGCACGAAAATGTATTGGTTTCATCATTTTTGTACTTTTTATAAAATCAAATCTAACCAACCAATATTCACCTCAAATAGCTGAGTGCATATTAGCTCACCAACTTAAAATGAAAGAGTTGGACGATAGAAGACTCCAAGCTGCAGGCTGTCAGCCATTAAATAACCTTCTTGACAGACGACCATGATGCGCCTGCTAAAGGGCCGCAGTGTCAGATTGACACAGACCATTCGCTCCTGCCAATGATCCAGTGCATGCTTGGAAGTACACTGAACTTTAGTAGAATAGACTTTAAGTTGAAAGGAGATGGCCCTTTATTGATCTTGTCACTTACAAACGAAATTGAGCAAATCCTCCGTTCATACATATACAACATACTATACAGTGAGACAAGGGGTGGACAGGACAGTATGATTGGGCGATGAAGCAGAGGGGGAAAAGGGAAAGAGGAGACGGGACGGGAGGGGGAAAAATGCCAATTCCAAACTAAACTCCTAATGAAGGAACACAGTGTGGGACAGTTAAAAAATCTTAGCATACAAATGGACAAGTAAACACATTTTTTACACAACATACCGTATTTTCCGGACTATAAGCCGCAATTTTTATTAATAGGTTGGCTCTTCCTGCGAATTATACTCCAGAGCAACTTATAAATGAAAAAAACACTGGACATCTTTTGTGTTCATGTTTATTTTTTATTTATTCGTTCATTCATTTTCTACCGCTTTTTCCTCACAAGGGTTGCGGGGGTGCTGGAGCCTATCCCAGCTGTCTTCGGGCGAGAGGCGGGGTACACCCTGGACTGGTCGCCAGCCAATCACAGGGCACATATAGACAAACAACCATTCACACTCACATTCATACCTATGGACAATTTGGAGTCGCCAATTAACCTAGCATGTTTTTGGAATGTGGGAGGAAACCGGAGTACCCGGAGAAAACCCACACATGCACGGGGAGAACATGCAAACTCCACACAGAGATGGCCGAGGGTGGAATTGGACCCTGGTCTCCTATTTGTGAGGTCTGCGCGCTAACCGCGCGCTAACCACTCGTCCACCGTGCCGCCCTGTTTATTTTTTATGTAGCTGAATAACCATTGTGTTAGCATATCTTACACCTATTCAGCCTGTTCTCTATTCTTTTATTGTTAGAACTTGCCTTCCAAGTAGTTTGTAAAATAAATTACCCGCAAAAAATGCGACTTATACTCCAGTGCGACTTATGTATGTTTTTTTCTACCTAATTATGCATTTTTGGCCTTGTGCGACTTATAGTCCAGAAACTACGGTAAACACAAGACTAGCCCATCAGGCCCGTATTGTGTGAGGGAGATATGCTGTAGCGGCCCATGAACATTCCCACCGTCAGGTGCCCAATCTTGGCGCTCAGCTTGCATGGCGTCATTGCGCTAAAACAGCAGCCCAGACAGGAGAAACAAACAACAGGTGTATGTGAATTAATAATGGAAGTTCAGAGCGTCCCTTTGCAGCAATCTTTTGGGAGAAGTTGTTGTCGCAACACGACCTTGGTTAGCCGTGGGGAGGTAAGACAAAATCCAGATTATAGTATATTGGTATTGTATCCTATCCTATAGTATAGTATAGTATATTATAGTATAATAGTATATTGTTTGGTTCAGTTCGAGCAGACACATTCCAATAGACCAGGCCACTTGGTCCATTCTGGTCTCTCAATCCAACTGCCTTTGCAAAGCCGAGAACTTCTCCAAGATGTTTTCCTTGTTGTGATTCACATCACAGTCCGAGTGCTAACAGCTTTACCCACCATCTCAATCATGACAGCATATTTCTTTATTTATTGTCTGTTTGTTCGCTTCAGGTGTTCCCTCAGCTCCCTCCGCCATCGCTTTGCTGCTGTGCACCGAATCAGAGATGGTGTTGGGCTGGAGGAGGCCTCTCTACGATGGTGGAGCACCTGTGAGGGGCTACTACCTGGACCAGAAGGAGGCAGGTGCCGAAACATGGAGGGAGGTCAATGTGAAGGCGGTTAAAGAAAGGCGAGCTACAGTGAGTGCATGTTTTTCCTACTTTTTTTTTTCTCACAGTAAGAATGCGTTTTTTTCCACTTGAATGAGAGCAAAGATTCAATAGAATGGTCTCTCGGAAAGCCCATTTTAACTGTACAGTAATTCATCTCAAAGTAACAACAATATTGGCTTAATGCTGACATGGGCTGTGTCACTAGGCAACTAGCCTGTGTCCATGGATACCTGTTGGGAACATTTAGTCCTTCTCAGGGAGATGACAGGTGTTCTGTAATGACACATTACACATTGTGTTTGTTTGAATGTTGCTTTGTAGCATCTTAAACAGGAACACACTTTACTACTGTACTAGCTACATATAATAAGCTTTAACGCAGGGGCGTCAAATTTTCTTTTTAAAGTTGTCTTTTTTTAATTGGAATATTGTCAAAACAAAATGAATATTAGGGCCACACTATATAGAAAAAAAAAGAAAAGGCTCCAGAGTAAAAAGTTCTAATTTCTAAAGATGTCAAAGCAATAGTGTTTGTTTTGTCTTGATTCTGACGATGACCTACCACTGGAAATAAAACCTCATTAATATTTGGTACAAAGATTATTTGTACCAAAAGTTTAATTATTCTGCTGTAAATATTATCACGATACAGCAGTTCGTTGATCTATAAACAAGTTTTCATTTCTACAACAAAGTTGAGTTTTAGTGAAAGTGTTTATACCTCAATTAACACCCAAGTCAGTAACACTGACATAAGGCAGTAAATACATTAGATAAATAAAAAATATTCCTTCATCCACTCATGAATTAATTAATACAAATATTAAACACAATGATTAAGTGAAAGGAAAAGGAGAGAACGTCTGACTTACTCATGGGAGACGTAATGAAGGCCAAAACGTTTATGAAAAAGAACAAAGCCAATGTTGTCCTTCCTGACTGGACTACTACTGACTACCAACATTCCTTCCTCTGCTCTTCCAATATGTATTTTGTTGCAATTCAAATTAAAAGTTGACATTTCAGAGATCATTGGGTAGCGTCAGGTTTTTCATTAATAAGTAATTAATTCATGCTAACCAAATTTAAAATCAACAACATATGCAATATTAAGTGTATAAGTGTGCAGCAGTGATTAGTTCGTTATCATGATAGTTGTAGGTAGGCGTGGCCAGGCTGTCGGCATGCTAAGGGGTTAAACAAAAATGGGGAAAATAGAGCAAAATAGATAGATAGACTTCCTTTATTGTCATTGCACAAAAACAATGCATGTGGATATGAGTCACAACACAAAGCTTTCTCTTTATTTACAGTATTTAGCACAATATATATATATATTTTTCGTCTTTTTACATGATATATATATGTACATATTTTATATAATATATACCGACATATCACATTGCCTCTAGCATCCTTTTTTTAATCAGGCTTTATCAATAAATGTATATTGGATTGGTTTCAATGTGAAACCAAACTGACCCCACAATCGTCCCTAAAAGTATGGACACCCTTGCTTGAAAGCAACCGTCAGGCGAGAACATGCAGCGCCCCTCTTTGAGAAAAATGCACAACTGCAAACATCCTGGTGAAGGATTGCATGTACTTCTGCATGATTTATTGAACAGGGCAGAGGCTCATTACACTGGGGATGAAAAGTGAGTCAAATAATGAAATGCAGCCTGTATGCCTCCTAGTGGATGCCAAGTGAAACAACCATTTTTTCCCTTGCAGAAACCATTTGAATTTCAGGAGTTAAATGTCACCTTTTTTGTGGGATACGGTTCTCCCTCTGAGTGCATCATTTAGTCTCCAGGAGAAGCAAGAGCAGCTCAGGGAGGCGATAAGAGCCTTAAAGTCTAAGTGGCTACGAATAGTAAGATCAATGAGCAGATCAATAAGGTTGAATCCCAAAGCTGAAGTGTCTGAGGGCTCAGAGAAAAACGCTGTGACAGCACAGCCAGCAGCAGCAGCTCCAGTAATGCCCTATAAAATGCCTGCTCCAGTCAGGAGAGAGGCTCCTGTGCAACCCAGGAATAATAAATCCAAACACAACACAGCCGTCATGCCAGTGCCAGTCACACTAAATTGTATTTTCTTGACTGTTATTATCAGGCCATTGTTTGTCATTTAGCAGTATGATGTTTTTAATAGGTTTCCAAGCTGACCAGTGGGCTTTGGTACCAGTTCCGTGTGTTTGCCGCCAACATGGTTGGTGTTGGGAAGCCATCGGAGGCCAGCGAGGCTTTCCTGTGCGAGAAGTGGACCATGGCGGAGCCTGGTGAGGATCATAACGCAGGAAAAAGTTTAAGAATCCAGTCAAGTACAGTAGAGCTATGATGAACCGTGATAAATGAGGGATTACAGTATTCATGTCTTATTTCACTGTAGTAACTGACACATAAATGTAAAAAGAAGTTATCTACTGTATAGTAAAACCTAAAATTACATACTAATACTGCAGGGCATCACTCTTATGTGCCTAGGAAGTGTCTCCTCTCATGAACACCCACCAAGAGCTGAAGTTGCAGTGTGGATTATGTTCTTTTATTATGTTATGTCAAGTTATCCATATTTCACCGTACGTCCTTAAGTGCCTATGTAAGTACAGTTCAATGTCCTGTTCTATGGTTATCGTCACATTTTGGCTCTTACCCATCACTGCTACTCCATCTGCAGTGGCATCACCAAAAAGCGAAAAAGTGCAAAACACCACTATCATTTCTATGCCACTTTGGAGGCATGTTATATACCATCCCATATGGAAATGATTTCATAACCATGGTGATTGGGTTGAAGAGAATTTCTATGTTTTCCTGTTGCTTTTGCACGTTCCCAGCACATCAACAGGCAGAGTGAGACCTAATGATGCCTTTCATCAGCTGAGCGTCTCATACACTATACTGAGTGTTAAGTTAGTGAGTCGGGCCCGCTGTGAGATGCTCTGCCTTTGAATGTTGCCATGGTTACACAAAGCTGCACAGAAACAAAACCCTCAAGGGATCAGACATGAGCGGTGCATTATTATTGCATAGACACATATACAGTACATGCGCATACTGCATACATTCATATATGTATAGACTCAAAAGAGGCCTGGCATGGCTCATATCTTCTCATGACATTAATATTGAAAATAGAGAGAGAATGTTCCTGTTTTATTGACACAGAGCGCATTAATCCTGCCAAATAGGCTTCACTCCATGGAATTAATAATTCCAAACTGGCGTGAAAATCATTAAGCAAATAAAGCGACACGCGCCGACATGCAGTCAGCCGGGGTACATTAAGGAAAGCGGTTATTTAGGGATGCTACGCACACGTTACTCAATGTTTGGTCTTTCTCAGGTTGTCCCTTTGACCTGGAGGTCCGGGAGGTGAGAAACGACTCGCTGGTGCTCTTGTGGGCTGCTCCGCTGTATACAGGGCAGGGCCCTGTCACTGGCTACTTCCTGGAAATTAGCCAGGGTGGACCGGAGTCTGACAGCTGGACTGCTTTGAATGAGAAGCCAGTCACCGACATTTATTACAAGGTGAGTTCATTTGGTGGGATTTTGATATAATGGGCTCCATAAAGTACCAGTCAGAAGTTTTGGCATGCCTTCTCATTGAGTAACACTGTCTGGTACTGTAAATGTACAGTAATATGGAATTCTTCAAAAGTTAAGAAAACATTATTTGTAAAGTTACATTTGGTAGGTAAATATGACCCAAAAGTCAAACAATGATGCTTTTTAGAATGTGGAACTGTGAATTGTACTATTTAATGTATTCCAATGTAACTTCTATGCATGTTCAAAATAAATTAAACCATTATCTTTACCAATACTAAATGTTTTTCATATGACATGCAGGTTTCAGGTCTTGAGGCGGGTCAAACCTACCGCCTCCGTGTGTCAGCTGTCAATGAGGCGGGAATGGGACGCGCCTCTCTGCCTTCTGAGGCTGTCGTGGCTCAGACATCGCCAGGTCAGCACAATAAATATTTGTTCATAATAAATCAAAAGAAAAATATTCCCAAGACTTGATGGATGAGGCAGGATACACAGCTGTATATTTGCTGCCACTGCTGTGCTGCGTTTTATTGCTGCCCTCAGTCTCTTCTCAGATAAAAACATGCAGATTGATAGCTACATAAATAGATACAATTTATCAATTTTTGTGAGGATAATCAAGATGCAAATGCAGGATGCCCCTGTTCGCATCCATTGTTGTTTATTAGCATCCCTCGTTCCAATTGTTGCATGTGATCCAGCATGTTTATTACAGTTTCCCATGGTACCATTTTGAGGTGAAACACCAACCAAGCGCTGGATGCTGCCAAGTCGCCATTTTACTGCAGTGCTCTGTTATCATTCAATCTACTCTGGGACACAATTTTCTTTTTTTTTGTGACCAACAGCAATCCCTGGTGGTGTAACGGTACACATGTCTGTCCAGAAAGGGTATCCAGTGTTAAAAACTCAGCCAAAACTTAAAAATAGTGACCAACAGGCCGATAGATAGTAAAACAGGAGACACTCATTATTTTGATGTTGTTGCTTGTTGCTTGCATCTCTGATGCATTCAATGCAGCATGGTTTTCTCAGTTTCCCAGAGCGCTACATGGCATGGCTTTACAGGTTACCACGGTTCTATTTTCTCTCTGGAGGCAATTGTATTATATTCCTCAGTCTCCACTTTGCTGCAGCGCCCTGTTTTCTTTCTGCCATCAGTCTCTTTACTAGAACCAACAGCCATATGGTTCTTGCAGTTTCCAGTTTTACAAGAGCTGACATTTTTGCAGTTTTGCTAATTCTGAATATTTACAGAGTTTGGGTTCCTGTAAGTTTTTTTAAATCAGAATCAAGCCCAAAAACACATAAAAGCCTCCTCTTGTCATCATAAGACACAAACAACATTGAGGTCGGCGTGGATGACGACGGCTTCATCTACCTGGGATACAAGTGTGACGAAGTTGATGATGAAAGCGAGTGCCTCTGGAACAAAAACTACACAGAGCCCATCGATGACGCCAGAGCTCAGGCAGAGACCAGAAACGGCAGGTAGGAAGTCCACTTGATGTGGATGTGAGTGATTCGAAGAGGTCAGAAACTGTTAGGAGGAATTTCTGTCACTCTGTGGAATTGATCTCTTTGAACTCGCCACCAATGTACTCTCACATCCAAAGTGTACTCATCCTCATCCTCTGTACGTTTCACGAGTAAGTCAAATATGTATTTGTCAAAATTTTTCACATCATTGCCTGTAGCAGTGGTGCGGCGCCCCCTCCCTCCTGGTTCTCAGTTATTTACTGTCATGCCCCCAAATTGAAAATACTATCAAGAAACTAATAATATTCATTGTCCTGTACAGGACGACTTTTAACTGAAAACAGGAAAATGCAACAAAATGGAGAGCTGTGAAGTATACAAGCATAGTCAAGAGTCATTGTATGTTGAGTACATTCAATTTGTACATATACATGCACATGGAGTGGTCGAGTGGTTAGCGCGCAGACCTCACAGGGTTCAATTCCACCCTCGGCCATCTCTGTGTGGAGTTTGCATGTTCTCCCCATGCATGCGTGGGTTTTCTCCGGGTACTCCGGTTTCCTCCCACATTCCAAAAACATGCTAGGTTAATTGGCGACTCCAAATTGTACATAGGTATGAATGTGAGTGTGAATGGTTGTTTGTCTATATGTGCCCTGTGATTGGCTGGCGACCAGCCCAGGGTGTATCCCGCCTCTCGCCCGAAATCAGCTGGGATAGGCTCCAGCACCCCCGCGACCCTCGTGAGGAAAAGCGGTAGAAAATGAATGAATGAATGACTCAAAGTTCTCCCTTCCCACGTTGGTAATTGAGAGCTTTTTGAATATAACAGATTATGGTGTTCATTCCCTTAACATGACTGTGTGGTTGGTGAGTACATCTAATAGCAACTGAGAACATATGTAGCAGAACAGTCGGCTTATCAATGACTTACTTTTACCCTAAGAATTGGAAGCTAATCCACTTCATTTTACTCACAAAGAGTAGCAATAAACACGCCTCCTCTTTTATCTAAGCTAACAGAAGCTTAAAAAACATTTGCGTTTTAGAGCTCTACCCCCGTGGCATCGCGGCTCCGAAGCAGACTGGCTCCTGCCGGCTTGTGGTTCCCTTTGGGCGGGGCGGACCTGTCAAGAGCACCTGCTGTTGCTCTGTGAAAACACAAAACATTTGGTTTCACTTTTGAGTCCCCAAACACCAAAAAAAAAACCATAACCCAGAAAAAGTCGCTAGATTTGTCGCTAGTTGCATTTGAGAAAATATATCATCAGTCGCCAGATCTAGCAACAAAATCGTAACACTGATCTCAGCATAAAAGCCTGATCTGAGCATCTTTATTTGTGACCGTTTCACACTCTTAAGTGCACTCTTGGGTTTGGATTCATACAAGAGATTTCCATCCCGCACAACTTCCACCACAAACTTATTTCAACTCACAAGGACAAACTACAGTAGGAGAAATACGTGATGTTCTCTTTAAAAATGATCATATTCTTGGATTTCCAGAAGTGTATCTTTGGGCAGCACAGATCACAACTGAAGCTGAACTCCTGATGCAATGTCTTGATCTTTGAACGTCTCCTTCAGGTCACTTCTCACCTTCGGCGACGCCTCTGAAGAGGACCTAGGTCTCTACACTGTGGAGATGAGTGATGACCCCAGCCAGTCGTCGAGCTACGTCCTCACGGCTGAAGGTAAAGTGAAAAAACATAATATTAATATTTTAATTTGGAAACTTTTTCACATTTCACAAAAGGTGAATAATTCACCGTTGTATTCTTCTTGCAGACCTTGAACGCCTCAAAGAACTCAGCCATCAAGTCAGAAATCCACGTATGAATGATATATTTCCTACAGTCTCCATGCAGTATTGATGCAGTTGTCATTTAGAATATGTATACATGCACTCCTGATCAACATTTTAAAACCTGTTGAAACATTGAAAGAACTTACATTTTGCACTGTTCGATTCTAAGTACAGCTTCAAAATGCAAAAAGAAGTGGGAGTGAGGCAAAAACATTTTTCGGTAAGTTATTTATTTTCAGCTGCACGGCGGTCATGTGGTTAGCGCGCAGACCTCACAGCTAGGAGACCCAGTTTCAATCCCACCCTCGGCCATCTCTGTGTGGAGTTTGCATGTTCCCCCCATGCATGTGTGGGTTTTCTCCAGGTACTCCGGTTTCCTCCCACATTCCAAAAACATGCTAGGTTAATTGGTGACTCCAAATTGTCCATAGGTATGAATGTGAGTGTGAATGGTTGTTTGTCTATATGTGCCCTGTGATTGGCTGGCGACCAGTCCAGGGTGTACCCCGCCTCTCGCCCAAAGACAGCTGGGATAGGCTCCAGCACCCCCGCGACCCTCATGAAGATAAACGATAGAAAATGAATGAAGGAATGAATAATTTATTTTCATCAGCTGATCAAAAAGTTTAAGCCTTTAAAAGCCAAAATCTTGGCAAAAATGTGGATTCATTTCCATTTTCTGTAAGGTATTCACACTGTCATGATCTATTGATGGCAAAGGCAAAAAAAGCTTTCTCTCTTTGAACACTGTCTGATTGTTCAGTTGCATAGGCAAGGCCTTAAGAAGCTTGCCATTGCTGCTGAGATTGGACATAACAAGACAATTTAAAGTCATTTTAAACTTAAAAGATGCTGAGGTTTATGGAACAAAAAAAAAACTCAAAAATGTCACTGGCCCTGAGCCAGAGCACCGATCGACTGTCCATCAAAACACGGGACAATCCTCTGATGCTGAGCGCAGTCCAATAACCATCAGACCAGTGTTCAAAGGCCTTGTCTCCTTCAACAGCACAAAATTGCCCCTTTGGAATTAGCACCAAACCTGGGACATTTAAATGTGGAAGAAAGTTTTATTCTCTGATGCGAAAAAAAAGGTAACCTTGACGGTTTCCAAAGTTACTTGTTATGTCCAAATAACTCCATTTTAGTTTCATCAGTCCACATCACCTTATTCCAAAATGAAGCTGGCTCGTCCAAATGTGCTTTAACATACCTCAAGTGACTCCATTTGTGGCATGTATGCAGAAAAGGCTTCTTCCGCATGACTCTCCATACAGGATCCCCCTGTGCAAAGTATGCTGAATAATTGAACGATGCACAGTGACACCATCTGCACCAAGATCATGTTTGGAGTTGGTCTGTGGGTTGACTTTGACTGTTCTCACCATCCTTCGCCTTTGCTTATCTGAGATTTTTCTTGGCCTGCCACTCTGGGTATTAACTAGGACTGTGCCTGTGGTCTTCTATTTCCTCACTATGTTCCTCAGAGTGGAAACTGACAGCTGAAATCTCTGACCTTTTGTATCCTTCCCCTAAACCATGATGTTGAACAATCATTGGTCTCAGGTCATTTGACAGTTGTTGTGAGGCTACCATGGTGCTACTCTTGTAGAACAACTTCCAACTGGTCACCTTCAATACCCTTTCTCATGATTGGCTTCACCTGTGTATGCAGGTCAAGGGTCAATACGTTTACCAAACAGATCTTATGTTAATTAGTGCTAAAGGTATTCAAATCAATAAAACAAGGGTGCCCAAATTTATGCGCCTGTCTACTTTTGTTTTAATAATTATTGCACACTTTCTGTAAATCATATAAACATAATTTCACCTCTCTTACATTAGTGTGTTTGATTGCTATATGATATTCATTCATTCATTCATTCATTTTCTACCGCTTTTTCCTCACAAGGGTCGCGGGGGTGCTGGAGCCTATCCCAGTTGTCTTCGGGCGACAGGCGGGGTACACCCTGGACTGGTGGCCAGCCAATCACAGGGCACATATAGACAAACAACCATTCACACTCACATTCATACCTATGGACAATTTGGAGTCGCCAATTAACCTAGCATGTTTTTGGAATGTGGAATGCTAACCACTCGACCGCCGTGCCGCCCTGCTATATGATATATTTAACTGAAAATGCTGATCCAAACAACCAGTGATTTATAAAGGAAAATCTTGAAAATTACCGGGGGTGCCCAAACTTTTTCATACCACTGTATTCTCTGCTGGACCAGGAGCCAGTGAAGTTGCTGTCGGATGTGATAAAATGAGGTGGTTCTGGTTAAAATCCAGACAACAGAGTTCTGGACCAGTTGAGGTTTATGGAGCGACTTGTGGAGGAGGCCAAAAAGGAGTGAGATGCAGTAGTGAGTGCTAGAAATGACCAGGCTATGGCTAAGGATGGAGGCAGGGAGCGATGAAGCCCTACTTAGAACCTCCTTAAATTCCAACACTGCAAAATGTAAATTCCTGTAATCCTTTGTGTGTGTGTATATATAAATATATTAAAGATGTGTTTTTTTCGATATGATATGTAAAAAATATGGTTATAAAGTATACCGGTATGTAAAAAAACATATCTTTATATCTTTTTTCCCTTTCCCTTGACAGTGATTGCACTGAAATCGGGCTGGCATGTTGAGGTTTCAGAGAAGGGTGAAGTGCGTCTTTGGCTTCAGACAGAGAGTCTGAGCGAGTCTGCCGAGCTCCGTCTTATTTTCAACGACAAAGAGATCTCCAGCACTCCGGTAAGAAGCACTGCAAAACTTCTCCTCGCTCCAGTGAGGCTTAGACATGAAAATATATATCAGACTATTTGTGTCATTTCTAGTTGAAAAGGACCTACTATAAGGCAAATAGGTCACTCCACCTCCACATTGGGGCATGGTATAAATGATAAGTGGAGAAACCCACAATAACATGAACTTCCTGCATTAGAAAAGACATTGAAGTGATAACATATCACTTGATACCATAGCAGTACCAGTACTTATAGTAAGTAATGCAACCATTAATGGGCTTCTTTTCTCACATTTGGATGTTCAAATGGGACAAATGCAAAACTGTGCCAAACCTCTTGAGCAGGGGTCTCAAACTCAATTTACCTGGGGGCCACTGGAGCTAGGGTCTGGGCAAGGCTGGGCCGCATCAGGTTTTCAAAAAAAAAAACCAACCATTTATTAAAACAGAAAAATATACAAACCTTTTCAGTGCTTTGGTTCCGATTTTCTACAAGAAAAGCTCTGATAAAACATTCCACTGTTCTCAAATATCTTGATTTTTATTTTTCTGCACAAAATAATATGAAAAATAAATAAACAAATCAAGAATAAAGAAAATCAATCAATCAGTAATAAATATATATAAAAATAATAATAAAACGGCAAATAATAAAAACTTGAGAAACCACATATAGTTTGTGGGTAGACAAATTATTTTTTCATATTAAAATTAAGAAAGCATTATTAGAGCCCTGTAGACATGACAAAACACGACTATAGTCACATTTATACTTTTTTTATTTACCACATATTGCGCAACTGCAGGGTCTTGAGACACATGCTAACTCGCAAACCAGAGCTCTAGCAACCCAAACGGTAGCCTTCAAGTTATTTCCTTTAAACTTAAATAGCCAAAAACTTACCACTTCCACACGGATAGGGAGGATAACTATTAACAGTTATTTAACCTTTAACATGAACATTAATCAAACGTAATAATTTTTTCTGGGTAAATGATACCATACAGCATCCATATCAAACTTGCGCAGGCCGCACTAACATTAAACTTTCATATCAAGGCGGGGGCCTCAAACTAGTGTCCTGCGTGTTTGAGACCCCTGCTCTTGAGGGTTCATACGCAGCAACATCAGTACAAAGGAGAGTGTTGCTGTTAATAAGTCACGACAAGAAGGTTAACACTCTGCAGGGCAGGATATTGAGGCTGTCGCTGATAACAAGGAGCAGGTGCGACAGTCTGCAAGGTGTCTCTTCTCGCCCACGTGTCGCCGTTAGTTGAAAAGCAAACAGTGGGCGAAGGTGGAACAAATTGACAATTTGTATACATTTGAATTTTTTGGGAGTCAATAACAACGTCACGTCCTGAGTGTTTGATGTCTGCGAGAGGAAATTACTCTTCGGGATGCAAGAGTGACACACAAAAATGGCACAATGAGGAATGCAACACGGTCTGACATAAAACTGTGTTTAGACAATCTGTTTTATTGCATCCCCACTCTGTTATATGATCAAATAAAGTCATTCAAGTGCAAGTGAGAATTCCCTCCCTCAAGGTAAAAGTTAGCTAAAAGTGGAAAAAAAACAAATATATCATATAGCAGGGCGGCACGGTGGTCGAGTGGTTAGCGTGCAGACCTCACAGATAGGAGACCAGGGTTCAATTCCACCCTTGGCCATCTCTCTGTGTGGAGTTTGCATGTTCTCCCCGTGCATGCGTGGGTTTTCTCCGGGTACTCCGGTTTCCTCCCACATTCCAAAAACATGCTAGGTTAATTGGCGACTCCAAATTGTCCATAGGTATGAATGTGAGTGTGAATGGTTGTTTGTCTATATGTGCCCTGTGATTGGCTGGTGACCAGTCCAGGGTGTTCCACGCCTCTCGCCCGAAGACAGCTGGGATAGGCTCCAGCACCCCCCGCGACCCTCGTGAGGAAAAAGCGGTAGAAAATGAATGAATGAATGACTGTGAAGAGGCAATGTTTTATGGACCTTTATTGCATTGTGAATGGTCACACAAGCGTAAAAATAAGTTAGCCATTGTTAGAATCAAATGTAAAAACAACTTTAGCTCTAACCACACATTCCCACTGAGGTCTCACAAGATGTGCTGAAGCCTTGTGAGGGATGTGACGGTCTTTGCTCTTTGTTGAGACATCATGCCTTGACCTCAGGATGTTTTATGCAAATTCAGAGGCACATTTTCCTAAAACGTAGCATTTTGATATTCTGAAGTGTTACCGGAGTATAAAAAATAATTGTAAAACATCAGCGGCAACCTTAAGTCCAGGAGCAAATCCTTGCTGAGCTGAATTCTCGGGAGGTTTCCCAAAGTCTCGTGAGATATATGGAGGTCTCGCAAGACGATTTCAAACTCAAGTCAGAGGCATGTTTTCCTGAAGTGTAACATTTTCACTTGATGAACTATCATCAGGAGACTCAAGTTCAATTCCACCCTCGGCCGTCTCTGTGTGGAGTTTACATGTTCTCCCCGTGCATGCGTGGGTTTTCTCCGGGTACTCCGGTTTCCTCCCACATTCCAAAAACATGCTAGGTTAATTGGCGACTCCAAATTGTCCATAGGTATGAATGTGAGTGTGAATGGTTGTTTGTCTATATGTGCCCTGTGATTGGCTGGCGACCAGTCCAGGGTGTACCCCGCCTCTCGCCCAAAGACAGCTGGGATAGGCTCCAGCACCCTTCACGACCCTCGTGAGGATAAGCAGTAGAAAATGAAGAGTAAAACTAAGTTTGCCACTGTTCAAATAAAAACAGAAAAACATGCATTACAACCTTAATCTCCACAACAACCTTAATTTCTTCAGATAATCCACTTTAATCCCATATTCCAAAAATATGTATGTTAATGTATGTTTATTAATATTGCCCATAGGTATGAATGTGAGTGTGAATGGGATGGGCTCCAGCATACCACCATGACCGTAGTGAGGACAAGCGGCATAGAAAATGGATGGATGGATAAATGGATGGAGTTCTCACCGAGTTGAAGTCCTGTGAGATTTGCTGAGGTTTCAATGCGAAGTGACCAACCTCAGGATTTTTGTGTGAATTTAGAGGCGTGTTTTCTTGAACAGTAACACCTTCAATTTCTGAAATGTTATACGAATGTAAAAATAAGTCAGTTATTGTTGAAATAGAGCATTAAATTAATTGACTGATGAGTTCTCACCTTGCTGAAGTCCTGTGAGATTTGCTGAAGTTTAATTGCAAATCCACTGACCTCAGAATTTTTGTGGGGACTTGAGAGGCCTATTTTCATGGAATTATGAATTGTCCAGGTCACGGTGGTCGAGTGGTTAGCGTGCAGACCTCACAGCTAGGAGACCAGGGGTTCAATTCCCCCCTCGGCCATCTCTGTGTGGAGTTTGCATGTTCTCCCCGTTTTCTCCGGTTTCCTCCCACATTCAAAAACATGAGTGTGAATGGTAGGTTGTCTATATGTGCCCTGTGATAGGCTGGTGACCAGTCCAGGGTGTACCCCGCCTCTCGCCCGAAGACGGCTGGGATAGACTCCAGCACCCTTTGCGACCCTCATGAGAATAAGTTGTAGAAAATGAATGAATGAATTGTCCACTCTGATTAGGAAGCACGCATGGGACATTTTAACATTCTGACCTGTCATACAAGTGTAAAAATAAGTTAAGTTTGTAAACATTTCACGTTAAAACACTTTCAAAGTAACATTGATTTTGAAACTGCACGCTAAACATCATCAGTGGAGTCAGAAGAGAAAATCTCTGGTCTCGATGGTGTCATCTTTGTCTCGCATTTTGTTTGCTCGTGTTTGCTTGCCTTTTTTTTTTTTTTGCGTCTCTCCTCTCAGCTGCCACTCACCGCCAGTGTCTCATTTCCATTCAGTCCATTATCTGCGGCTATCAGAGTTCCATCTGAGCTGTGCTGATTACACGTCGTTTGTGAATGATCACAGCTGAGGTTTGCGAATCCAAAAAGCCATTTAGCTGATTAGCACCCTCGGGCTTGTCATACATCACAAACATTGCACGCCGCCGCCGCTGCCCATCAACATGCGAGGCGCGCACTTAACTTAATGAACATGAAAGCTTGGAAAATATGCTCAAATGATGTTTTTCTTCCTTCATTTTGATTGTGACCTGCGCTGCTTGCAAAATATTTCCTAAAGCACTTCCACGAGAGCCACTTTCGGTGGAGAGTAACGCTACACATTCATGCAGGATCTCATTTTGGCTTTTATTGCGTGGCGGCGTTGTTTGTGTTTCCACAGCACCGCAAGATCAACTTTGACAAGGCTGCAGGTCTGGTGGAGGTGCTGATCGATCGGCTCGGCCCGGAGGACGAAGGCTCGTACACGGCTCAGCTGCGGGATGGCCGCGCCAAGAACCAGTTCACTTTGGTGCTGGTGGATCAACGTGAGTCACCCACCAGAAAAAACCCTCATGTCACATATTACAATAGATGAGAATATCTTTATTGTTGCTACAAAAACACTTCACTCAAGTCTCACAAATTATACAGTCACCAACCAAACAGACAGTGATGCTATATATGTATATCGATAAAAAAATACTTTGCGTTGTGACTTGAGTTGCAGGATTAGCCACAGGACTACATGGAGAATTTATTCTTTATTTAGAGAGAATTCTGTTATCTTTTGTTCATTCATTCATTCATTCATTTTCTACCGCTTATCCTCACAAGGGTCGCCGGGGTGCTGGAGCCTGTCTTTGGGCGAGAGGCGGGGTATACCCTGGACTGGTGGCCAGCCAATCACAGGGCACATATAGACAAACAACCATTCACACTCACATTCATACCTATGGACAATTTGGAGTCACCAAATCATGCTATGTTATATGGTTTAAAAATTACTGTTTTTACTTGACTTTTTACTGTGCATGTGCCACACCATGATATTTTATCTCTTAAAATATCACCAATATCGCCTAAATTATCACCAATCATCCATCCATCCATTTTGTATTTCATTAATTCATTCATTTTCTACCGCTTATCCTCACTCGGGTCACAGGTATGCTGGAGCCTATCCCAGCTGTCTTTGGGCGAGAGGCGGGGTACACCCTGGACTGGTGGCCAGCCAATCACAGGGCACATATAGACAAACAACCATTCACACTCACATTCATACCTATGGACAATTTGGAGTCACCAATTAACCTAGCATGTTTTTGGAATGTGGGAGGAAACCGGAGTATCCGGAAAAAACCCACGCATGCACAGGGAGAACATGCAAACTCCACACAGAGTATTGAACCCAGCTCTTCCCGATCTCCTCCCTGTGTGGCCTATGTGCTAACCACTCGCCCACTGTGCAGCCCTATCACCAATCAATTCCCCACAATATATAGTATTTTTAATGGTCAATCAGTCTGTCATAAGTGAGACACACTATCATTGTACTCAAGGCAAAAGTGTCTTAAAGTGTTAAGAATATTTATTTGTGTGTACAGAATAAAGTATCTATGACTTGTCTTCTCCCAGAATTCCGTGAGCTGCTGGCACTGGCGAACGACAAGCGACGTGACCACGAGAGAAAGAGCGGTGAGAGCTTGTCCGTCAAAAATACAAATCTTTGTTACATATGCTCGGTCGCTATGTCCACCATACACATGAGACATTGTTGTCTGCTTGTGGTAACAAACGGCTCCCGGTGACCTTTAGCACAGATGAACATGAATACATTATTGTCACATTATCATCATTTATTCCCCCTCCTCCCACACTCTTCCCAACCTCCCCCAGGGCCCTACTTCCAGGAGTACTTGTCTTGGAGCGTTAACGAGGATTGTGAAGTGATCATAAAATGCAAGGTACTTGATTGCGACAATATAATGGCCGACATCAGTGTTGATATAAAAGATCCTCGCGACGATTTTTAGCATCGATAGAAATATGATTTTATTTTAAAACAACTGAGCATGTGTGTTTAACTCATTCAATCTTCAAAAGCCGTCCCTCTGTATGATTTTGACAGATTTTTCAAAGCAGACAAAATATTGTATTTCACAACCAAGTTTCATCTAAATTATGATCATGATTAACATGGAAAATATTCATTCATTTCTTCATTTTCTCGGATGTCCTAGCTGTGTAGCTTGCGCCGTGCGCGTCGTGCATCCTGGAAAATGTCATTTTAATATAATTTACATTTGATTCCCTTTTCTGCATCTGGATGAAAATATTTTATATATTTTTTAATATTTAATATATATATTTTTCCAGTATATATTGGAGACTATATGGTAAACATTCTAGGTCTGACTGCGGTTCTCTTTGTTTCCAAAGGTAACAAACACAACCAAGGACTCAACCCTCAGATGGTTCAAAGATGGCATGAAATTGACCCAGGCTGTGTATGACTCCCCATCGGGGGTCAGCACGCTCACCATCCCACAGGTAAAGAGGAATTCTAAAATACGCCAATGTCAATATTTCATGCAGATTATTATTAAATGTGTCCCCCAGTTTGAAAAGAAGGAGGCGGGCTCTTACAAGGTGGTGGTGTCTGATGCCAGAGGAGAGGACGTCAGCACCTTGGCACTACTGGATGAAGGTAATAAGCATGGCTGTTTACATAAGTACGTTGTTGACTTAAAATTTAACAAATGACTGTCACCTTCACAATTTAAAAAAATGACAACGTTATCGATTCCGTGAGAGCGTGGGCTTCCGCCCGCTATGCAATTGTCAAAACCTCAGACCAACTGTTGCTACATTCAAGTATGCTGGAAATTACACTGAAAAAATAAAAATAAAAGAAATTACCTTTACCTTAAATTACGTGACGTCTGTGAACACATCCCCTCATTGCTCATAATAACAGTGTGTATAATATGAAATATACAGTATATATTTTATATATATACATATATAAAACATATATATATATATATATACATATAATAACAATGTGATTCAAATGTTCTACTGCTATTAAAGAGATTTTAAAATAGATTATTAGGCTTGTGTAGTATCTTTTAGCTTGATTGACATTTTCAGTTCATTTGGAGCTCTTAATCCATACAATTATATATCATCCTGTCCTGTCATTCCTCTTTCTCTTCATTAAATACAGTAAAAATGGACATATTTCAGATGCTAATGGTGATTAATCATGATTAGTTTTTAAAAATGTGTTTCATCAGATGAAAATTTGACAGCCCCTAATTATTCGTTCATTCATTCATTTTCTACCACTTAATCTCATGAGGGTCGTGAAGGGTGCTGGAGCCTATCCCAGCTGTCTTCAGGCAAGAAGCAGGGTACACCTTGGACTGGTGGCCAGCCAATCACAGGGCACATATAGACAAACAACCATTCACACTCACATTCATACCTATGGACAATTTGGAGTCGCCAATTAATCTAGCATGTTTTTGGAATATGGGAGGAAACTGGAGGAGATGGCCGAGGGTGGAATTGAACCCTGGTCCTAGCTGTGAGGTCTGCGCGCTAACCACTCGTCCGCCGTGCAGCCCACCCCTAATTAGAATATTTATAAAAACGTCAAACAAGAAATGTGTATGTATATTTAAAACTAGGGGTGTCTGATCGGGATTTTATGTTTCTGATACCGACCCCGATCATCCATGTGTGAAATCGTCCGATACCGACACCAATACCAATACCAGTACCGATCACATACACGTAGTGTAAATGTTTAAATGTAATACTTGTCACTTGGCAGATGTTTGTGTGTGATTGCGGTAAAGCTAATTGGTTATGTATTTTAATACAGAGTTTGACAAGGTTCTCCAGCAACTGAGCAAACAATGCGGTGAGTGAAGAGGGATGCCAGCAGGTGTGCTGCATTGACAAGACAACAGCATGACGACTGATGCCGGCGCTCCTTTATGTGTGTCTCTGCAACTTTTCAATCTCTCTCTATGTGCAGCAATGTCAGCAGGTCCGCTGAGAGTTCAGAGCACCGCTGAAGGCTTCAGGCTCCACTGCTCGCTGAAATATTATATTAACTACCTGAAGTCCATTTGGAGCTTCAAGTGAGTCCACGTGCGGAGCAGCTCCCTGTAGTAACTCACAGTGACAGCTGTAGCAACATCTGCACAAACTGTACCCATTAGTTTAATTAAAAATGTGACTGTCCGTTGCATTCAAATGACACGAAATCGATGAAAAGGTCATAAAATCTCTTAGATTATCACAGTTATGTGGTTATTGTGGGGTGTAATATTAGTTAGATTTGTTTATTGTAGGTGTTTATAACCCCCTTATCATCTCTATAAAGTACACCCCTGACTGTGTAATCTAATTAGTTTTCCTGTAATGGAAATTAATTAAGCACTGCTATTTAAAGCCAACAGACCAAACAAACACTACTTTCTCTTTTAGTTCAGAATCAATCTTGCATTACTCTGCATTTTATCTAATATTTTGTGACGTTTTTTAAAAAATCTTTAAATGTCCTGTAAATGACTTCTCTGGCTTAACCATCTTGCCTTTAAAGAAAGGCTCCAGCACCATCTGCTGGTGATGGAGAGAATAGACTCAGCCTTTTTTCCCCTTTAGTCATTTCTTTTTCCACTTGAGTGACAAAATCCAATCAAATGCAAGAGATGGACATGTATGAAGGAATATGAGTGGCTCAATTTATATTTCCTGGAGCACAGTCATGTTGTTTCTCCTGCAGGGAGAAGAGGATGGAGCCCCAGTCCAGGACAAGGATGGGCAGCAATGTCCGCACAGTCTGGATGGACATCTTTAACCCTACAGAGAACGACAAAGGCAAATACAGCTTAGAGATGTTTGACGGACAGGAGACACACACGCGCCATCTTGACCTGTCTGGACAAGGTATTAAAGTTCTAAGACATGAGATGTATATACTGTATATATGATATATTAGAATAATGTATATTGATATTTATTCACAGCCTTTGCTGATGCCTTGCTGGAACACCAACGGTTGAAGTAAATATCTTTCTTGCTAGTGTAAAATCACACACCATTGTTTTCTGACTTCTGTTTTTTGTGTTTATTCCTCAGGCAAGAAGCCATCACTGAGAAAAGTATTTTGTTCCTCTCATAGATTCAAAAAAAGTAGATTGGTCAGATGTCATATTAAATCTTTGTCCTTTTCAGACCGGGCTAAAGTGACAAAGGGCCTCCCAGATGTGGTGGCCATCATGGAGGGCAAGGTAGGACACCATACGACATAATGAGGAACCTCTGAGGTCCAACACAATACTGGATGGCTTTAGCGTCCTATAGGAAATCATGTCATGTGAATCATTTCTTGAAGTAACATCTTAACACATTCATAAGAGTGTAAACAGAAGTTAAATGCAATAAATAGTAAAAACAAAATAACAACTTACTTTGACAAGTGAAGTAAAATGGCAAGGGTGCTTCACTAAAAGACTAACCTTACAATCATTGTTGACTTACTGTCACCATATTGCACTGAGCAGCCAAGACATAGACCTATACACTACTTTCTTATTGAGATCTTAATGTTCACGCTCCCTACCTCTGCAGTCCTTGTGCCTGACGTGCTTCATTGAGGGCGACCCGGCTCCGGAGGTCTTCTGGCTTCGCAATGACCGAGAGCTCCCCAGCGACGGTCAGTTCTTCATCACCAAGGAGCCCCACTGCAGCACCATTACCATCAACAATGTCCACACGGACAACTCGGGCAAGTACAGCGTGATGGTGCGCAACCGGTATGGCTCCGAGACGGTGGACGTGACGGTGAGCGTGTACAAGCACGGTGAGCTGCCGCCAGCCAATGCTGTGGAGATGGGGCTGTGAGAGTAGGATTTTTATTGTCTCTTAAAAGCATTGTTGTAGTGAATAGTAGATCCTGTTTGGTGCAAGAGAAACAAAGGTGCACATGATGGTGGTTATTGGGTCTTATCACAGCAGCAAGTCGATGCAGACCTCTGCCAAGGCCAAACTATTAACAAATGTCCCGGAGTGTTGTGTTTGTTTGCTAGTTAGCCGGCTACTTCCTGGTTCATTGAGGGCACACAGGGGAAGACAGGGGAGTCCAAAGTGCGGTGCTGGGCACATTTTCAGCTTTTTACTTTCTCATTAAAAAAACAGAATTAGGGATTTTTGTGCCTGTTGTGAAAGCATTCATAGCTGCAATAAAAACGTTGTTCCGGCAGTCATGTCTGGTGCTTGTGTGTCTCACCAAACTTTACAGTCATATAACTGACACCAAGTGACCAGTGTAGAATGCTACATATCATCCTTGACTGTGTCTTCTGAATGAATTACAAATGTATTGTTGGTCATTTAGCCAGTTGTATGCTTGAAAATTTAATTGATTGATTGATTCAGGCAAAAATATATAACATTTCTTAAATATGCATCTTTTGTTACTAGTAATATGTACCGGTCCACAAAACAGCATGATTTATTCATATAGTTTTGATAAATCGTGATCAAGTGTGAAGTAGGGATTACTGCATTGACCCACATGGTAATGGTAATGGTTTTATTTCATTTGAACATGCATCAGGATACAATAGAGTGCATCATATAAACAATTCACAGTTCCACATGTCCAAAAGGAGTAGGAAGAAGCAAAGCTTATTGCAGTGTTTTTCAACCTTTTTTGAGCCACAAGTCTATTGGAGGAACGACGCAATCAGCTACATGTTGCCACACGGACGAATATTACATTGCTACGTCTTTACACCTTTAGTCTTTACACCACGGACACTCGGCGATGACATAATATTTGCCAAAAATTATTAATAAATGTTCAACACAGTGGTTGTAAATCACTGGCTTATTAAATCCTACCCCTCCATCTATTACTTTTACAATCTGTATCTGTTACATTTGTTCACTTCCTGCCTTCCTGATATTATTTTTAATGTATTTATTTATTTTCTTTAACTTATACTGAAGTATAAAGTGATGTAACCATATAATGACATACTGGTTACCATAATAGTCAATAGTGATATATGACACAACATGACTTCATCCTTGTATTTAACAATACATCAACTGCTTGTATTGTTTCTTGAATTGGCTCATTGTTGTGCATTGTTTGAATTTCGTACTCGCTTAGCCTTCCAACTCAAAATCCGTGACTTTATCTGCGTTCAGCCGAGTTTCCCAGATTGCGATTACTATGAAGGGTTCCTTGAATAGATTCAAATATTGTTTGATGTTGTACATGCGTACATTTGCGTACATGCTTCTGCAGTTTATATGAATGATTGACAACTTGTCGCCAATATTAAAACTATTCCACAAACTATTCCACAAAGGAACTATTGTTAACGACAGTCATTTCTTATGTGTGGAAAAAAATAAGAATTGTGTTTGGATCTAGATCCTTTTCCAATTCCATTTGTTTGTGATTTGTAGAGCCAATGGTGTCCGATTGCAGATCTTCTTGTGGCATACTGATAATGGTTAAGCCGTTTTCCATTTCCATATTGGATTAATCTTAGTATTGTTCCACATCCTTTATATTGATATATATTTTTTTCCAATTCCATTTGTTTGTATTTGTAGAGCCAAAGGTGTCCAACTGCAGATCTTCTTGTGGCATACTGACAAATGTTTAAGCCGTTTTTCATTTTCAAGTTGGAGTAATTTTAAAATTGTTCCAGATCATTGATATTATTGACAACGAGCACACTGGCCTCCGGTCCTCCATTTGACTTGATCATAATTTTACAGTTGGCACTCCAAGCAGCTTGGATCTTTCTCTGTTTTCACATTGGATTGCTTTTAGAATCTATATAAATCTATATATAAAATATATAACACAACCATAGCTGTGTCCCAATTGGGGGACAGCATTTTCAGAGCACCTAATAGCCTAGCTTTGAGTCCTACAGAGCCATGCCAACCCTCATTATCAACCCTAGAGCAGGGGTTTATCTTCTGAGAGGTGCTGGAAGACTTCCAGGGAGACGCAGTAGCTTGAGAATAATAAAGAAAAATGTCTAAGCTAACTTCAGGTGTGTCCAAAGGCAAAGTGAATTGATTTTTAAAAATTTTGTCCATAGTGTCGTTCACCCCGCTAGCGAGCCTCACTTGGCCGGGGGTTAAACTAGGGAAAAAGGTTGCGGACGTGTGTAAAGCTAAGATGTATTACATCATGCAGATATGTCCTGTACCTTTTATTACAGTATAGCGTGAGCTTTGTGGTCCTCATCACATGAAATCCTTTCAGTGTGTTGTCTTCTCCGACTTGACTAGATCTTCCAAGTGTCAACTCTTGAACGCTTCATGGCAAAAGGTAGTGTCAGTTATACTGCAAGCTTTGTTCCTCCATTAAGGGAGTAAATGAACTCCAGGTTGTTCAAACAAAGAGATTGGATCACTGGGTGAGTTACTAATTAAACACAGCGGCCAGTGAGTATAAAAAGAAGTGGAAGCCTTCAGACACCCTCCACACGTTGTTGAGCTCCCCTCACAACCTGTCCAAGCCCATCCTTTGGTGAAGGAGAACCTCCTGGTCGACATGGACTTTAACGGCACATGGCAGGTCTACGCTCAGGAGAACTATGAGGAGTTCCTCAAGGCAATGGGTGAGAAAACAAAAAAAAACACTGATGTTTGTGTGAATTATGTGGTATGAAGGAATATTTTACTCTCCAGAGCTTCCCGACGAGGTCATCAAGATGGCTAAGGACATCAAGCCCGTGACGGAGATCACACAGAAGGGAAACGACTTTGTAGTGACCACCAAGACCCCCGGGAAGACAGTGACCAACTCCTTTACCGTTGGCAAGGAGGCTGACATCACCACCATGGACGGCAAAAAGCTCAAGGTCTCCAAACGGCACCATCTTTTCTCAAACGTCCATCAGTTTATGACAAAAATGTGGCTCATTTCTTTCCACAAATGGAATGAAAACTTCCCAGCTGAAGTACAATATAACAATGACATAATCAGTATAATTATGAAGTCACTTTTTTAATTATTTGGATCAATGATCATTCATTCATTCATTTTTTACCGCTTATCCTCACAAGGGTCATTTTTAATTTAATTTATTTAAATAATTTAAATTCCATACAAAATGTCCATCACAAGTATATAGTGGGATATTAATAATAATTGGTAGAATCAGAATAATTAGGGATATTGATGATGTATATACTTTTTCATTTTATTTTAATGTAATTTTATACAATACACCTTAACTGCAAATTTGTATTTTATATATAATAAATAAATATCAGTAATAATTATATTTAAAAACATAATCATGAACATTTTGGCTGTATTTGCATAAGCAGATATGCATGCAAACTGTCTTTTAAGCTAATTTGAATACAAACAAACCCCCTGAAATCCTGTCAGGTCTACTAAATCAATGCAGTTAACTCCTGTAATGTCCACATATTAACATAAATCCTGTTTCATGCGTATTATTTGTTTCACATATTATTATATATCTGTGCGTGACTTTGACTTTTATCACACTGTTATTGATTTAAACCCCAAAAGTGACCTCAAGCTTATGAGTTCATACAGAAAAATCATCCTTCACCGAGTTTTGAAATATGTACCAAAGTTTAAGGCTGATGCAACTCTCATGAAACAAACATGAGTAAAAATAGTGTGAGTGCAAACAATGCAACAATTTAATGTATTTAAAGTTTTTTTTAATGTTTTTTATGTCTTGTGACCTCCCAGTGCGTTGTCAACCTGGAGGGGGGCAAACTAGTCTGCAAAACTGGCAAGTTCTGCCACATCCAGGAACTCAAAGGAGGGGAAATGATCGAGGTACCTTGAATCCATCTCGTCTTACATACAATATCTGATAATAACATAATTATAACGTAACCCTTTTCTCTACTTTTTTCAAGACTTTGACCATGGGCTCTGCAATGCTCACCAGGAAGAGCAAGAAAATGTAAACCTGGCAATGACATTTGAAATAAAGTTAAATATCAAAGTGTGTCGTTTTGGCTGAACACCTTGTTCTTTGTTCTCACCTTTTTATTGATAACCTTTTAAGCGCCACACGTACACAGCGTTGCCAACTTTGTCTCTCCTACCAGGTTGTGCTATTTCCGACAGCATTTTGCAACATCACATGCAAATTAGATTAGACGTCAACTAACGACTTCTAGGACAGCCAATAGCTACTTGTCTTACTGAAAAGTTGACAAAAGTGCATGTCCAAGGCTACATTGAGCATGCGCAGATCACCTTACCCAGCCACGTAGCCTGTTAGCCTGCTAGCCAAGGCAAGGACTAACTGCAGTCGACAACAGGACGATCTAAAAACACGTTTGTCCAACAGGTCGCCAACTAATTGTCGCTAACAATGACGAGGTACCTGCGGCCGCCAAACTCCTCTCTCTTTGTGCGGAATATCTCCGACGAGTCCAGGTACGGCCTCGCTGAAGTGCTTGTTAGCATAAGCATGCTTTAGCCATAAGTGTGCTAGCGCTGCTTTAGCTAAGCCAAGTGATAAAAGACATTAATGCTTTCAATGTTGTTGTTTTTCATTCGGGCTGACGCTCAAAATAATGTTTTTGTCAACTGAGAGGACTAACGAAACTTCAAATACATTATAACAAAGAAAGCATTGATGTCTCTTCACGCAGTTAAGCTAAGCGCCAGCAGCTGCGTTTACCTTTGTTGTAGAACGCTTTGGAAAGTTCTAGAAATAGAATACGTCGCTGTTGCAGTATATAAGTTAATTTATCGCAGTTATTAATCATAAATGTGTACTTTGTAGTCATAACACGAACGTTGAATAACTATAATTTCCCTTTCATACAGAGGATATCGTAGTGCTTTTATTATGGAATGTTGATACGTTTCCTGTTTTCGGTCAGGCGAGGGTAGATTTAAAATAGACATTTGTAATGGTAAATAAGTCAATTTACGAAAATATTTTATTAATGATTATTGTAGGAATATTGTTTGGATGTGTTCATATACATGCTGTATATACAAATTAACTATACTGTTTATACTGAATTATAATATACTGTAATATTTTCCCATTGTTATTTTATGAGAATAATGTAAATTTGAGAAAACTAACAACTGCATAGATTTAATATTTTTTAAGTACTATTTTACCTTGTGAGAACTTATAACTGTGATAATTAAGTTGCGGAATTTAACTTTGACACAAATTCTACATGAAATGTTTTGGTCTGTGGTGTTTTCGGTTATGTTCACACTGCAGGTCAATTTTGATTTTATCTCTTTAAATGCGCCTCAGGCCTGATTCATGTGTGGTTATAAATCCAATATGTACGTATACTGCAGTATGAACGGTCAGGTGCCATATACTCGACCTCTACTGAGAGGCGTGCATTGCCCTGCTTACGGAGACTTTAAAAACTGCTCACTGATGTAGGCAGTCATGAAAAGGCTGGTTTTATTGTGCAAAAATTGGATTAAAAAAAATCCTTGCACAAACGCCACAAACGCCTTAAGGAGAGCACACTAGTAATGAGTTGATTGATTGCTGAAATATTGATAATTCGATACCCTCACCTTCGGGCTCTAAAGTTGATTATGAAATCAAAATAGTGATACTTTTGATACGTCAGCTTTATGATCGTGTCCTTTGTTTTTTTTTCTGAGCTTGGTTATACTCTAAATCAAATACATCAATAAATTACTATGATGGCTTTCATTCCTTATGCTATGATTACAAAAATACTGTACACTACTTTTTGAAATGTAACAATCACATTAGGTGAAGTTGCACATAGAATCGCACCAGTATCGCCGATACCAGCCTAAAATATTACCCAGTATCAGCTCGGAAATGAAAACAGTGGTATCTTGCATGCACAAAGCACAACATCGCTCGCACTTTCCGGCGTTTTTGAGCGTAAACATTGTGCTTTGTGCATGCGTGTCACTTTTCAGGCGCTTTGAGTTCATATTAACATGTTGCATTTGTGTATTAATGTGAGGACCACATTTAAAAATCAGATTTAAACAAAAAAATCAAAATTGTGCATCATACCCTGCAGTGTGAACTTAGCCCATGTGCAACTAGCCTAGCATGCAAAAGTTCAGAGAGTTAGCATGCATATAAATATAAATTCGGAATGATGCAAATTAAGTAGTTAAGTACTTCCAGGCAATGTATATAACAATTAACAAAGCTTTTTGATTGGTATTCAGTGCAATTTCATCTAAACTGACATTTTTTTCCTAGCTTGCTGTGGATGTGTGGTGTTTCATTCCAGCTTCTATTGAAACATTTAACACTTGACTGGTTGTGTGAATTCAAACACACACACATAGATTGTAGGCTCCAAGGTGGCCATGCTAGCCACCACAATAAATGTGCTTATTTCATGACACTTTAGGCCAGAAGATTTACGCCGTGAGTTTGGTCGTTACGGGCCTATTGTAGACGTCTACATTCCACTTGACTTCTATACGCGGCGGCCAAGAGGATTTGCTTACATTCAATATCCTTTATTCTTTTTTTCCCCCCCATGTCCATATTTATATTTTTCTGATGTGTTCTTCCATCTTGAGGACGCTCACTGCTAACTACTATTTCTTCTGTTGTTGCCTCAGAATGGTAAAGATACAGTTCTGGAGTTCTGCCCGTCCCCCTCTCTCCCCAAAGAAAGAAAGAAACAGAAAATAGTCGAGAGTAGATTGAAGCCAAAGACCAGAAGTGCTAGAACGCACAGAGCAAAAGCATGAAGATGCACAGAGGAGACAGCCAAAGGGAGGAAAAGCAAAGTGTTTATTGGCCAAAGACAAGCGGCGACTTCGTCTGCCAAGGCATTAAAGAGCAAGCTCAAGGTCAAAGGTCAAGAGTGTTAAAGGTAACCAGACAAACTTTACGTATCCTCCTCTAATCTGATCACAATCGATATGTCTTGTCCACCAATCACAAATTTGTTATGTATTGTAATATTGATCCACACACCAATAGTGATGGATAGCGACAGCTAGCCTGCTGTGATTGTTTTGCTGCTGCTGTGTGTGTGTGTGTCTGTTCTAATAATGCTGCAAAAACAAAAAGCCTTAACACACGTCGGCACGTTCGAAGACGTCCGCGACGCCGAGGACGCCCTCCACAACCTGGACCGCAAATGGGTGTGCGGGCGTCAGATCGAGATCCAGTTCGCCCAGGGAGACCGCAAGAGTAAGAGCATCACCGCCGTTTTTGAAGTACTCACTGGAATCCTTGATAGGCTAACCACGCAGTTCAGGACTCGATCTCAATTGCAGATGGAAATATTTAGCATTTAAAGAGCATTGCCATGTACTTGTGTACTTGCATCACAGAAGTCATTCTGTTTCACTTTTTCCACTGTCATTTTGTGACACCTGTTCCGAAAAAAGCCTCGTGGAAAGGAGTTAAAGGGATAGTTCACATTTTTTGACATGATGTTGTATGACATAGAGCGTCAGCATACTAGTTATCATTAACAAAGCTTAGACTAAACTTTACACTTGTGTGATGCATAGGTATGACAACTCTTTTTCATGCTTGTATCAGAGTAGTCAGAATCCTAACATTTAATCCTAACATTTTTTCATTCATTTTCTACCGCTTTTCCTCACGAGGGTTGCGGGGATGCTGGAGCCTATCCCAGCTGTCTTTGGGCGAGAGGCGGGGTACACCCTGGACTGGTCGCCAGCCAATCACAGGGCACATATAGACAAACAACCATTCACACTCACATTCATACCTATGTACAATTTGGAGTCGCCAATTAACCTAGCATGTTTTTGGAATGTGGGAGGAAACCTGAGTACCCGGAGAAAGCCCACGCATGCACGGGGAGAACATGCAAACTCCACACAGAGATGGCCGAGGGTGGAATCGAACCCTGGTCTCCTAGCTGTGAGGCCTGCGCGCTTACCACTGGACCGCCGTGCCGCCCCCTAACATTTTTTTTACTTTTTTTTTTTAACTTCCTTGACTTTCGGCCTCAGAGGTTCAACTGTACCAAAGTTCTAGAATGTTGTTTAACATATTGCATTGGCTCTCAAGCTCCCAACCAGATGAAATCCAAGGAGCGACATTCCCCACGCAGTTTCTATGACGATGACCGCCGCAGACGCTCACGGAGCCGCAGCTACGACCGCCGCAGGTCCCGCAGCCCTTCCTATGAACGCCGACCTCGCCGGAGGTCCGACAGCCCGAGAGAGTACGTTGTTCACCTGCTTTAATATGCCCTTTCTTGTTATATTCATTCATTTTGTCACCCCTGGTGTTCGTCTTCCTGTTCCTGCTTCAGATCACGATCGTACAGCCGACACAGGCGCAGCAGAAGCCGTGAAAATGACAGGTAAGCACACAGCTGCTCAAGTCAATAAATGTCCTCGTTCCAGCAGGTGGTGCTGCTACCCCTCAATCCAAGACAGTTACAACCAATCAGAAAACTCAGTCATGTTGGGACAAGCTAAAATGTTGCCAATGGTTTTCTGTATGTTCTCATGTGGTCACCAGGCACAGGAGCACCACACATGACCGCCACAGGACCCAGCACGAGACGAGCTCCCGGAACCGATCGGCATCCCGTTCACCATCTCCCACACCCTCCAAGTTGAGGCACAAGGGCAAAAAGAGCCGGTCCAGGTCCCACACTCCGTCCGAAGAGATCCACCCCAGTCCCAGCGCCCACAAGCGCGCGTCTGGACGATCCCCATCACGGTCCCTGTCCAGATCTGTGTCTCGCTCACCTTCGCGCTCTCGGTCCTGGGCGGAATGCAAGTCAGGAGGTCGGTAAGCTGCTCCAACCTCCCAGATATTTGAAGTTAGGATTAAATTTCTCGTTTGAACAAGTTCTAGTCTCAGTTTACACTTCTTAATCACATTAGGCTGACACCTGTTTTGTATGATTCATGCAGTTTGGTTGAAAAACTATTTTCATGTTATCGCTACCACTGTGCCCTTAACAGTGTTAAGAGGGGATGTAGACATTAATCCTTCAACAGTCAACCGTTGCTGATGTAGCTTTTTCTGTGTTGTATAATCAAGTACATGTACTCAGCTATTCAATAAAGAATTGACCTCTGCAAACTCACTTCACGGAGATTGTCTGGCGACCAGTCTGGGGGTATAACCCGCCTCTCTAAGCAGTGGAGGAAATATACTCAACTGTTCTATGCAGACAATTAAAAATACATTCAGTCAAGTTTATGAATCAAGACAATCAAACATGTTTAGGGGGAAGGGGAAGGGATTTTATTTTTTTCTTTTGTGTAAAATTTAGTTTCTCAAATCCAGAGTGCATCACATTCATATTGTTTTTAAAATCAATGGTTACAAATTTTAAGAGGGCATTTTTTTCACATAAGATGACATTGTCAGTGGGGACAAATTGAAAGCCAATTATATTAAAGTTAATTTAGCATGAACGAGACTTGGCAATGCACCACTATGCACTGAACAATTATGGCAGACACGTAGAAAACACAAATCTGCTGGCGGAAGAACAGCAGATTAGGGCAATTAAAAAAAAAAAATCCGGCCAAATGTACTTTCTGAAAGGGGTCTTCAACTTAGGCACAACAACTCAAAAGCTTACAAGTCCATTCAGAAATCAAAGTGGTGCATTAGCAAGTTACCCATATTCAAATTGCCGCATTTAATTCATGCAAGTTCATGTTCTTTGCACATCGCAACATCTCCCTGCACTGCATACCATACAAAATAATATAAAATGTGCAAGATCTCCCGAAAGATTTCAGTGCAGGGGTACTGGCAAATGCTATTAGGCAGTTTTTTCCTTTTTTTTAACAAAAATATTCTTCAGCATTGAAGTCAAGACATGTCCTTAGCACATCTCATACATTCAGTGTTATTACTAAAAATACTTTTGTTGGGCAAACCTCAAAGTGGGCCTGCAAATGTACAATATGCTACAAGAACTCTATACATGTTATTTACATGGCTCCTAAAAGACATGATCCAACAACGGTGCTTTGTCGTCTTTAGTCTGGCTATAAAACAGCTCCAATTCTGCACAGGGAAAGCAAACAAACTGGCTCATCTGCTGAGATATGACTTTAACATAAAAAAATGAAGATAGTCTATTACGCATCTGTTGATTCAACAGTATGGTGGCCTGTAACTTATGAACACAAGTGCCTGCAGTGCAAAATAGGCTAAACAGGCAGTGAGTGGCACATCTCCTGACTTCATGATGGCATCTTTTTTTGTAAACACAGGAGAAACCTGACACTTGCCTTATCACACACACAGCTTCCTCAATTGTCTTTAAAAAAAACTTGTGCAGCCAACAGGACCACAGTGTATGTAAATCTAAACTGTGATCCTCTTCCGCATTTTAAAGCTGCGCAAGTTTTGATTCAAGACTGAGGTGCTACAAGAAGCTGTGACAACCCAGTCAAAAACATTTGCTTTGGTAACACACACATCCAGCAAACAACACTAGAGGACCATTATAAGTGTGTGGGCCTCAGACCAGCTCGGCTCCTATAGATATGGGACGGCGTGGCTCGGGGTAAGGCGGGCATTCAGTAACCAAAAGGTAATTTGAATTCCGCTTCCTTCATCCCAGTCACTGTTGTGTCCTTGGGCAAGACACTTTACCCACATAAATGCTCAATGACCAAGATGCTGACCTAAAACCCACATCTGGTCCCCGGGTGTCACATGATGGCTGCCCACTGCTCAAGAGGATGGGTTGATGCAAAGACTAATTTTGCTGTACATTGTATGTGAAATATCTTTCTATAGTGCATGTGCGCACAGCGCAATAAAAAAACATGAGCAGACAGGCTCGGGTCCCTGTGCCATGTCGGTTGAGGTTTAAACTTTGACCTTACCCCATATTTCACCTATTCTATTAAAAGAATCTGTTCATGATTTCCCTGCAGAATTGCAGTTTGAGCATCTAAAATTTTCCTAATAAGAACATTAGGCTCTTATTTTGGAATATGGTGCAAATATGACTGTTAATACCTGCATTCTTACATGTGACCATGGAGACTTAAAGTGTGTGTCCACAGAAGTGGACTATAAAAGGTGATGGTGGGTAACTGCACTTAAAAGAGAAAAAATAAGTGCACCTAATCTGTTTCAATAGCCAAAATAAAAAGAACAAAAACGCATCTTAACGCAAAGAAAGGGTATCCGGGTCACCGCCATAAAGTCGACTCATCTGACGGCATCACCAACCAGCAAGGCAGCAGAACTGTAATATCACATCATTTAGATCTAAAAAAAATGAGCCTCATGTTATCTCCTCACCCAAGGGTCCATTCTAAAGAGTATTACAGCACAGAGGTGTTCCTGGTGGGTGGATGCCCTCAAACAAAGCCGCACCATCAAGCCTGTACCTTTAAGAGGCTCTTGAGCTGGAAGGCCATCATCTCCCTGTTGTCACACCCCCTAATGGGGAAGGACACCCAATGACTAGGGGGCTTAGGCAACACACTGGGCGAGGGTGGCTCGCTAAACTTGGGCCCGGCGTAGCTGGGACTGCCCTGGGCGCTCAGGAGCGTGTTGAGGTGGGACACCGTCCCCTCCCAGTTCTGGTCGTAGGCGGCAACGGCAAATCGGACGGCCGTGTTCTTGTCGGCCTCTGAAGACCTGTGGTAGACGGCACCCTTATCGTTCCTGCGGTGGCTGTGCTGGTGGAGGACGCCGGCGCCCCCTGTTGTGGTTTCGGCTACTGCTGCACCATTCTGGTCGCGATTTCTGGGCTTGGCCCGACCCAGCTGATTCTTCTTCTTGGGTCGCTCATGATGGGGGCCTGGAATGTCGAGTCTCTCTCCGCCTCCACCTCCCATGATGCTACCAAATTGGATGTCACCTACAAAAACGGAACAGGTGTGTATACACCCGAACACTTATTTACTCGATATAACTTGCGCATGTACCGACATCGGCAACTACAGTAAGTGGTCTGGCATGTCTTTAGGTGGTGGTTGCACTGCTTCTTAAAACGGCTCATTTTGGTGCATTGTTTGAGCTCTTTGCTCAAATTATTATTATTAATGTAGTAAATTCTGTTGCTCTGGAGTTATCAACTTGACCTTTAAAGGGCAACTGTATTCAGGTAAACACTAACACCATCCACTATACAACAGAGTGAAAATTCAATTTGTTAGAAAAGCAAGTAATGTAAAAGTATGGAAAATTGTATATTAATGTTTACCATCTTTAAGCAAATACATTTTGTCGATATTTTGTTGGGCGCTCTTGTTTAAAAAAAAGAGGGTCGGCAGTAAATGTAACGCATGCGCAGACCGCAGCACCCGAGCTACGTGCAGAAGGAAGCGGCTAGTGCCGCCCATCCCCCAATCGACTCTCAATCCCCGACGACAAAAACAACCTCGACTCACCTCTTTGTTGCCACAACCGGGAAAAGAGCCCCTTTCTTCGTCGTCGTCGCCTTCAGTCTCTCGCCTCCAAGTGGCCTCAGGTTTTTCGGTGGTCTTCTCCTACGTGGTCCTGGCAGCTTTTGTCCCGTCGGGGTGCTTGTTGTTGGGTGCCAATGGGCGTCGTTTGGTCGTGGAGCCGAGCTGAACATGAATTCACCTCGGCGCACGATACTCCGCGAAGCCGAGGACCTAAAATGACATTCAGCTTGTAAATAATAACATATAAACACGTAATAAGCGACTTCCGTGATGCGCAAGATGACGCAGTTTCGCTCCCATTGTCCGGAAAGTTGTTTTGACTGTCGCGAGTACATATTTGCATAATTGCGCGTCATTATTTAGCAACAACGATACCAGCTCGGTAAATTTCTATTCTGGCTCAATATTATTTAGCTGTTTAGGAAAACAAAAAACGGCGATTTTAAGTCTTTCTTACCGACTTCTTCAGGCTTGGTTATTTAAGCCTTTCGTCTGGGTCACGATGGAAATGGTTAAGAATCCCTCGGTTGATGTTAAAAGGGAAGCGCAGTGCTGTATATTCCCACACATACACCTGAAAAGCATTTGTGGGTAAAAAGATAACGATATGAGCCACTCCTCTCTCCAACAACTGCGTCTGAATTGCAACAAAATGTCCTCCTCGGTAGACCTATGTAGCCCTCGGCAGCCCTACCTCCCACCAATCACATCGCAAGCTGGAACAGCTCCGACCAATCGGCGACAAGCATGCCAGACGCGTTCAAGTCTGTTGCCAGACTGGTGACGTCAGTGGCCGACTTGCCTTCCTTTGTGGCGAAATGCTTCGTTCCTCATTGAAAAAAAAACACAGAAACATACACACAAACACATGTCGATTCTCCAATTACTTTCCGCTTTTTCATGACGTTTATTACCAATTTAAACGCAATAGCAAGCAATGCTTACTGAAGCTACGTGTCCACAATAAGAGGTGGATTAGAAGTTATGTAATGTCAATCCTTTGCAGAATATAAACACGCAATTCACCGCTTTGCTGACGACATAACATTCAATTTGATGTTTGTCATTGCAATTCTTTGTCCTTACATTTGCAACAGGCTGAAATAAGACCCTTTGCCCATCCCCCTCTTCCATCATGATAAACAAAACAATGACTGGCTTTACAGCATGATTTTAGGTCCTAATACCATTTTTATATTCCCATTCCTATTATCTGCACCCTGCCACATGTTATAGTCGTTAAAAAACTCACATTCCAAGAAGTGCAACGTCAAACTGTCGGAACAAATGGGAACTCCATTGTGGGTGCAGGGGTGTTGTTTTATGTTTGGGACCTATTGCTTCTGAACATGTTCAATTGGACTTCAACATCCTGTGGAGCAAAACAGTGTTAGGTTTAGCACGAACAGAAGTAATAAAAAAAAACAGTGCCTGACCTGACTGATAAAGTCAATACAGCAACAGTCGAACCAACCCTGTAAAAAGTTACAATTGCTACTGCATTGTTGGCAGAAAAGTCAGCTTTGTCCACTCAAAATCGTCCACTTTCAGAACAATACTTATGTTTTTAGTCTTAAACAGCCAACAGCAATTAGGTATATGGCTGTATCGATAGTGTGTTGTGAGAGCTATCACTATAGTGATACTTTTCCCACTCTTCCCGAGACAAGTTTGTACTAGTTCAACCATTTAATGCTACCAAATAAAGTCACCAAACTGTTAGAAAAAAGCTCAGAGTATGATAAAAATAAAACACACACACACACGTTAGGATTAGGGTTAGGTCATGATTGTTCCAAAACTGATAGTATGACCTTGGTGTGTGTGTTTGCAGTGAAGAGTCCAAAACTACTGGATCAATGACCCATAAGCGAGTCCACTGTCGTATTCTCTTTAAGAGGACTTTAAGAAGTTGCAACAACAACAGCAGACCAGCTGGAGGCCATGGAAGGACACTCCCTCGGAGTAACACTGGAAAGGAGGTGGGTGGTGTCGATGACAAGTCAACTATGTAAGGAAAGTATGTCAGAGCTTGTGGAGGTCACGCAGACCGCAGTTGGAGGCCACGTCGCCATATTTGATGGTGTAAACATGACACTGATAGTGGGCCTGAACTGTAGCAGGCTAGTGGGAGGACAAAAATGAAAACAAGACACGCTAAACTGAACAGTTTCACTCAACGCTCAACATTTCCTGTTGTTGAGCACAAGTGAGCAGTAGGACTTCATTACAATAAAGTAATGCGGAACACACCCACGCTAAGTAAAGGGCGCGGGGGGAGGGCAGTTTCACACATGTTGAGACACAGTGCTTCCTCAATTAATTTTGTGATTTATTTTTTGAGTATAACTGGCCACATGGTGGCCGAGAGGTTAGCATGTTGGCCACACAGTCAGGTGATCAGGAAGACCTGGGTTTGATTCTATCTATTATGCTTTTTCCACTTTTCTGACCTATAAATCTCTAAATATATAGCACATTTTATAAACAGAGTTTCCAAAGTGATGCACAGACTAGTAAAATAAAAGTAATAATCCAAAACTAAAAGATCATTTAAGAAATAAAATAGTAAAATAGATATTAAAATATTAAAAACAAGAAGCAAAGCAATAAAAGTATAAAACAATAAAACCAATTAAAACTAGAGAGCCAATTTTTGAACATTATATTTGAAACCTATAAAATATAAAATTTTTCGCCAGACCTGATGCGCTCGCCAAATTTGGTGAGTTTTCGGGCATGTTAAGGCCCTCAAAATCGTGATCATTTTGGGAGAAGAATAAAATAATAATAAGAAACGTTACGATTACAATAGGATAAGAATAATAAGAAAGAATAATAAGAAAGAACTAAAAGACACAGGACCATACGACTCACTCCCGAGTTAAAAGCCAGAGAATTAAAGTGGGTTTTAAGATGAGACTTAAAGCTTTCGATGTTGGAGGCCTTTTTTACTTGGGAGGGGAGAGAGTTCCATAGCTTGGGGCCAACCACAGAAAAGGCTCGGTCTCCCCTGGTCTTAAGTCTCGTCTTGGGCACCACAAGTTGGAGCTGGCCCTCGGACCTCAGTGACCGCGCTTGGAGAGTAAATTTGTATGAGGTCCGAGATTTATTTGGGGGCCAGCCCATTCAACGCCTTAAAAACAAACAATAAAATCTTAAAATCAATCCTAAAGCGAACAGGCAACCAATGCAGGGAGGCCATCATTCTAAATGTAGTTAGAATGTTGTTTTATCATGTTAAACGATGCCAAAATTTCAGATAATGACGTTTGCGCATTTGGAAGTGAGCCCTGAAAGAAGTTTGGGATGGCTCTAAATCAGAATCAGAATCAGAATCAGAATAAGAAAAGGGTTTATTGCCAGGTATGATCAAACACATACTAGGAATTTGTTTTGGTGAAGTAGGTGCAGACACATCTATTAAAAAAGAATGAAAAATATAAAATATACAGAATATACAGTATAAATATATGTACACAGTCTGTTTTTTGTTTGTTATTCCGGAAGTGCAGTCTGATTGTTTTCCTAAGAGTCCAAACTGGGTGTTAATGTAACGCATATAGTGAAAGTGATAAATATAGTGAATGCTAGATTTCAGACAGTTTTTTCTAACACCGACTCTCTGTGACGTCACAGTGAGTCAGAATTCCTTATATGGGCGTGCCAGGGTAGAAGCTGTACAAGCTGTTAACTGTAGGAGCTGCGTGGGACCAATCACAGTGTAGTGGGTGTGCCGCAGGAGAGCCGTGGGTGGAATAAATTAAAACAGACCCTTTTGGAAATCCATGGAAATACAGCTGGAATAGGTGCAGATTCTTGAAAACCTAGAAAGCTTTCTGTGCGGGTTATTGTTTGTAGCTTCTCTATAGGAGACCACAACTCAATATAAAGGGCCGGAAATGACACATTTATTGCTGACACCGCAAACTACTGGTTTAGCATGTATTTAATACAGTGTTTTTGGAGGTCAGTGTTCATGAAAAAGCCTTTTTTGCTTTAATTCGGTTGTTGTCACATGATTGTAACCCACATGATGTTAGCCGGACCCTCAGGCCTCGTTCCATTGGGCTTGGCTCTGCTGTGCTGCACTGCATAGTGTGAACTGGTCAAACTCAAATCTTATTGAAAGCCGGCCTGCTTGCACTTAATCACATTTTCTGTCTCATGTTTTTATCCCTTAAAGCCACTTATATATCACTAAAAACATCTGGTGTGACTTTGTTTACATTCAGTCATTTGATACATAGTATGCATATAGTGATGTGAAAAAGGGTTTGCTCCTTACCTGATTTCTTATTTTGATTGCATGTTTTTGTCATTTTCCACAAATTGCAAAACCATGGAATAGTAGTGAACCTTCACAGGGAATGGTCGGCTAACCAAAATTACCCCAAGAGCACAGCGACCATTCATTCAAGAGGTCACAAAAGACCCCACATCCAAACAACTGCAGGCCTCACTTCCCTCAGTTAAGGTCAGCTATTACATCTGGCGTAAAAGTAAGACCACTTTCAGAAAAAGAACATCATACCAACAGTAAAATATGGTGGTGGTAGTGTAATGGTCTGGGACTGTCTTGCTGTTTCAGGACCTGGAAGACATGCTGCAATAAATGGAATGAAGATTTCGGCTGTCGACCAAAGTATCCTGAAGGAGAATGTCCGCTCATCTGTTTGTGACCTCAATCAGAAACCAACTTGGGTTCCGCAGCAGGACAATGATCCAAAACACACCAGTAAGTCCACCTGTGAATGGCTGAAGAAAAACATTTTGTATTCAGTTGTGTTGTCATTGACTAACATTTAAATTTGTTTGATGATCTGAAACATTTTAAGTCTGACAAACGTGAAAAAAGTAAGAAATCGGGAAGGGGCCAAACATTTTTTCACACCACTGTACACTATATGTGTGATGTGTGTGTGTGAGATCCTTGAGGAGAATGAATGGAAAACAGTCATGGAAATATGTGGGCGAAACATGTGGCTGCACTAATAAGACATAATCCATATTGACATCATTAGCACGTGTACTTTGTTATATTTGTGCTATTGTTATATGTAGTTCTATGTTCCATTCCTGGTACATTCAACTGTTCAAATTGAGCTACCATTTACTTGTTTGGAAGCATTAAGGATAACAAACCATAATCGACAAAACATTTCACTGTAAACACAAAACAATGTTAAACAATGACCATGCCAAAATTCCTTACTCATATAGTCCCGTCGCAAGGCATGCTTGGTAGCTTGTTGTCCCCTCTCTCCCAACATTTCATTTTTGCTTGATTGCAAAATATATTGAGTAGGTCATCAGTGAAGGAGGGACATTAGCATACTGCAGATAGCCAGTGGTTTATTGTTCATAGTTCCTATTTTTGTTGCAGCTAGACTACCCAGCATACCTTGCAGGCACTTGCAAATAACAGTTTACATGATGTTATGTTTATATTATATTGAGTAGTAGTAGTAGTAGTTGATTTATGTGATGCATTAACCTGCTGTGGGGTTCAATTCCACCCTCGGCCATCTCTGTGTGGAGTTTGCATGTGACGTTTGACGTTTTTATAAATATTCTAATTAGGGGTGGGCTGCACGGCGGACAAGTGGTTAGCGCGCAGACCTCACAGCTAGGAGACCATGGTTCAATTCCACCCTCAGCCATCTCTGTGTGGAGTTTGCATGTTCTCCCCGTGCATGCGTGGGTTTTCTCCGGGTACTCCGGTTTCCTCCCACATTCCAAAAACATGCTAGGTTAATTGGTGACTCCAAATTGTCCATAGGTATGAATGTGAGTGTGAATGGTTGTTTGTTTATATGTGCCCTGTGATTGGCTGGCGACCAGTCCAGGGTGTACCTCGCCTCTCGCCCAAAGACGGCTGGGATAGGCTCCAGCACCCCCCGCAACCCTCGTGAGGAAAAGCGGTAGAAAATGAATGAATGAATAATATCCTTATTGTAGTTATTGCTTTGATATAATATTTGCTTTAAACCCCAATCTGCATGAGAGCAAAGAATCCAATATTACATCATTCCTTTTTCTTGGTGTTGTCTTTTTAATTTAAAGGCATTATTAGTAAGTGTAACTAATGTTATGTCCAGTATATAAACAGATCAAAGTAGGTACAATACATGACCCCACATGCATGGGTTTACATCTGGTTATGTTTTTACAATGACAATGCTTCATTTCGACCTGCAAGCCAGCCAGTGGGGATCGAGCACCCATCCCATGTTATTTCACCCTCTCATCTTCATCATCATTCACTCCCTCCCTCCCTGTCTCTCTCCCTCCCTTCTTATCTCTCTCCAGTCGCCACAGTTGTCATCCTTCTTATTTGCTCATCATCACTGCTTGTGGACCACAGCTTCAGTCAAAGAAACAACGACAGGTAAGCCCCTTATGATATCCTGTCGTGAAAGGAAAAGATAGCCTTCGTCTTCATAATTTTTGGACATCCAACCCCCCCACTATCATCTGCGCTTTGCCCTAATAGTTGTTGAAATGTCGAAATGGCGCGACTGTGACTCAACGGGTTGTTGCAACATAATATTTGAGCAGTGAAAAGGAAAAATGTCCTCCATTTTTAAAAAGGAAATTAGTAATAAAAAAAAAACATTTCCTATATGTAATGGCACTTCTTTATTGAAGATGTGAATTTTTCAGCAATTATCAGCCAAAAACTCTTCAGATCTTCAGTGGAGGGATATTATTGGAAGCCATAGAGATTCTTCTTAATATAATAATGGCTACAAACACAAATATATATACATATATATACTGTAAATATACATATAGATGTGTGAACTTACTGTACATACATTGTACTTTGATTTATTGTACCCAGGTATTTTACAATTATTTATATTTTCATATTACATTTTAGATTCTTTTTGTTTTAATTTATTATTGTAGCGTCATTAGGGGTTCCTGCAATATATACGTATATAGTAGGCTCATATTTATAATTGCTTCTAAAATATGATTCCCTACCCACTCCCATTAATCACCATCATTTACTCTAGTCAAATCCTCTTACGTCAAACTTTTAATCTATTGATTGCATATTGTTGGCTCTGACCTTCACCCCATCGATAGGTTGTACAGTTGAGTTACAGTACCTCCTACGTCCACACGGTGGCAGCGTTTTTCATTGTTTTAGCTAGGAATCGCTTCTGGCTAGCCCCTGCAAAACAAAGAACGATAGAGTCAAAAGACAAGTAGGGAATTGAGTGTCGTGATATAGTGAATCTAAATCGTATAAATAATATTTTAAAGACATTAAGAAATGTTCAAAAATTGAGCCACGTCATGGCTTTGTTTGTTTATAGCCTCACTCTGCAAGGCTCTATCTCCTCAATCTGAGCTGTAATGATCATCATCTGTATGCTCTGAGCTCCAAATGACTTTCCATCTTGCATTTAAAAATGTCAAAGCTTCCTGTTAAAGGTGTATGTTCAATATTGACACAGGCAGAAAAAGAGACGGCACATGTAATCAGATTTACCTCCTTATTGTTCTTGCTGCTTTTTTCCCTCCCTCTCCCTCCCTTCGCAGGAAGTGGCCGCTCTTAATTTGCCTCTGAGTGGAAATCTCAAGGTGAAAGCCGGTCATTGCGTCGATGAGGTTTGTTAGAAAATAGTCAATTCAATGGTCAGGCTTTTCCCACTATAGAACCTTTATTAACAGTACACATTTGAATATTTTTAACTATTATACAAGTGTAAAAGTAAGTTAAGCACAGTTGTTATTAAAAGAATGGGAAATTGGTGATCTTATGCGCAGCCATGTTGGAACATTCCAGAGGTTTTGTGCCAGCCTTGAAGTCGTCATCTACTGTACACGAGTTGAAACAATAATTCCAAAGCTGTTTTGTTTCACAATGTTAAAGATTTATCTGGCGAAAAGTGTTTTCGGCTCATTTTTCCAGGTGGCAGTTGGTCTTGTTGTGATCCAGCTAACAGGCCACATAAATAACATGACTAACATATTTCTTTGTTGTATCCCAAAGAGTTCCAAAAACACATTCGTATGTTTGCTAAAATGGAGGAATGGGAGATTCCAACGTCCCCAGGATTAGAAGAGAACATGTCCGCTCCAGTGGGTAAGGGGTCATCTGTAGAGATGACTTGAATGAGTGTCTTGTGATGAAAGATGTTCTTCAGTCAACAGGTCATGCGAGAACTTGGAATGCTACATGGTCCTACTGGATGCGGAGAAGACGGCCATTGGCTCCATCTGTTTCCTGGCGGGTCCCGTAACGCTGCTAGAGAACGCTCTCATCCTGGGCGTGATCGTCGCCACGGCTTCGTTGCGCCACCGACCCTCCTACCTTTTCATTGGCAACCTGGCTCTGGCTGACGTCTTCGCCAGCTGCTTCTTCACCACCAGCTTCCTGGACTTCCACCTCTTCCGCCGAAGTGACGGCCCCACCGCCTACCTCTTCAAGCTGGGCGGCGTGACCATGGCCTTCACTAACTCGGTGGGCAGCCTGCTGCTGACCGCCGTTGACCGCTACCTGTGCATCCACCGGCCCTCCGGCTACAAAGTGCTGCTGACCCGCCGTCGAGCCCTCATGGGGCTACTCGCTCTCTGGAGTGCCACTATCTTCATCTCCTCCTTACCGCTGATGGGCTGGAGGTGTCCCACCGGGCTTGCGTCGCCCTGCTCCCGCCTCTTTCCCTACATCAGCCAGGGCTACCTAGTCTGCTGGACCAGCTTCACCCTGGTCCTCCTGGCTCTCATCCTGGGAGCTTACGCTCTCATCCTGTGGAAGGCCCACCGCCATGAATCCTCCATGACTGTTCTCCACGCAGGCCACGCTCGTATGAGGATGGACATCCGCCTGGCGCGTACCTTCGGCCTGATCCTGCTCACGCTGGTGTGCTGCTGGCTTCCTGCGCTCTCCTTCATGCTGGCCGACGTCGCCGTGGTCCTGACTCACACCCAGCAAAGGGCCTTCGCCTTCTGCAGTACCCTCTGCCTTCTAAATTCCGCTGTCAACCCCCTGCTGTACGCCCTGCGCTGCCGAGAGTTAAGACTCGCTCTAGTGCACCTGCTGGAGGTCCTCGGTGAGGCTGCCAAGTGTAAAAAGTCCACCCCAAGACTTCCACCCAGGGAGGACAACATCTGTACTAGCCACTCTGATGTGGATGCGCCCAGAAGCTCACACTTTTGCACCGTTTTGGAAATGTCTGACAAGCAGTAGCTGGCAACTGAGTAGCGAAACCAATGTTTTGAAGCACATGCGGAGGTAGATGGAGCTGTGGGGTTAAAAAAAAACTACATCGGGAGGTTGCCCACAGCCACAGCCGTTCTTGGCGCGAAGTAGAGACCTTGCTTTGGTAGACCACGCACTCTGACTTTTGGAGATACTGTGGTTTAGTGAATAGAGGCAGAGCATTTATCTAATGGCGGCGTGAGCAAACTTGAACAAGCATACACAGTGGAACCTCTAAAGTCTTACAGTTCTGAGTTCAACCAAAAAAACACGACTTAAGGCTTATTTTTAGGCAATGTCTCCGAAAGATAACAATGATGGCAAAGCAACTACAAAATGTGATCCTAACCACAGAACTAATGTAGCAATGCTGTAGCATCTGTAATGCTAGTACAATATGGCGAGCTTAATACTTTTTACATTTGTAAGACAGCTAAAACTATATAAATGTCACTTATAAAATTGTTAATAAAGTTTAAAAAGTTTTTATTATAGCGAAGCTTTGACCCTGGAACAGATTAATTGGGTGTCCATTATTTGCAATGGGAAAAATAGATATAATGTATAGTTTGTGTTCAACCACATAGAGGTTCCACTGTAGCAGTAAAGGCTATTAAATTAAACCAATATTAAACCAATATCAGTAGCAAAAAAACAAACAAAACAAAAATAAATAAAAAGTAATAAACTAGCTGGGTTCCTCCCACATTCCAAAAACATGCTAGGTTAATTGGCGACTCCAAATTGTCCATAGGTATGAATGTGAGTGTGAATGGTTGTTTGTCTATATGTGCCCTGTGATTGGCTGGTGACCAGTCCAGGGTGTACCCCGCCTCTCGCCCGAAGACAGCTGGGATAGGCTCCAGCACCCCCGCGACCCTCGTGAGGAAAAAGCGGTAGAAAATGAATGAATTAATGAAACTAGCGGGGATCAAACAGATCAGAAATTAGAATATTTGGGTATTTTGAAGTAAAGTAGTGTAGTACATGAGTGGGTAAGTACACTGTGATTAAATATAATATGTACTATTTACATTGTAGGATTTATTTATTTATTTATTTTCAGGTAATTTAGTATGCACTAGAAATAGACCATGACCCTTGACCTCCCGTATCCACATTTCAGCATTCTCCAGCTAAGAAATATTGTCCCGTGCCGATCAACAGCGACCTTTCACCTCAGGAGAAAGGTGGAATTACTGTGAGGTATGCTTGTATACGTTTGCAGGCGGGGGTGATGGGGGCCTGTCCTATCTGCACATGAATGCCGGGACTCCACAAAGACCCCCGTGTCAAGAGGGATTTGGCACAAACAGTTCCCTGCATGAATCTGAGTGGTGTGTGAAGGTAAATGGGGCCCATGCCTGGAAGAAAACACTACTAGAACATTCTTTGTTGTGAGAGACTACACACTGGAAGCACCTATTGGCTTCATACAGATGACAAAACCGTAACACTAGTATTCGAGTAAGTCGATTAAACCCTTAATCCTTAAAAATGTGCTTGACAACACTCATTTTTACCTTTTTTCCTTGTTTTCATGTCTTGGTTTCTCACATGTAAACAGTCAAAACAATGTGTTGTGCAAGGTACTGAGTTTAAATGATCAAGAAAATTCAATAATACAAGTGTGTCCGGTCATAACATTAGGCACACCGAATAGAAACCATTAGTCCATACAAACGTGTACTTTTCTTATCAATGAGTCAATCACCTGCCATGAAAAGTTTTCTCATAATAATGATATCGGTATTCAGACTCCATTTTTTTTTTGCATTTTTGGGACTGCTATGTATAAATCACATAGCATCATAGTATATGTGCCAATAGTGTGTGTATTGTCCTTTACAACTATTTTTGCTCTTTTTTCCATTATTAATTCATTATAATCGCTGGCGGCAAGCAGCTACCCAAAAACAGTAAACATTATGATTACTCTTATTCTAAATTTCGAGGCCATTTCTAGCGCTTTTACAAATTATTACGTTTAAATCATTACTAGCTAGCAGCTTGCCAAACATTGTAAAACGTTTCCAATAATTGTAATATCCATGATGGTGTGAAGATTACACGTTTGTGACTGGTTTATATCCAGTTTGAAACTGACGTAAATGAGAATAATCAATACGATAGATAGAAAAAAACAAAAGAAAAATAATAGAATCGTGTTTAAGCCATTTACCTCCAGACGTCTACTGTAATGAACCTTCGGTTTGAGTTCAACTCGAACCATTAAGCTAATCGCGGGGGGCGACAACTAAAACACAACTACAAAAACAACACACAAGTCAGAACAAACCTATTTATTTATCATTTTATATTAATAATAAACAATTAAATATATATATCAGCTGCATTTTTACGATGAATAGACGGACAATAACAAACGGGGAGTTGTGACAATAGAGGATCCACCCCCGTTGCTCATTGGTACGCTCCGCTATTGTGACGTTTGAAAAATCCAGCAAGCTCTACTTGCCTTTTCGCTCCTGGAGAAAGAAGCTCTTGTTGCGGCCAGGAAGAAAGACCCCGCAACGCTTCAACAATCGGCATTAACACCCAGCTCAACGCTCGTTAATCGTCCTCTCCAAGTGTCCTCTCTTCTTTTTTGTCGAATATGGCTTGTGGGGCGACGTTAAAGCGCTCGATGGAGTTCGAGGCCCTCCTCAGTCCCCAGTCTCCCAAGCGCAGGAGGTGCAACCCCTTACCAGGGACTCCCGGCACTCCGTCCCCGCAAAGATGCAACCTTCGAGCGCCGATGGACACCCCGACGCATGCCATGTCGCCGCAGAGCATGGGAGGCGAGAGCAGACTCACGCCAGGTAGCGAATTTAATCCAGTTTGTCTACTTGCCTTTTGCGGGGTGGGTGTCATCATGGGGGAGGGGGTTTGGGTGGATAGCTAGCTTGCTAACTAGCTAACATGCTAACGTTAGTTGCCTCAGTCAGAATGGGGTTTGAAGGCTAAAGGTAAGCTAGCAAGGCCAGTATGGGCTGTGTCGTCGTTGAGTTGTTGTTGACTTATGACTCATGATTTATTATTTTATTCATTTACGAAGCTTTGTATCCAATATATCTGCATATTTGACGTTCAAATCCACTGAATATAAACGTACTCGCCAGTCATCCATGGTGTTTGTTGAAAGCAATGTAGCTAGGTAAACATTCGTAATAATCATGTATATCATATAATAACGTACAAATGACACGCAAGCACAATGCACATCATTGCAAAAACATCATTGCTAATTGGAAGTAATCGTCTTGCATTGAGATGGTGGTGGGGGGCGAGTTGCCATTATTCCTTTCCTCCTGAGGGTGGGAATGCATTGTTCATTTCCTTAATGCCTTCTCCTCCATTAATGCTGCTCAGTCTCCTCCTCCTTGACGAACAACATGCACAGTGAGGCGTGGAAAAGTAGATTATTATAATTAATACAGAGGAACCGCCATTGCAGGTTTATGGTGGGTTCCACGTTTGGCAGCACGGCCACAATGCAGCACACACCTATGCTGGCCATGTAAGGCTCTATTGGATCTTTGCATGTAAACTATGAATAAAGTCAAATGATGACAAAGAAGCACTTGCTAGCCAAAGATACTCCTTTTGCTGTGTAAACTTCCTGCTGAAAAATGCTATTTGAAGATTCTCTATAGAACAGGAGCACTCTTTGTAAGGACCTATTTAAAAAATCCTAGTCACGCTAGTCAAAGATCCTCTAAATGAAAGGAGCGCTCTGCTGTCTTGAAGTTCTGACTGGAAAATTGCCAGTCACAGATCAATATGACAGTAGCGCTCTGTTTGGAAGGACCAACTGCAAAGAAGATGCTAGTCAAAGATCTTCCTTCACAAGATTTCTGCTTTTTTTTAATGAGTTACTGCCAAAAAGCTAGTTGAAGATCCTTTATATGGCAGGAACTCTGTTTTTAAGGATGCACCACAAACAATTTTGTATTGATGATGTATTGTCAATCTACTACAAAAATGAAAGAGCCTCACTAAATACAGGAGGGGTTTAAGGAAATATTGCAACAATGCTAGTCAGAGATAATTTACACATCAAGAACTCTCTGCTCTTTTAAAGGACCAACTGCAAAAAAGTGAATCAGAGATCCTCTATATGATGGGAGCGCCCTGTAAGGATCTGCTGCAAAGATGCTAGTCAAACATCTTGCATGTGACTAGACATTGCTTTTTGGGGGGGGATGTACTGCAAAATGCTAGTCCAAGATCCTCTATATGACATGAGCACTCTGCCGTTTTGAGGAAATTACTACAAAAACGCCCAAAAACGTCAAAAGCTCCTCAACATGACGGGAGTGCTGTCTATGCTAGTAAAAGATCCTCTGTATTTATTATATTACTAAAAAAAAAACTCAGTATGACAGTAGGCCTCTGCTTTTATGGTCTCACTGAATGCTTATCAAGAATACTCTAAATGGCGGGAGTGCTTGGCTGTTTTAAGCATGTACAGCAAAAATACCCATCGAAGATCTTTTATACAGGACTTTTCTGCTGTTTTTAGGAAGCTACTGGGAAAAAAAACACAGTCAAAGATCCATGATATGACAGTAGAGGTCTAATATTTTTATGGAACTTCTGCCAAAACAGCAGACAAAGATCTTATATATATGACAGGACTTCTCTGCTGTTGGTCGGAAGCTACCGTCAAAAACACTAGCCCAAAGATCCTCTGTCTGCATTCTGCTCTACTTGGAAGACTGCCCAATGATTGCACAGCGAAGCGGAACAGTACATGCTGACTGACGACGTCTTGATGAGCCATAAAGCTTCTTCCGAACGTTAAACCCCTCATGAAGCTAACATGGCACAGCTATTGTCTGCAGTGTCAATCATGATTCAATGACCCAATACGAGGGCGCTTTTGATGGAATTTTAGCACACGTTTTTCCCCAAAGGTGGAATTAATCTGTTCCAGGGTTGAAATGTGGCCATCATAAACCATTTATTAACTGTCACATTGTAGCATTCTTCACTGCCACACAAGTGTGTAAACAAGTTAGCCCCATGGCGTATCACGGGGCTAGCAGGTTTGAAGACGTGTCAGCTCGATGTGTCATGCTTTAAACCAGTCAAATGTGGTGAGTAGAGTTTGAAAATAATAAAACGATTATCATATATGTATATAAATATGAAAAAAGCTTTCATAGGGAGATTATTTTTCCCGGCGGGTCTGTCTCATTTTACTGAGTAAGCAGGACACAGGGCAGACAATGCTTTACAATGTCTAAAAAAACTAGGGTTATTAACATACTGCTCTATTTATTTTTACTTTATACAGTCTGTATATTTATAAAACGCACACAAAAGAACGTGCCGCCACATATGACACTGATTTTTGTGCCGCTTTAGAGATATCGATACTTTCCAAATAGTATAACTTTTGGTGTGTTTTGAATTTTTGGGTGTTTTTGTCATTGCTGCTGTGAAGAGGTGTCGGTGTGGCGTGTTAGCACATCGCTGCAGGCGGACACAGGGAGTGGTGCTTATCTATCACACAGCATGCTAGTTGAGCTACACACACACACACACACACACACACATATGCCAGCTGTTTTCTGACTCATATATCATGGACTTATGCTCAGGGTTAAGTGTGGGGCTCATCCTGTTGAGATAAAAATATTTTTTCTAGGAAGATATGAGCTCAGTGTATTTTTTTTTCTTTCAAAAATCCCCCCTCTGGTTTCCTGCCACAGGTGGAGTTTTTTTTTTTTTGCCTCTATTGCGACATCGATCTTTAATGAAACAGTCTAGCATGCTTATCTTATTAGCTTGCTGTCTGCATGGCCGCCCAGCAGCTGCAGACATGATCTCCACACAGCAGGTATCAGTCTCACAAAGATGGCCCTCATGACGATGACGATGGGGATGAGGGAACAAGACAGGCCTGTCTCACAGAGTTTGGGCCAAGCGGCTTTTTTTGTGTCAGCTAAAGGTCAGCTGTCACCAAGATCCCATTCCGCCACACAGTCGGGCAGGTTTGATGTTTTAGTATGCGAAAAAAACACTTGACTGTTGGGATGTCAGGAATAAACCTCAATAGAAACCTTCACGACAAACCCACAGCCATTACCCATGTTTATTATAAGGCTTAGTAAAATACACAAATATAGGATACACATTAGAACAGGGGTCTCAAACTCAATTTACCTGGGGGCCACTGGTGCTAGAGTCTGGGCGAGGCTGGGCCGCATCAGGTTTTCCAAAAAACAAAAACAAAACGCATTTATTAAAAACAGAAAAATATACAAACTTTTTCAGTGCTTTGGTTCCGATTTTCTACAATAAAAGCTCTGATAAAACATTCCACTGTACTCAAATATCTTCATTTTTATTTTTCTACACAAAATAAGATGACAAACAAATCAAGAATAAAGAAAATCAATCAATCAGTAATAAATAAATATAATAATAATAATAATAAAACGGCAAATAATAAAAACTTAAGAAACCACATATAGTTGGTGGGTAGACAAATTATTTTTTTCAGATTAAAATTAACAAAGCATTATTAGAGCCCTGTAGACATGACAAAACACGACTATAGTCACATTTATACTCTTTTTATTTACAACATATTGCACAACTGCAGGGTCTTGAGACACATGCTAATTCGCAAATTAGAGCGCTAGCGACCTAAACGGTAGCCTTCAAGTTATTTCCTTTAAACTTAAATAGCCAAAAACTTACCACTTCCACACGGATAGGGAGGATAACTATTAACAGTTATTTAACCTTTAACATGAACATTAATCAAACGTAATAATTTTTTCTGGGTACATGATACCATACAGCATCCATATCAAACTTGCGTGGGCCGCACTAACATTAAACTTTCATATCAAGGCGGGGGCCTCAAACTAGTGTCCTGCGGGCCACATTTGGCCCGTGGGCCGCGTGTTTGAGACCCCTGCATTAGAATCATTTCAAGTCAGAGCTCAGTTTTAGACACGTCAAAGCAGTTTTGAGTTGTTAAAATTGGTGGTTAATTATTTTTATTGATTTATTTTTATTATGGCAGTTACAAAACAAAAAACGTGTTTAGGTAATGTTTTATGTTGGTGACAGTTTGACCCTGGAACAGGTATTAAAAATCTGTGGTAAAACTGTAGAAATCCAAACTATTCAGGGGTTGTATGTTGCAATTGTCAGATTTCCCAGTGTACTGCAATGCACCATTGTGTTTGTAGCTAGACCACTGACAGCCTGATGTTTCCTATGATGGGTAGTAGATATATCTCGGTGAGAAATACGCTCAGGTCAAAAATGGTAATTTCCCAACAGTTCCGGTGATAGTCTTTGTTGATGTACTGTAACCTGAACCCACCCATCATACGCTTCACTGAACCAACCAACCCCCCCCCCCCCCCCCCCCCCCCCCGCCCCAGCATGTCCAATCTACTTGCTCCATCTCTCGTCGTCTTCATTGTTTGGTCAGTGCCTAAAGCCTTTTAGTCCACAGCCTCCGCCTTGTTCCACTAACTCCCGGAAGTGTCTGTGATTGATTGCTCAGCCTGGCTGTGGCATGGATGGGGGCGCAGGGCGGGGGGAGGGGGGGTATTATCGTTTCCAAGCAACACCCTGGAGTTGAACTGCCACAACTACAAGTTGACGGCGTTGGGACGCAGTGAAACATGCACAGACACATCCTGTTTTATTATCTTCCTCCATGATGTGCGAAAGTCATGTGACTTCCCTTGCCTGTCAGCAGCCAACTGATGAGCCGATAAACAAAATACTCCCCGAAAGATAAATATTCATAACTTTTAAAACACTTCTTTTCTGTTAGAAATGCATCATGAAAGTTAATGACTAATATAAAACTGTATTCTTCTGTGTTCCCTACAGAGCAGATCTTCCAGAACCTCCGCCAGGAGTACAGCCGCATCCAGAGGCGGCGGCAGCTGGAGGGGGCTTTCAACCAGACAGAGGCCTGCGGCTCCACAGACATCCCCAGTCCCACTTCCTCCCTGCACGCCCCCAGCTCCCCACCAGGTAGGAGAAGAAAAATAAACATGCAAACACCCAAACAGCAGCAGCAAGTCATTTCTGGAAAATGGAGAGTAGAAATGGTGGTAATGTAATGGTAATGGTTTTATTTCATTTGAACATGCATCAGATTACAATTGAATGCATCACATAATCAGTTCACAGTTCCACATGTCCAAAAAGGAGTAGGAAAAAGCAAAGCTTATTAAATCCTACCCCTCCATCTGGTACTTTTACAATCAGTAACTGTTACATTTGTTCACTTCCTGCTTTCCATAATACAGTTTAAGGTTTTGTTTTTTTTTTTTTTTTAAATAATGTACCATGTACCGAAGTACGAGGTGATATGACCATCCAATGACATAATGGGTACCATAGTAAGTGTCAATATAGTGATATGTATAGCACATCATGACTGGTTCAAGACTCTTCATCCTTTTATTTAGCAAACATCAACTGCTTGTATTGTTTCTTGAATTGGCTCATCGTTGTGCATTGTTTGAGGGTCTTACTCAATCCATTCCATAGTTTGATTCCACATACTGAAATGCTATGGCTTTTTAACGTAGTCGTAGCATATAATTTTCTAATTTAGTTTTTCCCTGAGATCCTATTTCGCCTCTCTTGTAGAGAAGTATTGGATGACATTTTTAGGTAATTGGTTGTTTTTAACCTTATGCATTATTTTATCTGTTTGAAGATGAACTATATCAGCAAGTTGTTGTATGTTGTTCCATAGTGAGGCCTTTTCCTCATTTTCCCAGGTGCCTCGAGACGGGACCAGCCCTCGTTCACACTCAAGCAGGTGAGCTACCTGTGTGAGCGCCTGCTCAAAGACCACGAGGAGAAGATCCGGGAGGAGTACGAACAGATCCTAAACACAAAACTTTCAGGTAATCACCACCAAAACACTACCGCTGGGTGTCAGTACTATGGTACCTCAAAGATGCAACACTGCAATTTAGATCATCGTGTTTTTACAGAACAATATGAATCGTTTGTGAAATTCACACAAGATCAGATCATGCGAAGATACGGCGCCCGGCCTGCCAGTTGTAAGTGAACCACCATCTTGTTTTTCTCTTTTAAGTGTGTGAAGGTCTCAATGTTGTTTTTTTCTTTTTCTTCTTAGACGTCTCCTGAACTCAACCGGAGTCCACCAGCTTCCTCTCTTTATCACAAAATGGCTGCTCTTCTACAGCCCCTACCACTTTTTATTTTTACCACCACATTTACACACACACACACACACACACACACACACACAGTGCCATGGTTTATCCGCTTTGTATCCAAAACTATTGCTGCTGGCCAAAACCTTTTGAAGAAATCTTGAGAGACAACCGTGTTATGTTATGAAGCCCTATCTCCTTCCATATCTTCCTTTATATTTTTCTTTCTTTTTATTTTTAAAATTTGACCCTGCAAATCTCGACTGAAGCAGATCCCCCCCCGCCTCCCTCCCATCATGTCCAATCTCTGGCCCGGCACTCTAGAATAAAAAGCTTCTTCCTGGCTCATGTGATGATTCTGTATAACCTTATTGAGCGGCTGTATTTAAATGCTCCTCATGTCGTCCCTCCTCACTCACAACTCCTAACCTGAGAATGTGTTTTTTTTCTTCTTTTTTGTTCTCCCTTTTGATGAAAAAAATAAAAGTTCTGTGATTTAAAAAAACAAAACAAAAAAAAAAACAAGTCTGCCAGTGATGATTAAGAAAATACATGAAGAACGGGATGCAGTGAACCCTAATTATATAGTTTTTTTCATTTTACTGACCCTACTCAAGGTTTAACTCTTAATAGGCACTTTATTATTATGATTATAATTAGATTAACATATTTCTTATGGCTGGCTGCATGGTGATATAGTGGTTAGCATGTCAGCAACACACTTGGTGGGGAAGATCCGGGTTTGAATCTCCATTGGGCATAAAATGTTCATACCACAACTATTGAAAGAGAAATACAAAAATATAATGCAAGAATTAAAAAGAATCTTCATAAAAATATCCCATTAGTAAACTATTGATATAACAAATATAGAGGAATGGAAAGAATAGATAAGAATTCTATAAAACTATTAAGACTAAATAATTTCTAATATTTAGAAATATATGTATACTTAGCGTAGTTATACTTTTTACTATATAAAGTATTCATACATAATTGAAATACATATACAATATATAAAAATGCCTATCCCAGCCTTTTTGGGCGGGAGGCGGGCTCCACAAATAATATACAGATAATATATAAATAATTTTAACCTTATATTAGTACAATAAAATATTGATATACCACGAAAAGGTAGTAAAGTAGGAAAAAATAATCTTGAAACGTATTATAATGCAAGTCGAGGAAAAGTCGTTGCTTGTAAATATGGTCTTTAGTGCCACCATATGGCAAATAGACGTAACAGCACCACCCCCTTGTATTATTTATTGTGAATTCAAGGCATAAAGTCACGCTGGTTACTGTTGTGGCCTGGGGATGTTTGCTGTTTGTCTAATTCATCCGGGCGGAGAGGTGGTAGAAAACAAACCAACCCCAGTGCTACCGTAGCGGTGACGTCATTGCTCCCAGGTGTGGCACAGGGTGCTAACAGGCGCAGGTAAGCCTCCTCCAGACGAGTTCGGAACGCTGTATTTTGGACCTAAAAAAGACATCGGTTCTATGATGGGCCGGAAATAGGTTAGTTTGTTTTATAGTGCCAGTGGCAGGAAGGAAGTTTGCTGCAGCAAAACAAAGAAATCCTCGCGGGACTATAATTATCTTCAAAAGTCCAAGTGGGACGCTCAGACAGTAAATACCCTGCAGATCGTCTTCTGGAGAAATGGAAGCTCTGTACTGAAGAAGACGGACCCGAAAAACATCTTTGTTAAACAGAATGATCTAGTTTGTGGACAATTGACGCTCTCACTCATTAAATATCCGATCGATATACTGTATGTTTTGGAAGCTACGCGGAGACTTACAGTTGAAGACTGAGGTGAGTTTGGCGAATTACACATCATTTTAGTTGAAAACTCCTTTTTTAAATGCTGCTTTGTTGGTCTAAATTACTTTTAAACCACGTTTTTGTTGGGTTTGTCACACAGTGGTTAGAAGTACATTATATGATTACAGTAGTAGCAACCAAGATAAACAGGAAGTTAGCTTCTGTATTATACATGCTTTGTCTGACAAGATTTCTGACAAGCTTTGAAGCATTTGTATTTTATACAGACAAAACAAGTCAAGAGCTTTGCTATTTTTAAGATTTAAAAATAGATATGCACAATTTTCAATGTACTCTAGCTAAAATGCTAAAGAGACTCATCAAGCCGGTATCATGTGACCACTTTTTTGCCGCCATACAGCTGTACAGGTGCCTTGATGACGGACATTGACCTCGAGCAGCGGGAGCCCTTCCCCGTGGACAGTGATGATGGGAAGCAGTCCCACGCCAAAGAGGACCTCCCTGACGGGAGGCGCAAGTTGGGATGCTGCGAGAAGTTCCAGCAGACCATCTCCAGGTGGATGCTTCCGGAAGACGCTCGCAGCACCTATCTGGAGAGGGCCAACTGCTGCCCGCCTCCCATCTTCATCATAGTCATCAGCGTGGTGGAGGTGAGTTATATGCATATACAAAATGACCTCTGTGTGATGCAGAGTTGGCAAGTCTGTGTTAGGTTGGCCTCATTGGTGTCACTTCCTTCCTCCTTTGTATCTTATGATTCATCACATGACTGGTAGGAGTCTTCCAAACACCACATTCACATCAAGCAATCCTGCTGACTTTCGGTTTAAAAGGGTAACTATTTAGGCTCTGATCATGTCACTATTTATGAAGATGAAGAAGAGCACACAGTAAATGACAATCATAAGACTCTTTCTTTCTTTTAACTTGTGATGGTACAAATGTTGCCTGTAACTTAAGTAAGCCAATGTTGATGTATTGTTAAGACGGTGAAATTGGTGGTAAGACACATGATGCTGTGAAAGGAGACCTATTATGTTTTTTCCACTTTTCTGACCTATAAATGCAGTTAGAATGTTGTATTCTCATGTTAAACCATGCAAAAGTTTCAGATAATGAGGTTTGTGCATTTGGAAGTGAGCCCTGAAAGAAAGAGTAATACCCACACTTACACCACATTTATTATCAACTTCTATACTAACAAGATTATTCTTAAAAAATATATTATTAATAAGAGATAAGATATGTCCCTCAGTGGGGAAATTTGCATTGCACAGCGGCAAGAGTACAGAATCAGTTAAGCAGTACAAAATACACAATATAGAAAAATAAACAATATAAACAACCCAAGTATTAACAAAATCAACAGTTTTTCCCAGAGTTATATACAATACAGTATGTAGATAATATGAAACGAGATGAGATATATGACCAGTCTATACACTGAGATCTTGCTAGTGAGTTAATATGAGGCATAACTTTATTATTAATAAAATTATTCTTTTCTGTGTTTCTTTTTGCTCCGGTCCAGTCACTCCAAATGCGCATAACAAAAACATCAAATAATGGCAAATAAAATTTCATGGTACAGGGAGGTTGTAGCTTACACCTTTCTTGACACAGAGCAAATCTGTTTAGCATGTAAGGGTATTTAGAACAACTATACTTTCTGCCCCAAATGGCTGGACGGGACAAAAAAATATATATATATAAAGTGGAGTTCGGCAGCTGTCCTGCAGTCCTCAGGAGCCCCAGGCAATGTGACCAATCGCAGCGCAGTGAGCGTCCCTGGAGGCGGGCCGTGGGTGGGAATACATTAAAACGGACCGTTTTGGAAATCCAGGAATAGGTGCAGATTCTGGAAGACCTAGAAAGCTTTCTGTACAGGTTATCATGTGTCGCTGCTCCGTAGGAGTCCACAACTCAATACAAAAATGAGCATAAGAGGTTCCCTTTAAGGGAGAATGCAACTTTTGCAAAACAACTTTGTCATACTGTTATCTCCTTAATTCATCAAGCTCATGATGTCCATTACAGATGCTAGTCCAGCATACAGGAAGTGCTGCTGTGATTGTGTGGTCTTTGTGTTGCGTTCAATGGCAAAGTCATTAACACAAACTATGAGATGTTTGGAGTCATTCTCCCATATTGTTGTTGTCGTCCAGCTGGCCATGTTCATCTACTACGCCGTGTGGAAGCCTCAAAAGCAGTGGGTGACGCTGGAGGAAGGCATCTGGAACAGTCGCCTCACGTACAGACCCGAGTACAGGCAGGAAGCCTGGCGCTTTATCTCATACATGTTTGTCCACGCTGGGTAAGTGCGGGAAATAGAGTTGTCTGATACGTCGACCGTGGGAACAAACGGCTTTTTAGGGGGACCACATACTAGAAAATATCTCTCTTCTTGTCTGATATTTTTCGAGCCCTAGTACCCATGAGCCTAATGTTTATGTATTCAGCATAGAACGTCTGAATACAAAAACAAACTATTTTCATTTCACTGAAGTCGCGAGAGTAGGTGTACTTAATGAATTGTCTCTCCCCAGTGTGGAGCACATCGTGGGCAACCTCATCATGCAGCTCATACTTGGCATCCCATTAGAGATGGTCCATAAAGGATTTGAAGTGGGCATGGTCTACCTGGCGGGTGTCTTGGCAGGTCAGGAACACCTCGGCGCCTTCATTGATTCCGATAAAGCTGACTTTGTTATGCCCCAATTCACAGGCTCGCTGGCCAGCTCCATTTTTGATCCCCTCAGTGCCTTGGTGGGGGCATCCGGGGGGGTCTACGCCCTCATAGGAGGCTACTTCATGAACGCTGTGGTGGTGAAGTTCTATTTGTTTATTCTACCATCATTTTCATAACTTGTATGGTAGTTAGTTACACTTCAAACATTGCCTGCACAGTCAGTGAGGGTTTTATGATGACTGCGGTTTGACCCTGGAACAGATGATTGCTATTTCCATTGCGGGGGTTTATAGGCTTATTCATCCCAGACAGCAATATCACAAAAATCCCAGTTCTTTCTTGAACTTTTTGCAGAATTTCCGAGAGATGATCCCTGTTCTCGGAGTGTTCCGTATCCTCGCCATAGTGATCATCGGTAGGCAGACATCTTTGTTATTTTCTATGTCGTTTCTATAACTCTTGACGTGTCTTTAATTGCTGATGCAGTTGGCGTGGACTTTGGATTCGCTTTCTACAGAAGATTTGCCACCGACGAGGAGGGTATGAAGGTATGTACTTTGCTAGAAAAGGCCTCCAGCAAGATTGGATTTGGAGTTTTTCATTAGCGTTTAGATTAATGGATCCTGCTGGGACTTGATGCATCATGCACACATGTGTATGCATGTCTCTCTGCATGCCTCTGTCAACTAGGCACTACTAAGATTATAATATCATAGCATATTTCATACATGTCTGCCCTACTTTGTTCTCCTGTCTCATCCCTCCCCCATGGATGCTCCCCAACATCCTATTTGGTTACATTTCTAAACCAGTCCTGCCAGTTTTTTAAAGGCATTTCATTACACTGGATGTTGAATAATGGAGCGTCTTGCAGTGTTGAAATTCTGGAAAATACATACATTTTAGGGTACCAGTCCATTACAACAACATCAAAATAGTTTTTCTTTGCGTTTTTGACAGATTGGCACATATTCTGTTGACATTAACCAGCAAAAAAACAATTGAAAGTCATGTAATATACATGCCTGGCCAGTAGATGGCACTGTCAATTTGTCACATTACTGTAAACACTGAAGGCACGCTTGTATTATTTAATGGATACTCTTTGGTTGCATGGACAGCAAATCAGGGGTGTCCAAACTTCCTGTGAGGGCCACATCATGAACACTGAAAAGATGCAACGGCCACTATTTATATATTCCTGTTTATATTTTGGTTATATTCTTGTAATATTATAATTGTTTCTACAACCAATTTTTTTAATTACTTTTTTTTTCTTTTTACAAAACTTTACTTGAATTATTTCTACTTTACTTTAATTAATTATTTACTTTAATATTTTAACTTTATAGGATGACATTATTTTTCCTCATCATACTATGATTTTATTCTCATAAAATTAGAGCTTTTTGTCATAACATTACACTTTATTTGTCTAATATTCTCACATTCTTTGTTTTTATTGTAATTTTCCATTTTTTTGATTTTCTACTCATACATTTTCTTATTTTCTTATTATTTATTAATATATTATGACTTATGATAATATGACCTTTTTCCTCATAATATAACTTTTCCCCCAATTTTAATTTTCTAAAAATGGCCAAAAAAAGGTCCAAATGTTTTGTTAGTTTTTCATCATTGTACGACTTTTATTCTACTAAAATGACATTATTTTCCCCCATCATATATTATTATATATTATTCTTATTTAGGTTAACTAACACCAATAATAAAAATGGAGTGCCATTTACTACAGCTTGCATCCTTGTTTCTTCTGGTCAAGGTTTCATTTGTGGCTCATTTCGGAGGAATCGTAGCCGGCATGACCATCGGCTACGTCTTCTTTAGCGACTACAACAAGAAGCTGCTGAAAGACCCCCGTTTCTGGATCTGTATAGTAGGCTATGCCGTTTTTTTCCTCTTTGCCGTTCTCTTCAACATTTTCATCTCACCCGCATCGTAGCGGGAGAGATGAATTTTTAGTGATACACTAAACGCCTTAAAGCTAATTCTTTTATGAATGTTTTTATTGTTTGTAATGAACATAATGGAAAAGGCCCTCTGCTGGTGACAAGTAGTAAAGTAGTATGCCATATTTCATGCTTATACACTATGGAAAGGTGCTTTTTAAATGTAACCATTGGGGTTGAAAAAAGTCTTGCGGGTAGATGTGCTGAATTTATGGATATATATGTCATTTTAAGTTAAAACAAAAAAAAAATTGTCTTGCCTGTGTGTCAACATTAATTGCAGGATTTTCCACTACACATATTTTGCATATGTACTTTTGTAATAGACACTTCAAAAGCTCATTCCCACCATGTTGTGTATTTGTGTTTTTAATACCTTTTGTTGTCATATTAAAAGTGGAGTGTGCGAGTATTGACTCTCATATTGTTTGTTATATGCCCAAAGACTCTATATTACTATGTACTGCATCAATATCTAACTCTTGTTTGCTGTATATCCTCATTGTAGCCAGGAGCCATCAACTCGACTGCAGTCAGTATGGGGGCAATTATGAGAGGTAAGGCGTTTATTTAACAGCTATATCTTATCTTATCTTCTTCTCAGTAGGGAAGCCGAGTCTTCCCGGTCCCCAGCCACCTCCTCCAGCTCCACCAGGAGGACACAAACGTTCCCAGGCCAGCTGTGAGACATAATCCCTCCAGCGTGTCCTAGGTCTGCCCCCGAGATTTTCCCGGCTGGGCTTGCCCGGAACACCTCACCAGGGAGGCATCCGGACTAGATGCCCGAGCCACCTCAACTGGCTCCTCTTGATGTGAAGGAGAAGCTCCTCCTCACCCAATCTCTTAGGTGAGTCCAGCTACCCTACGGCGGGAACTCATTTCAGTCGCATGTATCCGCGATCTTGTTCTTTCGGTCATGACCCAAAGCTCATGACCGTAGGTGAGGGTGGGAACATAGATCAAGGCCGCCCCTCTGTGACATCACAAAGGGGCAGTTTTCCCACGCCTTTTGAAACCGAGCGTTTTGAGCCATCCAAAACTTCTTTCAGGGCTCACTCCCCATTGCGCAAACCTCATTATCTGAAACTTTGAATACAACATTCTAACTACATTTATAGGTCAGAAAAGTGGGGAAAAAAGCACAATACGTCCCCTTTAATATATATTTTTGTACGATTTGTTGAAAAATGACTTTTATGTGATTGGTTTATTTACTTGTTTGCACTGGACAATTAATTGAAGTATGGTGTCTAATAGAGCGGAGGCCACTATTTAAGGGAACAATAATACTTAAATTATAATTATACGTTTAAATGGGATCCCGTCACGAGTTCATGACATCGTCTTTACCTCCAGTGGGGTGTGAAATCAGACATACTGTAATTACACATAGATTTTTTTAGCTATGGATTGAACAGGCCTGTATTGACGAGCGGGCTGCAGCATCTGCCCCCCCAACCCCCTCTCACCCCGTGTCCAGCCCCCTGTACATATATAACACAGTGCTGTGCAAACAATCATGTTTGTGTACATATAGGAAATGTACACACACAAACATATGTATGTGTTGCGTCACCATGTGGAAAAATGACTTGATAGATTTTGAAAACCTAAATAGAGCTGATGTGCGGTGATTGAGGTCAATATGTGGTGTTATGACCTAAATGCATGTATCATGCTTATTGACATGCACGGCCATTGCTCATTGTGGAAGTTGGCACTCTTCCCTCAAACACTTGGCAGAGTGTGGAGGTGGAAGGTCACTTGGAGTTTACAGGAAGGGATGCTAACTTTTTGGGTGAGCACACCAGGGGTCATATGACCCGAGGAGATTCAAGCCACCATCGGCAGTCTGGCCATGCTGCTGCAAGGTAAGCACAAACCTAAATGCAAATGTCCACTTTTAGCAACAACTGTTTTTTTATGACTGCTACTTTGAACCAAAAAATGCATTATATATGTTAAAAGAACCCTTAATTAATGTAATGTTTCCTATACTGTTAAGACTAAAGCCAAAGTGGTGGTTTTAAGATTTTTGTGTAAATTTAGCAAAGAAAAATGCTACTGATAACCAAAAATGTACATATTTTCAAATAATTTTACGGTAGCAGCTTGTACCGTATCCAGTCAAATCCTGTCAAAACATCCTGTCAAATTATATACATTTTAAACAATTCATTAAAATATATATTTTTAAATCAAATCCTGTCAAAACATCCTGTCAAATTATGTAATTTTTTAACAATTCATTAAAATATATATTTTCAAATCTAATAAATGTTAAAATGAAAAAATACTAGTCTTTAAATAAAAGTGTTAAAATTAACAATTACATTGAGCGTCCTAAATAGGCTTTGGTTTAAGTCAAAAGTTTTCTTGATCTAGATTAATTTAATTGACCAGGGACATAATTAGTCAAACTGTAGTTATTGATCTCAACATGAAAGGTAGTAGATGTCCCACATGTGTTACTGCTCTGTGTGCTTTTCCAGTCACAATGGTAGAGTGAAGATGGGTGACTGGAAGTTCCTCGGAGGCATTTTGGAGGAGGTGCACATCCACTCCACCATGGTGGGGAAGATCTGGCTCACCCTGCTTTTTGTCTTCCGCATGCTGGTTCTTGGCGTGGCGGCCGAGGATGTGTGGAACGATGAGCAGGCCGACTTTGTGTGCAACACGGAACAGCCGGGCTGCAGGAACGCCTGCTACGACTTGGCCTTCCCCATCTCGCTCATTCGCTATTGGGTGCTGCAGGTCATTTTCGTGTCCTCACCTTCGCTGGTCTACATGGGCCACGCCCTCTACAGGTTGCGGGTCCTGGAGAAAGTCCGGCGGAGGAGGAAGGCTGTGCTGAGGAAGGAGCTGGAGGAGGTGGACGCAGAGTGGGTGGAATCCAGGAAGAGGATCGAGCGGGAGATGAAGCAGCTGGAGCAAGGGAAGCCCGACAAAGCTCCTCTCAGGGGGTCTCTGCTGTGCACCTACGTGGCTCACGTGGTCACCCGCTCTGTGGTGGAGGTGGTCTTCATGCTGGGCCAGTACCTTCTGTACGGCTTCCGCTTGCACCCCTTGTTCAAATGCCAGCGTTTCCCTTGCCCCAACACTGTGGACTGCTACGTGTCCAGACCCACAGAGAAGAGCGTCTTCATGGTCTTCATGCAGTGCATCTCCGCCATGTCTCTGTTCCTCAACATCTTGGAAGTCCTCTACCTGGCCTACAAGAGGATTAAAAGGGACATCCTGGACTTTTATCCTCATATGTGGGATGAAAGGGACGACTTGGAGTTTTGCAGAAGCAAAAAAACATCAGTGGTGCAAATAGGTCACAGAAAAGCCACGTTAGTTTCTGCACCGGGGGATTTTATCTCCATGGAGACCAAGCGGGGAAGCTGCTTCTACCCCACACAACCTTCTGCAGGTTGTCAGGCAGCAAGCAAGCAAGTTGAGTCCACCATGGCTCCAGCTGATGTGCATAAGGACGTAGTAAAGAGTCAGGACAAGGAGACCAGCAGTGGAAGAAGTAGCCCACAGAAGCAGTCTTTATCTTATACCTTTCAGACAGCAAGGAGGACAAAGGGGCCCCACGATCTCTCCCCCAGGTGCTCCACCGTGCTGGAGGGCAGGAGCTCAGACACGGACTCATGCGGATGTGAGGAAATCACCCCGTCGAGGCTTCAAAGCTGGCAGTCCAGCTCAGGCTTAGCGGAGGAGTCCAAACGCAACCCGAGAGCAGCTACCTCCACCGACCGCAGGGCATCGGAAGCGAGCATGGTGAGTAGCAGACAAGCGAGGGACCTTCAAATCTGACTTATAGTGGAACCCATTACCTCCACTGGGATGGTTTTTATACAGGATTTTGCAAAAATAGGACATGCAGATGCAGAAATATACCTCTGCCAAGGCCAACATGTTAATGTACATAAAAGGTTTTTATTTTAAACATAAAATTTTTTAAGTTCTTTTCCACTAAATGTGGTCCTAGGAGCATCAGTTAGGAAGTCATGAAATCCTTATAATCCCTATTTGTTTATTGCTAATTGTCTCATTGTGACAAAATAAAATCCAACACGTGGGTCAAAAATACAGTGCCGACCTCCTACAATTTATTGCTAATTCATCTGCTTTGTGTATTGATTTCACAAAAATAAGACGAGGCAAGGGTCAATAAAGAAAATAAGGCTCAGACCACCACCAATGCCAAATATATTATATTATATTATATATGCATATATTATACTCCCCTACATGCACCACTGGCCAGCCATTTCCCCAATATAGCAATGCTGACCTCCACCAAGGCCAACCTTAAAAGCGGAAAACAATTATTTGAGCATGGGATTACACTTCCTGTGAAACCCCGTGGAGTGGTGGAATTGAGTGAGGGAATTAGTCATTGTCAAGTCTTTTTTTGTGCCAATTCCAACGATCACTTCATTAAAAAAATGTCTTTAGCCTGCCTCAGGAGTGCTCTGTGAATGCTCTTTTTGGTGTGTATTTAAGAATGACTTTCAATGAAGAGTACACATTTGGGTAGATATGTGCAAGATGTGTTTTAATCAAAGATCTAGTCACAACAAGTGAAATGTAAAGAAACTGGAGCTCCAGTAAGTGAATCGTCTTCAGGTTCAGTTCTAATTCTAAATATGGGACTGTGGACTCAGTCACAAGATACAAATAGTCTGAAGTGGGGTTACTTCCTGAGCTTGTCAAAGTAAATGCTACCAGAATGTTCTGCAAGCGTTACAATAATGTGTGAATTAAAATGGTGACAATCCAATGATAACATCTAAATCTGCATTTGCGTGATTTCTGAGTATCGGCATTACAAAGACAGTTTAGATCATTTTCTCCTCTTTTCACCCTTATGTGATGCGTAAAATTGAACAAATATTTACTGCATATATGTACAAAATAAATTAAATACCGGAGACAAGTAGTGACAATGTAAAGTATTCCAAGTGGTATCCTGAAGTTCTGCTGGAGTCTATTCAGTAGCAGGTGCTTCTTCAGGAGGCTCGTGGCTCTGCAGCTAGTAAGAGAAGACAGTTCAAGTGTCAACAGTGCTGCCCGGGGACTTTTTGAATAAAATTGGCTCTCAACGTATTGTAAAAATGATGTATATTGGCAGATATTACACTATTTTGCTATGTCAGCTGTAACACAAAGCTAAGATGTGGATGTTTTGTTGAGATAGCTTAGCATATAGGGACCTATACTATATATCAACAAGTGCAACTATGTCATTAGAAACATACAATCCCACAAACTAACCCTGGCTTTGAGTTCTTGGTTCTCCTCCTCCAGTCGCGCACACTTCTGCCTCAGTTCAATCACTTCCTGCTGCAACGCCTCGGTGTCGGCAGCGGTGAGGCCTGGAGTCCCGAGGTTCTGCTTAACGAATCTGGGCGGGGGCTATGAAGGAATCTACGATACATAGTACAATTGCAAAAATATTTTTAGCGCCACAGTTCCACACAGAATCCAATGAGCTACTATATTATCATAGTTTTTCCTTCAGAAAAAATGTAAGGAAGGATACTCCAAGGCATTGGTGGGCTTCTCTGGTTGTTCATACAAAGCCACTAGAACTGAAACAGACACATACACACAAGTTCAACTGGATTCACTCAACTACAGAATGTAACAGGCATATGTCCATTAGTCTATGTAGACTACAATTGCACTTGGAAATAAATTTAAAAACATTTAAAGTCACATTATTATTTCTGTTAACTGACCATCCATTGGAAGTTTGTACTGGAAATACATCTAACATTCTACAGGGTTTAATCCTTTGAAGTAGTATGACATTTATATAGCTTTAGTCACCTGTTGCTAGGCAATAGAGCCTAATAAAACAATGTAACAAAATACACACAAACACATAACCTTCAGTTAAGAGTCCCAATTAAAAGAAAATGGCATACCACTGGTGAGACTATCAACAACACCAGCTTTCTCCAAGTATCTGCGAAATTGCTCCCTCTTGTGGTCTGGAGCCTGTTGAAGGGGAACCCACATTAATAAAGAGACTACCAGAACGTGTCCATTATTTATTTGCATCTAACTGGCAAAAAGTCACGTCAGTGAGCACATGACGGTTTGTTGACATGTAATTGTAAATGAAAGTTAAAATTTGGAATAACACTTTTTTCACAAAACTGCCTCTTTGTAAAATTGAACATTAAATAAACATCTTTTTAGGAGTCTTCCATTAAAGTAAGTCAATAATTTTGACTAACTTTTATATTTAATCAAATTGAAGCTGCGAACAAGCGATGCAACAGGTGATTCGACTGGCGCTAATTACTCTTAATAATGAATGAATGAATAATTATCTTGCAGTTGCTAAATAAAACACGTTGGCGTTAACTTTTAAATGCAAAAAATTACCTTGTAATGTGCCATGCTGGTACACGTTGTCGAACTATAATTTAACACCGTGGTGTTTGTTGTTTGATTCTCCTGCTTGGTAACTACGGCGATAGAGAAGGGAACGTCAGTGAATATCAACTTCCGGCGCAGAGCGGAAATGTACCTTTCAATGAAAGCGTTTGTTTCGGCGTTTTGTTAAGTGTTGTCAGTATTGTCAATGAGTTAAATTCCTGGTGACGTGGAATACTTTGCAGCGTAAACGCTCTGATAAATTTGTAATTATTATTTTTGTAAGCGAGTTACGTGGGGACAAACGTAACAACCTGACGTTTTATTGTATTGAGGCTGTGCGTGTTAACTTCCGGTTATTCTTCGTAATTTTAAATAGGAATACGACGTCTGATTATTTCTGATTCTGATTATTGTGTACTGAAGGAAGTAATAAATAGAGAAAACGACACTGCATTGTTCAGGCCTTGATTGTGAGTTTTGCAATGGCGATGTCCTTAAAAAGTGGCGTCCGTTCGCCGTGTTCAGAGACTCAACTTCCGGTTATTATATGTCATTACAAAAGCCGAAATAAACAAACAAAAAACATCAGGAATGCAAATTTTGTTAAATGTAAAACGTTCTGAAACAGTGAAATAAATACATAAACACTCCAGTGATGACTTCCACGTGTTGGAAAAAGGTTACAAATTAGCGACTTTGCATGTATGCCAGAAAAACACATTAAATGGCTGGACAAGGACTGAAGTTCCACTGTTTTTGTTGACATTGAATGCCTCACATTTGCCGAAAGCGGATCATTGTCGCCACCTGCTGTTACTTCAAAACACTTGCACTTTGAAATTACATGTAGTTTTGGACGATGTGTGTAAAATGTGCTTTGAAAGCGAATTAAACAAGATTGTGCTGAAGATTTATTTTTGTGACTGTCACAAACTAGTCAGGTGACAGTTATGTGTCTCAGTCAAGTGACACAGGTTTTAGCCAATCATTTTTCAAGTCGGAGCCTAGTCAGCCAATCGGGGAAGAGGGTGTGATGGCTTGTATTTTTTTATTTTTTTTTTTAAACAAGAGAGAGGAAATCCTTAAGGAAACGTGTGGGATCAGCCACTCTGTGTTCTCATGTCTTACCAAGCATTAGTGGCTGGTTAGTTTTTCTTTTTTGGGGGTGCTGAACTTGAGGGGTGCATCCCACGACTACAGTTTAAAGGCGTGGTGGTGGCCGACAAGTGAAGGTTGGAGTGTTGGTGGGGGGGAGGCAACGAGAGGGCAGAGGCGACCGTCACTTGGCCAAAAATGTCGATTCAGTACGAGGTGGAGCAGCTGGCGGGCAGCTACGGAGTGGCGGACTCGTTCCCTAAAGACTTCGGCTATGGAGAAGAGGAGGAGGAGGCGGACATCGAGGACAGCCAGGCGCCGTCCGATAGCAAACCGAGGATTCTGCTCATGGGACTCAGGAGAAGTGGCAAGTCATCCATACAGAAGGTAAGCCATAGCAGCTAGCTATGAGGTTAGCATCTTGCTAGTCATAATAGCTAACAACTGTAAGCACCAGCAACTGGTAACAGTAATTGCTATTAGTTAGCATTTACACCCTCTGTTAGCCCCCGTGCTTGCTTGCTAGTTAGCTGGCTAGCTCGCACCGGATGTGAAGCGATAAATTATTAACAGCCAGAGCTTCGCACTGTGCAATTCTCGGATTATGTACACTTAACGTCATGTGACTTAAAAGGCTGACTATAAAATTTGTCAATAATGCCCTCAAAACTGCAAGTGAGTGAATTGCAATCACATGACAGCAAGCCAGCCACACCTTCCCCTTCTCGTAAGTCTTAACATCAACACTCAATCAACTGTGCACTTTAAACATGGCTGAAGTTAACTTAATCGGTGCATTTTTATCAAATTGCTGTCTTCTGGCACCTCCAATGATTAATTATGGGCATGGCGTCTATTTGAGCGAGCTAATTGGTATGTAATTAGTGGCAAAAACATCTGTGGCTGGAGGCAAGGTTCAGATATTTTAATAATTTTATGTTAGTAGCAGAATGTGAAGTGCCTCTGCTGTTTGTGTGCAACTCATACATGTTACACTTAGCAGTAGTTTTTTCTCCTTACCACTATTATTAGAACAACAGAGTGTGCAATGTACTGATTAATAAATGAGCATAAGGTTAAAAAGAGCTACCTTTCGGTTCCCACTTTCACATGCACATCATATGGTTAAAAATGAATTTGAGTACCACAAATAACAGCCTCTCTCCACTTATCACCTGCTTCCAATGACTGTGCCGACTTCTTTGGGTAAATAAACACCACTGCTATGATTACAGCATTTACCGCTTGACTTATTCCAGGTGGTTTTCCACAAGATGTCCCCTAACGAGACCTTGTTCCTGGAGAGTACCAACAAGATATACAAGGACGACATATCCAGCAGCTCCTTCGTCAACTTCCAGATCTGGGACTTTCCCGGTCAGGTAGACTTTATCGACCCAACCTTTGACTACGAGATGATCTTCAGAGGAACCGGAGCCTTGATATTTGTCATTGATGCTCAGGTATTCATGAACACACACGGTACACTCACTTTTTCCTCATCACTGTAATAAATAATCCTTTAAAGCGCATTACCGCCCCCTACTGGGCTGGAATGGAACCCCTGACCACAGCGGTCGAGTTTACATTTCCAACTGCAATGTGTTTGTCTTCACTTTCAGGATGACTATGTGGAGGCTCTCGGGCGGCTTCACCTCACTGTGTCGCGGGCCTACCGGGTCAACCCAGAGATCAACTTTGAGGTGTTCATCCACAAAGTGGACGGCCTCTCGGACGACCACAAGATCGAGACCCAGCGGGACATTCATCAGAGGGCCAACGACGACCTGGCGGACGCTAGCTTGGAGAAGCTTCATCTCAGGTGCAGTCCAACACGGACGTTATTCCAATTTACAGTACATTTTAGTCTTGGCTGTCGTCCATCGAGTCCATCACAGACATTGTGGAAAGTCGAATGCCTCAGTGATGGTACAATTTGGAATTTAACCAAAGGTTTTAGGAAAAATATGCCTGTAAATATGCTAGACAAAGTCACTTCAATGTTTAATTGTTTTACTATTAACAGTGATTAGCTTCCTTTTACACTTTTGTGACGATTAAGAGCATCATGCATGAGCTGTGTTTGCATCACATTACACCATCATTATTTGTCTATATCACCATGTATGTACTAAGGTTAGGGATATGGAACAAAAATTTCGCCGGTTTCCTACTTTAGTCTTGTGCACTTCACAGCATCTTTTACTTCACAACTGTTATTATATATTTCTATATTAGATTAGATTATATATATTAAACCAGTAAAATTTGATGGACATTTTCTTCTATTTCTGGCATGAGAATTACAAACAGTACAGAAAAAAATATGGCATCATTTGTAGTCGGGGGCTAAAATTCATCAGCACAATACTTGAAGTATTGCTGCAAGATTCCTTGTGTACCTTCTAATGAAGACTGGTGCTTGAAAGTGTGACTGCCCCATGCTATCCTAACCTTTGATACATTCATCAAATGTTATATAAATTATGCAGTGATCCAAAAAAGAAGGTACATTACCTGGAATATTTAAGTCTGAAAACCACCAGATTCCATTCAAGTGATTACATTGTTTGTCCAGCACCTCATCGCAACCAGAGTCAGCATCAGACCTGCCAACGTCCTTTCCTCACATGATCTTGTGACCGTCCGCTTATCTTACGAAGCTTTTTCAGGAAGTGAGAGGTGTGATCTGCTTGCTGACTTCATTGTTTTTCTGCTCACTATTTAGCTTCTACTTGACAAGCATTTATGACCACTCCATCTTCGAAGCCTTCAGCAAGGTGGTGCAGAAGCTCATCCCCCAGCTGCCCACTCTGGAGAACCTGCTAAACATCTTCATTTCTGTAAGGAAGCACTCCGGTGGTTTCCTCTTGTTCCTTCCTTCGCTCACAGTCATACATCCTCCTCCAGAATTCAGGGATCGAGAAGGCCTTCCTGTTCGACGTGGTGAGTAAGATCTACATCGCCACAGACAGCTCTCCCGTGGACATGCAGTCCTACGAGCTGTGCTGTGACATGATCGACGTGGTCATCGACGTCTCCTGCATCTACGGGTGAGTGAGTGCCTTGCATTAAAAAAAATCAAATAACTAATTCGCCGATTGGGGTCTAGTCTGAAGGAGGACGGCAGCGGCAGCGCCTACGACAAGGAGTCTATGGCCATCATCAAGCTCAACAACACCACCGTGCTCTACCTGAAGGAGGTCACCAAGTTCCTGGCACTCGTCTGCATACTGAGAGAGGAAAGCTTTGAACGCAAAGGTAAAAGAGCTGAAAGCTTCCTGAGTTTGGGTACAGTTTTTGAAGAGATGGTTTCCTTTACAATATCATGAAACAAAGTTTTGCTTCCAATATTATACCTGTGCTTCTATTAACTCATTCAAACCCTTTTTAGATGGTTTTAATTGATCTTTCGGGGTACACAGGATATTGGCTAAACATGGAACATACCAAAAGAAAGATTACACTCCCGTCAAGGTTTTTGCCTTTTTACGTTCTTTAGTAATCAGCAGAACACACTGTAGGTACGTTTTAGAAAAATATCAGCTCCCGACTAGAAAAGAGAGCGAATCGGCTTCTTGCAAAAATATTAATTTCCAGCATAATTTTCACACAATTTTTTTTGCTTTTGTGACGGATCCAATATCTAAACAACTGTACCACAACATAAACAACACAGAAAAGTGTGGTTTTTAACATCAAAATAACAATTTATTTACAAATTTAACACCATGAAGTATTTACAATGTTCACATTTGGAACTGAAATGTGTGCATGTGTGTGTGTGTGTATACGTTAAAATTTCCCTACAATATGTAACCTTCCGTACGCTACACTCCTTCACGTTCCTCCACATCCTCCTGGCTGTCATGTATGTTTTTTTCCATTCAAATTCACATGCCAAGCTCTTATCAAGTGCACTTCTGCCACATTGTGGCCATCTTTGTGACAGACTTTCTACTGCCGATACTGATCCCGATAATCCATGAGTGAAATCGGCCGATAACCATACTGATTGCATACATGCAGTCTAGATGGACTACTGGCTACATTAGGGGTCACCAAGGTCTTTCTTGTGCAAGCTACTTTTACATTTATATTCATCGCTCATTTTAAGCCTAACAAAGCTCATATGCTAGTTTTACCAGAACATAAACAAAATGCTAGTATGCACAACTCGCCTTTTGTATTTCACAATGCGCTTATTTCTAGTCTTCTCGCATTATTAACAGAAATACCTGAATGAAGCAGGTTTGCCCCCTCTGCTGGACCCCTCCAGCCGAATACGCTGCCTTCTGAAGTGCAGATGCAGCCGACTCCCTCTTCTGTGCCCAGAGAGGAGATACAATATCAGTGTGATATCTGTCTGCACAACGTTTCAAACGCTCACTTATCACGCGTCACACTCGTTTTGCATCACACATGATCCGGAGTCCGACGCAGCCCCGCATACAACGAAAGTTCCTGCTGCACTAAAAGTGCTACATAGTGTTTGCTTGCTCCCAAATCCATACTGAGGTGGTACTCATGGTAATCATGAGCCTTCGGCCTCAAATATCGCACCAATCGAAAGCTTTTTAAAGCGCCAACCCAGTGAGACATTTTTGAGGCACGGCAGACATGCTTGTTTGTAATGATCGCCGTTTGATTGGCGTTTTAAAGCAAGTATCAGCCGATGTCGGTACCGTCCTTTTTAGCTTATATCGGCCGATACCGATTGGTGGTAGATTGATCGAAGCACCCCTAATAAATACGTCTTTGGGATCATACAGTGGGGCAAAAAAGTATTTAGTCAGCCACCAATTGTGCAAGTTCTCCCACTTAAAAAGATGAGAGAGGCCTGTAATTTTCATCATAGGTACGCTTCAACTATGAGAGACAAAATGAGAAAAAAAAATCCAGATAATCATATTGTTTGATTTTTAAAGAATTTATTTGCAAATCATGGTGGAAAATAAGTATTTGGTCAAAAACAAAAGTTCATCTCAATACTTTGTGATATACCCTTTGTTGGCAATGACAGAGATCAAACGTTTTCTGTAACTCTTCACAAGATTTTCACACACTGTTGTAGGTATTTTGGCCCATTCCTCCATGCAGATCGCCTCTAGAGCAGTGATGTTTAGGGGCTGTCGCTGGGCAACACGGATTTTCAACTCCCTCCAAAGATTTTCTATGGGGTTGAGATCTGGAGACTGGCTAGGCCACTCCAGGACCTTGAAATGCTTCTTATGAAGCCACTCCTTCGTTGCCCGGGCGGTGTGTTTGGGATCGTTGTCATGCTGAAAGACCCAGCCACGTTTCATCTTCAGTGCCCTTGCTGATGGAAGAAGGTTTTCATTCAGAATCTCACGATACATGGCCCCATTCATTCTCCCATTTACACGGATCAGTTGTCCTGGTCCCTTTGCAGAAAAACAGCCCCAGAGCATGATGTTTCCACCCCCATGCTTCACAGTAGGTGTGGTGTTGTTTGGATGCAACTCAGCATTCTTTCTCCTCCAAACACGACGAGTTGAGTTGATACCAAAAAGTTCTATTTTGGTTTCATCTGACCATATTACATTCTCCCAATCCTCTTCTGGATCATCCAAATGCTCTCTAGCAAACTTCAGACGGGCTTGGACATGTACTGGCTTCAGCAGGGGGACACGTCTGGCACTGCAGGATTTGAGTCCCTGGCGGCGGAGTGTGTTACTTATGGTAGCCTTCGTTAATATGGTCCCAGCTCTCTGCAGGTCTTTCACTAGGTCCCCCCGTGTGGTTCTGGGATTTTTGCTCACCGTTCTTGTTATCATTTTGACCCCACGGGGTGAGATCTTGCGTGGAGCCCCAGATCGAGGGAGATTATCGGTGGTCTTGTAGGTCTTCCATTTTCTCACAATTGCTCCCACAGTTGATTTCTTCACACCAAGCTGCTTAACTATTGCAGATTCAGTCTTCCCAGCCTGGTGCAGGTCTACAATTTTGTTTCTGATGTCCTTTGACAGCTCTTTGGTCTTGGCCATAGTGGAGTTTGGAGTGTGACTGTCTGAGGTTGTGGACAGGTGTCTTTTATACTGATAACCAGTTCAAACAGGTGCCATCAATACAGGTAACGAGTGGAGGACAGAGGAGCTTCTTAAAGAAGAACTTACAGGTCTGTGAGAGCCACAAATCTTGCTTGTTTGTAGGTGACCAAATACTTATTTTCCACCATGATTTGCAAATAAATTCTTTAAAAATCAAACAATGTGATTATCTGGATTTTTTTTTCTCATTTTGTCTCTCATAGTTGAAGCGTACCTATGATGAAAATTACAGGCCTCTCTCATCTTTTTAAGTGGGAGAACTTGCACAATTGGTGGCTGACTAAATACTTTTTTGCCCCACTGTACGTTTGGGTTCACAAGAACACATAAATACGCATTTGCTATTGAATGAGTTAGTTGCCGGGTGCGTCTTTCAAATATAGAACAAATTAATACCTGGCCCCTGAGCCGCGTTTTGGACACACCTGCTATAATGGTACTCTGAAGTTGACAGCAAGTTACTCGCAGCCTTTTTATAATGAATTGGCAACACATTTGCATTTTCCTGTTCTTTGCATGTTTGTACAATTGAGTAATATCAACAGTGCATTTTTTAAACATCCATACCTGTGCAAAAGTGACTAACTGTGGAATGACCTTGCATATGGCTATAATTCGGCTCTGAAAACGGGGATAAGCCGGTACTACTAAAAGCCCGATAGCAAAGACTGTGCAGCTGGTCACCAGTTATCCTCTCCTCTTCAGGCTTAATAGACTACAACTTCCACTGTTTCCGGAAAGCCATCCATGAAGTATTTGAGGTGGGAATTTCCACGCAACGCCTAGGCGGGACGCAGCCTCTGAGCTCGCCGTGCAAGAAGACCGTCGCGCTGAACGGCACGCCACGCAACACTATATAGGCTCTGAACACACAAAAAAAAACAAAAGCAAAAAGGGCCAAGAAGGAAGGACGGAAGGAAGGTTAAGGAAGGACCAGGGGGAGACTATCACAGTCTTTAACCTCCCAACATCAACAAAGTGGCCGAAGGAAGGAAGGAGCCACTGGAAGGTCAGGCCAGGACCATAACTGCAACCTGGACCTAAGAAGGACTCTTTCTTTGGATGTCTGGTAGCGTATCGAAAGACAATTGGCTCCAGGTCCAATGGAGGGACCAACGGTCACCGCAAGTGATGCACCCACCCAGACCACTTGTTCAAAAGAGAAGGATGGGCACTGTGGAAGATGGCCTTACAGAGCCTGTCTCCGGCAACAAGCTCGCTCTCAGCACCTCTTGACACCTCGCCCCCAATGCTGCCCGGTTGTCACCCGTGGTGGTTTCACTCATCTCAAGGGAAGCACTCGAAAGGGATCGTGTGTGTGTTTGAATGCAAAGGTGTGTGTGTGCGTGTGTGTTTGAATGTGTGTGTTGCGCTGGCGTTTGAAAGAAGGTTTACAGAGACTTATGTCCCTCTTCTCAATAAAACTAATTAAGAATCAATACTCTTGATTTATTTTCTTCTGTGAATATGTTGCTTGTCGAGTTTCTTTTACAATCCACTCTAGTCACCTCCTGACTCACCACAACTGTGATGAACGATAGAATGAACATGCTGTGTGAAAATAAAACATCTCAATGTGCTGTTTGGTGTTTACTTATTGCATTGGTAGCGTCGCTATTACAGTAGAGCCGTCTGACTTATTGATCATATTGATGAAAACATCAATATGATGTAGCAGTCGTTTCTTACGGGACACTATCAATACAAACTTGAGGTGTCAAATATTGATTTTATACCTCTCACCACCTATGAAAGCATGTTTTATTTGAGATTTTATTTTGTTAAAATATTCTAACTGACACCATATACAGATCTGGTCAAAATCTTAAGACCAGTTGAAAATTGCTAGAATATGTATTTTGCACATTTGGACTTTTAATGAGGTTTTAAATGGAATGGAATGGCGTTTATTCCATTCCATTTAAAACGTCATTAAAAGTCCAAATGTGCAAATTACATATATAGCTACAATATGCACTAGCAAGAAGGGAAAACATTTGGAACTTGTATTTTTTATATAACAAATGTTTTTCTACCTGAACAAAAGTTAAGACCTGCGCTGAGCCGGAGGATCCGATTGGCTGTCAGTCAATCCACAGGGTGGTCCTCGACCCAAATGAAGGACCTTATTGGGAAATGGTTTAAAAAACAAGAAATAAATTCAAAGACCTCATCTCCTTCAACGCTACAAAACTGCCCATTTAGACTTTGCCAGGGAGTATCAAACATGGGACATTGAAAGGTGGAAAAAAGTTTAATTCTCTGGTGAGAAACAAATTATTTGTTTTTAATAAGTTGCTTTTTGTCACACTCCCCCTTTCTTGCTTTTGCATATTGTAGCTCTACTAGTGCAAAATGTAAATTCAATCTGTTTTTCAACTGGTCTTAAGATTTTCATCAATGGCAGGCTTTCAGTCCTGCCAACATGTACACATTTATAGTACTCAACATGCAATTCTTGAATACTCTTGTATTTGCTCCATTTTATTGTATTTTCCTGGTTTCCATTCCAGGTTCACTTTGTACAGTACAGATAAATGAATAGTTATCACTTTCTTGAGTATTTCAAATTGGATGGCGTGAAAAAAAAATTCTGTCCTTTAGGGGGAGCATGACAACATAACTGAGAAGCACTCGTGTACAGTATTAGTCTTTTCTTACAGTACAGTACTGATACATAGGTGTCAAATATTATTATATATTTATTATTTTTATTATATATATTATATATTGTTTATATATATATTTATTATTATATATTATAATACAAGTGTCCAATCTATGTTTTGTTATTATTACAAAAGGTTCCATAATAAAACATACACAGTGATACACTATACCTTTTGATTTTAATCTGGTATCAGATGCCATTCCATTGTTTACCTAATGAAGTGGCCTGTTATATTGACCACTAGATGGCGGTATAGGACTGTTTGCTCAAAATAATATTTGCAGCGTCTCATGTACAGTTAATGGTGAAATGAATAGAGCATGCTAATGTACTTCTTGGTGTAATTTACATAATAATCTGGCAAGGCATATTATTTGGTATTCTCTTTAATGCCTCAATAGTATACATAAAAACAATGTGAATAAGCCTCGCCACCACTGTGGTGATGCATTCAGTGGCGTGCAGACTCACCATAAAACACTGACAACTTTGTTTTATCCACTTCTTTATTAAACCTGCAATTTATATGTGTGGGTGAAAAAGAGAAAAAATACCCCTGTGATGCCCCCCCCCCCCCCCCCCCCCCCACTCATCTGTTTAAACTCTCCTCCAAAGCACCACCACCTTGCTTTGATGCTTCCTCAAATGGGCGCTAATTTGAGTGAAATTATGCATCCGCATGTAGCCCGGCCATACCAGGGAATACAGAGTGTGACACGGATGGGGAGTTGGGGGTGGGAGGGTGGAGATGGAGAATTAAAGCGGAGGGTGATGCGATGGCACTGAGGCCTGTCTTGTGTTTTGTTGTTTGGGGGTCACTTGAAAAGTCAGACAAGGTCATGTTTGTGTCTGGAAGCTTTCACGGGTCACACCATGCAGTTGATTGATGAACGTGTTTATTATTGCGGTTGGTGAATCATGCTGAGAGGTGTACCTAATATTCTGGTGACCTAAATTAGCTCAACATTTATTGACACATCTCATTATGATGCTAGTTTTAGTCTGCATGGATGATTGCATCCCGTGTATACAGTATATTCTGCCTAGCAACAACTGACAAAATATTTGTGCTGCCTCATGGAGCTAAATAAGGTAACCAATATATTAGGAACATCTCTTAGTATGATGCTGTACAATTGTACGACACTGCAAGCTATGTCATACAAAACATCATACTTAAAAAGGAAAGCAGACAAAATTTGGTCACAAATCGTACAAATAATATAAATGTTATATGTAATTATAACAAAAATATACTATCCAAAGTTAGTCAGTTCATTAAGTAGAAAAGTCACCCAAATGAAAAATAAAAATGAATAAAAAAAATTAATAAATTGTAAAATAGTGAAAAACTTACTACTGTAAAAAAAAGCCAGTTATAATTTCTAGAAGCAAAAAATATAAAATTCAAAAATATTTCAATGAGTGCCCTGCATTTACTGTAAATTATTGAAATGTTTGGAGTCAAGAAATATAATTGCAATATAATTAGTGAGAATTAGAGTAAATAAAAAATGACAGAAGTACGTTTATTAAAAAATACAAATAATAATAAGAATTTGTAAAAAATAACGGTAAAAATAATTTTCTAAATTGTTAGCGTGAAGGAATAAATGCCAATATAAATCACTACAATGAGCGAGCTTCACTTGAAAAGTTGAAAAGTTATATTAACCAGATAGTATTATAAATATATCAGATATGATTCTCATTTTTTGGCTAACATTGTTATTAATAATAATTTGGAAAAAAAACTACATTAAAAAAATCAAATATACTCCAACCATTTGAAATATTTTAATGAGTGTCCTATACTGTATCAGTCACTAGATGGTGCTGTTTTCTACTTTTTCTACTGTTCCTCAATTGACTCGGCCTTCAAAGTACAGCAGATAGATATGAAGATCAACAAGGCTTCCGTCCAGAGATGCATAAGAATAGGGCCGGGTGGGGGTGGTGGGGGGGTGATTTGTTGGAAGAAGAGGCAGTGCATGATGTATAATAGAGTTAATTGTCTTATTTCATCATAGAGGCAAGACTGCTTCTTTATTATGTTATTATGTCCAATCAGGCTAACAGTGATGACATAAAGCAAGAAGAGCATATACTATATATTTTTTTATTCTTTACACGTCATGCTGACTTCCGCTTGTCGGCGTGCCGTTCATCTCATTGCAGCGATGAATGTGACATTAGTCTCTTAATAGAACTCCCTTATCTTGCATCTTTACCTTTTATTAAAGATGAAGGAGGGGAAATGACTTTCATGCAAGCATGTAGTGTAAGACAACTGGAATACATCCACTGTATTGGAAGGCAAAACTGGGGAGGATTTTTCTGTCTCTGTCTGTCGTTATGTTTTTTTAATCCTTCCGTGTGTTTTTGTTTTCATCTGGAATGTGTTTGACACACTTCTTATTTTCCGGCTCTTGTTTTAAATTAGCCCGAGTTTATTATTAGATGTAATGAGGACACTCAGTTGATTCAGTAGCGCCTCAGTGTTGAATATCTCTTATTTTTTTAATCACAAAGTTGATTATGTCTGTTTTGTTTAGTTAGCAGGACAGTTATGATGTACACAACGGGTTCATTTTTCAACGTGAATAACGACTTGGATTGCATGAGAAAGTTGACAGGAAAACACATGTTGGTTGTTTATGAACAAGTCTTGCACAGCAGAACCAATGTTGTACAGTAGTGGGGTTACCTTCTAATAGCTAATAGTGTATGATTTTTGACACCCCGGATTATGTTTCTGCATCGAGACACCACCGTAATGTTCGTGTCCTACCCCGATTTCAGCTCAACATTTGCAATAAAAGTGACTTTTATTAGATTAGATTCAGCACCAAAACACTCCCTGTCTCTCTTCTTTTTGGAGCAGACCTGACTTGGACTACTGTTTTGTTTTTTGTATGAAATGCATTGAAAGTGAGTGTGTGACAAATTATGACAAAATTGAAATATTATTTTTAAACAAGGAACTCAAAGGATGCAGCCATCAATCATGCTACCTCTTGCATACTAAGTGAGCGCTCTAGCATTTGAGCTAATCCTCTAATTAACCCCATTTTATGTATACAGTCATCCCTCACCACCTCACACCACTTCAATTTTATGGCTTTATATAAAAATACTAATAAATCATGCTGTTTTGACATTGAATTTGTCAAAAAATGCACATTGAAGCAAATTTTACTTATTTTATGCCTAAATGAATCATTTTCAACCATAAGCATGACACAATGACTCAAATATACAAATAGAAGGCATTCAGAAGACACATTCAAAGACACTGTGAATGTTATGTAGTTTTCTGCACTGGTCACTCTGTGTCAGTGATCATACTGTAATCTTTGGTGAGACACACAAGCACCAGATTTGATTGCCAGGACAACAGGATTTATTGCAGGTTGGAATTATCTCATAACAGGCACAATAATCCATAATAAAAATGTTGCGGAATGCTAAAACACGTCTTTACCTCTACTTCCTGTTGCTCCCCAGGAACGTGTTTATAGTCTTATATGTCTTAAGTGGCTTATTTACTCTCATTATGTCCACTATATTGGGATATACGAGTGCAAAGTGACTATAGGGGTGTTAGTTAAACTCTAGAGGGCTCTAATGTTAAAAGGCATATTTGGATGGTGGTAAACAGGTTTTCTAACTACAAAATGATTGCATTTATAAATAAGGAATCCTACTTTGCAAAAATTCTCTCATCACGGGGCTTTATATTTATTATTGTGGCACCCCAGATAGCATCTTCAATGCATTCCAGAAGGTCTGACTCAAACCAAAGCATACTGTAACTGGATTGTTTCCATAAGAAATAATACGAGTCCAATTAATGTGGTCTGGACACCTATACATACACCTATATGTTAACACAAAACACTTTATTATAATTTTGTTGAAATGCATATAAATGAGCCACAAAGGGGAGACCTGAGTTTGATTCTCGGCTTGGGCATCTCTGTGTGGAGTTCGCATGTTCTCCCGTGGTTTTCTCCAGGCACTCCCACATTCCAAAAACATGCTAGGTTAATTGGCGACTCCAAATTGTCCATAGGTATGAATGTGAGTGTGAATGGTTGTTTGTCTATATGTGCCCTGTGATTGGCTGGCGGCCAGTCCAGGGTGTACCCCGACTCTCACCCGAAGTCAGCTGGGATAGGCTCCAGCATGCCCCCAGCGACCCTAGTGAGAATAAGCGGTAGAGCAAATGGATGGATGATAAATGTCAATCATATTTAATAATCAATGTAATAATAAGTACACAATAACAGATACAAAACAAGTTCAAGACTCTCCTTCATTGTATTTTATAAGTTAAACAGTTTTGGTCACAGTATTGACCCCTGGGGCACTCCATATGTAATATTTAAACTTGCAGATGTTTAATATATTGTGCTAGCTTTACGTTTGCTTCCTGTTGGCAAGATAACTTTAAACCGGTACCGATTACTTTTTGGGCATTTATCTGTATTTATCGGCATAGTATTGGTACTTTATGTACTTTATATACTTTTAGTATATTACTAGAATATAATATAGTATCAATATTGTGAGTATTGCTATATTAATACCACATAATCGCTTTTGTCCCTGCATTAAGAAATACCATCTTGCCTATGTTATGAGAGACATAAAAAAGCCTGGAAAAAAGTCAGCTAAAACTGATATTTTGAAAAGAGGAGGAAGCAAATATGTGTTAAAATTTAGCAGTAGAACCGACATTTATCCACCTGTGCCTTTTACACAAAACCCAGCGAAGTGGGATACCGTCAAAACTGTGTTCACTTGTGATGAATATTTAAGTGACAATCGCTTCCAACTCTACATAGAGTCGGAGAAGTGAGTGTCAGGTATGTCGCTGTCTTTTTGTACAGAGCAACGACATTGGAAAAAAAGCGTGCTGTGTGAAAAGGGCACGCGGCACAGCACAGAAGAAGCGGGACTTCAGAAAGCCAACTGTGGTGGGGCCCCCGGAGACGGGGGTGGACAAAGGTGACAAAACGGGGGTGTCAGACATCATTATCTCAGCCTCATGCAGATACAATAGCTGACATTGACAGACGTGCATGTGTGAATCTGAGACTGATACATATGGATGTGGAGAGGTGGATTATCGAGTAGACTCCCAAAAAATTCGCTTGAAGCCGTGGCGTGCCACCCTTGGTGTGTTTCGGGCATATTGCCTACATGACCTCGCCTTGTTACATCAAGACAGGCGGATCAGTCAGCCATCACTCGCTTTTAGAATGCACGCTTGCACCCCCCCTCCCTATCCCTCGATGAACATCACATTCGGTCGGAGCCCAATTTTTTTTCCTGGGTGTTGCACACGCCGCTCGTTAAAATATGCGCCGCTCGGCTCTCAGCCAAGGATGTTCTGGTCATTTGGAGAAGCAAGAAGATGTCAGGGGTCGGGCTAAGGGGATGGGGTAGGGGAGAGCGTGCAGGGGCATATGGTAGCGTGTTCGGCGGGGGGAGAGAGCAGGCATATGAAATGTGAGCTTTAGCCAGTGTTGTGTGACGACACGGTTATCGACAGTGGCGATGCGTGCTGACACTGGATTGTCAGCAGCCTGCAGCCATTTGTTGCCAGGCCGAGTGGAGGCGAGGATCAGAGTTTTTGGAGCTTAGAGAGAGAGAGAAGATGGGGGGAAAAAAAGATGGAAATATAAAGAGTGGCAGCCACACACACACACACACACACACACACACACAATCTGCCATGTAGATGCCACGCTGAGTGCCACTTACACTGCTAGACTAACTTCCGTCTGACTTTAACATTTGTATTTTAAGGGACAAAACAGTGTTGTGATCTTTTATCATGCTGTTCTCGTTTGTTTATGTCCTTCTGGATTCACCCCTTTGTTGCTGAACAATAGATTAGAAGAAATGAGTTTTAAAATAGCAACTTACAAAATTGCTGACAAGCTGCTTTACCCCCTAAAGTATTGGGCAATTGTAAAAAAAAGTATCCTTTGGTGTTTAGATGATATACGACATCTTAGAAGCCAATGTGACACCACTACAAATGAATTTACTTACGTTGCCATGCTTGTATTATTTATTTAAGTAGGACAAAAGTTCACAAATGAATCAACAGCACTGACAATAACCTTACATGTCACTTCACAACAAAGTATAGTCTTATTTTACCTGTAGTGTAAATGAATGAAATTATTAGGTGCCAATTAGCGAGCAAGGAAAGTTCCGGCAACAGCTAGGACGACTCCATTTGATGAGGGGATTCGCAACTTTTATATAAAAAAATTACAATAACTAACGTTTAATAGTGTATAACATGTGATATATTAGTAAATTCATAATGATATAACTAACAGGGATTATACTTAGACTCTTTTCATGGCAACATGTAAATCTTTAGATATTTTCAAATTATCGATCCCACCCCTCACTATTTCCCGAAAATGGTTCACTCCAGTTAAATCGTTTGCAGGCTTGTCTGCAGGTTTTCCTACAAGTCAGGTACTGCTTACTTACTTACTTTTTTAAATAGAGTTTCCACATTCGAATACAATATTAAGACATAATAAAGTAAATAACAGTAAAAAAAAAAAACCAGAAGATGAGGGGAATGGTCTCCCGGGTTTTTCCAAAGAAAGGTTGGTCACCTGTTGGCCTAGTTTCTGCTACTGAAGTACAGGCCTTGAGCATACCAGAGGATCCAAAAACTCAATGAAAAAGGTAAGCAGCGGTTTTCTTCGTAATAATGCTGTATATTTACCCCATTGCATGTGGTTTTCAACGTAATGATTGTTTCATACAACAAAATGTAATTAGATAATGTCAAACTTTTTTGGTGGTCACTTGTCATTTTCTGTGCTGCATTCAATGCTTGTTGTCTAGATTGCATGTATACTCTGTTGGATGTTTCTTCATTTACCTGTTGCATGTGCTCTTTAAGAGGTATTCAGGTATGATCAGTAATGTACAGCTATTATAGAGCTTTGCAAAGTAGGCTTCTGAGTGAATCTGGTGGTTGCAACCTTGCATGGCTGGTGTGGCCTACTTTGGTGTGATGACCAACTTGGATGATTATTTTCAAAAACCTTGCATTGCAGTCTTTCTTGCAAAGTTTCCTTCCTTCTTTTCTTAGTTGCTTGCTTTTTAAATGGACAGAGTTGACATTTCTTACCAAATATCATAAATTGTATCAGAACTTCTACACTTTTGTGATATATCAAAGTGTAATGTTATTTAATTAACATACGGGTTTTAAACTGCAATTCATGCTCTTTTGCAGCCCTGTAAAAGCAACCCAAAGTTAATATCTTATCTACATATCAAGACTTGTGGTCTTTTTTTTTTTGAGGCCCGTCACAAATACATTTGGACCGCCACAGTTAGATGTCCCATTATGTGTTTGCTGAACCTTTGCTCATGAAAACATTAAAATAGGAGTGATCAATGTTGCCAACTTAGCGAACATTGAGACGCTTTTAGAGTATTTTTTTCTGCTACTTTGTTAGTGCATGAAAGAATGGTGCCAGTGTGATTTTATGATCCTCTACCCCTATTATGTACATGTTTACTTTATGGAAATCCTACTATTTCCTGTTTCACTGTGCCAACATGACTATTGCGAAGAAGGTCATTAAAACAGCAAAACTTGCGGTGGTCCAAGACCTTTGCTAGCTACTGTATGTTTTGGGAATACACATAATGGGCAACCTTTCCCCTTTCCCATACACGCACAGTTACATGTGAGTTTCTGGTAGTCTGTGCCGTGCTGTAGATGGGAAATATGACGTGTGCTAATGCATTCTAAACAGCAGGCAGGTCGGCCTTATGCTGACTTTGTCAACAGTGCGGCTCCAGTTGAGGATGCTGGATGGGGGAATGTGTTACTGTGGTCCAGTCATGAGTAACCATGCCTTATTTTTTTTAAATATTTTTTTTAATTTGGGTGTAGGTATGGGGTGATTACCGGTTTCTAAGTATACCATGGAATGAAAATGTCAGGTTTCAAAGCCACTCAAATTTTACATCACACCGTTTCCCACATGTTTTTGCTCTGCAGGTGCTGTTTTTTTAAAAACTTTATTTCAATCAGCAAGCATTGACAAAGCTCTGCACAATGAATCGAGACGAGAGTCAATGCTGTCGACACACCTCCAGCTCAAGCTGAAAACTGTAATTTTAACACCATAATGTCTGACTATTTACTATTATTTTAAGACATTTTTCTGCAGCTTAATACCATGCATTGCCATCATTTGTACTTCACATGGGAATGGAGTTTGTAGTTGGAATAAAGCCAACGGAATGAATTGTTCCAGGGTCAAACTGTCGCCAACATAAAACAAAACATTACCGAAACACGTTTTTTGTTTTGTAACAGCCATAATAAAAATAAATCAATAAAAATAATTAACCACCAATTTTAACAATTCAAAACTGTTTTGACTTTAGTGTCTAAAACTGAGCTCTGACTTGAAATGATTCTAATGCAGGTGTCTTAAACACGTGGCCCGCAGGACACTATTTTGAGGCCCCCGCCTTGATATGAAAGTTTAATGTTAGTCGGCCCGCGCAAGTTTGATATGGATGCTGTATGGTATCATGTACCCAGAAAAAATTATTACGTTTGATTAATGTTCATGTTAAAGGTTAAATAACTGTTAATAGTTATCCTCCCTATCCGTGTGGAAGTGGTAAGTTTTTGGCTATTTAAGTTTAAAGGAAATAACTTGAAGGCTACTGTTTAGGTTGCTAGCTCTTTAGTTTGCGAGTTAGCATGTGTCTCAAGACACTGCAGTTGCGCAATATGTTGTAAATAAAAAGAGTATAAATGTGACTATAGTCGTGTTTTGTCATGTCTACAGGGCTCTAATAATGCTTTGTTAATTTTAATCTGAAAAAAAATAATTTGTCTACCCACCAACTATATGTGGTTTCTTAAGTTTTTATTATTTGCCGTTTTGTTATTATTATATTTATTTATTTATTACTGATTGATTTTCTTTATTCTTGATTTGTTTATTTATTTTTCATCTTATTTTGTGTAGAAAAATAAAAAGTAAGATATTTGAGAACAGTGGAATGTTTTATCAGAGCTTTTCTTGTAGAAAATTGGAACCAAAGCGACATTTAAAATTTTTTCTTTTTTAATAAATGCGTTTTTGTTTTTTTGGAAAACCTGATGCGGCCCAGTCTCACCCAGACCCGAGCTCCAGTGGCCCCCAAGTAAATTTAGTTTGAGACCCCAGCTCTAGGGACACTGTAGTACTATTAGAACGTCATTAAAAAATATATATATATCCATAATAGAGAATCTTTGTAATGTAGAGTTTCTCTCCTTGTCACACAGCATAGTGGATGATGGCATGTACTGCACCCCCCCCCCCCCCACCCAAGTTTCACCCCAGCTCTTCTTGCTATGTTTTTGTATTTGTTCACACATACACACACAGCGGGAGTCGGGCCTGCAGCCCCTTGGGTGTTTTGCGGGTTGGATTCACACCGATGAATTCTCTTACTGTGCTATTGTTATTTAAATGTGGGAAGGCGATCAGCAGCGAGCATTAATGGCATCCTCAGCAGTGCGGATGCAGCACAAGACACACACACACCTTCGCAGACAAAAGCACTCACACACACACACACACACATACGCGCACACACATTTTAGCGTCAGCCTTGTGGATGCACCTTGAGGGCCACATGAATAACAAATAGCTCCGCCATCTGCAATAGCACAGAGTATTTCCAGCATTTTCGCCACATTAGTCAGCAGTCTTTTGACTTGGGCCCTCCACGCACCGCTTGGCGTATTAGCAACGCTCCCCCGCCGCTGCACACTGAAATTTAACCTTTTTATTTATTTATTTTTTTAAAGCGTGCCGCTCCGATGAAGAAGATTAAACTTGGGAGCGCAATCGGCGTCCGTCTGACCTGGTCCTCTTCTAAAGTTTGATGAAAAGGGAGGGGTTGATGTTTTTTCTTCTTCTGTCAAGGCCAATCAGAGCCTGGATGGTGTACGTGAGGTGACGGTATTGTTTCTACACCCCCCACCCCCCACCCCACTCACACAACACTACTGACCAAAATGGGATTAGACAGGCACCCCTGGCCATTAGCACTTGACCTTTACCTGTTTTTTTTTTTTTTTTAAATCACTACTGAACTTGTTGGATAGGTTGTCTCTCAATTTAGCTCCTTGTTGAGGAAAGAACCGGTACAATTAGATCAGGCTTATTGATCAAGGCATTAGCTAAACAATCACATTACTCATTTGACCTAGCCCTGGGCGACTAATAACGCTTCAAATTATCCCCATTTTGGTTTCCAATGAACTCCAATGTAAAGGCAGGGTTTCCCTGATGAAGCGTTGGTAGTGGGATGCATGCTGCTGCTGTGCTGAATCTGTTAATTTGTTGTTCATTCATTCATTTTCTACTGCTTTTCCTCACGAGGGTCGCGGGGGGTGCTGGAGCCTATCCTAGCTGTCTTCGGGCGAGAGGCGGGGTACACCCTGGACTGGTTGCCAGCCAATCACAGGGCACATATAGACAAACAACCATTCACACTCACATTCATACCTATGGACAATTTGGAGTCGCCAATTAACCTAGCATGTTTTTGGAATGTGGGAGGAAACCGGAGTACCCGGAGAAAACCCACGCATGCACGGCGAGAACATGCAAACTCCACACAGAGATGGCCGAGGGTGGAATTGAACCCTGGTCTCCTAGCTGTGATGTCTGTGCGCTAACCATGTATTATGTGCGCTCTTTATGTATTAACTTATGGATGTTTTGTTTTCAACAACCAGAACATCATCTGAGAACATGGCAAGTTGCTGAAAGACTCCTTTTTGTTACCTGACCTATTTAGTAAAATAGTACTGTATGCTTTAATCTGTAAATTATTTTAAATCTGCAATTGACATGGATTTACCAGAAGTTGATATACGTATTGTTTGTGTGTAAATGATCCTTGAGACTTTATTCCTATTTTTAATTAACTGTGTGAAGTTGATGATTCATGCAAACATGGCAGAAAGACAAATAATCTGTCAACCTTGTTGACTGTATTTTTCCTCAAAAGCACCGTTTTCAGTATTACAAGCAGTTTTCCAACTGACTTTATATCACAAGCATGCAAGGAGACAGGAAAAGAAAACACAGTTAGTGACTGAGGCACGATCGTGCCCGCTGCTTTGTTAAAAACATAGTGTATTTTATGAAACATGTTTGAGATTGCAAGATGCATATTGCAACATATTGAGAACGGTATCATTTTAGCCATATTTTAGTAATATTTTAGCCATATGTACATGCAGAATGCTTGATGCCGCCCTTGTGCGGTCTGTGCAAGCGCTACACAGCATGTTATGGAACTAGTTTACCAAGTAACTTTAGATATGAATCAAAATACAGGCAAGCAACCTAATAAAGTAACCTTATATGTGAATGAGGCACCGCTGAGGTCCTCATTCCTCATTCGAGTCGGTCTCGGAAGAGGTGGTCGCTGCGTATGACTGGCCAATCACTGTATACACTGTATACATATAACTGTTACACCCAGTAATTAAAGTAAAGGTAGTTTTTTTGTTGTTTTCATGTAGTAATATTGCTTTGGTTAACTTATTTTGTACTTGTAAAGCACGTATATAAACTAGAACTTTATTCAACTTACTCCACCTCCGACTTGAAAAATTGCATGGAGCAACACAGATAATTAGCCTCCTATATGTAATAAATGTATTGAAAAGTGCAAAAAAAAAAAAAAGCCTTCTCACCAGAAAAGGCGCCAACTAATGTGTAAGAGATGATGACACAAGCATTGTTTTTGCTTTATTTGGAGTATCAGCATCTTATATGTGGTGCAATTTGAGCTTTTTGTGGTTGAGCTTTTTTGTTGTTTGCTAGAGTGTTGGACTTTGTGTGTGTGTGTGTGAGATTCAAAGTGTTGTCAGAAGTGATCCCATTTTCATTACTCACTGGCTCAAAGGAGGAGGTGAGGCCCTGGCTGGCTCGCTGCAGTGATAAATGCATTACCCCAATAAACCCTGTCGCCACTGAGGTGCTGAATGCTGACACACACACACACACACACACACACACACACACGAGAAAAGAAGAAAGAGGCTGCCAATGGCGAGAGCGATGGATAGATAAAGGGAGCAAAGAGACAACCAAATGGGAAGAGAAAGACAGTGACAGCTAAGAGGAGATGAGAAAAGAGGAGATGGAGGACGAGGAAGAAAATAAACAAGAGAAAGGGAGGGTGGCGGGAATGGGGGGGAAAGGAAAAGTGACAGGTGCTGAAGAGAGAAGAGTGCAGATGAAGGAGAAGCAGCAGACAGGAAGTGGGAGGGTGGAGACAGGGAGCTAATGGGTAGCGGCGTGCTAATGGCTGCATTCAGAGCCGGACTGAGGATGCTGTGGATGGAGGTAAAGGGAGAGTGAAGGATGAGCAGTGTCCAGCTGACCTCTTTTTTTCCTACTCCGCTCCTCGTTAGAGAAGCGCAGGTCTGTTGCCAGTCGTAATGCCGGAAGACGGCAGGTGGAAGAAGCTCACACTGTGGCCAACTTCCCACAACTCTACTCTTTACAAACTGTGTAAAAAGGCCAAGAGTTAAATTTGTTGTTTATAGTTTTTATACTGTATATTGTGATTGTTTGATATGATTATTGAACTTTCATGGTCCATATGAGGTTTTGTAAACAGTTGGTGGGATGCAAGGCAGGATACCACACATTTTCAGTTGTTTTTTTGACTAATACTATTAAGTTACTTGTGTATACCATAAATAGGGCTGTCCCGTTTTTCACTTTTCGATACAATACTAATATTGCAGTATTAACTATTGTCCAGTACCATTATCAAGTCATACTTTAGAACAGGGGTCTCAAACTCAATTTACCTGGGGGCCACCGGAGCTCAGTTCTGGGTGAAGCAAAGTACTGAAAAAGTGTAGGGTATAGCAGAAGCAAAAGCATTGAAGAGTTTTTTTTTTATTGATATTTTTTGAAACTTCTGTATATTTTGTATTTTTTTGAACTTGAATGAAAAATACTGCCACACGGTCGACATTACTCAAAGAGAGTCTACTGATGTATATTTTTTTAACTGCACAAACGACAGTAGCGACATTTGTGGTCCCCATCCAGCAGCTTTACACACCTCTGCATGCGCTTTAAAATGTTGCTTTTTTTAAACTCATGCATGTCACATTTGCTATACTTTTGTTTACAGTGAACTCGGCAGTGCTGTTATAGTGTCTAAACCCCAACAAATCAAAGGCCTCCTTAATTTTTGTACCCTTGAGGAAATGTCTGTATACATATATACTATATAAAATATATATAATGTCTGTATAGCTTTCCTCATTAGCAACGTAATCATGTGAATGGATGGCTATATTTCTTCAAGCATAGTACCCAAGTCAAATTTGTATGAGCATGCATACATAGCTGCGTGATATTTTGTGTGGGTGTGGGGGCAAAAGCGCAACCCAAGTGCCCCCACTCCTAATCACCAACCCTCTCACCTTCGCCCCTTGGTCTCCCTGCATCTCTCTCTCACCCCTCTACCACCCAGCTCACCACCTCTGGTAATGAGGTGAAGGTGGATCAGAACCCTTAGTGCAGGCGAGGGCCGCGGGTATCTCGACTACACGCGGGTCAGGCCTCCCTCATTAGCTGCCATCACAGGCTGAACGCGCAGGTGTGCAAATTGCAATAAAAAAAACCCTAAAAAAAACACCATGACTTGTATCATCAAAAAAGGAAAAGATGGAGGATAAAAATGCCATGCGGACCTTTTTGGGCTGCTTGAAGAACTCTCGAAGTGGCGGTGGGGAGGGAATGTGGGATTCAGATGGGTAAAGTGAGAGGTTGAGCGGGGTGCAGGGCAGCATACAATTAAAAAGGACCGGGGAGGAAAGGGGGCTGACCTGCTGATATGAACTGAGTGGGTTTGGAAGGGGGGCGGGAAGAGAGGAGGTGTTGGGGGGTGGTGGGATGAACGTGCGCCACATAATGAAAGCTTGAACTTTTTGAGGCTGGGGCGGCATACCAAATGGAGTCACCTTCCAGGAGTGCGCAGAGAGGGAAAGGAAACAACAGGCGACCTGGACGATTCCAGGCAAAGCCGAGGACTTTAACGAGGGACAAGGGAGAGGGACTGAACATGGTGGGGACAGAGGGGAGGGAAGGTGGGTTAGGATGCAGCCCCACTTGCCTAGTAATAAGTAGCGAGGAGGAAGGAAGGTAGGGAGGGACGGCTAGCGAGAGGGCCCCCGCCGCATGACTGCCACGGGGGCCTGAGTGACAGAAATTAATAATTAGTGACAATGATTGACAGCGCTCCCTCCATCTGCGGCTCCTCCGCCGCCTCGCAACGCTGGCCTCCGCCAGCGACCGCGGGCACAATGAGCTCCGGAGGGATTGTGGGAGACGCACATGATTGACATCTGCCTCCTGGAGAGACAAGGGGGAGGGAAGAGGAGAAAAGGAGGGGAGGGGCAGTGTACCAAAAGGGATGGGTGACGGCAGGGGGGCAAATGCGGCCTGGACAGTTTTTTTTTTTTTTTTTTGTCAGGGGGTGGGGTTAGGATGAATGGTCAGGAGTGGAGGACTTATCAGCTCCTCTGTGTCCTCCTACTCCGCCCCCCCCGCCATCTCCATCATGCCTTGGACTGCTCATCTCACCATCCCATTTTCCAGCCCTCCACGCCATGGCGGCATTATGCAAAAGTGACAAATTGACCACAGGAGGGGGATAAATAAAGAGGAGAAAATGAGAAAGAGGGGGCCATTCCGTGGCGACAGTGGGTGGAAATAGCCTGTAGATAGCCATCAACGGGGGATTTGTCACTTGTCTCTTCTCCTGTCCCATCTCGCCATCCTCCCTCAATCCCGTTGTCCGAGCTATCACTCCTTGCAGCCAATCTTATTTAGCTTTCTCACTGTCCTCGTGAGCTAAACTTTTCTTGTTTGTTGGCTGTTTGCTGACAGTGACAACAGCGTCCATATTGACCATTAGCGCCGTCTCTATAATGCAGTGTGGACAAGTAGGCAAGGTTTACAGCAGGGGTCTCAAACTCAATTTACTTGGGGGCCACTGGAGCTCGGGTCTGGGTGAGACTGGGCCGCATCAGGTTTTCAAAAAAAAAAAAACAAAACAAAAAAATGCATTTATTAAAAACAAACATTTTTTAAAAACTTCCATTTGGTTCCAATTTTCTACAAGAAAAGCTCTGATAAAACATTCCACTGTTCTCAAATATCTTACTTTTTATTTTTCTACACAAAATAAGATGAAAAATAAATAAGCTAATCAAGAATAAAGAAAATCAATCAATCAGTAATAAATAAATAAATATAATAATAATAAAACAGCAAATAATAAAAACTTAAGAAACCACATATAGTTGGTGGGTAGACAAATAATTTTTTTCAGATTAAAATGAACAAAGCATTATTAGAGCCCTGTAGACATGACAAAACACGACTATAGTCACATTTATACTCTTTATTTACAACATATTGCGCAACTGCAGGGTCTTGAGACACATGCTAACTCTCAAACTAGAGAGCTAGCGACCTAAACGGTAGCCTTCAAGTTATTTCCTTTAAACTTAAATAGCCAAAAACTTACCACTTCCACACGGATAGGGAGGATAACCATTAACAGTTATTTAACCTTTAACATGAACATTAATCAAACGTAATAATTTTTTCTGGGTACATGATACCATACAGCATCCATATCAAACTTGCGCGGGACGCACTAACATTAAACTTTCATATCAAGGCGGGGGCCTCAAACTAGTGTCCTGTGGGCCACATTTGGCCCGCGGGCCGCGTGTTTGAGACCCCTGGTTTACAGCAATTGGGGGGTGGGGATCCGAATGGATGGGTGGAAGGATGAATTACAGACCTGTTCTATACAAGGGTCCCCGACATGACATGTTACGGTGATGAGAGACATTGTAAGTTTGTTTTCTTCCCAAAAGAGGAACAATGGATGAAGCAAGTTCAAAGAACGAGAGACAGATGGACTCCCACCTTGAGTTTTGTTCTTTGCAGTGATCATTTCACTGATGACCTTTACAAGAAACATTTGGCTTGAAAGTACAATATTAATGCATTTTAAAAAGGATGCTATTCCGCCAGTACAAAGGAAAAAAACAAGACAACAAATAATATCCACTACATCAAAGTTGGCATTAGAGAGAAAGTCTTGTTTACATGATGTCTTCTAAACTCTTCTAAAATGAAATGTATACCCAGACATGTTGTTTGGTCTGGAGACAGTGCCACTGAGGAAAAGACAGGAAGCAAAACTGGAGGTAGCAGAGATGAAGATGCTGAGGTTCTCATTGGGAGTGACCAGGATGGATAGGATCAGGAAGGAGTACATTACATGTTAGAGGCCTTGGAGATAAAGTCAGAGAGGCCAGACTGAGATGGTTGGGACATGTCCAGAGGAGCCTCCATATCTTAAGGCTGAAGTCCACGTTCTGTAAGTTCTTGATTTCATCTCCAAATGTTTCTTTGATGTTTCTATTGACACATCGCTGAAACCTTTGGTATAACCACTGTAAACATTCTCTGTCTGGTACACTGCGATGTTTGTTTACCTGAGCGATATTAACCTGATCATGTCAATTCTGGAAATGAAGCTGAACTGCGAGAGCCATGAACTATAAATGTTTTTTTTTATTTAATTTTGCAGTTTGTTTTCCATAATCTAACAAAGTATAATATAATCCCAAATGATATATAACACATTAAAGCAAAATTGTTTAAAGATAATCATGTCAGAGACCCTTTAAATGACTTCTATACTCTGGTGCCATATAGAAAATATAATTAATATGACCTTGTAACAGGACGTAGAGGAAACAATAATGCCCCCCCCCCCAACACAAGTACTGTTTCCGCCTTCCATGTTGTGACTTGAGCTAATCTGCTGCAGTACGGCTTAATCGCTGCACCGGGTCTCTAAGGCTTACTGCAGCACACAGGTCTGCTACAAAGTACACTATTTACCTCAGGGCCTCAAAAAGAATAGGCTTTCACAGAGCCCTGTGAAATCCAGTGGGGAATCAGTTTCACATCACAACACATTATTGATTTTCTCTCTTTTTTTTCCTTCCCAAAAGAGACAGGTTTTTTTTTTTTCCGTTGTTGCCGGAGTCTCAGCAGTGTCCACTACAAGGGTTTGGAAAGAAGCTCAGAATTCAGGTCATGCCCTTGAGCAATGGAAGGTGTCTTTGTCAACCACCATAATCAGTTCTATTGGTGACCTACACAGGTTTTAGTGTCAGTGTATCGCTAAATGTATTAAATGGACGCACCCGTTGCCTACAACATTCATTCATTCATTCACTTTCTACTGCTTATCCTCACGAGTCATGGTGGGTGCTGGAGCCTATGGACTGGTCGCCAGCCAATCACAGGGCACATATAGACAAACAACCATTCACACTCACATTCATACCTATGGACAATTTGGAGTCACCAATTAACCTAGCATGTTTTTGGAATGTGGGAGGAAACCGGAGTACCTGGAGAAAACCCACGCATGCACGGGGAGAACATGCAAACTCCACACAGAGATGGCCGAGGGTGGAATTGAACTTTGGTCTCCTAGCTGTGAGGTCTGCGCGCTAACCACTCGATCGCCGTGCAGCTCACTCTACAACTCAACACTCTTAACTTGGCTTTGATGCGGTAAAACTGAGGGCATGAGCTGTGATGCCAAAAATCGGGCAACTTAATCGTCATGTATAGACAGCGTCGACGTTAGCTGCCTTGCTAGCACCAGTCTGACAAGACGTGTGCATCCTGTAGTGCAGGGCTCCAGACAGCGGTGAAATGGTCATATTTTGTTTTTGCGACTAAAATACCTGGTACCTGCGGATTCACATTCTGAGCCGAGTGATATCCGAATATTTGATTACTATATTTACTGTCAAAACTTTGGGTCATATTGATGATTTTTCTAATTTACAGTATGCCTTTATCGCTAACAATTTTAAAGCTGCAACCTTTTGAAATAATAATGTCAAAACAGAAAGAGTGCAAAAAATAATTTTTTAGCATTTTAACAAACGTGTTCCACTTCCATCATCTTTTCCATCATATTAACCAAAAAAAAGACTAACCATCATTTTTTCCATCATATTAAACAAAAAAAGACTAATCAACAATTTTTTTCCCTGTTCTTTTCAATCGAGATATTTCAAAATAGCCCATTTAGAGCTGTAATTATCATACAGTGGAACCATAAAACCGTGATATTTTTGCCCAAGATTAGCGGCCCATGCCGAGTTGTAACACTCTGCTGTTGGTGTGAAATGTATGTGTGTTGCCATACTGTTTACGATGAACTCATCAGTGTTGCCCCTTCCCGCCATTATAACATCAGTCCGGTCGCTGCTGTGAGATGCATTATTAAAAAAAAAAAAAAAAAAGATATTTTTTCCTTTCCACTTTTTCATGCACTCCACATTATTAAGGAAGCTGCACTAGATTGGCCACCAATCATTGTGTCATGTACGGTCACCAACATTGCAACATTACATTGCAAATTTCCCCACTGAGGGACGAATAAAGACATATCTTAACACCCAATTCTCAGTAAATAAACACTCCGCTACAATGATATCGTTTATGGTAGTTTGATATTTTGACTTGAAAAGAAAGTTGAAGGCAGTTGGTGTTCTTGAATGTCCCTCTTCAGTTTCATCTGGCCTAACTGAAGTATGTGACTTTTGGCTTCTTTACCCCACTATAGTATACACACACATGGAACAGACGGCTCAGAACACGTGGACTTGACAGTTGGTAACTGCAGGGCCCGGCAGGTGCTGGGTGTGTTTTTATATGTGTGTGTGTGTTTATGTGTGTGTGTGTGTGTGTGTGTGCGTGAGTGATCCCGGAGGGCCCTGACTCATGGCCAGAGAGGCTAACAAGCAGAGCTACGTCATAGAGGCTGGACTAGCCTGGAGTCGAGTTCACTTCAGCTTTTGTGATTGATTAGAATTGGCCTGGACGTGGGACGATGTCTTGCCTTTGGTCACGAGCTTTGACTACCTACATTACATCAATACACCCCTTGCACGCCGCCACCCTACTCCTCTTTGTGTGGCCCCGTGTAAAACCGGGGGGGGGGGGGGGGGGGGGGATTATAAGTGTTTACGTTTTATGCTGGTGAATTGTCATATAAGAAGGCTGTCTTTGTTTCTAAAATGGCTGCACGGCGGTCGAGTGGTTAGCGCGCAGACCTCACAGCTAGGAGACCAGGGTTCAATTCCACCCTCGGCCATCTCTGTGTGGAGTTTGCATGTTCTCCCCGTGCATGCGTGGGTTTTCGCCGGGTACTCCGGTTTCCTCCCACATTCCAAAAACATGCTAGGTTAATTGGTGACTCCAAATTGTCCATAGGTATGAATGTGAGTGTGAATGGTTGTTTGTCTATATGTGCCCTGTGATTGGCTGGCCACCAGTCCAGGGTGTACCCTGCCTCTCGCCTGAAGACAGCTGGGATAGGCTCCAGCATACCCGCGACCCTCGTGAGGATAAGCAGTATAGATCATATTTATGTATTAAATTGTTTTATGTTGGATAATACAAACTGAAATGGGACCATAGGGGTGTTAGTTCATGTCAAGAGGGCTCTGATCACGTTAAAGACCATATTCAGAAGGTTGTAAACAGGTTTTCTATGCTCTAACTCAGAGAGGCCAGACTGAGATGGTTGGGACATGTCCAGAGGAGAGATAGTGAATATATTGGTAGAAGGATGCTGCCAGGTAGGAGGCGTAGAGGAAGACCAAAGAGGAGGTTTATGGATGTAGTGAAGGAGGACATGAGGAGAGGCAGATGCAGAAGACAGGGTTGGATGGAGGCGATTGATTTTCTGTGGCGACCCCTGACGGGAAAAGCCCAAAGAGAAAGAAGAGGAATGTCTTTTTTTAATTAAAGGCAAATAATAATAATAATAATAATTATAATATTATTACTAAAATAATATTTTAGAGCACTACATAATAGTTGTGCAAACGCTAAATGTATTAATCATTCAAATGAATTGTCCATAGTTATGAATGTGAGTGTGAATGGTTGTTTGTCTATATGTGCCCTGTGATTGGCTGGCCACCAGTCCAGGGTGTACCCTGCCTCTTGCCTGAAGACAGCTGGGATAGGCTCCCGCACCCCCGTGACTGAGAATAAAACAGCAAAACTGTTCCAGACCATCACACTAGCACCACCATATTTTACTGTTGGTATGATGTTCTTTTTCTCAAACGTGGCATTACTTTTAGGGCATGTGATTGGCAGATTATCAAGACATGCGACTTGTCAATGTGAACGCAAGCATGTAGCAGCATGTAATATAAAAATATTACAGAATAACTAATAAATATCAATGTATTATGGCATGTTTTTCACTGCCAATATTCAGATTTTGTTACAGTGTGGTGGCCAAGATGGCGGCCATATGGAGACGAATAGTTTATAAAATAGTTTATAAAAGCTGAAGACAGCTGGGATAGTCTCCAGCGCCCCCGCAATCCTCGTGAGGAAAAAGCGGCAGAAAATGAATGAATGTTTCTAAAATGAACTGCAGGCCACAAATGGCACCTTGGCTAAACTTTGGACCCGCCTTACATAAGCGGTCCTAAACAGCACTCTCGCTTGGCCCAGTACTTGACGGACCTCCTCCCCCGCCGTCCCCCGACTGCAGTGTCATCTTGAAAGGCTCTGCAGCTCCCACACCTGGCCCGCCGGCTGCCTCTTTGGTCTGTCTCACCTTTTGTCAGCGCCATGTTAATGAAGGCGCTGTCAATGTCCACCTATCGCACACCGGGGGCGCGTTTTAATAAGTTGGCTATTTGATCACCGTACACGCACACACGCACACACAAACCTGCCTTCTGGATGACGCTCTTCTCACTTGAAGTGAAGGTTGGGGGGGGGGGGCTGGTCAGCTGATTAGGAGGTGGGTGGTTGTCTTAAAAAAAAAAAAGATATTTATTCTTCCTCCTCCTCCTGCACCCGAGTGAGTCTCTCTTTTCAGGGCTTAGATGAAAGCGGGCCGAGCGCCGGGCTTCCAACAAAAAAAAGTGCCAAGCGATCACAAACAAACCTTCAGATGAATCACATCAAAGGCGCCGGCCCAATTGTTAGCCCCCCTCGTATCTGCGGAAAATTGGCTCATTAAGGGCAAAAAAAAAAGAAAAAAATGACATTGTTTACATTAGCAGCGGCCCTGATTAGCGCCGGCCATGTTTGTTGTTGTGTTGCTCGGCGGCTGCTGTCCGCTTTACCGACAGGCCACTTGAGCCGCGGCGTACAATCGCTCCTTTGAAGGCTTTAGAACGAGAGAGAGGGCGACAACAAAAAGAAAAAAATACCAAACAATTTGTGTTCCCTACACAATTGGACATGATAGCGGCCTTTTCTCTCACCCGCTCTTTTACTCCTCGGTTCATCAGCTCTTTAGGACTAATTAGTGGAAATGTAAGGTGATAGGATGGGACCGTCGCGAGGCCCCGTCGCTGGCTCTGCTTGTGTCGTAATTGCGGCGATAAAGAGGTAGCACTGAGTGGGGGACGATACAAAAGGCTCCATCTTTTGTGGAGGAAGATGACACTATTTCACATTTAAGTACAATATGTTCTTTTTTTTTTTTTTTGCTGCTTTGGTGTGCATTTGTTCTTCTGATCTGACACTTCAGGGTCCTTCCATGTTCTCCTCAAGCTCGTTCTTCTCGAAAGTGTGTAGCATTGCTAAAAACACAACTGAGATGTAATGGTGTAATTTCATGTTAATTTCAGGTGTATTATCGCACACATTTTCATATAGTAAAGGCACATTTCATATAGGAAAAAGTATAATAACTACCATGCATTAACTTATTAACTGTATTTATGTTTTTTTCAACCCAAATGCCTGATCCCAAAGGCATATTTCTTTCATATACTGTGGTATGAAAAAGTTTGGGCACCCCCGTAATTTTCAAGATTTTCCTTTATTAATCACTGGTTGTTTTGATCAGCAATTTCAGTCCAATATATCATATTGCAGATAAACACACTGATGTACGAGAAGTGAAATGATGTTTATAGGGTTTACAGAACGTGATCAATAATTATTTAAACAAAAATCGGCAGGTGCATAAATTTGGGCACCCTTGTTTTATTGATTTGAATACCTTTAACACTAAACTTGTTTGGTAAGCTCAATGACCCTTGACCTGCATACATAATACCCTAACCCTTGCATCATGTCAGTTTTGTGTTATCTAATTTTCCTGAAAATTTTCCTCAACTGGTTGTTTGGATCACTTGTGGGGACTTTGTAAGTATAAGCATAAAATAAATGCTTTTATAACTCTGTTACAGAAAGCCACACTAAGTAAAATAGACATTCATGGTCAGAAAGTGAAATAAAAGAATACCTCTTAACACTATATGTGATGACGTTGCTTTGCAAACACCTTCCCTTTTGTGTGTCATGTTTTGAGTACCTTTTATTTTAGTTTTATTTAGTTTTTTGTCTTATAAATGCTTAAATATGTAAAAAAATCATCTGTAGCTAAAATTTAAGTGAGTATAAAATAGTGTTCTCTCGTTTATCAAGTAGCCAACCTAATTTTTTCACATTTAATTTCATGTTTTAAGGCTGCAAAACCCATCACCCATGAGGTCGACCACAAGAAATTATGAAGTAACTCACGCGTATTTCACTCCTGATGGTACGTTTTTGTCCTGGTGCCATTCCGCTGTGATGTAGCATTTTTTTTTAATCTTTGTTAAATTATTGCTACAGTCCTCCTTTAAAATCGAAGATTCATTTATTCCCTAATGGCGCCCTACAACCACGTAACTTCGACATTCCTTCAGCACAACCTTTTCTGCAATTGTTAGCATCCTCCTCTCCGTTTGGACGCAGAATGTTTTGTTATTTTGTCAGGGAGAAACTTGCAAACATATAAAGACTGTAAGCTAGCATGTCAACAAGCTTGTTATGCCATAGGAGACACGGAAGGGCGGCACAAATTACATTGATTGACAATGGTTTACAGCCAATCAGGACGCAGAAGTCAATGAACGATGCAGACAGATGAGAGAGGGACGAGAGAGATACTCAACTTCCCATAGTGCAATTCTCCTTAAAGGGCCAAGCTCGGCCTGTAACAGCATTCATACAATTGCACTAATACAAAACGTATTAAAAAGTAAAAAAAAAATAAATGTAAATGCTAACTCATATCTCTCCTAAAAGTCAAAGTTTTTTTTCAAAAGTGTTACAAGTAGAAAGACAGTTTTTGTGCATGAACAGCGGTCTTTACATTTGACTTGTTAAAATTCAGGACGGTGTGTTTTTATCCATCTCAGCTCAGTGTGGCGGCTGTGGCGAAGAAGTGAGTCTGTGCGGGATGGGAGGATAAAAAAAAAACAAAAAAAACTTGAGAACTCCAAGTGACAGGTGAGCAGGTCACGGCGCATCGCTAACGACAGCCGACGACCCCGGCGGCCGCCCCGCATTACCCTTCACCTTCCACTGCTCCCCCAGGCCGCCTCACCTTTAGCCCAGCCAGCAAACTAGAATGTGTGCTAGCGGGGGGAGGGGTAATGATAATCGCTAAGATCTGGCCACCGTACACCTCCTCCTCATCCTCCCCGGCAATGTCCCCCGGACACTCAGCCCGGCCGCCCCCAGGTCAGCTCTCCACATTATGAATCCTCTCTCCACCTGAACTCTGACTCTGCATTTACATATTTTCTTTTTTTCTTTCTTTATTCTTTCCTGATTCACTTTTTTCTCACTACACTTCATCACATTGATTTCTCTCTGCTTTGTCTTATGCATGTATTCCATCCTGCAGTGTGTGTATTCATGTCATAATTACCATTTAGAATACCAGCACATCTCCAAGCGAGGGGGGGGGGGGGATCTAGGTTGGCCAGCAGCAAGGCATTGTGGGAGTTGTTTGGTTTGCGTTTAGCCGCCCTTGGTGTGCTGGATTCATCGTTTTTTCCCCCTCGACTTTTGGCAACCTTTTATTTCCCGGGGAGAAGGGACAGGCTGACTTCCATTTGTCTTTAAAGGCTCCATATGGAAAATATAAATTGGTAGCAGCGGGAAAGGGTGAAGCCAGCGACATTCCCAGTGCCATTTGAATTCATGAGGTGATGTTTTGCGCTGTTCTTGCCCGGAATCTGAAAGAATTGTCACAGGAGGAGATACGAAAACAGACCTCCATCGGACTTGTCCTGTCGTCCATTTCTTAATATAGACAAAGTTAGTTTTTAGGATGAGTTGATATCAAGCTGTATTGACTCAGGACAACGTACATCAATATGTTGTGATATATATTTTTCCACCCCAAGAGTGATACAACCCAAATACTCTGGATAAATACACCCTAAACATACATTTCAAAACATGATCAGGAAATGGTTTATTTTGCTTTTTTTCAAAGAAGAAAAGTGTAATGATAACCATAGCACTCCAAACTGTACAGGAAAGGATCTGGCTATTTGGTACAATCAAGCACACAACATACCATTTGGAGCTGGAGCCCATCCCAGCTAACGTCTGGGCGAGAAGCGGCGGAGGGGATGGATTTATTAGTTGTATAATACCTATAAAAGTCCCTAGCTATTATGTATTTTTATTCAAAGTAGGAGTAGTTTGACTTTATTTTACTTTTATTGTACAATGCTGAAGTGCTCTTTACAATTGTATGGCTGTTTAAAAATATTAAAATGTTGGTTGCGGGCATGCTGGAGCCTATCCCAGCTGTCTTCAGACTAAAACCCCGCCTGTATGGCAATAACAAGTTGAATGATGGAACACATTCATTCATATTTTGTATTATTTTGAAATCAGAACTTGGAAGCCAACCAACACAACAGCACAAAGTCTTCAAAAAGAAACCCTAAAACCCTGCCTGTATGGTAAAAACACATTTAATGATGGTCACAGTTTTACCCTGGAACAGATTAATTCACATATGTTAAATTATTTAGAAATCAGAACAACTTAGAAGCCAAGCAGAAGCACAGCTTCCTAAAAAAAATAAGCCTAAAACTCTGAACTGAAGGTAGCGGCGTGCTTATGAGTTACATAATTCATCTATTTTCCAATTAATTTCCTGTCTGCTGACTTTTTAACAATTTAAATGATAATTTCATCCCTCGTTAGCGGTTTGAGTGTGCGGAAGTGTGCGCTTTCAGCCCCGTTCCCCTCGGAAACCGTCCCTAAACACTCGGTAAATTTAAACAGCACTTTGTCACACGTGGAAAATGTCTTCCATTGTGTCAATCCGTGGAGTCGTCGTGGGGGCTTCGGGGGGTATTTGGCTTCACGGGGGCCGCATTAGGAAGAGGTCGTGTCTGGCTCAGGGGACCTGGGACCGACTGCGACCTTGTGGATAATAACTGCCACCAGGGGTCACCGCTAGCCTCGGAGGCGTAGAGAGACACTGATAAAAATAAGAGAGAGAGGACAAAGCTTCGTCTTTTTCCCCGCTTCTCGCTTTCCGACTGCCTTGCCGTGTCACCCCTATCAGGTTAAATGGAGCATTATGCAAAGCGGAGATGATTTTTTGGCTTCGGGGGGTACGATAGGGAAGAATTGCGGGTTAATGTGAGGGGAGAAAAGAAAAGATGAGGAGGTGGTTGATGCGAGGCACACATGGGGCGACCGAGGGGAGGGGGGGAAGAGTGGAGTCTAAGAGGGTTAATAAAAGTGACAAGTGAGTGTTTTATTCTATCCTGGCCACCTTTTCTAGACCGGTAACTCACTTAGAGGGATTTGCTGAGTGGGAGAGTCCGGCTATCCAGTTGTGTCTGTCTCAATATAAGCTGGATGCGACACAGGACCCTCAGGTCTGGCCTCCCCTTCTTTGATAACATCCCACCTGAGGGACCGTGCAATCAAATCCCAATGCAATATAAGTGCAAAGAGAATTTTCAGGGCGAAAAAACTTGATTTTAAGTGGGAAAAGAAATTGGAGGCTATTTGCAAACAGTAATTCCCTAAAATCACGTAGCACAGGTCGACTTAGGAGAGTCGTTCATATGAGAGCGACAAGCTAAATGGATTTAGTTTTGCTCGACTCAATAGAAAAAGTTATTGGAAAACGCTTTTACCCAGTCTCCCTGGCTGTGGACTGTGCAGGGCTGCATACTGTTCCACTTTTATTGCTTCTGCTTAAAGAAATCAAAGTTTTGAACCCTTTTTGAAAAGCATTTTACCGTCTTACAATTTCTTTATGCTTATGAAGTCATGTCATAATGGAGCTTTTTCTCAGACTACAGTGAAGAACTGTCACAAAAGTGGAAAAAGAAGTGAACTACAAAACCACAATCACTATTATCATCATCACATCGACTTGGCCAGGATTAAAAGGATAGTTTTTCTATTTTCTTATCCCTCGTATCACTCACTGCTACCAGGTGGATGAGTGGTTAGCGCGCAGGCCTCACAGCTAGGAGACCCGAGTTCAATTCCACCCTCGGCCATCTCTGTGTGGAGTTTGCATGTTTTCTCTGGGTACTCCGGTTTCCTCCCACATTCCAAAATTGCTGACTCCAAATTGTCCATAGGTATGAATGTGAGTGTGAATGGTTGTTTGTCTGTATGTGTCCTGTGACTGGCTGGCGACCAGTCCAGGGTGTACCCCGTGTCTTGCCCGAAGACAGCTGGGATAGGCTCCAGCACCCCTGCTACCCTCATGAGGATAAGCGGTAGAAAATGAATGAATGAATGAATGACTTGCAAATAGTCATTCTGATGCAATCTCTTGATGGTTGAAGTTGCTTTTCAAATGCAGCAACTACCTCACCCATGGTGAGGTTTATTGACACATGTCAATAAATATGTGACTTAACCAACTTAACCTACATTTTCAATATCGCTGATTACCTCACTAGGATCGCGGGCATGCTGGAGCATATCCCAGCTGTCTTCGGGCGAGAGGCGGGGTACACCCTGGACTGGTCGGCCATGCCATATCACTTTTGTTGTGTGACGCATTTTTTTGTTTTGTGCAACGTGAAGTGCTCCCACACTTTTGAAGAAAGTGAAAGTGAAACTGAAAAAAACGCCTCCGCCTCTTGTGTTCAACCACCTCTGCGGGTGGAGGTTGCGTTGACAAAGCTCTGCAACGTGTTGAGACACGCATAAATCGTGCAACAGAATTTTATTGATTTGTTGTTGCAGCCCTAGTTTGTATTGCTAGCAGATGTTGTTTTCGTCTAAGAAATGAGTGTGCGCTGATCTTAATATTAGGGGACGTAATACCCCTAATAGGATGATAATTGGCCCTCCAACCCCCTAAAATGACATAATTGTTATAGATTACTTCTGTGTTTGTTAGTTTTATATTGAAAATGAGGATTGTGTGTGTGTGTGTGTGTGTGTCGGTGATCAATGAAGAAAAAAAAAAACCCCTCCAATTACTTACTCCTTCTCTTGACACCATCACACTTTATGTGCGTGCTCCACTGATGACTGTCATAATTGCATGTTTGTGGACTCGATTTCCCCCGAGGGGTTCCCTAAATTAAAAGAAGTCCCCCCCCCCATCCCGCACACCCCCCTAGCGGCAAACACGCACACATTTTATGTCATTGCATTTGTGTCGCGCTCTAGGGATGCTCTGCTTATTTGAATGGAACTTTCTTGTCTTTTTTTTTTGCGCCCCTCTTCTTCCTTTTTCAAGTCGTGTGTCACTAATGAATAAATAAAACACACACAAGCAGTGGATTGACTTTCATGCATGGCTGCACCTGCTTTGATGAGAACCCTCCTACCCTGTAACACACACATGTACGCACACACACACACAGACATCTTCTACACGAGCTGTTGAGTCACTTCCAAGCATGCACGGTGAATGCTGATGACACACTCCTTAAGTTTAACAAGGCTTCTGCGAAGGATCAACTAACACTAAAGACCAAGCAATTTGGTGCAAGTGTGTGAGAAATTGACATACCCTCCTTTTTATAGGGCTTGTATTACTCCCACCATGGCTGTATGTTAGTCAACAGCGAAAATATTTCTTTACAGGTTCAAGAAAAAAAACCCTCCAAACTGTCCCTTTATTACAGTGAGAACATTGTTTGCATAATGTGTCCCGCAAGCCTCTTTATGAACAGAGTGACAATCTCCATTCTGCAACACAGCTCTTTAGCATTAAAGCTACAGACACGCACAACAGCAAGTTCCCAGTAGGACATACTAGGAGTATTTTAAAGCACCTCAGTAGCTCTGAGCTGGAAAAAAAAAGAATATGCAGGTGCATGTCTTGCTAGATCCAATAGGGTGTGCCCTCCTTTTTAAGACCCTGGCATGTCGAGCACAGCAGTGCCACGCTGGCACTAATTGGCCTCTAATGGCGTCATAAATTATGGTTGAATCAAGACCGTTTATCGGGCAGACGTTTTAATGAAAAGTCGTAACGGGTCACCCCCCTCCCCCCCCGGAGGCCCATTTGAGGTCCACTACAGCCTGACTGGGTTATCCATCACCTCACAGCCAAGCACAGAGTGATACAGAGGCATAAATGGTCAGTGTAGTACCCTCTTTTTTTCATGAGGTTTTGTGGGAAAGCATCAAAAATGCTCTTAAGTTCGGATTTTTGTCAACAGCGACTCACTCCCTACTTTGTATCCTGAGTTCTGGTCGGATTTCGGTGCTGGAGCTAGTTGCTGATCACAGTTAAGAGTTTGGCTTCTTAAAACAATATGCGTTCAAAAGCATAATACATTTGCATGACAAAAATGCCTACTAGAAAAAAAATCAGACCTCACAATCACTATTTTCTCTCCCATCACCCCCAAAGTCAGCTGGGATAGGCTCCAGCGTATGCCACAATAAGGGGATAAGAACATGAATGGATAGGTTTTCGGAGCATAATAGAATGGTTGCCAGTTAAACTAGTCCAGCAAATGAAAAGATATTCAATTGATTAGAAACACAGATTTGTAATTTTCATCATTTTTAACTAAATAAACAGTGAATAGGCTTTGGCTGTGCACCTGTCAGTTGTGCAGGTATTTAAAATGCCACAACAGTACACATTTAATGTCAAATTTAAAGCAGAGCTCTACATTAAAAACAAAAATGACTTGCCCATGAGGAATCCTTAAGGTGAGAACTACTTGCCTGAACTTGCCCCATGTAAAATGAAAAGACTGCCATAATGATATAATCTAATTTTTGTGGCATCACATGAGAATCTCAAATAAAGATGAAATGATTATCATTTCTTGTGGTTGTTTTCCTACATAGATCATGACGTTGCATGGAAATCTGGATTGTCAAGAGACTTCTAGGCACTTTGCAAGTTGTGCACCACAATGAAACATTATTGAAAAGACACATTTGTGTACTAGTAAAGTGTTTTTAATCCAGAAAAAAATGCTCAATGGTCAAACAATAATTTGTGAAGCAAAGGTGATAAAAATACACAGAGAAATGGAAGCACTAGATTTTGTAGCTTGTGCAAAATCAGCACTTGGTATTGGATCTAATTGGTGGTGTTTCATTGTGACCACTTCAAATTGTCACAGCAATGTGATTCACTCACCTGTGCCATCATTTGATTTGCTGCCGCTAATAAAATACTTGTTTAGGAGGCACTGGTTCATCACTTTTTGCTGTTTTCCTTCAGAAGTTGTTGAGGAATTAGACCATGTTGGCAGATGTTTTCATAGTCAAACGATCGCTGATTGGTTGATCGCGAACAAGAACGGGTGTGGGTAAAACGCGGACTGCGGACCGCGGTCTAAAACGATTTTGATTGGTCCATTTCAAGATTTGCAAGGATTGGTTTGCAAATTACCACCGGAATTACGCAGTCCGTGTTTTACCAACACCCAACAAGAACCGCTTTTAAAAAAACTCTTGGCAGTACAGCATGCCAAAGTGCACTTGCCCGACGGGAATATCACTGATTGGATTTACTTGCCCAAATTTATTTTAACTTGCCCCGGGCTATCAGTACTTCGTTACTGTTGAACCCTGTAAGGTTTTAAATGGTTAGATTGGAGTGTAAGGTGCTGGACACCAAATAATGAAAAAAATATGATTTTTAAAAGTACGCCAGTCAACTAAAATGATATTCCAGCCAAAATATTTCTGACTGATGATGGAATTTTAACTGCTCCAGTTAAAATGAATTTAGTCCCATCCCGAGACCAAACAGTCATCCCAAAGTATTGTGAGTTTTTGTTTGTTTGTACACTGTTCTACGTGTTGTATCAAGTGGGAGTCTGTGTTGCAAAGGAAAAGTGGTGTTTCCTTTTGAGGATTTGTGATTGACGGCCAACTACCCCAAGAGTGTGCTGTTCCTGGCTGAAATCCATGAGGCCGTGTTGGCTTCCAGAGAGTTGGCACAACTGTGCGCGGTTCACGTGCCAGCGCCCTGTTGCATCAGCAATAATCTCTCAAAGCAAAATCAGAGTCGGGTGGGGTGGGGGGGGGGCCTTTATACAATCCCCCTCCCATCCCATCCATCTCCACGCCAAAACACCATGCCACTTGTATTAGAGGAACACGCATGCTCAAATATCTCCCTGTGATATGCTAATGAAACACTAATCTTTTACAGTGTACGTTTATTTGCACTCTTATACCATTGAGAAAACTGATTCAATTGAATTTTCAGGTCAAATTATTGTGGAAAAGTCTATTCCTGACCTAAATATAGCCCGTTTTCACTCATACGCCACAGCAATAATGAGCATGCTCAGACACGAACCAACATAGATGCTGTGGATTATTCAATAATGTCACAATGTACTGTAAATGTGGTGTGTGTGTGTGCAGGAGAGGAAGACCAAATTAGCCAAGTTGTATAAGCAATTATTGGGGCACACGATGTACCCGAGCCCCCTAATAGGTATGTAGAGGAGGCATTATTCAATTACAGCGGCGCTTTGCAGCGGCAAGAGGTAAGCGCCACGGCGACAGTGCCAGTGTCTTCTCCTTTATGAAACAACCTATTTAAGCTAAATCAACTCCCACTTAAGAGCCGCGGTAATAAGCGCGGCAGCGACACTTGCCGGCCCGCAGGGCCCCATCCGTCATGCTGTAATACGGAATCAGAATGAGTGATAATACCGGGTCCTGCTACAGCGACTTACCTGCCGCAGGAGTGGAGATAATACACGGTATCGAATACTCTGCTGTTTGTGTTGGTCTGTTTACATGTACGTGTGTGTACCTATGTTTTTTGGTATTGGTGTGGTCTTTGGTAAAGATACACCCATACAGAAAATCCACTGTAATGAGCCAGTAGGGGCACAATTGGTAAATAACATTCATGGTTGTGCTAAAAATGCTTTGGAAGAATTGCTAGCATACATGTAATCCAAATAGCTATATTGCTTTATAATCATTAGACAATTTATGGACAATTGTTTTGCTAAGACTGGCCCATTCTTCTGCAAATATGTTTTTGGGTTGACTGTTACCTAAATCAAAAAAAGTGGTAGAAAATGAATGAACGAATGTTTCCCAAATCTTGCACAGATTTCACACACGTGCTTATGAGTCCCCTAAATGTTTATACCAAATATTGTAATGATTTGGCTAAACACGCTCAGGTTGCAATATATATATTTTTTAATTTAAATTCTGGGGTTTTAAGATATGCCTTTATTCGCCCCTCAGTGGGGAAATTTGCATTTTTTGGGGGTATATTTGTCAGAAATATAATAGCACAGCCCACACATAAGGGGGGGTACATCTTTTGGCACATTTTCATCCTTATATGTGCAAAATGTGGGAAATCTTCATACTGTTAGCTAGTCAAAGTTACACAAAAACTACAAAAAAATGAACTGGTAGTACTCAAATTTTTGTTAAGGAAAAGCGTGGCTTCAAAGATGTATTTTCACTTTCCATTTGAACTGAACCAAGTGGTGCTGGGCCGGGATTGGGTGAACCCAAATCAGACATATAGACAGTTAATGGGAAGTTTCATGATCATTGGAACTGCAGAGGACCTCAGTTTCACTTTAGAGCCTGCTCGGATTTTGCTCGACTCCTGGTTGGGTGGCTGACCTCTCTCTCCAGAGCTGGCATTGCAATTGCTTGTATTCACTACAAATAGAAGAAAATGGTAAACTTGCTTTTTGAGTCACTCATTGCCGTCACTTTTGAGTCACTTTTGAGTCAGAATTAAAGAACCCAGGTGCTTGCCGCCATGGGAAAAGGGTTGGACCAAATAGGCCGATGGAGCATTTTTAGTGTCAACATTTGCTATTTTAAGACATTTTTGGATTTGATTCACGTACCGCTGAGGTAAATGGTTAATGGACAGATGAAAACACAATATTTTTGGGGTATCCTTTTTTTTAATGACCATTTTATCTCCTCTTTCTTCTTGCTCTCCTCCACGTAGCTCATCAGTGTGACTGTTCATGGGTAATGACTCCCACTGTGGCAGGGCCCCCCCTATAAGGTTTAGGTACCCAATCTCTCCAAACCCCCTTCGCCCCCACCCCCCGTTTCCGTCCCGTCCGCCATGCATTATTCATGCCTTCACAATCAAAATGAGGCAACAACGGTTGGTAGCACGAGACATGGAGCATGGCTCTTCGTCTTCCAAAAAGTCCCCCGAGGTGCCCCAGTCTGGTACCCAGCACCGTAAGCCCACCCCCACCAGCCCCAACCCAACCCCCTTCATTTCATCCTGGCACGGGCCTGCCACCTACCTACTCCAACCCCTGTGACATTTTATTAGACAGGGTGGGGTCCAGACATATTGACTCCGTCCCAGTCTTCCATGCTGCGAGTCACGCTGTCCAGTAGTGACCTCTTTTACCCTTTTGGGGTACTCATTGCATCCGGTTCATCTCCACAGGAGACCCTCAAATTGTCTGGCACCTTCAGTTGCCAAGGAGAGGGAGTTTGATGTTTCCTGTAATAGTTACCACAAGGGCTTGTGTACTGAACTCTTATACCTATGAAGATGACTACCCGTCCAAACATTGTCTCCACCTTGCCTTTTTAGTGACCTTATACCACGCCACAGCTTTAGACACATTACCTAAAAATGGAGGACAATTATTGCGCAACTGCAGGGTCTTGAGACACATGCTAACTCGCAAACTAGAGAGCTAGCGACCTGAACGGTAGCCTTCAAGTTATTTCCTTTAAACTTAAATAGCCAAAAACTTACCACTTCCACACGGATAGGGAGGATAACTATTAACAGTTATTTAACCTTTAACATGAACATTAATCAAACGTAATAATTTTTTCTGGGTGCATGATACCATACAGCATCCATATCAAACTTGCGCGGGACGCACTAACATTAAACTTTCATATCAAGGCGGGGGCCTCAAACTAGTGTCCTGCGGGCCACATTTGGCCCACGGGCCGCGTGTTTGAGACCCCTGATTTAGAAAGATTTTAGCCTGTATTGTCCATCCCAACTCCTCGTGTAATAGTAGATGGCTTATTCAGTAAATATAACAGGAAGAAATGTAAAGGGAATACATAAATACAGAACATGTTTACTACATGTAGTACCTTGTATCCTATTCATAGTTTTATTCATCACTCTGTATTGATATGCAAAATGTTTTTAGTGTTGCGCAGGCACACAGAAACACATTTGTATATTATGCCGACTGTATTGGAATAGTTTGCCTTTCATACGGGAACAATTTCATTCAGCTCATTCCGCGTTAATTCGTGTGATGCGTCTTTTTATTACAGTCTGAATTGTGAAGGATTAAGTCCTCTAATCATGCCTGTAATTGAAATAGACCACTTTTGTTATCGTGCATTGCTCCAAGCCACATTCTCTCCCTGCCAGTCTGAAGAACAGCCCGTCTTCCCCTTTCCCCACCACAGAAATATGCCATTATGCCTCTCTTATTATCCTCATTATTGTGGGGGCTGGCATTGCGCCTGCGTCCATCACGGCCCTCTAATGTAGGTCTAATGGTTCTGACCTGTGCAGGACACAGGTGGTCCCCAGAAGCCCCTTGATTGGGTCCATTTATTAAGCCACTCTGGCGCCAGAGACAGTTTAGTTGTGGTTTGTGTGTGTGGAGCGGGATCCATTCCCAAGGAAAGGGAATCTTGGCCCATTACTGCAGCTTTGTTGTGTCCTAATGCCTCAATTAGACAGGTTAATACTGAGTGGGACCCTTTTCAAATGTGTCATTAGCACCTCACGCCCCTACACAAAGGGTTGGGAATGACAGATTAACTCTGATGTCACAATGCATACATTTTGCGTGAAAATAAACTTCATAACTGAAGGAATAGATTTTTTTTTACACTATTTATACCTCACGAATAGTGATAGGTTGTGAATAAAGCAATGCGCTTTTCTTTCAGCATATTGCCATTAAAATATAGTCTGTGTGTGATAACAAACTGATTTTTTCAAACCTTAAAATAATACAAATTTTTATTTTAAAAGTTAAAGGAACACCATAAGTCTTATATGTATGCTACTATTATAAAATGTATGCTACTATAGTAGTAGTATGCTATTATATATAAAAAAGAGCAGTAAGGATAATTCATAATGCCGCCTACAGAGAACATACTAACTCCTTATTTCTAAAATCACAAATACTTAAACTTGCTGATATAGTTAATGTTCAAACAGCTGAAATAATGCATAAGGCTAAAAATAACCAATTACCTAAAAATGTCATCCAATACTTCTCTACAAGAGAGGAGAAATATGATCTCAGGGAAGAACTACATTTGAAACACTTATATGCTAGGACTACGTTAAAAAGCCATAGCATTTCAGTATGTGGAATCAAACTATGGAATGGATTGAGTAAGACCCTCAAACAATGCACAACGATGAGCCAATTCAAGAAACAATACAAGCAGTTGATGTTTGCTAAATACAAGGATGAAGAGTCTTGAACCAGTCATGATGTGCTATACATATCACTGTATTGACACTTACTATGGTACCCATTATGTCATTGGATGGTCATATCACCTCGTACTTTGGTACGAGGTGCATTATTAAAAAACTAAAACAAAAGAAAAACCTTAAACTGTATTATGGAAAAGCAGGAAGTGAACAAATGTAACAGTTACTGATTGTAAAAGTACCAGATGGAGGGGTAGGATTTAATAAGCTTTGCTTCTTCCTACTCCTTTTGGACATGTGGAACTGTGAACTGATTATGTGATGCATTCAATTGTAATGTGATGCATGTTCAAATGAAATAAAACCATTACCATTATTATTATCTTCTAAAAAATAAATTACAAAACAATGCTACATTTTCTCAAACTGGCTTTATACAATTGCAGGGTTTTCCCTACATTGAATTGATCGTGGCGTACCGCCACAACAAGATAAAAGCCGCCACACCTTAAAAATTTAAAATGTTAAGTAATAAATCGAATGAATCAATATACTTAATATATTATATAGATCCATATTGCTTAATATCGGTGGCGGATCTTCTATAATGTGTATAATGTGTCTATAATTGTGTCCGGAGTGCTTCAGCCCGAGCTACAGGAGCTCCCAGGTACACTTCGATCCGAGGTACTTGGGCTGGGAGGTTCACTATTTTATCCGTGGGGTGAACCCTTCCCCTTGTATGTTCGCATAGTTGCGGTTGCTAGACAACGCCTCGTCAACATCGTCTGTTGTTAGCCTGTTAGCTTGCTTTTATTACTGTCTTCGATATTTGGTGTTCATTGTTATAGCGAATATAGTCTCTCACCACTCGATGTTACAGCCCGGAATGTCCCCACGAAGATTCCGAGATGTTATGGAGGCTAAAAGCAGCCGCTAGCCAGCTAGCTAGCTAGCTAGCTGTCAGGTTTAATCACCAAACATCTGTAAAGCAACCTGCTCAAAGAGGACAAAGAGACTGGGATAGTTTTACTTGCAAGGAGAGTGATTGAAGTCTGCTCAGTAACAACCTCCAAATCAACTCTGAAAAAGCCTTCACTCTCTTGCCTTTTATTTAGGAATTCCCTAGGTCACAGGAGGTCTCAACTGCTACGGGGGAAGGGTGTCCTGACTATCCAGTTGAGACCATTTAAAAACAAACCACTATCTTTATCATACACGCATTCTTCTGCTCGTGGTTGACTGCTTGAGCAACCAACTGTCCCCTTCTGCTGGTGCCACATCCTGCAATAAAAGCAAGTCATGCATACATACACAGAGAACAAAGCTATACCTATCTTACCAACTTGTAGCTAGAAAGGCAAACAGTTAGACCAGCAAATTGGATAACTTATCTACAACAGTTCCAACACTAGCCTCGACTCCTTACAGTTCATTGATGTGGTGAGTTCAGACCTCGCTTGTCCTGAATTAAGACAGAGTTGCCACAGGGTTCTCAGCGGAGTAATTCGAGGTGCTGACACGAGTAATGGTCGGGAATGTTCCCAACAAAAACTTAAAACAACCTTAAAAAAACTCCAGCAGGCAAAGCCAGACCTCATGCCGCCATATCCGTCCTTGCATATTATATATGCACATGTTTAGCACAGTTAGTTTGAAAACAATTAAAAACATTTTTCACTTCTTTATTTTGATAAACACCAGAATCGCCTGTCTACCCTGTTGGCACTTACCCTTGTGTGATCAGATAAAAGTATGCAACCCGGCTTGTGTTGATGTTCGGTTTGCCCCAAATTATTGAGAGAATGAAAAATTGTGTGTAAAATATGGAGTCCATGATAGCAATCTATACCAGCGTGTGTGACCGCTCACGTTTCGCATTTGGATTTCTAGAATCTTTGTTTACATATTTTGCCTGGCTCTCACTGCCTTTCTGGCAGCAGCTAAGTAGCTCATTTTTTGTCCTAAGGGTTGCTATCACGTTCATTGGTTACATGCTAGCTAACTTTTTTAAAGTGTTACTCATAATCTTGCTTTGTTATCATTATAATATACTGTCAATAGAACTATGTGGTAGAAATGTTTGCATACAGTATTTGTACTTGTATGAGGGTTGTAATTATACCTTGTGGATTTCTTGTTGACTTAGTGCTCTGGTAGTTGAGATAATGAGTTGTCATGTCACAGGTCATTGCACAGGGGCTGGTCTCAAATTTCATGGCGCAAGGTGGTGCAGGGTGGCGGAGCGTGGCGCAGCCCACGCAGTGGTAATGTGGTCCAGTGCACCACTGTGCGCTGCCAATTTGGTAGACTGGATTGTGCCAAGATGGGCGTGGTGGCCCACCAACCAGGGGAGGAGTCGACATTTTCAGCTTGGCGCAGTGATAAATTCATGCCAAAACAACACGGCAAATGTGAGGAGAAAGCTCGCCAGCTTCAACCTGGTCCAGTTGGGGCGCAGGCGAAGCGCAGCCTGCATAATGGTAAATTGGCTGACAGGTGCACAGTACAGACAAGTCACCAAAATATCATTTCGGTGGGAAAAACAATGACAGCAAGCACTATTTAATGTAAGCATCAGGAACAGATGGACATCGCTCCCACATGCTATCGTGGTTTTAAAAAAAAATTACAAATAAATGATGGCTATGTCGTGGTTTACTACAGCCTATAAGTTGGAAATAAATACATATTTGAGCAAATGTTATATATTCCTGGCCTAAATAAACCATTTTCAATCATAACGATGTTCTAAATAAACTACATTTATAAACTAAAAACACAACAGGCAAAATAGCAACATAATCGCAGTCATCATCATCATCGAGGCTATACACCAGCTAAAACTCAACTCTGAATCCCTGACGTCACTTCCTGTCCACAAGTCCGGAAGTCATTTAATGGAACACACACAAGCATGAGTCTTGGGTCTTATTTTTTCTGATTACATATATCTACTATATTGTGTAATGTGTGTAAAATACCAGCCGAATGTGATATAATATGGGGTTAAGATAGTATATGTAAGACAATTTTAAGATTGGTCAATATATATTATTGTTAATTTATTGTATTATCTAAATAGCTGGAAGCACAAGTGAATAGTTTGATAATATTGTCTTGCCTCAGTGATCTTGGGGGGGGTGCACGAGTGCTGCCGGCAATGAGGGGAGCTGTGGTTCTTTGAGGAGAAGCATGAGTTCCATCATGTACTGTGACATTTTGAGGCAGAAAACTGCAAGTTATATCCAGGTTTCATTCCTATAGAATATGTAATAAAATGGCTGGGGTGTACTCACTTTTGTGAGATACGGCGTCAATTTTCTCCCTAGTATCTACGTTGTTTCGACCCACACGTGTTGCATGCACACACACACACACACCTACAGGCTGTTGCTTCTTCCCATCAGCACCTCTCCACACACATTTATTATTCATGGCAATCAAATAAGTCAGGTGGTCGAAGAAAGTTGCGCTCTCGCTTCATACTTTGCTGCTTAGCTTCCACCTCCTCGTCTCCTCTGCAACGAATTACTTTCATTGCCACAAACACTCCTTGCAGCCGTCGGCAGCTTCAGCCAGCCACTGATGCACGCAGGCGGTCCGCGCAAGCCCTCCCCATTTTGGGAAAATGAGCAATTCTCTCATTGTAATAATGCGCCTCTGTCATCTCCCCATTATCGGCATGATAAAAGATGAAATATTCAGGGAGGCTGGCCTCCTAACCTGATCTGGGCGCGATATTGGGCCTGTGGAAAATGAGTTTTATCAGCTTTAATATACTCCTTGGCAGACTGACCCTTGAAATTAAACATTATTACAGAGCGGATATTTAAAAAACCGGGGCCACAAATTACATCAAAATGAAAATATTAAGGGACATTACGGCTATATCAAGTAGCGCTTCTCCTCTCTCTCTTCTCACACCAGCTTTCCTCGTCCTGACACCCCGTCTCTCTCATCCTCCATTGCATCGCCAACCCCCCCCCCCACCACTTTCAAGCGACCCTGATAGTTGGGCTGCAGCCTGCGAAGCTGTAGGTGTCACTGGTGTGTGTTTGTGTGTGTGTGTCTGCAATGGGCTGGCAGGAAAATAATAACAAATTCCGCCTGTCCCACCCAGCTTCATACGTCTGAATAAACAAATTATACCTCCTCGCTCTCATCACCTGCTTTATTGAGAGTGGAGGGCAGAGGAAATGTGTAGGCGTCTCACGCGGGGGGAAAAAAAAATAGTGCACAATCATACTGTATCGGTGTTTGATGTGTGTATACGGCACACTAATAGTGTGTGTTCTGCTTTGATAGTCTTGGCTGTCAGTACTGTATGTCGTATGGAGCTGCTTCTAATAATTATTTATTGTGAAAACTATAATTAATGCTTTTTATTCACCAGTTGGTGTCCACACAATCAAATGATGATGGCTCATTCCTCCAATAGTGGCCGCCCCTCTAGTCGGCGCCGTACCCCAATTAGGTGTCAGGTGCCTTGTCATGAGCCAATAAAACAATACCATTGTATTATTATTATCGTACATGTTGTATGTTGTTTTTGGAAACATCGTAATTGATAATAAGCAGATTTAAATATTATAAAAAAAATGCATTTGTTCCTGTTTAGCAAATAGATGCCACATTCCATTATATGAGGAAATGTTATTTCTTTAGTGATGAGGTCATGCTGTGTTTTTTTTTTTTAATCTAGTTTTAGACATTCAGTCAATATATGATGCTCTAGCAAAATAATACTCCAAAGTGAGTTTCTAAAATCACTTTCAACATAAAAAAAATCTGTCCTTAGCCATCAAATAAGGGATAAAGCGACATTAGTTCTATGAAGTGTGTGGTGATTTGTCACTTTGTGTGTGTGTGTGTGTGTGTGTGTGTGTGTGGTGGTGGTGGGGTGTTTGAGAAATGCAATAAAAGGCGGAGGAGAGATGTGATTTGAATAGATTTCAGAGGAAGTCAGTCCTCCGGAGGGGGAGGAGGGTGGGAGGGGGTAGTTGGATGAGTAAGCAACGTCCCCGAGGACCGAATTAAAACTTTACTTTTGGTCACAGCAAACCTGCACCCCCCCCCCCCCCCCCCCCCCACAGCCAACCCCCTCATCATAGTGCTCCTTGGCTTATCTTCTGCATGTGTTTGTCTATTTTGGTGTGTGTGTGTGTGTCTCTCGCACCACGCAAATACAGCGGCCTCCCCTCGCCCTGAGGTTATGGGGGTGTGCACACACACACAGATGAGTATTCACAGCAGCATGTCCCTCTTCCTTCCTTAAGCCAGCACTGGGGAGCTTTGCACATTACCACTGTGTATATCCATCTAAATAGTTGTGTTTTTTACAAAAAAATATTGTGGAAATTTGACTGAATAACAACAGTAAACGAAAGTAAGAATGGGTACCGACCGAAATCACATAAAATCAAACGGGACTGAGGTTTGTGACTGTGACGGAATGGATGAGGAGGTGATAGCTGGGTTGCAGTTACCAAACAGACGTACTGTATTTGTATCAAGTGAAGTCAGTACAAAGGCTGCATTACATGCACTCTTTGCACATGTGGAAATTGGTCATTTTGGATAAGGTTATGATGAATATAAGCCATTGTGATGAGAAAAAAGTTCAAGAAACAAGCAAAAGATGTAGAGAAAGATGGTTGCCCCTTGCTCTCATCGAGTCTGATTTTAATTTAATGTATGCACTATTAAGGAAAAATTAGTCAAGGATTAGGAGTAGGATTGAATGTTTTCGCAGCTAGAGCATAAAAAACCTGTTTGACTTTACAAATAGGGGTTTTAACATTAAGAGAGGCCTGTAGACATGAAATAACACCCCAATAGTCACTCCTGTTATTATTTTGTTTACATCCCATGGTGCATGTGAGCTAACTAGATATACTCTGTAGTTTTTTTTTATTATTCTAAACTTAAATGTTTCAAACGGAGTGGGGAAGGACAAAGAAGCCAAAAACTTACCACTTCCACATGGAATGAGAGGAGAACCTTCAGGGTTTCCCCTAGGATTTTTTTTGAAGCTGTGATGGTGGGTTGCATGGGAGACGTACTGCTGTGTCATGCCGCTTTATATTAAAAAAAAATGAATAGAATTTACCGTCAGTAATAATGTCAACATCACGGTTGTGCAGTCATTTAACTTTAAATGCTTGTCTCTCTGCCTTTTTATTCTTCCTGTCCTTATGAGATACCTCCTACTATAAACATAGAGAAGATACCTAGGGCCCTATAATGTCCATTTTAACAGAATCACGGATGGAATCACAATATTGGCCAATAAAACCACAATTCACTGTTAAACGCGTAATCTCGATATGCGATATTGACCGTGTGAATTTTGAAGCGACAACCGGAAGCATCTGCTCAACAGTTGGCAAAGTTTCAAACTCTTGTCACTGAGCTTGAGCTCGTCAGCACTCACACCGTGTGAGTGTGGATTGTAAGCTTGTAAACCCATTAGAAATCGCAGGAGAATATACATCAATACTCACAGTGTTATCAAAAGTCATCAGTGAATGCTAAAATCATCACACAGCAACTTAACACTAAAAAGATTGGTAAGAGGAGGGTAGGCAGGGGATGATCTGGGCTGTGAAGACACTTTGAAGAAAAAGAGAAAGTGACCAGTGACCCTAATAATTGACAATAACTAAAAACAAAGAGTAGTATAATATCTATGATAGTTTTTATCTATGATAAAATAGCTATTCAGTCTACTGGGGGAATAGTTAATACTGTAAATAGCTGTTTTTCCCCAGTGGGAGCTTTTCTCTATGTAACAGACTGCCAGGAGTTGAGTCTTCAGGTGGGACATCAAAGTTGGCTCGGTGTCAAGCCTGACAACGTGCAATCCACTTCTCCAGGTTGAAGGCTGTTCTCAAAACAACACAAAAAGTGTTGTCTCATGTGTCTCCATAATGCCCAATTCCCATTTCCGACTGCCTCCTTATATGTTCATGCCTAGAACAGGCCCTGGTAGAAGATGGCACACAGTTTGAAAATCTGTGTTGCTAACAGTAGTCTCTTCAATGTTAGCACAACATTTTAATCACATTTTCACTGTGTTATTACGAGCCATGAAGAGCCTCTTTCAAAGACATTGTGTTGACTTGTGGACTCCTATAGAGCAGCGACGCACAATAACAGCACAGAAAGCTTTCTAGATCTTCCAGAATGTATCTGCACCTATTCAACTATATTTCGTTTGTATTCCACCCTGGTTGGTGACACTCCAGAGGGCTTAAAAGGACTTCCAGTTTGTGCCGCTAGCTCTATCGGAGTTGATAAACGGTATACTGCGCATAAACCATTTACACTTTGCTATTTTGCACTGATGTCCAACATGGAGTTCCTGAGCAGAAAGTGAGGACGCAGCAATCTGATCAGGCCATGCAAAGGGGGTGTGGGAAACCGGGAGAAAAGAGAGGGAAAAATGTGAATAGGAAAATGTGGAATCAACACCACAGGGGTTGCTTGCCAGGAGGGAGGAAAACGGCATCGGGATAATGGTTTTCTCTATCCCTTCTACACTCTCTCTATCTCTCTTTTCCCTGCCACTTGATTCATTATGCTGATATACACAGTATTTGCTTCCAGACCGAGCCCCCTCCCCTCATGGAGCACACACTGGCAAACGTATAGAGACACGCACACACATACACACAGCAAGGTGATGGTGCCGCTGCCATAAATATAGCAAACGACACAGCCCGGCAGCTGAGCAAGGTCAGCCTGGGCCCGGCATGACAGTGCCGTGGGCGCTGCAGCGAGCTCCTATTAGGAATGCACACGGATAGCTCATTAGGACAGGCCCCTGAGGCCCCCCCTCCCCACCGCTACCACCACCTTCCCTACCCGCCCCAAACACACACACACACACACACAAGCACATACAAACAACATTGATCCATTTACTGTTTAATTGCAAAGTTACCATGCAACGGAACACGAGATGCTCTCTGACCACGTTCCTGCTGCTTCTAACTTCATTCCACATGGGAAGAGCTTGTTGTTGATTTGTGTGTGTGTGTGTGTTGAAATTGTGTGTTGCGCTTCGAAAGACAGCCAAGTTAGGTTGACCACAGATTTATGTAAATGTGTGAGCAACTTTTCCCATAGAAAGGAACTGAATGCTTTCCAGAATAAAACTGTTGGAGTAACTGTAATTTTTTTCAAGTGTAAAAATAAGTCAAGCACAGTATGAAATGTAAAAATAAACAATGTGACAAAGGTCTAAATTTAGCCTAAATTTGACATATTTGTCTGCTGGAATGTATCCATGTTGCCGGAATCAAAGATGTTTTTCAATCAAAGATTATTTTTTGGAATAGGTGCAACAAAAAAAGCTCCAAAAACTAAACCCCAGAAAAAGTAAAATTAGAATGAATCCTTTGACAACCTAGTCCAAAATTTATCGGCCCTTTGTATTGAGTTGTGGACTCCTAAAGAGCAGCTCAATTCAACAACCAGCACAGAAAGCTTTCTAGATCTTCTAGAATCTGCACCTATTTCAGCTCTATTTATTTGGATTTTATGGTTCCCTTGAAAACTGCATGTTTTAATGGATTCCATTGATGTCCCGCCAAAGGTACGCCCACTCCACTGTGGTTGGTCACACTCCCAAGGGCTTAGGAGGACTTCCGGTGTTGTGCTGCAAGCTGCCGAACCCAACTTTATATGTATAGGAGTTGATGATAAATGCCGATTTATCTTTTTAAAATGTCCGCTTTTAACACACAGACATGTATTGGATCTCTAATCCGATCCGAAAGTAGAGACTGGACAGTCTGAAGTTTCTCAAGAAAAGAGAGTAGGTCCTGTGTGTATACTTGTTGTTCTTAAACACTGAGATCCTTTTTTCATGTTCATAAAAAAAGTCAAAGAAAAAGCAAAACGTGGCCATGAGGGAAGACATCACTTAATTTTGGTGCATCATTCCCAATCCTTATATGAGACATGAACACACGTCTTTCTCTTTTCTGTGCATTCTAAAGATATAAAACGGCTACAAAGACGCACATAATGGGAACACTTATTCAGCCGATAAAATCTTCTGAACAAAACTTGAAGATGTTTGAAGATGTAGATGTAATGTGATGATTGATCCAAGTGTAAAAAGACGTTAAGCCCCATGTTATAATAACCACAAAGCATGGTATGTATGTTGACACTTAGAATTCATGCCAATTTCCCCTGAAAGTATTTGTCGTATTAAAAACAATTGTACAACTTCAGGGGGTGTTCAACAGCGTGAGCAAAAACCTGATACAGTGTGACAGGATTAGCGGTCCTGTTGGTGCAAAGGTGCCTTGTTTACACAAGCTTCCTGCTGTTGGTTTCTCATCTATGGAAATGACACATTTTAAAAATGGGACTTTTGGTTTAGGACAAATTAAAGGGGCCACACCTGTACTTTTGGTACAGTAAATATCCTAAAAGTAGTCCGGTGTAGGTCTATATATATGTGACTCATCAGATTAGTGTAATACGGTATCTAATAATACATTACATTAATAATAAATTCCTTATCAGAAAGTCTATTTGCCTCTTTAGTTGTGCAGAACATTTGAATCACACTGTTATATGAGTGATGTGAAGTCACCTGTTTTGAGTCCATTTTTTCTGATTTCAGAGCATACTTCAATGCAGCCGTAAACTGCATGTCCGCATGAAAAAGTTGCCTAGTGCGAGTGAACGTACCAATAAGGAGACAATTACTGTGTTCATCTGTTCATTTGTTTGTGTTATGTGAAACAGGAAGTAAGTTTCACAAATTCTATATTTAGAATTTGATGGAAAGGATAATGTATATGTATATATGTATATATGTATATGTATATGTATATGTATATATGTATATGTGTATATATATATGTAAGGACACCTCTTATAATGTTGGCAATTAAGTGGGCATCACTGTATTTGTGTGTGTGTGTGGTGTGTTGGGGGGGGGGGGGTTGTCGATGGGGGCGATCGCAGGTAAAAATGTGTGTGTGCGCGTTGGTGAACACAGTCCAAGTGCTTGGCTCATGCTCCGGACACGCTTCAGAGACTCTGTGAATGTTGCACACCCCCCTACCTCCACCCCCCCCCCCATGCACACCCGTCCTCAGACACATGCTGACACACGCGAACACACACACGCACACACACACTTTTATTTACAGCGCCATCCCATTCCTCCATTTAATCAGCAAGATCCAATCCTATTGTAGCGGAATAATTTTGCCATCCATCGATGATGTGATGGTTTTCCTCAGTCCTCTTCTGGGTCAGTTACTGTATTGATCCCCAAGGAAATGTAGGAAAGTTTTGTGTGTGCGTGTATGTGTGTGTGTGTGTGTGTATAACCTGAAAAGACCTCCTCCGTGTGTCCAATGACCGTCCACTCCATGCCACTCTTCAGATAGAAAATGCATTGGATACTGATTGTCCCCCAACCTTCCCATGCCAACCTCCTCCCCCTGCGCTGCCGGGGGTGGTGTCAGTCTGGCAGGACTCGGGGGCCCGTCAGGCGACTAGTGGGCCGTGACGGGCAGCAGCTCCGCGGCCCCTCTCCGCTCACAGTCTGGCGCCCGCTGAGGTCTTTTCGTCCGGGGAGCCCAGCTTGCCAAAGTGACCTCGCTCAAACTGCTTGAGCGTGTGTTAACAATAAAAAAAAAATATATATATATATATATATATATATACACACAAACCACATCAGGTATAAGTGGATAATCTGACAAGCAAATCAGCCAACATTGTGTTTATATAATAACACACAAGTGCACGCATTGTCACACTTATCCGTTCATAAATCGTGAATGTGAAAAATCATATCACAAGTCGGGTATCTATGAAGGTGTAGATCATTTGATTGATTTCATTGTGTTTTTATTGCTTGCTGTCATTTTCGACTGTTGGTGATATTTTATTGGTTTATTAGAACCCACAAGACGAGATGATGCATGAGATTTGGTCCACGAGAATGAGACGAGACGAGACTGTAACATTCATTTTCAGAAAAGTAGAATGAAAGAAAACGATTGGATGAACTTGTTTTGCAGCCGCATTTTGAAATTGACGCTGAAAGATATTATTGTCAACATCTACAGCTAAGCATGCAATTAAATTTAAATAGATTTTAGACGTGCATTTCATGGTGCTACGGCGGCGGGGCTCACTCCTTGCACCAACTTGGCGGATGCTTCACTTGTGTTGATGCCTTGTATTTAATTACAGAATAAATGCATGTTGCACAAACACTTAAATATCGACCCTCACTTGCTAAATATAGCAACTATGTTGCTAAATTATCAACATGGATCTCTTCTAAGTATGAGGTGTGTTATGAAATGGAACCAATGATGATGGGTGCTTCAAAGTTAGCGCCGAGGCAAATGTAATGAACGTCAATAGAACCACTCAGTTGTTACGACTGCAGACAAGTCCTAACATCTTTTTGGGGTTGATCTTACAATGGAACAAAAATTGGCGAAACAAGACTTGCTGACATTTGGAACACTCAGGTTGGTTGGCTTGCCAGGGAGTGCAGGGACGGTTGGTCAGCAAACGCATCAGCACAGTCAGGCAGGGAAGATGATGAATCCCACCGCCAAAAGTGGTCAAAAATGTCAAAAACAATCTTACTTAAACATTGAAGAAAGCCAGTGTTGCCACTAGAGAATCGTTAACAAGCTGATGACGTTTCCTCCTCTGGGGTGGGGGCTTTAAGGGATGCCATCAAGGATGATGCAGTGATGATTCTACATCAGAGCCATCAAAGATGTTGCCATAAAAGAATGAAAAGTAGGAAACAGGAGGAGGGGAACGATGGATGGATGGATCCACGGGGGACCAGTGACTGGCAGTGTTTATATTTTACAGTACTTTATTTATCAAGCAGATTTCCACTCAAACAGTATGGCCGTTGCATTTATGCTATTTTGTGGTCAATTTTCTGAATAGTGTTTTGTGGAAAAGAAAAATTGTTCAGTGACACTTGAAAAAGTTAGTACGTACTCAATGAACTTGATGTCCACTTCCTTGTGGGGCCAAAACAAGCTCCAAACTAAAAAAAAAAACAAAAACTCACAAAATGCCACTGTGGTAAAAAGTCACATTTGGAGTCCGAAGACGAGACGTTAGGTAGCTAGCTTGGCCTTTAAGTGTATGTGTTTTTCTTTCTTTGCATGTTATTAGAGTTAGGGATCAGGGAACAGCAACCTCCTCAGAGCCTCCTCATTCATTCATTCATTCATTTTCTACCAAAGCTTTTCATTTAGCCTGCCTGTTGAGGTCCACTGGCGTAGATGTCCTTGGTATCGAACACGTACAGCATGTGTGTAAATAAATTCATTCATTCATTCATTTTCTACCGCTTTTTCCTCCGAGGGTCGCGGGGGTGCTGGAGCCTATCCCAGCTGTCTTCGGGTGAGAGGCGGGGTACACCCTGGACTGGTCGCCAGCCAATCACAGGGCACATATAGACAAACAACCATTCACACTCACATTCATACCTAAGGACAATTTGGAGTCACCAATTGACCTAGCATGTTTTTGGAATGTGGGAGGAAACCGGAGTACCAGGAGAAAACCCACGCATGCACGGGGGAGAACATGCAAACTCCACACAGAGATGGCCGAGGCTGGAATTGAACCCTGGTCTCCTAGCTGTGAGGTCTGCGCGCTAACCACTCGACCGCCGTTCCCCCCCCTCCTCATAAAAACAAAAATAGTCTGGAGCCGCACAACATTACACAGCATATCAACATTTTGAGTTGAGTTGTGGACTCCTATAGAGCAGCTACACACAATAACCTGCGCAGAAAACGTATTAGATTTTGCAGAATTTGCACCTAATCCAGCTGCATTTCTTTGCATTTTTGCTTTCAAACACTGAATTCAGTAAGCCTTTTTGAGTGGTTCCCATATTTGTGTAAAATCAAAACAATTTTTTTTTAAACTTTAAAATGAAAAAGCCCATAATTTCAGCATATCAGTATTTGTTCAATGGCTTTCTTTGCAGAGAGGCATTCTTTCATTCTCTGAATCATTTTATTTTTTTCTGAATCATTTATTTTTTTAATTAGATAGATGCTCTGATGTTTTTCTGAACGGTTCTTTCATGTATTCTCCATCTGTGCAATAACAGCTTCCCCCTCCTTCCGATCTCATGTGCAGCCCAATGTTGCCAACTTGGATTTGATGACTCGTGATGACTTTATTTTATGAAAAGTGACTAGTGACAAATGTAAGGATTTTTCCTGCCGTTGTTGTGAGATATTTCTGATATACTGTTCTGCGGTCGCTGCCGAGAGGTCCTCCCACCTCACAGCAGTCACAAGCAGTGATTGCACAATCAGCTCCCACAACACACCGTTTGACTCGCCTGGAGTCACCACCTCGGCGATTAGCGTGTCGCGGGGCTGCGAGCACTTAGCTACAGCCGCTTCTTGTTATAAAATACTATATTGCAATGTTTTTTTTCCGAAAATGCACATTTCCACTACTTCGGTGTTAAAAAATTACAGTTCTCGGCGAAGGGAGATGTTCTGAAGATCCACGGGTTCCCGACCCCTCATTTAGGTCAATGCACTTTTTTTTGTAAAAACAAATAACTTCTGGTTTGATAGTATTTTTAATAGCTCTCCTGAAAGTCATCTTTTTAATCAGGCAATTTTGCCTTCGACCCCTTGAAGTAGCGCTCTGTCACCTCCGCTTCCAAATGTCTCACTGTTCTTGAAGAGCGGGGAGACGCCACTCCTCTTTCTCTTACTGCACACGAGGAGGAGAATAATAATAATAATAATGATGATGATATTAATAATTTCATGCGCCAGGAAGCAACCAGGTGCGCTACACAAACAATTTCTATCTCTGGTGGCAAAAACACAACATCACCACCTTCAGTGCCTCTACCGCCGTTGTCGTGTCTCTCCTGTGACCAAACTGTGAGCTGAGACACCCCCCCCCCCCATTCCATCCCTGAGAGGGTGATGCAGTGAGGTGACAGCGTTGGGGAGGAGAGCTTAGTGTGTGCGTTTGTTTGTGCTGCTTCCTTTTCCCCTTTTTTTCTGTCTTGTGACTTCACATCCAGTTCAAGTACTCTTTGCAGCAAGTACATGATAATCCAAAAGTGTGTGTGTGTGTGTTTGCGTGCTTACTTTGCACACCCCCCTTTTCCCCTCGTTGCCCCGCCCTACCTCAGCCCCGTGGAGATGCGTCGGGGTCAGGGAATATGGGGAAGAGGAACAGAGGGAGGCCGCACTCGACGACTTGAAAGGAATTCTAATGAGGCGGCAGCACAGTCGCACTGCCTATTCCCACGACAACAGGCCCCAAACAAATAGCTGCATTTGAAGTCCCCTCGTTTTATGACTTTGAAAACGCTGCTAGAGTGTGCTGCTTCTTGTTGTTGTTTTTGTGTTGTGTGTGTTTGTCTACCTCTAGTGTTTTTTTTTTTTTTCTTAGAAGAAAGTGTCCAGGGAGATGATTGGCTTTAATGTCTACACTGAAGGATGTAATTATTGTCAGCTATGACCAAATAAACTATTTTTTTCATATTTATTTCTATGTGTAATTACCACAGCCATTGGCTGTGCCTCCTCCCCAATAAACACTTCAATCAAGAGAACTCCGAAGCTGCCAGGAGATCATTAAAAGATGCTTACTGAACCCGAGAAGCAGGTAATCATCAACATTTTCCGCTTTTCTGACAGCAATCACATTTTCTACTGCTTTCTTTTGTTTTCCGCTGTAAAGGCCCAAATTATGTAGGCATACGCTAGCGCAGGGGTGTCTAAACTTTTTCCACCAAGGTCGCATGCAGAAAACCTGAAGGATTCATGGGGGGGGGACTGCTTTGATGTACAGTTTCATTTGCATTAAAGATGCTAAAAGCAGCTACAGTGAAGAAAATAAGTATTTGAACACCCTGCTATTTTGCTATTTCTCCCACTTAGAAATCATGGAGGGGTCTGAAATTTTCATCGTAGGTGCATGTCCACTGTGAGAGAGATAAACTAAAAAGAAAAATCCAGAAATCACAATGCATGATTTTTTAACAATTTATTTGTGTGATACAGCTGCAAATAAGTATTTGAACACCTGTGTATCATCTAGAATTCTGACCCTGAAAGACCTGTTAGTCTGCCCATTAGAAGTCCACCTGCACTCCATGTATCATCCTGAATCAGATGCACCTGTTTGAGGTCGTTAGCTGCATAAAGACACCTGTCCACCCCATACAATCAGTAAGACTTTAACTTGTAACATGGCGAAGACCAAAGAGCTGTCCAAAGACACCAGAGACAAAATTGTACACCTCCACAAGGCTGGAAAGGGCTACGGAGCAATTACCAAGCAGCTTGGTGAAAAAAGGTCCACTGTTGGAGCTATCATTAGAAAATGGAAGAAGCTAAACATGACGGTCAATCTCAATCGGAGTGGAGCCCCATGCAAGATATCACCTCGTGGGGTCTCAATGATTCTAAGAAAGGTGAGGAATCAGCCCAGAACTACACGACAGGACTTGGTCAATGACCTGAAAAGAGCTGGGACCACCGTTTCCAAGGTTACTGTAGGTAATACACTAAGACGTCATGATGTGAAATCATGCATGGCACGAAAGGTTCCCCTGCTTAAACCAGCACATGTCAAGGCCCGTCTTAAGTTTGCATATGACCATTTGGATGATACAGAGGAGTCATGGGAGAAAGTTTTATGGTCAGATGAGACCAAAATAGAACTTTTTGGTCATAATTCCAATAAGCGTGTTTGGAGGAAGAAGAATGAAGAGTACAATCCGAAGAACACCATCCCTACTGTGAAGCATGGGGGTGGTAGCATCATGCTTTGGGGGTGTTTTTCTGCACATGGGACAGGACGAGTGCACTGCATTAAAGAGAGGATGACTGGGGCCGTGTATTGTGAGATTTTGGGGAACAACCTCCTTCCCTCTGTCAGAGCATTGAAGATGGGTCGTGGCTGGGTCTTCCAACACGACAACGACCCGAAGCACACAGCCAGGAAAACCAAGGAGTGGCTCCGTAAGAAGCATATCAAGGTTCTAGCATGGCCCAGCCAGTCTCCAGACCTGAACCCAATCGAAAATCTTTGGAGGGAGCTCAAACTCCGTGTTTCTCAGCGACAGCCCAGAAACCTGACTGATCTAGAGAAGATCTGTGTGGAGGAGTGGGCCAAGATCCCTCCTGCAGTGTGTGCAAACCTGGTGAAAAACTACAGGAAACGTTTGACCTCTGTAATAGCAAACAAAGGCTACTGTACCAAATATTAACATTCATTTTCTCAGGTGTTCAAATACTTATTAGCAGCTGTATCACACAAATAAATTGTTAAAAAAATCATGCATTGTGATTTCTGGATTTTTCTTTTTAGTTTATCTCTCTCACAGTGGACATGCACCTACGATGAAAATTTCAGACCCCTCCATGATTTCTAAGTGGGAGAAATAGCAAAATAGCAGGGTGTTCAAATACTTATTTTCTTCACTGTATCTGAACAAAACATTGACATTAGTGATGCTCAGATCAGGGTTTTATGGTAACGATTTCGATACTGATCACCCAGGACTGAAATGGACTGATACTGATCACATGGATTAATTGTACATTGTGTCGTTTATTTATGATGAATAAACGTATGAAGAGGTTGAGTGGTTAGCGCGCAGACCTCACAGCTAGGAGCCCAGGGTTCAATTCCACCCTCGGCCATCTCTGTGTGGAGTTTGCATGTTCTCCCCGTGCATGCGTGGGTTTTCTCCGGGTACTCCAGTTTCCTCCCACATTCCAAAAACATGCTAGGTTAATTGGCGACTCCAAATTGTCCATAGGTATGAATGTGAGTGTGAATGGTTGTTTGTCTATATGTGCCCTGTGATTGGCTGGCGACCAGTCCAGGGTGTACCCCGCCGCTCGTCCGAAGACAGCTGGGATAGGCTCCAGCAACCCACCCCCGCGACCCTCGTGAGGAAAAGCGGTAGAAAATGAATGAATGAATGAAACGTATGAAGATTGGACAGGTAGGACAACTCCAAGGTTCCCGGGCTGCCAGGAGGGCCAGAAATAGGTAATTACGCCGATACGTGCTTTAATGTTAAACTCTCCTAAAGTCTCATCGCTAAAGTTTTTGCTAGTTGCTAGTATCTCCAGCAGGGGTTCTCAAATGGTCTCAACCTGGGACCCATGTTTTCAAGTGGTCACTAAGGTGCTATCCACTTTTATTTATGCACATTACTGCATGTCCACAGTGTATTTTTATTTTTAAGGACTTTATTAAGGTCATTCATTAAGAAAATGAGGAATAAATAACATGATGGTCACACTGTTCAAATCTCCGCTTGGACATCTCCGTGTGGAGTTTGCATGTTCTCTCCTCATGTATGTGTGCGTTTTCGCCCGTTTCCTCCCACATTCCAAAAACATGCTAGGTTAATTGGCGATTCCAAATTGTCCATAGGTATGAATGTGAGTGTGAATGGTTGTTTGTCTATATGTGCCCTGTGATTGGCTGGCGACCAGTCCAGGGTGTACTCTGCCTCTCACCTGAAGAAAGCTGGGATAGGCTCCAGCATATCTCTGTGACCCTCATGAGGATAAGCGATATAGAAAAAAAATAATGGATGATACCCGTATATATGTAAATAATACATAAATTCACAAATTTGCAATGGGTACACAACAGGAGGAGAATATTGCTGAATTTGACTTTGAAATAATAAAATAATAATAAAATTCTGACATTGGTAGTTGAAATTGAAATATTTAATATACAATATTTATATTAAATATTATTCATTCATTCATTTTCTACCGCTTATCCTCACAAGGGTGGTGGGGGTGCTGGAGCCTATCCCAGCTGTCTTCGGGTGAGAGGCGGGGTACACCCTGGACTGGTCGCCAGCCAATCACAGGGCACATATAGACAAACAACCATTCACACTCACATTCATACCTATAGACAATTTGGAGTCACCAATTAACCTAGCATGTTTTTGGAATGTGGGAGGAAACCCACGCATGCACGGGGAGAACATGCAAACTCCACATAGAGATGGCCGAGGGTGGAATTGAACCCTGGTATTCTAGCTGTGAGGTCTATTAATATTTATATTAAAGAAAATATAAATAAAATATTTTGTGTAATTTTTGACTAGTTATCTGCAGGCTTTTGTGTCCCCACCCACCAGTTGAGAATCACAGATCTCGACCAGGGGTGTCCACAGTGTGGCCCGTCGCTTATTTTTTTTTAATCACATTAAGTAAATGTTAAGAGAAAAAATGTTTAAATGTTAAATGTCACAATAATAATAAAATATTTGCTTTACCGAACAACTATGCAAAGTTGAAGTGTTGGGTTTTTTCTTATTATACTTAATTGCTTAGCATATATTGACATGCATTGGACTGCATTTAGTATAATAAACAAACAATGAAAAATATCAAAGGCATTTTGCATATATGCATACGTAGTACATATGAATGACTAATGCCTAAACTCCCTTCCGCTATTAATAAAGGTCAGGTACTCACTGTAGCTGAGTAAATGATTAAAGATCCTATTTAAAGAAATGTGGTCAGTAGATTTTAACAAATAGAACATAAACTTGTCACAGTTATTAACTTCCCATATTTAGACGAGACAATGAAAGTGGCTGATTCAAGGATAAGACGCTTACTAGTTGTATGCATTAATATTAATACCTCTGCCCCCTTTTTGCAGTGCATGTGCTTGCTTTTCTGACAAGCTCAGAATGCATGTACAACAGAGCCCCTATGAACCCAAGCCTCATTTTATGTCTCAGTCCAGTGGCCGCCCCGGCTCGGATTGACTGACGGCGGTGGCCTAACTCCTCCATCTGTGCAGACGTTGGCTGAGCTCGTCAAAGTTGTCCTCCCCGGTCCCTGCTGTTGCTGCAGCGCGACGAGTCGAGCCGTGTAAACAGTAAATAATAAACAAGTGCGCTAATGTATTATTAAGGGAATCACTTTCAGCAAGTGGGACAGGATGAAACATATACACCGCCCCGTCACCCCCCCGCCTCTCCTTTGAAACTTACATTTGTTATGGATTGGCGATGTTGTGTGTTGATTGTGGATTTTTTTGAGATGACCATCATGTATCCCGCTGGGCAGCTTTTCTTCTGCATTTAAGTACTGTTAATTGTTTTAGTGTCTCACACAAGACCAGGTTTTACAAGGTTAAACTGAAGTTTGCACAATTTGTGTCCAAGAAGGAGTAGGAAGAAGCAGAGCTTAGTTAATAAGTGAATATTACTGCTATGGAATTGATTTAAGTGGTTAATTTATTAATGTAAGTAATTCGACCATCAATGGGTACTTTATGATCACCCCAGGGAGAAATTGTTACACAGCAAGAAGTACATAAAACAACAAGGAACCATAAATTAAGTCAATAATACAAGTCTTGCTGTGCAAATAAATATAAAATGAGTACACAAGGAGGAGAATATTGCTTAATTTTACTTTGAAATAATAAAATAATAAAATTTTGACATTGGTGGTTGAAATTGAAATATTTATTTAATATATAATTTATATTAAATATTATATTACATTCATTCATTCATTTTCTACCGCTTATCCTCACAAGGGTCGTGGGGGTGCTGGAGTCTATCCCAGCTGTCTTCGGGTGATTGCCCCAGGGAGAAATTGTTACACAGCAAGAAGTACATAAGCCAACAAGGAACCATAAATTAAGTCAATAATACAAGACTTGCTGTGCAAATAAATATAAAATTGACTGAAGCAGAAAAAAATATCAATGGATGATACCGTATATATGTAAATAATGCATAAATTCACAAAATAAGTCACAAATTTGCAATGAGTACACAACAAGGAGGAGGGAGAATATTGCTTAAATTTACTTTAATTTTACAGAAAAAAAAATAGTGAGCAACAGGATTATTACCATAAACAAATTACAGCTTGTATAGTAATAAGCCCTTCAAGAGGGGGAAAAAAAAAATCTTATTTTCATTGATACTCGCCAAAAAGAATCCAAATCCTGAAAAGTGTCATCCCCCCTTAATACCTTCCAACTTGTCTTGTCCCGAGCTATCATCAAAGCTGTTTAAAAACAATCAAATATGCCAGCAGCGTGTTGACTGTTATTGTACAGCAGTAGCAGCTCCAAAAAGCTGCTTGTGGAGCGTGTAAATGGAATATCCTCCTCCAGTGGCTTATTGAGCAGCATAATTACGTCGCACATATTGAATTCCACTAATGCTCCAAAGGTAGGTCTTATTTAATAGCACAAACTCCCCCTCCCTCCAGCCCCGAGGGGAGGTCTATTGCTATGATTTGGATCCTTTTTCCTCCTCCGCTACATGTTTAGAAATGTGGCCCCCACGTTAGACTGGAGAGTACCTGGTACCTCCAGAGTCATAATTCTGTGCTAGTCAGCAGCGTATGTGATTATTTAGCCTTCAGCGTGCCATATATTTACATGGTGACTCATTTATTTCCAGGCATAAACCTTTTTTACTGGCTTTTGAGGGGAAATTGATAACAAGGCGATGATGATGAGCAGATGCCACACTCGCTGATTGCAAGGACACCCGAGTCTTAGGGTTACGGCTTTTTCTCCAAATCCTTGAATGAAATTAGAAGAGATTAGAGGAGGGTATGTCTAATTTTCACAGAGAAACAATCACTGTGTTTTAGCCCCAGGGCTTGTACTGTATATCACTTGGTAGTACCCTCCTCGGCCTGAAGATGGCAGCCAAAACCTAGTTAGTGGTGTCCATCTGAAGACATGGACTCCGTAGGTCAAATGAATTTTTATTGTAGGAGCAGACTTCAAACCTGACTGTGTTTGTTTCACTTAAAGCCCAGCAGTCAAAGTAGTAAAGCAGACATTTAAGCCTTGTCATATTTAAGTTGGATGCATTTGTCAGGGTGCTGCAATCAAGAGAGGAGGTAAAGCAGGATGGATGAGAGTGGAATGGTTGGACTATTTATTATTTCTATTTGTTTATTTACACTCTTTGTAGACTGTCACAGCCACAAATGTAACAGTTGTGTGTAAATTAAAGAGCAGTTGATCAACTAGACAATGGAATTCTGGAGAAAGTGCTGACACTGAGGTGAAATGTTGTGCGGAAAACGTAGGATTATGGGAAGAGTGGGGATTTTGTGGAAAAGTAAACTTCCCGAAGAAGATGAATGGGTTGAAAAATATGGAACTTGGAAAAATGTGGGAATTTTTGAACCAGACAATGTGGATTTTCAAGAAAACTGTATTTTGGGAATACGGATTGTATGTCAACATGTTTTGAATGAGCAGAATCAGACTGTTTTTATATGGGAATGTTGACAAATGTGGATGTAGTATGTTAGTATGTCAACACCAAAGGGAATTTTTATGGGAAAAATGTGTAATCTTCGGAAAAAGTTAGAAAATAGCCAGCATGTCTTGAAATAATTAGAATTTGGAAAATGGAACTTGATTCTGTGTGTCTCCACACAGCCAGAAATGACACATGGATGGTTAGAATGAAGTAGTAACAATTAGATCAATTTAGATTGTGTTGGAAAATGCGGAATTAGGAGAAAAACAAGAATTTTGTTAGAGCATGACAAATAAGCACCCAACATTTTGACATTGGATTGGTTTCAAAATCAAATCTCCATTCATTTCAATTGTAATTTTTGGTGTGGAAAATGTGGAATTTCGGGAAAAACAAGAATAATTTGTATTACGGATTTTTTTTTTGGCGGTGCAGCATTCACACAATAAAATAAAAATGCAGTGTCACTTTTCTGAGTTGGAAATAAACACATACTAACGTATGAACGCTTCGTCATTGCATCAGCTGCTTATCCCTTCCTCATCCTCGGCTGAGACAAAGGAGGAGACAATAGGGAGCTTTGCATGGAGGGGCGGGGGGCACAAACAGATGAGGGGTGGTGAAGGCGGAAAGGTCATACAGGTCAGGGATCTGCTGGCGTATTTTTTTATTTTTTTTTTTATCCGACTACCACCACGGGTAGGCTGGGTCATGTCTGGCCCGTCACAGTCCACTGCACCATTACTGACGGCTCATATTGATACCCCAACAATGTGTGTGTGCACCTCATATGCTGTGGGACTCCTAGGGGTGTGTGTGTGTGTGTGTGTGTGTGTGTGTGTGTGAGTGTGTGTGAGGACCATTATTTGTTATCGTTCTGCTCTGCAGGCCTGGCAGTTCAAGTGAACAAAGTGGTGCTGGTATGATTTTCCAAAAGCAGCCTCGGACACAATAGGGTGGGCAGTCAAAAAGCGGGGACACCCCCTTTTGTGAAGGGGGGAGGAGGGGGTGTTAGGGGCCTCTTCCTGGTCAAAATCAATAAAGGAGAAGCCATGCAAGTATAACAGAATCATTACTGTCTTCAGGGCTTGAGGGGGATTGATACACAATGTGTGCTTTGACACCTGTTGTTTCCATCCTCATGGTGTCCTTCATCCAAAGATGACTTCATGCTAGTCAGTGTAACCTCCAAGGTCAAACGCAGTCCCCTTGCAGGACTATGGTTCAGCTTTTGAAAGCTAAAGTTGAAGCAATTACCCCATAAAAACAATCAAGTACCATAATCCCTCTCCACTTTGCTGTTTGAATTTCCCAGCTTCACTCTGTCATGGTTTTTAAAAATATATATTAGTTAATAAATCATGCTGTGATGTGGCTGAATACGGCCGGTTATTATTATTATTAAAATGGTTTGTTTTTTGGCCTAAATGAAACATGTTCAAGCTTAAAAATGTCTAAATGAGCTAAAATACAGATGAGACAGTCAGAAGATGCATTCAAAGACGCTGATGATATGTAGTATTCCATACTGGTCACTAGGTGTCAGTACAGAGACTTCATTGCCATAAAAACAGCAGCCTTTTGTTGCAGTACTATTCGTTATATTCTATTATGACGTCTCCTATATTTGCTTATGCACGTGTAAAGATTACTTTAGGGGTATAATTTCATTTCTAGAAGTTGAAAACCGTAAACAGGTGGAACAAATTAACCTTAAACACATTACTGTAATCTGTTCTATATGTAAATTATCTGTACCTAATTTGATCAAGTTGTGGTGCATCTTGCATCTAGCCAGTGGACCAGCCTACTGGTGGTCTACCATAGGCTCACCGTCACATGGCACTAAAATACTTGTCTATAACACTCTGTGTATAACTGGAAATTACATATCTGGGTTATTGTGAAAATGCATGCTGCATACATGCAGTGCAGATATCCGATTTTTTTGTAATTATTCGACAAATGGACTTGGTGAAACCAATGAAACATTTTGCTTGATGGCAGCCATGGTTTTCAACCAAACTTGCTCAAATGGTACACACATGCTTGTCAGTACATGAAAGATGTGTACCAAATTTTACATGAACACCCTTAATTTGAGCATGAGTTGACAGTTTCCTAGTCAACTCGTATTATGGCATCAAACATTAGCCACGTTTACATGGACCCAAATATTCCAATTCCATTCGGGTTATTTGCTCAAACTGAAAGAATCTACACCTCATTCCGAAAAAAAGTGCCAATCCGAATGAATATATAATCAGATTCACAGGGATGGAATATTCCTTTAACCAATCCGATTGAGGTATCTTGTACCCGCTCAATCGGAAAGTTGTCAGACTGCGTTCTTCTTCGTGGTGTTTTTCTTCTTCTGTTTATTGGCGGTTGGCAAGCAGCTTTCGTGTGCATTACCGCCATCTGTGGAACAGAATCTAAACCCTTCTATACGCCATTCACAAGTCCAGTTTTATTAAAAAAGAAAATACATATCTATATAAAGCATGTGCCGAGCTTAATTATAAAATATTAGCAAGACTGAACTTTATCTTTTCCTTTTCCCGGAGGCGTTCTTTAAATTTCAAGACTGGACGAAGGAAAAACTGGCAATTCGGATTAAAAAAAAAATAATTATTTTTTTTGGGCAAATATATGAAACATTACAGTGAATTTCTTACATCCATCAAAATATAACTTTCCATTATTTACATTTGTATTCAACTACCTGATCAAAAGCCCAAAAGGAGTAGGCTGAAGCAAAAGCTTATAAATGCCTGCCCGTTTTTACAAGATATAATCATGTTCATGCCACAGTCTTGTTGTTGTTATTATTATCACCATTATTATAATCATCATTAATATTACGATTTTCATCATTATAGTTATAACAAATTTAGGATTTTTTTTTTTTTGGTTATTCCAACAAATGAAAGACAAACTCAAGGAAGTCGGTATCACGTGATGTTGGTGTTTACGCTTGACTGTGCTTGCCCCATTGACTATTATGGTTGATTATAGTGGCGCATGTAGACATGCAATTGGAATATTCCTTTACCATGTATACCATTGCTTTCGGAAAGGTCATTCGGAAAGAGAAAAACTCCTCATGTAAACGTGGCTATTGAGAGTTTAATAACAGCGCCACCATGTGGTGATTTTGTCTGAAAAATAGTATCACAGCCAACAGTGTGGGTGCATGTGCAAATTTTTACCATTTTGAGTGCAGGGGTTCATGAGTTAAAAGTCACATGACTACTATATGTTGTTGGACATCGACTTGTAGAAGCACACCTTGTTGACTGGTAAAAAAGCATAGGGTGCAATTCATCATTGATACCGGCTAGTCCAAGCTGACATGATGTAACTGTTTTTGTGAGAAATTGGTGTTTACACTGTGCTTTTTTTTTTTTTAAATCATATTTTGGACTTGTGCAACCTATTCAGGGTATCCGTGCACGTCCTCCACGCCGTTTTCACATCTACAGCACTCATTCTTCTTCAAACATGCGCCATTGTCAAACAGCGTGTTCAGTCTTTCTTAAACAAGAACCAATCACCATTACGGCCCCCCTCCCACCCCACCCCACTCCAAACCCACCTCTGTGTTCTCCCCCACGTCCTTTTCATCTGCCTACGTGCAACCACCGCCATATTCACAATGTATTTACTGCCTTGAGATGAACACATCAAATATTATTATCAGTCATGCTAATTCTTCAGATGATGATCAAAAGTCGCAGGCGTGCTCTCGTTTCTGTATTCGTTGTCCGCTCTGGGGAGAACAACAGCGGCGACAAAGCGCTCCTTTTATTATTATTGTTGTTGTTATTATTTCACGGCCTGTTTAAAGATGTAACACTGCCCACAAACCGCTGCTTTTAATGACCAATTAACAGGAGCTCCTCGGAGCGGCGTGGCCTCGTGGAGGATTTGCTAGAGTAAACAGGGGTGCCGCGATGGTAGCTAGGGAGCGGGTGGGGTTTATGTTGTTACGGGCTCATCGTTGGAAAAAGCGGCACAGCTTATTAAAACTGAGAAGGAGTAGCGCTGTTTACCGAAACCTTGAGAGAATCAGTCAAAAACTTGCAGAAATCTGATGGCGAGGGCTGACGAAATGCCGCTTGAAGAGCGAGTAAATGAAGTGGAGGCCGCATCATTAGCATGGCTCAATAATGTAGCTGGGGGGTAGGACGGCAGCACTCAAGGCCATGGGGCTTTCTAGGCGGCTAATTTGGACTTTGGTCTTGTTTACCATTCGAGAGAACGCCGCAACCCCCCCCCACCCTCCGCTTTATGAAGACCCTGTCGAGCCCAGAGCTCCCCAAACTAAAACACAAATGAGGCTGAAGCGTTTCTGGTGAAAATCGAGAGTATCCACCAAGACGTACGTCCCAAATGTTATGCTAGGACAGTTCTATTCAACTGGCGACACGTTAGCATGAACATTGAACATTTTTGAGCTTCCTACAAACAGCGTATCACTCCTGTCATACACAGTTATTGTTTGTTGTTATTGTTAACAACCTAACAATATTGTTATTGGGTTATTGACTCTTGTTTTTGCAGTATTTTATCAGATCTTTGCAGTAGAGCGGTTCAGCCGCTGTTTTTGCTAGTGTGGAGTGGTCGGCTAGCTCAATAGCATAGCATTAGTCACGTCACGTTACCATCAAAACGTCTTACTGCGTTTTATTCACTAAAGACCGCACATAAGTGAGGACAATGCGTGGTAAAGTGAGTGTGTCTGGTGTTAGCTTGAATTTAGCTTGTATTTCTTCATGCCTTCGTCGCCTCTGTTTATGTTCTTGACACCGCATTGGAGTACTTCGGCCCCAAGTGGGTGGTGTATGAAGTTTCTGGTACTCTGGAGATCTCAGGAGTAAGTTGATGGCAATATGAAATCCAATATCTAAGAGCTCTTGTCGGGTGGAAGATGTTAAACCAGAACTGATGTGAGCAAAATAATAACTACTTGGCTTTGCTATGGGTACGTGTCGCCATCTTGCATAAGCAACAAGTCAATTCTTGTGGAAATTGTATCACCATAGGCTATTTACAGTATATTTTATGTAAAAAAAACTAAACAAAAGTGACCTGTAAGCACTTCTGTTCAAACGTCGAATAGTCCAATATTCTAAGATACTGGATCTATTTGTGTTTTTTTGCAGTAAATCCTAAACAACAATGCCTTCATAGGGGCTCTTTGACTGATATTTTTGTAGTACTTTTTTAAAAATATATGAGGTATAATGTTTAAAAATCATATGAGGATTTTTGACTGCTGTTTATGTCCGTTTTAGAAAAAAAAAGCAGCCGAGCGCTCCTATCATATATAACAGCTACGTAAATTGATGAAACTACAGATGAAACTCTTGATTCATTCATTCAATTCACTTTCTACCGCTTATCCTCGTTTAGGGTCATGGGGCTATGCTGGAGCCTATCCCAACTGTCTTAGGGCGAGAGGCGGGGTACACCCTGGACTGGTCGCCAGCCAATCACAGGGCACATATAGACAAACAACCATTCACACTCACATTCATACCTATGGATAATTTGGAGTCACCAATTAACCTAGCATGTTTTTGGAATGTGGGAGGAAACCGGAGTACCCGGAGAAAATCCACGCATGCACGGGGAGAACATGCAAACTCCACACAGAGGTTGCCGAGAGTGGAATTGAACTTGGGTCTCCTAGCTGTGAGGCCTGCATGCTTACTACTCGTCTTGACTCCTTGATGATCAATAAAATAGCTGATCTCGGAACAATTTTTGGTGCTGAAATTGAAGTAAAATGTGTGATTGATTAAATAGAATTAATCGATATAATGCACCTCGTTGCCCTGTACCGAACAGTGAACATATCCAGCGCACCTAATAGCGCCATACTTCCTATATTCTTTTATCTTTTGCTAATTACTAACCAGACTTGTTTTGTGTGCATATGCAAACTAGCGTTTACATTGCCGTTACAGACGCTCAATCAGCACTTGGGTGTACACACGGCACCAACACAGGCGTTCACTCACACGCCATATTATCTTTGTGTGGAGGTGTTGGGGGATCAGACACCCTACTTAATAAGACAGTGCGTTGATTGTATTTGTTTTCCATTTGTCTCTTGTCTTTTTTTTGAAGACGCTCAACGGTAATTACGCCCGCTAAGTGAAAGCGAAACGGGAGGCCGAGTCGCAGGTTCCGAGCGTCGCGATTCGCGAACAACACATCGAGGATGACGAGCTCGCTAAGAACAAAGCAGAGAAATGGTAATCCCCCCCCCCCACCACCACCACCACCACGACTTCCCTTCACACACCCATTAGGAATATCCCATTGTAACAGAAAGACAAAACTAGAATGGGAGGAAATAATACATGCAAGCCTGACTCATGCCAACGTATTTAGCATAATGAAAGCATGACTTCTGCTGTGTTGTGTGCGTGGATATTGTCAAACAAATAAAGGGGAGGTTTAAAGCTCCTTGGGAGGTTGCTAAGTGGTAGTGAGAGGTAGATAAAGCATGGAAAATGATGTGAAGTAACCTGTTCATGTCATTGCATTTATTAGACCCCCTACTTAATTTCTGATGCATAGTGGTGTGTATTTATTACTCCTGAACCACCACCACACAAAAGGGTGAAAATTGGTCAAAACGTGCACCCCCTTATGGGAATGCTGGTGCTATTATTTGTCTGGAAAATGCACCAAATGTCGGCACTCTCATTAAACACCATAAGTTGGACTGACTTGAATTTTCATACACACAAAGTGTGTATCTGCAGGACAGACAAGAATATACGTAAATTCTTACCAAATTGCAAAATGTCTTCACAGGGACATGGGCGGGACTTACCACTTAATTGTCCATAAGTCATTGACTATTTGTCCAGTGATTATAAACCTTTGAGGATATCTGTATTACATTTTTGCTAGTATATACTCCATAGCATTTTGACCACGACCCATAGGAGAAGCCACAAGTTTAATTTACACTCATCATTGGTAAATGGCCAGGCCGATATGATATAATAATAATAATAATAATACATTTTATTTGTATAGCGCTTTTCAAGATACTCAAAGACACTTTACAAAAGAATGAAGTTGAATAAAACAAGTAAACAGAATAAAAGACACACCAAAATACAACATTCATTGGTTAATACATGAGTAAAAACATGAGTACAGTTAAAAGATGAGTAAAAGCGGGGCGGGGCACAGCAGTCAGGTATAAAAAGTTAAACATTAAAAACAGATTTAAAGAGGTGGGTTTTGAGTTGATATGATGCCGATATTATTGATATCGATGACAGAGCAATTTAAATCTGCGTTGTTTTGGCTCTGATGCAGCTCAGCTTCTTTGTCTGCACCGACAAAAGTTGCCACAAAAAGCTATGCAACGCTTCTCTTACTGGTTCGGTTAACTTAGTTTAGCAGAGCATGCTTGTGCGGCTGTGTGCGTGATCGAGTCTTTTTACCCATTGTTGTGTTTTACCACTTGTTAATCCGTTAAGCGATGCCTGCTGATGTTGCACAAGGTTTAATTGATTTAAATAAGGACGGGAGACGTGTTTATTCTTGCACCCGGCTGTGTGCAGTGGTTCTACAGTGGGATGAACGGAGAGAGTGAGCCCTCGTCTTATTCAGCCTCTTTGTGCAGGTGCGGCGACCAGTGGATGCAGAGTATTAGCAGTTAGCCTTGCGACATGAATGAAGAGATGGTTTCTCAAGCAAATGTAACCGACGGCAAAGCTATGTGAGAATATTGCGGAAATATTTTGGTTTCATTCATTTCCTACTGCTATTCCTCACGAGGGTCGCGGGGGATGCTGGATCCTATCCCAGCTGTCTTCGGGCGAGAGGCGGGGTACACCCTGGACTGGTCGCCAGCCAATCACAGGGCACATATAGACAAACAACCATTCACACTCGCATTCATACCTATGGACAATTTGGAGTCACCAATTAACCTAGCATGTTTTTGGAATGTGGGAGGAAACCGGAGTACCCGGAGAAAACCCACGCATGGACGGGGAGAACATGCAAACTCCACACAGAGATGGCCGAGGGTGGAATTGAACCCTGGTCTGCTAGCTGTGAGGTCTGTGCGCTAACCACTAGACCGCCATGCCGCCTTCATTGAGTTTTTGTTTGTTTAATTTAATACTCAATGTGCTCTCATTATAATGACATATAATTAATGGCAAAAATTGTCTCAAAAATGTTGTCAATTATATTGATTATCAGCTATTTTGTAGGCCAATCATTGTACAACAAAATGTGTTATTGTGACAAGCGTAGATTTCTAGAACATTCTCCAAAATGTTTGGGAATGAGGTCGGAACAAGCTGCTAACAGTCAAATACGTATGTGATCTGCTGGAACCAACACAAGTAATGATAAACCATTCATCTCATCGACTACTCTCAGTAAGCCAGCATTGTCTGTGTAAGCACAGCTGGAACATGTCTTTTTAATTACCAAAGTAGTCAATGTATTGTTTGCCAAAGACAGAGGGACTATTGACGGGACCACAAGAGGTTTTGATGTATTACTTGCCTAATTAATGAACATGTGTACGTCTTTAGAGGACATTCATGCTTTGTGTACTTGCAGAGTTCAATGTCGGTATTGATCAAAAGCTAGTTCATTTATCCTGTGTTACAGTCACCAGCCAAATGTAATGGCTGGTGATATTTCACCTGGAATTAGCATTTTAGGAGGAGGTCCTTACTTAAACGGCAGAGTGCTCCTGTCATATAGGGGATCTTGGATTACTGGTTTTATGCTGCATGTCAACTGGTGGTAGCCGATGTCAGTTTTTGCCTGGGTTCAAACCTGCGGCCAAACCATCTGAGAACCACTGATAGGATATTTGACTTGAGAGATCTCTGCCCTTCCTAATGACCGACAACAAAAACGCCTGTCATATACGTAGATGGTTTTTGACCAGGGTTCTTTTTGTGGAACTCAGGTCTTCTTTATAAGACCCAGACTCAATCTCTGTCTGTCTTCCTGGTCATGCTAATTGCTCCCAAGGTCAGACTCCAGTCTACGTCTTCCCTTCCACCCCCAACACCTTCTATCCCTGTCCTGGCTTTGAATGGCATGTTTAGATCAGGCCTAATTTGATTGGTGGATGCCGTCTTGGGTGGATTGGAACGGCGCTTTACAGCCCATTGCTTTTGATGTGTGTGTGCATGTGTGTGTGTGTGTCAGGGCGATGCATGTCAGGTTATGAAGTGTCTGCAGAGGAGAGTGTTGCATGTCAGCAGGGAAGTGTTTTTGAGCAGTGTCAGAGTATGTAAAGAGGTGTGTGTGTGTGTTTGATATAAAGGGTGTTTGTATACGCAAGTGTCAAGGGTTGTGCTGTTTTGAAAGGCGACATAAGGCCGTCGTGAGACTAAAATGTGATCGGACATGAGTCGAAGGGCCACTTCACAAACGTTAGTCGTCATCGGCCAATCATGCTTGAATGAACATCCCAAAGTAGGATATATTCTGAAAGAGCCATGTTATGAGTATTGTTGACTATTTTGAAGTGTCAGATGTTCTATTGTTTTGTGTGTATAGCTTTAATGCTAATGGGATGTTACCACCGATTGGGCTGTGGTCTCTGATTGCAGTTTTACTTGAATTTTGCTGTGATCTGATTCTCGTTTTATTCTAGTCTACATTAATATACTGTAAGTTGTTACATATTGCTTGCTTTTTTTATGAAGAGTTATCATTTATATTGTGATGGGAATAAATTGTTCTCTTAAATGCCCAAAAGTAAATGTCATTAGCTATTTAGCCTGATATAACTTCTGTATTTTCTTGATTTGACAGCTTAAAAAACAAACTATTTACATCTCAATGGGATGGAAAAAAACATCTATTTGGGATGACTGATTTTTTATTTTTTTTTTGCCCAACAATTATTTTAATGTGGCTTTTAGAATGTCTAAAATAGAATGCTGACTGTCAAGTTGGGGATGCAGCAACTCTCTCCATTCTGATTTACATTTTTTTGTCCTGTTGACGACTGTCTTTTCTGTTCTTTCTTTCTTAAATGATAGCTTTGAAATAATCATTTTGTAGTGCACCTCACTGCGAGGGACATAATTGTGCCTCTAAATGAAATAATAATTTATGTGTGTATATGTAATACATATACACATAAAAGTATTCAAAATATATACAAAATATACAGTATATGTAACTATAATATATAAAATATATTACAGTCTAAAAATAAAATTGACAAAAATATATTTCAATGTAAAAATGAAATGTATAATTGTAAAAATGTGTATGAAATATAAAAATATAATATAAAAATGCACTACAATCTAAAATTTTTAAAATTATATATGTTAAAAATGAAAATTTAAAAATAAAAAAAGATAATAATAAAAAAACTAAATACATTCCATATTTCATGCCAATGGTAAAATTTGAAATTGGGTCCTTTGGGTATATTTCTTTGCTAGGGTAGGGCCACGCTTTTGACAAGCACAGCATCACGGTGTCCCCCTCTGCTTCCGCTCCCCATCCTGCCCACCCTCCTGAGAGAAAGTGAACTCGGGTACTGTAGGAAGTCGTCTACATGAGGCAAACGGGCCAATGCGTTTGTGGCGTGTGACAACAGCGCTGATCCTGCCCCCTATGAGTGAGATTGATAGGCTCTGTGATCAGGGACGCAGCGCTCCCCCCGTCGCCAGTGAGATGGATCACATCACACTGCCGTGTCCTCCGCTTCCAGGATAAATGAACAGGGGGGGAATCTATCACTCCCCAAGTGGGGGACTTAGGAAAGAAGGTGTGGGTGGGTGGTTGGCGGCGGGGGGTGACAGGAGGAGGGACAGAAGACTTTTGTGATGAGGGAAGTCGGGAAGGTGAGATGATATGTGATGGAGGAATGATGAAAGTAGCCTGTCATGATAACAGATTTTGCTGGATGATAATTGTCCTACATGTTATTGCAGATAAATATTAGTTTCATTCTTTTGAGACGTTTTCATTAATGTGATGATCATATTTGCTATAATAATGCAAGTACACCTTAATTTGTCGTGAGTATTTAACATTGCAATTGGAATTTCAAGAACCTTTGAATGAAATAAATAATAATACATAAAAAATACTCAGTCTCTTTTAGCAAAAATTGCAAAAATCATAAACAAAATCAATAAAAAAAAGACCCTGTTTCTGTAGAGAAACAAAAAGCACTCCGTTAAAAAAGAAAACACAACAATAAAAACAAATAAAATGGAGTATCAAGTCTCTGTAAACAAAATGGCACTTGAATAAATAATGAACATTGAAGGCTGAACATGTCGCAAACGACACCGTGTGTGAGCGTGCACCATTTTGCACTGTTTTCAGTAAACACTAGTAATTATATTTAAAACCCAAATATTCTCACACTCGCCATGTTTCCACGGACCCAAATATTCCAATTCCATTCGGGTTATTTGCTCAAACGGAAAGAATCTTACCTTTGTATACACCTCAATCCGAAATAAAAGTGCCAATCTGAATGAATATATAATCGGATTCACAGGGGTGGAATATTCCTTTCCCCGATCCGATTGAGGTATCTTGTACCCGCTCAATCGGAAAGTTATCAGGGTGTGTTCTTCTTCGTGGTGTTTTTCTTCTTCTGTTGTTTATTGGCGGTTGGCAAGCAGCTTTCGTATGCATTAGCGCCATCTGTGGAACAGAATCTAAACCCTTCTATACGCCATTCACAAGTCCAGTTTTATTAAAAAAGAAAATACATATCTATATAAAACATGTGCCAAGCTTCATTATAAAGTATTAGCAAGATTGAACTTTATCTTTTACTGTTCCCGGATGCGTTCTTTCAGCGAATGCTGAGATATGACGTAACACGCAGCTCCAGACGTTCTTCGATTTAAAAAAAAATATATATAAAAAAAAATGGAGGCGAGCAATCGGCACTGGACTGCTGTGGAAAGTTTGTTTTGGATTCAAACTAAATTTCAAGACTGGACGAAGGAAAAACTGGCAATACAGAGTTATTCCAACAAGTGAAAGAAAAACTCAAAGAAGTCGGTGATGTTGGTGTTTACGTTTTACTGCGCATGCCCCATTGACTATTCTGGTTGATTATAGCGATGCATGTAGACACGCCATTGGAATATTCTTTTCCATGTATACCATTGTTTTCGGAAAGGTCATTTTGAAAGATTCCATTCGGAAAGAGGAAAACTCGTGGCTATTGAGGCTGAAGCATTTGCCTTAGAAACCATCACTTTTGTGCCTTCAGTTATATTTGCGTTTTCTCACTTGCTGGCTACACTCACGAGCAGCCCAGACTCCACCCACTGGCACAAAGAGACTGAATGACTGACAGGAGGGTTCACTCAATGCGTTCATTACAGTATGGACCAGAGGCACAGAGGGAACCCTCTCGTCATCCAGCCTGAGACGAGGAAAACAAACACTCATGCACACATCATTGAAGTTTGTTTTAAAATGTTGGTCAATTAATTGATTTATTGATTATCATGGCAGGCCTAGATGACCCTCCAATTCTCCCGTTTTCGACTCCCCTTGTGTACCCAGCCCCCTTCACAGGTTAGCTTGGGTGTGGGCTTTTTCTGTGTCGGGCTGTCAGCCAGCTATTTGTCACCCTGAGCGACCAGACGTGCCGCCGAATCAATCACTCAACACCTCTTTGGCTTGTGTGTACTGTAGTCATCCAAACTGTATGTCTGTACAACACGCTCCATTGTTGAATACAATCTACAGTATGCTTGCTGGACACAGGATTTGGCACAAGCCCTGTTTTTCATCTTTTGACTCATGTTTTTTTTTTGCTGAGAGTCCTGAAACCACCAAAGCCCTAATGTCATACAAGAAATTTGACTTGTTTTTGCAGCAAGTTGGAATAAACTACAGAGTGTTGATGTCATATTGAGGTTCCTTGACTTGCAGTCTGGCCTCAGGCCTTAAACAGCAGGGCACTCCTGTCATATACTCTATTGATTATCTTTGACTCATGCTTTTGCTGTAGGTCCTATAAAAACAGCAAAACACACCTGTCATAAAGGGGATCTGTCATTTGTGTTTTGTAGTAGGTACTTAAAAACACTACAGCACACATATGATTGACTGTTTTTGCAGTAGGTTGCAGTATATTTGACTAGTGTGTTTTACAATACATCCTGAACAGCAGAACTCTCCTGCCATAGTGGATCTTTGGCAACTGGTTTTGCAGTAGGTCCAGCAGTATTCCCTGTCAAATATAGGACTACTGTTTTTTTCCAAAAGGTACTGATTAGTGTTTTGAATCAGTCTCTTGCTACATCGCGATACACCTTATCACAGTTTTTCAAGTATGAATTAATAAATGATTTCTGTTTCGTAGTTGACTATTAATCAGAAAATATGTATTCATTGTTTTGCATAGTCAGCATTTTCTGGGGGTTGTCCTCCTAAATAAATGGCTTGGCCCCCCAAAGTGAAAATTCCGCAAGAGAAAAAACACAAGACAGCTCCACTCATTGCTCATTTTCGTGGTTTCTTCCACACGACCAAGTAACGTTGGAAAGGCGTTGGGCTTCAGCAAGTTTGTCGGCTAGTCCAGCTGCATAGTGGCCCATGTTCACAAAACAGTCTAGTGTTAAATGCCGTTGACAGATTAAAATGCATTTCTTTTGCTGGTAGGGAATCAGGAACTCCAACCACTTGGAACGTAAAACAGAGAAGCAGAGTTTGGAGGAGGGCAGAGAGTGTGTTGCTCCTACAGCCACGCCCATATAAGGAAGGCCGCTCCTCTGTGACATCACAAAGGAACAGTTTTGCAACACCCTCTGAAACAAAGTGTTTTGAGCCATTCTAAACTTCTTTTAGGGCTCACTTCCAAATGCACAAACCTTATTATCTGAAATTTTGGCATCGTTTAACATGGGAATACAACATTCTAACTATATTTCTAGGGCAGAAAAGGGAAAAAAGGGTAAGTCACTGCAGCATTCTAGGCTTTTAAAGTCAGGAAATGTAACGTTAGTCTCTCTGGTAACTCGCCGGATGCTAGCCTGGTACTTCAACCCCCATCCGAGTGTCTGTTCTCCGCAGCAGGAAACATAACCTACAAAAAATGCACTTTTGCACTGTAATGCAAAATCCTTGAAGAAAGAATGTGTGCATTAGTGTGTACATGTGATTATTTACTTGTTCCCCACATTTACAGTAATACACAAATGTTGAAACAAATCCCAGGGTTTTCTGATATGCTTTTCTTTATTTGTTTATTGTTCCAACAGCTCAGGTCTCTTAAACAACACTTTACATTAACTAATTCGCTACCAAAGGCGTATTTATATGACGATTATTTTTTCTTTGCACGAGGCACAAAGAGCTGATGATGCAACTCCACAATAGAAGAGAGAATGTTTGCAGTTTTTAACCAAAAAAAACAACCATAAGGTGGCAGAAGTGCATTTTATAAGAACTCGGCCTGCATCTCTCCGGCTAAATTTGTGTCAAAGTGAAGCGTCTCGAAATACTTCATAGCAAAAGTGGTGTAATCGCGCTTCCAGGCTGAACATGGGGGATTTGAATGGGACTTAATATGTTGATACTTGCAGCTGATTGATACTTTCCTTGGAAACAAAATATCAACGTCTATTGCGAGATTAAAATCAGCCAGCCCTACTCCCAGTATGATGCAGTTCGCTCTGTGTATGCTCACTATGACGCTAACCTGAAGCCAACATCTTTATATATATATATATTTTTTTTTAGATCACACATCCCAGTGGTCGCAATCAGTGAATACCGCCATCTCCTCTTCCTCCTCATTTGGCCTGGTGTAGATTAGACTTAGTCATGGCTGACTGGCAATAGGCACCTTATTGCATTAGGCCATGGCTTATTAAGCCAATGCTCTTAAGATGTGCTTTGCTTAACTGGGTGACAGCTTCTCAATGAGCTTGTCTGTGGGATATGTCCAAGATAATTGCCCCCAAACACCAAGAGAGAGGGAGATGGACGTGTTTTGGTCTAAGTTGACACTTGTCATGGAGCGCTGCGCGCACTAGTGAGCACTGTTATGGATATGATTTTTTGCATTTCTAAAGCTGACTAATGTTGTTCTTCTTTTCAACAGACTTGTTTGTTCGCATCCTCTCCAAAGAAGAGTGACAGCTTCAAAAAGCCTGCCTGAGATGAGAATCGACTGATTGGTGAGTTCTTAACGTCCTCCGCCTCCTCCAGTAATCCTAACATGGCTCTCGAGTGGCTCTAGGCCGCCTTCACAAGTGCCTTGCCCGCCTCCAGCGTTATGATTGCCTGATGTGAAAATGGCAAACGCCGCTACGACGGGAGTAATTTGTCGGAAACCCAACAAAGGAATGTTGTAACAATTAATCACGGGGCGAGCGCAGAGGAACGCGGTAATTATGTTCATTAAGTGGCGAGCGGCAGGACAATTAACTTGCATCTGCGTGGCTTGTCACAGCTGACGTCAAGGCCACACGCCGTAATAACTCACCGCCTCTTCGCCTGTTTGGCACGGTCTAATGAGTGAGGGGTAGGACGCTATGATACTGAAGCTTTGCCTTGGATATCCTTCATTTCCTGGTTGAAGTCTGGCAGGCGTCATTTCCTCGAGAGATGCACAGATTTAAGTCATAAAAGAATTATGTAACATTGTGATGACTTCTTTTATCTCTTTTGTGTCCAATAATTGAGACTGATTTATGATGTTTTTTATATATTTTTTGCATGGTTATAGAGCAGTTTTTGGCTTCTATATAAATATATTATAACTATAAACTCTGATGAGTCTCATCGGTTTTTATGGCGGAAGATACCGGCAAGCCCCAGTGAGCCCTTAAACAAGAATCTGAAACTTAAACTCAATCCTAAATCCCACCCTTACAAAAAGAAAATATATTTATCAATATATTACGTTAAATATATTGTATTATAATATATAATTTTTCCATTATATTTTCCAATACATTATATATTTTAAATACATGGAATAATATATTTTTGTACATATATTATACAATATATTGCAGAATATACAAATGATTGCCGCTTTCAATATATTGAAATATATTAAATCAAAATATAGAATATATGAGTTTATATATCCCAAATTATATGCAATTTTATATATGTAAAAATATAGTCCTTTTTTGGTCTTGATCGCAAGATATTTTTTATATGTATCAATATAGACACATATATGATCTATGCATATATTGCAATATATTGGAAAATATAAACATAAGATCCCATATATGGAAATATATTTCCTAATACATTACATTATATTTGCCAATATACTGCAATATATATTTTTTCCATAAGGGTGCAGCCAGTCTTGTAGATACAAAACCGCCCACAAAATACCATCGAGCTAATTAAGCAGATTGGCTGACTGCGTCCTGTTTGGGAGGTCGGCCTGCCAGTCAAACGGCAACGTAACAAAGTCCTTTTTTTTTCTCCCAATTTCTACTGGAAGCGGACACGAAGACTCCACTTGACAGCGAGATAGCGTGTGATTGGACAGGACTCCACAGCATGTAGCTGTCAATCAATCAGTGAGGAGTTGAGTATTTCTGACCGATGCTGTGCACACGCTTGAAGCTGCCAGGCGTGAAAATAATACACGCTTAGGACTTCTCAGTGATTTATTTATTCCAGGATCTTCTCTTGTCATTATTTATTAAAGGGAATTGATCATAATTGGTTTATTCTTTTATTGATTAGTCTTTATCATGGACTTGGGTCTTTCTTGTTCTTGTCTTTCTTGATGGTGTGATCTTTTTTGTTTTACCATAAAAAAACGCTATTGTGTATAGTGAATATGCATTCATTTGAATGATTAATACATTTAGCCTTTGCACAATTATGTAGTGCTCTAAAATATTATTTTAGTAATAATATTATTACTGTTATTATTTTTTGCCTTTAATTAAAAAAAAAACATTCCTCTTCTTTCTCTTTGGGCTTTTCCCTTCAGGGGTCGCCACGGCAAATCAATCTCCTCTATCCAACCCTGTCTTCTGCATCTGTCTCTCCTCATGTCCTCCTTCACTACATCCATAAACCTCCTCTTTGGTCTTCTTCTACGCCTCCTACCTGGCAGCATCCTTCTACCAATATATTCACTATCACTAACATGTCTCAACCATCTCAGTCTGGCCTCTCTGAGTTAGAACATAGAAAACCTGTTTACAACCTTCTGAATATGGTCTGTATCATGATTAGAGCCCTCTTGACATGAACTAACACCCCTATGGTCCCATTTCAGTTTGTATTATCCAACATAAAACAATTTAATACATGAATATGATCTATACTGCTTATCCCCATGAGGGTCAAGGGCATGCTGGAGCCTATCCCAGCTGTTTTCCTGGACTGGTGGCCAGCCAATCACAGGGCACATATAGACAAACAACCATTCACACTCACATTCATACCTATGGACAATTTGGAGTCGACAATTAACCTAGCATGTTCTTAGAATGTGGGAGGAAACCGGAGTACCCGGAGAACACCCACATGCAAACTCCACAGAGATATGCCCGAGCGGGCAATCGAACCCAGGTCTCCTAGCTGTGTGACTTGCGCACAAGGGTAAATGTCAGGTCTATATACACGATATACAGTTCTATACATGTTGAACAAGTCATAGATTTTTGCATTGTTAATCGTACAGACTTTTTTGAATAGTTTTTATTATAGAGTCTCAGCTACAGGAAGTAAGGACCTTCGGTATCTCTCCTTCATACACTTTGGATGTATCATCCTGTCACTAATGGAGCTCCTTGATGCAGGGAGTGTGTGTTGGAGGTGGTGGGAGTCTTCGTTCATCATGGAGGACAGCTTGTCTGTCATCTTCCTTTTGCCCACCACCCACGCCACCTGTTCTAGAGGACATCCCAGGACGGAGCAGGCCTTCCGGAGTTTGGCCCGCCTCTTCCTGTCAGCTGCTGTGACCACGCCATAGAAGAGGCCATCACAGAATGGGGAGATAATTCAAACCTGCAATAAAAGCCTGTTGTTCTCCCGAACGTTACAGTAGCAATTCCAGTGACCCCTAGTGACCAGAGTAGAATACTACATTTAATCAACCTTATTATGTAATGTATTTTCAATGCGTTACATTCTGTATTTGTTTGTTTAGCCATTTTTATGCTTGGAAAGGCTTAATTTAGGCACAAAGTACATGGCATTTCCATTGATATTTCTAAGACATATTCAAGTGTTAATATATTTTTTAAAAATAAAAAATTGAAGATTTTTTCTTGTATAAATATATATTTTTTATATTATTTTTAAAGTTATTTTATTAAATTTTTTGTTGATTTACTATTTTTATTTGATTTTGATGACATTTCCCCGCACATACCAAGTTAGTTCAATTTTATTTGAACACAAAGCAAGTAAATAATAAAAACAAGCAGATAATGGTCAGTAAAAGTTAAAAAAAATACATACATATAGAATAAAAATATAAAAAAAAAACATCTCAAGGCGTCTCTGCTCTCGAGGAGGGTAAAGGAAGAGTTGAGACAAATAGCGTGGGCTTTTTTTATCAGCAAAGGCCCCCTGGAAACAGACAATAGCCACACAGGTCTTATTTTAGTCACTGCCTTTTGTAGCTGCCAACCTTCTCAAGCTTTTTTATTTCCTGATGTTTTTCCGTGGGCATCGTTCATTCTTTCTACTCTTTCTTCCCTTTTCCCTCTCAATTGCAAGCCTATTTGGAGCATGTTTGTTTTCACGCTTTTCTCCCCTTTTTTTCTCATTTGCTCCCTCCTCACACACTCTTCACTATATATATATACGTGTGTGTGTGTATATCCCGGGATGGATGCGAGGCGCGTATAACCTCAGGTAAGCTCAAGTGAAAGCAGGCCGACTAGCCAGTGTGTGTGTGACTGTGGGAGGCTCTGGCTCATCTCTGCCTGCATCCCTGTAGCCTTAATCTGTGACAGACCATTTCATAATCACAGCCGAGGGGCCTTCTCTCTCCTCACTCCTCTTCCTGCTGTTTTGTCCACCCCCCCACTTCACTCCATCTTCCTTTTTTTTTTTTTTTTTACCTCTCCCAAAGTGCAATAATTCACAGGCATGCATGCACCCTCCCACAGGCGGATTAGCAGGCGTCGTGCTCGTCCTACATAATCTCAGCACAATGAGGCCTATACGTGCTGTCGCCACAGTCACGCCATAGGGCACAATGCATCTGGATTGCCTTCGCCAACCCCCCATCTTCTCCCCGTGTCAAACAGCAGACAACATGGACCCCGACTAACACCTTAAGTTCAGACCTGACTAGGGAAGGAACAGGAAGTAAAAAAAAAAAAGCCTAAAAATGATGTTGTTTTGGTCGACATTTGCATTTTGGGACTTAAACTGCAACCTTTTTTAAAGAAATGTCCCTTAAAGTCAGCCGTTCCTGTCTCAAAACTCACTCATTCATTCATTTTCTACCGCTTATCCTCACAAGGGTCGTGGGGGGGTGCTGGAGCCTATCCCAGCTGTCTTCAGGCAAGAGGCGGGGTACACCCTGGTCGCCAGCCAATCACAGGGCACATATAGACAAACAACCATTCACACTCACATTCATACTGATGGACAATTTCACAAAAGATGGCCAAGGGTGGAATTGGACTCGGGTCTCCGAGCTGTGTGGCCTTCACGCTAACCACTCGACCGTCTAAAAACGTCAAGTTTTCGGGAAAAAAAAAAAACTTAGCGTCATAGCACTAAACTAGCGATGTTGTATCAGTGGAGACACATTACTACTAGAACTTATACAACATTTCTAAAACAGAGGATGTGCGTGTGTTGGAATTGGGGTACCTTTCACATTTGAATAGAAACTGTTCTGATGTCTGGTACCTGGGAATCGTACCTCTACGCCACAGAACCAATTTTCAACACTTTTATTTGTGCTTATGTGGTAATATGGGAGAGCAACTAGGGAGGGGGGTTGGATACTTGGATACATGAGGACGACGGAGGATTGAACCAGCAAATTTCAGGTTGGGAAATGACCACACTACCACTTCAGACATGCCACCCCTACAAACCTGTTTATGATCTTGTAAATATAGTTTTTAACAATACCAGAGACGTGCAGATGTGAAATAACACCCTGACAAATGAAGCATGATGTTGCTCGGAACGACCGTAGATGTAAAAACACTGTCATCGAAAATGCAAACAAGCAGAAATTATGGATTTAGCTCGATCGTCCTTGTGTGAAGAGGCCCAAAGGCCCGCTGTGAAAAAGAAATATGCACAATGTGAACACATTGTTGAGCAAAAAAAGAGAACGCAAACGTCTTATGATCCATATTTGTTGTCAGAAGAACAGCTGAGCCGATTAGCAGCATTGTTGCCGTTGCAGAGGCAAGACATCATTACACTCCTCAATTTGAGAAATTAAACCGTTTTGGGAGAATCGGCTGATGTGCTCGCTGTTTCTTTCAAAGGGTTAGCAAAAAAATAAAAAATAAAAAAATAATACCACTGTTGAGCGCTCCCGCTATATGTAATATTACATTTATGTATTAGCTTCAGAGGGCTTAAGTGTGAAGCTGTGCACAACTGCTCTGGTAACGGAATGTCAAATAGGATCCCGTCGCTCCATTCCAGTGCATTTCATATAATGCTGTAATGAAAGGCGAGGATTTATGCCGCATTAGCAACAAGCTCCATCAGATTTACCGCCATAAATCCATTCTGTATCGGCCAAGTTTCTCCCCCTGCCTCTTTAACGTTTTCCTGGGCGCTTAATTTAATTTCCTCCCAAAGTGCCAGGCTGTTCTTTGGTGTCAGGTGAATGAAATCATTTGCACATACTTTGCGCCTAAACTGTGGAAATTGCACGCTTGCTTGTAATCGCCATGTTTTTTTTTTTTTTCTTAGCCTGTTTAATTCTGTTATTGGAAACATGCATGTACCATTAGGTCTACTAAGCTGCTGGATGCTGGATGGATTACCTTTGACTATCCTATTATATTTTATCAAGCTTTTACCTAAACCTTAGCCACCTTTTTACCTCCATTACACCCAAACTCGCTCTTCGTTTTGGGGTGTTGGTACGTACGCAGTCCAGGGTGTACCCCGCCTCTTGCCCAAAGACAGCTGGGATGGGCTCCAGCAAACCTGTGACCCTAGTGAGGATAAGCGGCATAGACAATGGATGGATATTTTGTGATTTGATAATGGCCTCGTAATGACAAATGTTGAAAGACAACTTATATGTAATATTCTGGTCACTCGGGGCTCATAATTTTAAACTGATGAGCTATAGCATTAAATTAGATTACCTTAATAGTTGCATGAAGTCCAACATGATAAAGTGAAACAAGTTCTCCTCCCATTCCCTGTGGAAGTGGTACGTTTTTGGCATCTTTCATTGTCCTTTTTCCACAGAATAAATAAATTGGAGGCTAACTAGTTAGCTCGTTAGCATGCTGTGTTTAAAGGCTCTGTTGAATTAACCCTTAGATGCATGACCCACTCTTCCATAAGTGAGTCAAAAATGACCTATACTAGAATCAATGCGTTTTTATGTCAATTTTGCCATTTTGGTTCGGAATAATCACTTGTATGATATTTAGTATTATATTTAGGACCACATTAGAATTATTTCATGTTAGAAATATCTTAATTTTTCACTTTTTTTTTTTACATCTTTTGAAAAAGAAAATGATCCCATACAACAATAGAATATGTGAGGATCCATTGTGTGTTGCATAGGGGATGCGTGCATCACACACCCAGAAGATCTTTAGGCCATAGTCTGGGTCATCAGACATTTCTGACTCAGAGTCCAACCCTGTTACTGCCTCTCCATCATCCAGCATCTGTTGGACCATTTCAGCTGTGTATCTAGCAGCCAAGGCATGGATGAGGAAACAAAAGAGTAATACCCAACAATACATATAGTAATGTTAGCCAGCTAGTATCAGCTAGTTATAAAGTAGGCTAATTTGTTGATAATACAGTCATGAAAGACATACACAATATTATATGAAGATAATACTTGTTGTATTAGCACTTTATGTGTAAAATAATCTTCCTGAGGGGTGACACTTCTGATATAGTCTGTGTGGACAGTTAATTTATTCCTGACAGCCAAAGTTGATAAGAATCAAAGGTTCCTATTGGATTCCATGGAAAATGCATGCAGGTCATTTTTGACCCACTTATGGACGGTTGGGGTAGTAACACAAAAATTTCTTAAAATGTATAAAAGGTAAGTTAAAAATGTGAATGGCATGATATCAAAATATGTTTTTTTTGGGGAATACCTGGAATATGAAATAATTTTTCATTACGAAGATATTTCAAGAAAACAACCTGACCAGGTCATTTTTGACCCGTTAAAGAATAACCCATAGCTAAACATGACGGGTGGGTGTGTGTGTTGCTCTCTGCTCACTGTGCCTAATAGCCGTATTATTTATATGCATTTCAAATTGTTTCCTACATGTAATATTTGCATGTCCAGAACAGATTAATGATTTCTTATGGGAACATTTGGATAGCGAATGTTTCAGTTTGAGTCGGACCTCCTGGAGCAGATGAATGACATGCTTTATGATTCTTTCATGTATTCTCCATCTCATGTGCAGCCCTGTTTTCCTAACTTGGACATTTTCCTGCTAACTCTGTCGACTTCCCAAACCCTCTTAGTGACTTATTTTCTCAAACGTGACTAGCAACAAATGTAAAGACTTTTCTGAATATCGTTAGATTTTTGCTGGCATTTGAGATTTTAACGTGAAAGCACATATTGTTCTGAGCGGTGAGTGTACAGTCAGCCGCCGCTTCAGTGACCTCACACCATCTGCCTTTCCTGGAGTCACCGTCTCGGGCTCCGTGCATTAAAACATATTATGCTCCCGTTAATAACATTGTACAATAACTTGCTTCAGACTCAACTCAGATCTATATCACTTTTTTTTTTCTCTCCTGCATAGTGTACCGCCCCCTTCCTTGCTCATCCAATCGGCAGCCAGAACACAGTCTAGATGCATTCACAGACTTGCGGTAATTGGGATATTTTACATTCATTTCAAAACTGCCTATTCCCCCTACTTTGGTGCACTTGGTGAATGGAGCCTCAACAAGCAAGCTGAAAAGCTGCGGGTTGCCGACCCCCTGGGCTGCATTGTATTAGCTTACAGGGTAGACACGTGATCCAACGGATACATGTGCCATTGCACGCTTGCTTCCCGTCTTCCATTTCTGTCTGGCTACAAGTTTAACCACCATACGACGTCAGAGGGATCTGGTTCAAATGCTTGCAGCGCTCCTCCTGTATGTAAAACATTCCGCCTGCTATTGCTTCCCCCTACCTTCCCATCTCATCTCATCCCTCTCTCTTGTTTTGCCGCCTCAGCACAAGCCCACACTGTGGTAATCCCTCAGAAGTCAGGGCAAAAATGAGCGACACCGGATGGGTCGCAGCTGGAGGAAAGGAATGTAGAATGTAGACCCGCATAAGATACCCCCCCTCAGACCTATATTTTGCTACCTGCAGCTTTCACACACACCGGACTTCATTAAACGCATCATGCGTAAGATGAGGCTTGCGTGTAATCCAAGCGCATCTTCTTCACCCCCCCCCCTTTCCACTTTGTAACTCCGAAGAGGCTTGTTAATCCTCGCTCGTGCTCTGTTGATGTTGCCATGTGTGAGTGTGCATGCATACTCCATTAAAACATGCACTTGTTAACTGCTGCTGTTTCCTCTATTAAATCTTTACTACCTACATGAGGAGTACCAATCAGAAGTTTAGACACACTTTCCCATGCTATTGAATCAGGCAATGTCTCCAAACCTTTGACTGACACTGTCACATAACAGATTTTTGATCATGATAACAGAAAAAGTAAACGGGTAATGAGAACAAAAAATTATGGTAATGGTTTTATTTCATTTGAACATGCATCAGATTACAATTGAATGCATCACATAATCAGTTCACAGTTCCACATGTCCAAAAGGAGTAGAAAGAAACAAAGCTTATTAAATCCTACCCCTCCATCTGGTACTTTTACAATCGGTTAGATTTGTTCACTTCCTGCTTTCCTAATATAATATTTAAGGTTTTTTGTTTTTTTTTAATAATGCACCTCGTACCGAAGTACGAGGTGATATGACCATCCAATGACATAATGGGTACCATAGTAAGTGTCAATATAGTGATATGTATAGCACATCATGACTGGTTCAAGACTCTTCATCCTTGTATTTAGCAAACATCAACTGCTTGTATTGTTTCTTGAATTGGCTCATCGTTGTGCATTGTTGGGTTGAGGGTGTTACTCAATCCATTCCATAGTTTGATTCCACATACTGAAATGCTATGGCTTTTTAACGTAGTCCTAGGTATAATTGGAGCATTTAAAGTATACAGTAATCCCTTGTTTATGGTGGGTAATTGGTTGCAGACCTGGCTGTGATCAGTGAATTTCCATCAAGTTTATTATTCAAATATTGTCATAGAACATTGACAACCTGTTTATGACCTTTTTAAATATGGTTTTCAACATTATTAGAGCTCTTTAGACAGGAAATAACACCACATAGTCACCTTTAGAGTTGAGTTTCAGCTTGGTGTGGGTTGCAGCCGCAACAGTACCCCCTGTCTTTATTCGGGGTTATTGCGAGAGAATTCAAATCTGCAGTAAAAGCCTGTTGTTACCGCAATCAAGACTAGGGTGTGTGTCTCTCTGAAAATGTCTTTGAATGCATCTTTTTAATGCTTTAAATTTGTTATATTTGTTTTTATTTTTTTATATGAAGTATCTGAGGAAGGTTGTTGAGGCTAAACGCTGCACCCTCCATCCCCTTCTCCTCTCCTGCCTCCTCGCTCTTGCCGTGTCACCACGCTGATTTATGGCTCTGTTTAAGCGAAGGCCACACGTCTCTCCCGACGCCACTATTTGTTTCAGCCCTGCTTTAATTTTTTTTCCCCCCTTCTGCAGCCGCTCTGAAGGCGACCAACAAAAATGAACCCTTACCTCCTTTTATGCGCACAGCAATGTGTGGTTTTAGCTCGCAAGACTTCGGCCGTGTGCTAACTTTTACTGCCGTTCTGACGAAGCGGCGAGCCGGCCCGCCGTCGCCTGAGCTCGTCGGTGATGTAGAAAAATGACAAGCTGCAAGGATGCCATTAATAACACTCACGGGCAAGGTTTTCCTGACATGGGGAGGAGAAGGCAAAGAAAAAAAAGTGCGACAAGCAGTTGTATCAGCCTAATTTCATAAGAGGATCTCATGTCTGAGCAAGCAAGAGTAGCCTTTTTTTCTCTTCTTTTATCTTGTAAACAGCCATTACTTGGAAAAGGTATGTGGCAGTAAGTGAATATGAATTTCAAGAGCAAACCATCTTTTTATATCAGGCCTCCTTTGACATCACGGTGGCATCAAGCAGGCTTTCTCTTGGCTTCCTACTGTACCGCAATCCATTCGCATTGTCTTGATGAGACGTGCCTCTTTCTGTCTCTGACACTGGGGATTAGATCTCATAGATCTTTTTTGTAAACTTGATTGTTTGGCTAAATCAAAGAAGCCACATGAGCAACAATGACTTATTGTATCGCCATTGAATCTAAATATCTAAAGCACCTGGAGAAGAATGTGTCTCATTGTGGCAGCCTTTCTGCTTCCCGTGCTGTATTGTAATGTATGGACGATACAGCCTGGCATGGTGGAGTCTGTTGTTTACTCTGGTAAGCTGTACCCATTGTCTCTGCTGCATGGGGATTCCCTTGTGGAGCTTAGAGACAGGCTCAGCACGGTGCCAGAGACTAACCGTGGACCTGCGTGGCGTAGCATTAACTTAGCACTTTACCATGCATCCACTGGGATCTGGTGCCAGGGGTATGAAGACCTTCCCCTGGGACAGGGCGAGATAGAACAATAGCAGGAAAGGAACAAGTTGGAGACAAACGTACGGTGGCACAGAGAGCTCAAAAATGCAAATGCAGGAATGAAAACTCTGAGGCGTGAGTGGAAATTGCCTGTCCTTTGCATAACACACCCCTGATCAAAATGTTGAGACCAGTTGAAAAGTTTAGAATTTACATTTTGCATTTTTGGATGGAGGTTAGAGCTTCAAAATGCAAAAGAAGAAATTGGAGTGAAACAAAAACATGAGTAAGCAATTTATTGCAAACAAGCATTAAAGTGAATTTGCTATGATATATTAGTTGTCAGCCGCACGGCGGTCAAGTGGTTATTGCGCCGGCCTCATAGCTAGGAGACCAGAGTTCAATTTTACACTCTGCGATCTCTGTGTGGAGTTTCCTTCCAAAAACATGCTAGGTTAATTGGTGACTCCAAATTGTCCATAGGTATGAATGTGAGTGTGAATGGTTGTTTGTCTATATGTGGCCTGTGATTGGCTGGCCACCAGTCCAGGGTGTACCCCGCCTCTCGCCCGAAGACAGACGATAAAAGAAGCACTCACCCATGACCCTCATGACCTCCATGATAAGCGGTAGAAAATTAATATTAGTTGTCAAAATCTCTTCATGGCAAAGACTAAAAAAAAAGCTTTCCCTGAATATGATTGTATTGTTGGACACCATTGGTGCTGAGGTTGGACGTAGTAAGAACGTCATTTTAAACTTCTTAAAAGTTTGTGAGACTTATGGAACAAGTCACAAAAGGACCCCCAAAAAATGTCACTGGCCCTGAGTGGCACGGTCCGATTGGCTCCATGTCAAGACACTGGACAATCCTCGGTCCAAATGAAGGTTGTTTCTACTGAACCATCTGACACCATCGGCGAGAGAAGGGTTTTAAGAACAAAACATGTCTTCAAAAGCTTTGTTTCCTTCAATACCTCAAAATTTCCCATTTGGAATTTGCATGGAAGACTGAAAGGCGGAAGAAAGTTTTATTCTCTGATGAGAAAAAATAAAAACTTTGCAGTTGTAATGGCGTTACCGACATAAGGAGAGTCCACATGAGATGTTTTCCACATGCCACAAAGGAGGGGGTGCTATCATGTTCCTTCAATGGAACGATGGTGCTTCAGGTTGTGCAGGGGCGTCAAACGGCTATGTGGCGATGTTGCAGTGGGTATCCCTCATGACTGCAGGCCTTATGACTGAGTTTTTCAACAGGAAAACGCTGCAGTTTATAATGCCCACCTGACAAAGGACTTCTTCAAGAGGAATACACTGTGTTTTTGGTCGATGGCGATAGATGGCAAGGAAATTTACAAAAATGGACAACATTCCCACTAGCCTCTTCTTTTTTTGTTGTTGTAATTTTGGCAATTTTTCAAATGTAAGCACAAACGTGTTTGCAAGATCTGTGTCTGCATCAGCTATTGAGCAACATCGTTTCCACTTACTTACTGCTCTCCCATCCCGTCGATCTTCTATCTTCAAACTTTCAGGCCTGTTCGAAATCGATAGCTGCCATCACCCCTGGCATCTGAGGTCAAACCAAGCAAATGTGTTTTTTGCGAAAGCTTACATCATCTTTTTAAACAAAAATACTCCAAGTTACATAGCAGGAAAATGGCAGGAATGACTGCATGCAAACGAATAATGAATAAAATGAAATTGCACCACAAGATAGTGTATAGTATATACACTATACACTGTATATAGTAAGAATAAATAGTATAAGTATAAATAGGCCAAAGTTATGTTGCGGTTGTCGTCTCACACTGCTTAGCAATAATGATGTGAACGATATGACAACACAATGTCCACAGAAATGGACCAATTTACTTATTTAAGCGGGTACTTTATCGTCATAGGAACACAGTGGACTCAGACTTGATTGGTGACATAAGCAGGTTCCACTGTACTAGCTATTCCATGCAGAAGTACGAAATAAAACCTTACCAACCTCACTTCCAAAACAAGGCTGCGTGTTGTTAAATGACCTAACCCCCCTCCACTGACTGCACCCCTTGCACCAATCAGCTATAATTCCAGTCCGGGCTATGCTGGGGGGGTCGGATTACAAGGTGTGCCCAAGTTCAGGTGTTTTTGGTATAGTGGACGCGGGGCACTACTGACAACACAGGTTAGGCTCCCGGTCGGATGCGACTTGACAGCAGGGAAGCTCCGGGGTCCCGGTAGGCAGGTTGGGTCCTCGGGGCCTCACGGTGAACCCGAAGCACACAGGACTCAAACAGGAGCGAAGCAACACTGAGTCACAACTCAAGTCCACCAGGATGAGCTGGTGGTCAATCAGTGTCACTCCCGATTGTACTGCTGCTGCACAATAATGACGGCACACGGCTATGTGCTCTTAGTTATTTTCAAGCTATTCCATGTGAAAAATCTGTCAATTTGTCATACTTGGTGGTTTAGTTGTCCAAATGTTTTCTATGGAGGGTAGCATAAAGAAAAATGGAAGGGTGTGGGGGCCACTTTGATTAAACACAATCAATCCAATATGGGAGAAGATATCCCAGCACCATCTCAGCTTTGTGGAAGAAGTCTTGAAAAATTATTTTTCGTTCTTTAGTATCATTATTTGGGCCAGTGCACCAAGTGATAGCAGTGGGGGGGCCCTGATTGGAACGCCTGTGTTGTTATAAACCCTTGCATTTCCTCACATCTTGGGGGGTCTAAACATGCATGAAACTTCCCTAAGTATGTCACAATTTGACATTTGTGCGTTTACGCAAAACAAAACCCTTAAAACAGGGGTCTCAAACACGCGGCCCCTGGGCCAAATGTGGCCCGCAGGACACTAGTTTGAGGCCCTCGCCTTGATATGAAAGTTTAATGTTAGTGCGGCCCGCGCAAGTTTGATATGGATGCTGTATGGTATCATGTACCCAGAAAAAATTATTACATTTGATTAATGTTCATGTTAAAGGTTAAATAACTGTTAATAGTTATCCTCCCTATCCATGTGGAAGTGGTAAGTTTTTGGCTATTTAAGTTTAAAGGAAATAACTTGGAGGCTACCGTTTAGGTCGCTAGCTCTCTAGTTTGCGAGTTAGCATGTGTCTCAGAGACCCTGCAGTTGCGCAATATGTTGTAAATAAAAAGAGTATAAATGTGACTATAGTCGTGTTTTGTCATGTCTACAGGGCTCTAATAATGCTTTGTTCATTTTAATCTGAAAAAAAATAATTTGTCTACCCACCAACTATGTGTGGTTTCTTAAGTTTTTATTATTTGCCGTTTTATTATTATTATTATTATATTTATTTATTACTGATTGATTGATTTTCTTTATTCTTGTGGGTTTCCTCCCACATTCCGAAAAGGTTAATTGGTGACTCCAAATTGTCCATAGGTATGAATGTTAGTGTGAATGGTTGTTTGTCTATATGTGCCCTGTGATTGTCTGGCGACCAGTCCAGGGTGTACCCCACCTCTCACCCGAAGACAGCTTGGATAGGCTCCAGCACCCCCGCGACCTCCACCTTAGAGTGATGGCAGGGCTTGTCGACTTTGCTCCATAATGTCACCAAAGCTTATTTTGATGCTGAAATTGCCATTTTAAGGCCTGTAACTGCCCTCCGCAGAGTGAGAAATAACGAAATAGTGAGTTTGATTGACATCTAATACACGTTCATCCACAACCAGTTGCAGTTGCTTGCCCCCAACGGCCCCCGCACCGCACTGTGGTCACCCATGAGCTGCACAATTTGAAGGCTACATGCAGTACATAGTTCTGTTCAGTCAAACTGCTCCTAAAGTGGACTAACAAGGTTGTCATACAGCAACGATACACACTTAAATGGCAGTTTCTTTTGTGGGTTTCCAATTATCTCTGGGATTCCGTACACGGCGGTGTCACAGCTTTTTTTTTTTTTTTGCATAGTGTTCCACTATTTAGCGGTAGAGGTTGAAATGCCAGCAGTTGCGTTTAATGGAGGAGAGGCATGTAAAGTTCAGTGGGAGAAGAGGGAGCCTAATGCCTTCTTAAGGTGAGCCATTTCACCACGCCAGCGCATTTGTATATGTCTGTGTATTTACCCGCGAGGGGAGGGGAGGGTGGGTGACCTTTCCACGAGGAGATGGCGTCTGCATGGAGACGCCGTTCGCTGCATCCTAATGGTCACCCAGGGCCACCTTGCCTCTGCGGCCGGCCTGATATTTGCCTGAATGCGTGGATGGTACTTTTTTTTTTTTTTTTTTTTTTTTAACCCGGCTAAGAATTATTTGTGGTCAGCAAGAGAAAAGGACAATAAGTGAAATGTAGTTTGTGGCATACCTGGAAGCTCTGGTGTCAAAATACACATGAAGACGCATGCATGCAAAGGGAAGTTGTTGAAATGACTTAAAATACGAATGAAAAAAAGACCAGAAAGCGAAAATTGGTGTGGTTCAAGAATATTTTGAATGTTTCCAAACTCACTTTTTTTTTAAAAACATGCCCCCACAGAAGTATATTAATAATGTTAAAGAGGACCAAAGGTGGTGACACATTGCACCACTACTTATTAGTGTAAACATGGAAAAGGGTAACATGGCCAACAATCACCAAGTGTTTTCAGCACGGGGTGGGAACACCCACAGGTGCAGTTCATCGGACGAAAAAGTTCCCAGAATTGTCCGCTGGGAGAAAGAAAAGCCATCGCCTCCCGCTGCTGTTGTGTGGATCATTAGGAAAATGAATGATTGCAGGATTGTGTGTCTTTGTGTGTGTGTGTGTGTGATGTTTGTGCCACTGGGCGAGGGGCAGCATGATTACTCTGTTCTGTCTCCTACTTACCTGCCGGCCCCCCTGACTTACCTTCAGCATACTAACTCCCCCTCGGTCCCACCTCCCTTGTTGTTTGGAGCCACATACACAAATAGATATGCAGGACGGGCTCACAAATACATTTATTTGTCGAGATTAATCGCTACAAAACTTCTGAATGCATCAAATCCCGACAGCTGATTCTAGGCCAGTAAACTATATTCCCTCAGGTGATCCTTTGGGGAGGGTGGGACAAAAAAAATAGCTTCAGCTCGCAACCCCCCCACCCCCTCATCTCCACTAGTTGTTTTCCCCCTCTGTGTTTTATATGCGCACCCATTTTAATACTCGCAGGCAAGTAGCACGCATTCATTTTAAAAGCACATCAACGACTGGGGCAAAACCCTGCGAAAGGTCGGAAAAAATTACAGGAGCATCGATTGATGTTGTGGGGGGGCTGGGGCCGGGGGGGCCACACATCTCAGCATGGGGCGGGAGATTTTTCACTTGTGCCGGGGCGTTAGTGGGAGCTGTCCCCATTAACAAGCAGAGGAGATAATGTGGGTGGGTGGACACATAGTGTGTGTGTGTGTGTGTGTGTGTGTGTGTGTGTTGCTGAGCATACGTGCAGAGCCTTACAAAACAATGATGCTAATGCTGCACACTCTAACCTGCTTTGCTTAACTTTGTCCTTGCAGTCATACATCAATGCTATGATGTAACCGTAGCACCTCAAACGTGCTGCATTTGTTTGGATTTTGAGAACTTTGTTCTCCATAGGAAGAAATGTAAAGCAAATTAATCAGTTCCAGTGTCAAATGGTGGCAATGCTTTTCAGTATCATTTTAACATTAATTGTCAAGTGCCGCACCGTGGTTGAGTGGGAATTGATTGGGAAGACCTGGGTTCAATTCTACAATTCTACACTCTGCAATTTCCTCCCACATTCCAAAAAACATGCTAGGTTAATTGGCGACTCCAAATTGTCCATAGGTATGAATGTGAGTGTGAATGGTTGTTTGTCTATATGTGCCCTGTGATTGGCTGGCGACCAGTCCAGGGTGTACCCCGCCTCTTGCCTGAAGACAGCTGGGATAGGCTCCAGCACCCCCGTGACTGAGGATAAAACGGCAAAACTGTTCCAGACCATCACACTACCACCACTATATTTTACTGTTGGTATGCTGTTCTTTTTCTCAAACGTGGCGTTACTTTTAAGGCATGTGATTGGCAGATTATCAAGACATGTGACTTGTCAATGTGAACGCAAGCATGTAGCAGCATGTAATAAAAAATATTACATTATATGTAATAAAAAAATATTACAGAATAACTAATAAATAACAATGTATTATGGCTTGTTTTTCACTGCCAATATTCAGATTTTGTTACAGTGTGGTGGGCAAGATGGCGGTCATATGGAGACGAATAGTTTATAAAGACCTGAAAAACGATAATGGGATTTCCCTTCAAGGGAAAATACTTTGTACTAACTTGTATTACAACATCACTAAACTAAAAAAAATATATACTGGATATATTCTGGATGATTAACTTGAAAAAGAAAGCTGCAGAGAATTTTCCTCCATGCATTGTAACATAACTATTTTAAGATGTAGGGATGCTCTTAGGGGAAAGATAAAGCAAACAACTCAACACTTAAACTATAAAACATATTAAATTGCATCTTACCTTTTGCAAGGGTTAGCTCTAAGTCCAAACTTTGTCCCCCTCCCTGTGACATATATTTGCAACTGGTAGCAGTTTGGAAGGATTTCATGCTTTATTTTATGTCACTAATAGAGCGATGGCTACAAGAACATGTGAAACTCTTTCTATTGTGTAAATGATCATTTTAATGATGGTAATCCATCCAGTTTCTAAAGCCAGCATGGCACACACACACACACACACACACCTATAGGCAAATCACACATTTAACATGACCATAGAATGTTCGGAATAGCATTTCCAATGGCTGACGTTGTCACGTTTTCACGCCATTTTGCCTAGACTACAGTACATGTAAATTGGTCGCCTATGGCAAGGCAGATTTATTTATACCATTTCACACATGCAATTCCATATGCTTAACACAAAGTAGTAAACAAGTAAAAATAAGACATGAAAAGAATAAAAGGAATATGAAGAATGGTTAAAAAAATAAAAGATCAGTTTGCAAAAGGCATCAAAAATTAGTTTTAAATTTAAATTTTATTGATTTCATGTGTTTTTTGCCGAAACACGAACAAGCACTGTCACGGCAACCAAAAAAGAACCAATGATAATGTTGTGTGGAGGAAAGAGCTGCACCCACAGGATGTTTCTGTTGGTTGGTGTCCAACATTTAGGGAATGTTGGACCTTATTGGTTTGCTACCAAGGGGTAACATTGTCTAAACATTAGTTCTTGGTTTGGTTCTGACTAATCATGGAAACAAAAAACAGTAAATGTGTTGATCCTTGCTGAACTGAACTCCTGTGCGATGTGATGAAGCCATGCATGACAGTGAAAGGGTTGTCCGATTTTTAGTGCCAGACTTTTTCCTACAATTATGGTCAAATTTTGTAGGCCCTCACATCAAAAATAGTCCTAATAATCCTAAATATCCTTGCTGAGCTTAAATCCTGTGCAATGAGAAAGTTAATTCATTCATTTTCTACTGCTTATCCTCATGAGGGTTGCGGGGGTTGCTGGGGCCTGTCCCAGCTGTCTTCGGGCGAGAGGCGGGGTACACCCTGGACTGGTCGCCAGCCAATCACAGGGCACATATAGACAAACAACCATTCTCACTCACATTCATACCTATGGACAATTTGGAGTCACCAATTAAGAACAGAGATGGCAGAGGGTGGACTTGAACTTTGGTGTCCTAGCTGTGAGGTGTGCGTGCAAACCACTTTTTCCGCCGTGCAGCCAAAGTTTTAACTGATTTTGTAAAAAAAAAAAAAAAAAAGCCAAAAAATCAATCAATCTAAAGAAAATCTAATGCCTTTGATGCTTGCTGATTTGAAATCCCATTTCATAGGCGTACTTTTCTCCAAGATCGCCCTCAAAGTTCACTCTGTACGTTCAGGAATCGCTCATGCAGTTCTTGTTGAATTTCAAGGATTGTGCGGATGCGCCATATAAAATTCACACACCTTCCGCTTGTTGTGAGACGGCGTCTGTATTCTTTTTAAGCATTCCTTTATTTTACCACACAAACACATTCATTCCCGCTTTGCACTTCACACATTAATTATGCAGTTAGAGGAAGAAGCCGCAACAGTGGAGAGGCAAGAAGGTGAAAATGAGGAATTCACCATCTTGTGCTCGCTTGTTGAATATTCATATAAAATCAATTTTTGATGCTTTTTTTTTTTTTTTTTTTTCCAGAGCTTGTTTGTTCACCGGTCGCTTCCTATTTGTGAGGCTGTTAGGTACCAGGAGGAGCATGCAAGGTTTTCTCCTGCAGAGAGTAGAAGCCATTTAAAGCATTTCTACTGTAAATGTGCTTCTACCTGTCCTTTGATTAAATTAGTTGAATATGTACGTCAGTGCCGATGCCGCCGTGGTGAAGGGGGGGTTGATTTCCTGTGACAGTAAATGTGCCGCAAACCTGACACTTTCCTCCCCCCGCCCCCCATTACCTGTCATAATTTTAACCTGCTAGCTCTGTACAGTTTGTTTCAGCTCTTTGAGACGTTTGAGAGCACTTAAGATAATTATTGCAAAGTGATGCTCTAATGAGGGAAACAACTGTCCCGCAGTTTTTTATGTGGAAGCCGGGCCTTTTTTTTTTTTTTTTTTAAGACTTCATTTTGTTTGGCCGTTTGACAGTGTCAGCCTTTCTATACGTGCTGCCTCAATCTGATGCATGCCATAATAATTGGCTGAGCGCAGGAGGATGCAAATTGCCGGAGGGGTTATTGAGAAAAAAAAAACACACACACACACACATAAAACACACACACACACCTTAAAGGAGTGAGAAATGTCTGCCGGCAACTTGAATTACCATTTCTCCCTCCCTCGTCTTTATTTTTTTGTCAACCTCTCTTAAACTTCCTCTTGGAAGAGGTCAGACACGGGCCTTCATTTGTGGAGGAGGATTTTCGTCTTCTGTGGAAAATTGCAAGGCATTTAAAGCTATCGGAGAGGGTCAGGGACCTTTCCTTTAATTTCCCTTTATCTTCTCTACCATGCTGCACGACCTCACGCACATCACCGCGCTCATGTCTGGCCCGTCAATGCATGCTGTTTACTTGTGTACAACTCCCACCCTCCCCCCCGCCTCTCAATCAAAATGGGATTTAGTCTGCAGAACTTTGCTCGTTTCCTTGTATGGTACAGTTTTGTTGTTTCATTTTTAATGTGCTCTTATTCCTGCTACCTGAAAGGTTCCATTTTTTTTAACCTTCTATACATTTTCTATGCTGCTTGGCCTCATTAGTGTCACATACAGGTACACTCAAAAAATAAATGTTAAGCCTCAACAAAAAAAAATCAACGCAACAGTTTCCATTAGTCTTTCTTAGTTATGACAACTTAATTTGAAATTGCTTTGAACCAACAAGCAATATTGCATTGCACAAATTAGCTTTTCCTCTTCACTCAAAGCTTATTTTAAGTAATGCTTACTGAATAATTGTTGTCATAGGGACAAGTTTTTAAGTTAAGTCAACTGACTTAATCATTTTATTCAAAGTAGTTTAATTTGTTGTCTACTTAATTATAATAACAATGCACACAGCTTTTTAAGTAGCAGTAACTTTATATATATATATATACGTACATATATATATATATATATGTGTGTGTGTGTGTGTGTATTATGTTACCAAGCTAATTTTATTAAGTCATGGTAACTTGAATTTTGTTTTAAGCTTACCAACAATAAAATTTGAGTGTATATGACATTCTAAATTAAGTTCATGTAATAGCCAACATTATTATTTGAACATAACTTAAAAATAAAGCTAGCAACTTAGAAAGTTTATCTAAATCAATTAATTACATTTTTTACATTGCATTTATGTATTAAATCAAGCGGTGTCAACAGATACTCTGAATTACTTTTTAGAGTGTATATGACAAAAAAAATAATAACATTCACACCCTAGAGTCAACAAGCAGGAGTATCCAGGGGAAAAAACTCCTGGGAGTACATGGGAGATTCATCTTCTGACTGTGAGGCCAACATGCTAACCACTAATCCACTGTGCAGTTACGGCATTCGTCAAAAGGTCCCACTGTGTCGGAAGCGTGTTGTCCAAAATATAGCCTTGATGCTACAAATTACAGTTTAAAAGTGTGTCTGTAGTTTTAATGCTAATGAGCATGTGCGTCAATTTGTGTGTGACTCAAAGAAGTTCTATTGTGCACTTTATCCACTTTTTACATATACAGTCATCTCTTGCCTCATTGCAGTTTGAATTTCACTCTTTTATCATGTTTTTTTTTTAAAATCAAAAATCACGCTCTTTCCTGGTTTATTATTAGTATAATAAAACAGACATGTTTAAGCAAATATGTATTTGTGACCTACATTAAGCATTTTCAAAGCATAAAAAAGTTCATTTGTTTAGCCTAATTTGGACCTGTCCTAAACGGTGTCACCTGAATTAGCTATTGTTTGGTATTGCTATAATGTACAGTATTAAAACAATGTTGTTTTAGGAGACAAGTGTGTGAGTGGAACTGTGTTCTGTGTTGGAATTGAGCATGCATACTGCCGTTGAGGTTAGCAATAAAACTTTAAAAGAATGCCAGACTGTGTGGCGTTGAGAATGCTACATTACATTAGCCACCGCAAGAAGTAAAAAAAATGCCAACATTTTTTGAGTTTACATTATGTCTTATTTTCTTATTATATCTACTACAGTATATTGGGTAATATGACTATAAAGGTGACTATGGGGGTGTTATTTTTCATGTCAAGAGTGCTCAAATTGTGTTAAAAACTGTACTTATAAGTAGTTATAAGTAGGTTTTCTATGGTCTTAATATGAAAACATTCAGTTTATAAACAAAAACGGGAGCATTAAACTCTTTTTTTTTTTTCAAAAGTGGAACAACCAAGTTTTATGTTTGGTGGCCATAAACTGGCTTTAAGGACACACATTACTGCAGACATGTCACACTCACTTTTGCATAATCTTGACCCAAAACCCAGGACATTTTGAAAAGTTACACCACCATTTACCAACATATGGATAGTTTGCACCCAATAGATAGGTCACGTTTATAACCGGCGACTAAAAAAAATGATACATTGTGAGTGAATATGAATTTTTCATCTACAAATAGTATGTGATAAGTGTAGTCAATTGACGGTTGCTAACGTTTGACTTGCATTGAAGTTCAGCTATGCTATCGTCTTAGTTTACATGTTTTGCCTAGCTCCGCTGCCATTTTTTTGTTTTGTTTTTTACCATTGTGACATTTTTCTTTCAAACAAGCAACCAATGCGGTTCATTCGGTGGTCATTATTGTCTCACAGGGAAGCGCGTTCATGGTGTACGTGTCTTGTCTTCAAAACACTAGTTGTTCAACCTAAACATGTAGTGTCCAGCTTTAAAATAGTGATGCTGATGCTTAGGCTCCTAAAATTACAAGTTAGGGGCACACTATGCACCTCGTAAAACAAGTTATTCAGGAGACCTGAGACGTCAGGTGATGTTGCCATGATGTATACTGACAGAGTGTCATGTCATTGATGTCAGAAGACACATCATGCAAACACAGAAGAAGTAGTTTCTTTTTTTGTTCAAATGTTTCACACCATCCCAAACAAGCATTGTCATTGTAGGAAATCATTAAGCCAAAGCTACAATGTCTATTTCTACTCTCCTGTGCAGCCTCCAACTCTCATCCTCCCCATGACATTTTTTCCCCCATCGAGTCCATGGCAGAGTCCGCGGGAGCCCCATTTGCCGTGACATATGGTGAACAAGGCAGTCACTGCGAGCGAGTGGCCCTGTCTGGAGCTGTGACTTAGTGTCGTCCCTCAGCGCCTCTGGCAGCACAGGGACGGAGGGATGAAGGCGACGCAGGGACGAGCGAGCCGCGCTAGATGCAAAGACAGTGCAAGGGTGTGGGGTGGTGGTGGTGGTGATTGGGGGGGGATTCACGCCGGGACTTTCGCCCTGGAGACACACTGGCAGTCCTAAGATTAGAGGGGTAATCAATCTCAGCATGGAGCCGGCCAATCCCAACACCCCCACAGCCGGGGAGCCTGGCCTCTGCAGGAGGGGGGGGCAGGGATGAGGGAGCAAGGTAACGCTGACAAGTAGGCAAAAATATGGACGGCGAAAAGGGGGGTGGTTGGGTGATGCTGTATTAACAGTCATTTGTCCATGAACAAATCTTTGTGTTGGACAGGTGGTGAAGTATTGCAGCGTCAAACAATACTGATTACTACTATCAATACAAAAACCTTGACTATAAAGATGGGCTCTGTGGTTTTTGGAGCTGCACGGTCCAATATTCGTTCTGAGTGTTGGAAAGCTGCTGCTTTGCTTCTTAAGGTCTGTCAAGGCGCCCTAGTAGCAGGCAAGTAGACTCAATTGTTGGCCTACTACTACTAGCATATAATACAAGAGCAAAGACTCTACTATAAAGATGGACAGCAGTTGCTCAGCGGATTCGAGACCGCATTGGTCAAAGGTTTGAGTACAAGCAATTGTATTGGATGTTGGAAAGATGATAGGCTCCTACCTCAGCACTGTTAAGGTGCCAGAGGGCAGAGGTTGCTTAGTGGTTTGAAGACTGCATGGTCAAGGGTTTGTACTGTTTTTTTGTTTTCCTGCATAAACTCTGTCAAAGTTCATTCATTTTCAAGGGTCACGAGGGTGCTGGAGCCTATCACAGCTGTCTTTGAACGAGAGGCAGGGTGTACCCTGGACTGGTCGCCAGCCAATCATAGTGCACATATAGACAAACAACCATTCACACTCACATTCATACCTATGGACAATTTGGAGTCACCAATTAACCTAGCATGTTTTTGGAATGTGGGAGGAAACCGGAGTACCCGGAGAAAACCTACACATGCACGGGGAGAACATGCAAACTCCACACAGAGATGGCCGAGTTTGGAATTGAACTGGGGTCTCCTAACTGCGAGGCCTGTGCGCTAACCACCTTTTCCACCGTGCAGCCTCTGTCAAAGTTTTGTACTGTTTTTTGGAAAGATGCTAGTCTCCTGCTCAGGCTCTGTCAATCAACCCTAAGATCAGGGTGGATAAACAGGATGTGGCCCTGTTTCCCTGTTTCCCTGTTTCCCTGTTTCCCTGTTTCCCTGTTTCCCTGTGTCCCTGTGTCTCTGTGTCCCTGTGTCTCTGTGTCCCTGTGTCCCTCTGTCCCTCTGTCCCTGTTTCCCTGTTTCCCTGTTTCCCTGTGTCCCTCTGTCTCTGTGTCCCTCTGTCTCTGTGTCCCTCTGTCTCTGTGTCCCTCTGTCTCTGTGTCTCTGTGTCCCTGTGTCCCTCTGTCTCTGTGTCCCTGTTTCCCTGTTTCCCTGTTTCCCTGTGTCCCTGTGTCCCTGTTTCCCTGTGTCCCTGTTTCCCTGTTTCCCTGTTTCCCTGTTTCTGTACTTCAGGTGTAGCCTTGATTACAAAGATGTGTTACAATAGTTTTTGGGACTGGAGTATCAATAATTTGAGTCCAGCGAAGGAAAGTGGTACTGCTTGCTGGAAAAGTGGCCCTGTTGCTTGGTTTTAATGCACGTTGTCGACTTTATGCGGATAAAGATATGTAACAGGGTATACACTGATCAAGATATAACAAGACAAGAAGAATGACAACAAGATTAAATAAAACATCCTTTTACAGATAAATGAAATAATTAGGCATAACTCCCCTGTGGCCTTTTGCCATTTTGAGTAAAAATTTAAAGGGAAATAATTATATTTCTGTTGTAGAGCCCTCTCTATTCCTTTAATTAGCATGTCCCTCCCTCTGGGCATTAAAGGTGCTTTATGTGAACATGCAAGCAAAGCAAGCAAGCGTGGCGTATCAATTCAAACGCTACACTGCTGCACTGGTCTTCTTTACCAAATCAAGGTACTTATATCAGTAACAAAAGCAGGCTGAAACCAGGCGGGGATGCTGGTTTTAATTGGACAGAGGGAGTGCGAAACGAGTCCCATCTGAGGTTTGGTGGGGATTTAATTATAAGCAAACATGGCTACCTATCGATACAAACAAAACCTCAACGAAGCAGAGGGTTAGGAATGATCTCGGCGCCCAGTGGGTCATTGTGCACTGTAAACAACTTGGATTTATCCGAAAACAAGCTAAGATAACAAGTCGTCTGAAATCAATACAAACCAATGCAGGAATCAAAGGGAACACAGAGACATTTTACTTTCTGTTGTTTATGGTTAAGTTTAGCGTTGTTTAACATACGACGGTCAAAGGAAGGAAATATCTGCCACTCAGGAGTCTATGAAGTGGGTTTACAGTGGAGACAAACATGGCTGCTGAGGCAGAGGGAATTGAGTAGACATTCTAGTTGAAGTGTGTTGTTTGCCCTCCAGTTGTGGTCCACAACATCTGAGGCTAGCTAGCTAGGCTGCATGGCTCATCTGTGATCTTTTGCTCCGGGCACTTGCATTAATTGAGCTGGTAATTGAATAGTTGTCTTCATTAGTTCCAGTCCCGTGCTTGCGAGTCTCGCTTGCTTGTGGATGACTGCGGGAAATGTTTGTGCCGAGGTCTTCGGGGGAAGCAGGGTGGGGGAAAAACATTCCTTACTCGATGTAGCTCATTGTTGCGTGTTCAAGTCTTGGCTGACCAGTGACACAATCAGCGTTCCTGTAGCAACCACGGCCTTTTGAAGACACAAAGCAAAGAGATGCTAAGTAAACCACGAGGAAAGTAGCTCCAAACTTTATGACCCCAAGATCCCTGATCTTGAACCTAGATAAGATCTACCAATATATGATGTATATGTATTTTATTAATGTGAAATGTTCTTTTAAAAGGGCCGCATGATGGACGAGTGGTTAGCCTGTTGGCCACACAGTCAGGAGATCGGGAAGACCTGGGTTTGAATCGCCGCTTGGGCATCTCTGTGTAGAGTTTGCATGTTCTTCCTGTGGGGTGGGGGGGGAATGTGTTCACTCCGGGTACTCCGGGTTCCTCCCACATTCCAAAAACATGCTAGGTTAAGGGAAGAGGGAAACAGGGGCCAGGGCCACATCCTGTTTATCCACCCTGATCTTAGGGTTGATTGACAGAGCCTGAGGAGGAGACTAGCATCTTTCCAAAAAACAGTACAAAACAAAAAGGCTGCACGGTGATAAAGTGGTTAGCGCACAGGCCTCACAGTCAGGAGACCCCAGTTCAATTCCACCCTCGGCCATCTCTGTGAGGAGTTTACATGTTCTATTCGTGCATGCGTGGGTTTTCTCCGGGTACTCCGGTTTCCTCCCACATTCCAAAAACATGCTAGGCTAATTGGTGACTCCAAATTGTCCATAGGTATGAATGTGAGTGTGAATGGTTGTTTGTCTATATGTGCCCTGTGATTGGCTGGCCACCAGTCCAGAGTGTACCTCGTTTCTCACCCGAGATAGCTGGGATAGGCTCCAGCATACCTGCGACCCTAGTGAGGATAAGTGGCATAGAAAATGAATGGATTGTTTTAAAAGTGATACATATTTAAAGACACAATGTTTGGTGTCTGCTCTATTCGTATGTGTAGGTTCTGTTTAATGGAATGTTTGATGGGCTTTATTAATACACATTTCAGATTTTTACGTGGTATTAAAAAGGGGCTGCGTTGAGAGCGTTGTTATGTTACAAACACATGCTTCGCTTCACATCTTAAAGCTCTGCCAACTATCCATCAGTCAATTACAGACAAGGGAGCAGTCGTATTAATCCTTTTTTTTCATGTGGTAGAACTATTAGAGACAGGCGTGGACAAACACAGCTCATTAGCGTTAAGGCTTGTTCCAAGTCGTTCTTAGTAAAAGCTTAGATTACAGCATTTAGGCTAGATATTGGAGATCACAGTACCAATGAACTTTAGACTTATTGGAATAAGTTCTATGTAAGTTCTATGTAATAGAACCTTGTAAGAAGAAGAAACACAAGAGCTCTGGAATTCCTTTGCTGGTCATTTAACACAAACTTTTCTGCACACTGTTAAACCTTGGTTAGCGTACACCCTGGTTTGCATGTTTTTCAGTTTACATCATAAAATGTATGATGAAATTTTGCCTGCATGTTCCAGTTAAGGTACAGTATGGCATGCGTCTTGTTGTCTTATTACGCTGCGTCGCCCGTCTGTGACATCATCAGCAGTTGACTCTGTGGTTCTAAATATTGGGTGTCCGGAACGACCAAAAATTGATTCAGTTTGAGTCAGACCTTCTGGAACATCTTTCCATAATGTACTGTAATATACCATCAACTTATACCAGGAAATCCTATACTTTACTGAATAACGTATGTCCAAGGATAAAATTCAGTGGTGTGATATTGTAATGAACTTTGTCATGAATATTGTACTTGAAAATAAAGTTTTGAGACTCAATAGTAGAAGTTGTTGAGGTATGTTGGAAAGGTCCAGACAACCATCTTTTCCCAAGTTCATGCCACCATGGGCCTACTTCTAAACATACTTGTTTGACTCTTTGAGGGCACTGTTTTCTAATTCACCTAGGCACCTATTTATACCTAACCCCCCTCCCCCCGATTCTTTTTCCGTGTTTGACTGAGTCCGAGTCATCGGGAAGAAAAAAAAAAAAAAAAAAGGAAAAAGCGTGGGTGAATCTGAGCAGAGAAACATCCTCTGGGTCTTTTTCCTTTTTTAAAAAGAACTCCTCCAGATCTCATGTTTAATTCATGAAGGAGGGCTCAGGCGTGATACATCCTGGCATGACAAGCAGAGTCCATCTTTGTTTGGGGGGGAAACATTGGATTGGACCTTGGCCCGACTGAGGGGGTGATATGCCAGTCCTCCGCCCGTCCATCAGAGCGGTCAACAGCTGGGAGCCAAAGCAACCCTTTTCTTGGAAGCGGAGCGTGCTTAATTAAACAAGTTCCCCCTCGGTCAGAAAGCAGCTGGAGTGGGTTTTACTCCATGTTGCCAGTCAATGCCAGGTTGACTGGAAGGCACACTCCGCCACACAAAGGAGCTGTGACGGCGTTCCTCAGTGTAGGAATGTGACACGAAAACACACATGAGTGGATGTTCCTCTTTGGGAACATTTTGCATTTTAAAGATTCAGTCCGAGAAGACTGAGTGGGACGCGCTGGCTTCGGCTCACCGGCATTCGACTGGAAGCGTCAATCCGCACAAGCCCGACGCCACAGCTTAACGCAAAAGCACACCAGCAACAAATTCAATTTGTTTTAAGGCTGGTCACATCCTTGCAGTACACACACACTTGCGGGCGGCATATCTTGTCGAGGCTGAGCAGCGAGTGAAGATTAGGCATCCATGTCCTCCTTCACAGACACCGTGGTCAAACCCGGGGCCATTTCACTGATAGTTGATGGAGACACTTGAGAGAAACAAGCTAAATCTGAAGGAGGGTGGGTGGGGAGGCAGCCTACAAAATGGCCAATTTCATAGCATGCTTGTGGATTAAGAGTCCTCCTTTGAAAATGCTCCGGAATGCCCATGTTCCAATTACGCCCTGATGGTAAGAGCGGGAGCTGTGGGGCCATGTTTTTGGATGACTGTGCCAGATTGTCTGGAGGGGGCGGTGTTTGTGCCTGCTTTGATTCGGTGCCAGCGAGGCCTTGCAGGCTCTTGGCAACCCCGAATGCCTCCCCATCAATATGCTGGCACCGTATGCAGGGGTATCAAAAATGACCCAATTAGAGGATGGCAATATGTTATGACAGGCAATACCTGCTTGGGTGCGTTTTGGGAAAAATGGACATTTTCAGTTTTGCACAATACTGTTAATCTTTTCTCCTCAATTTTGGCCTTTTAAAACCCTTTTTACTTCCAGTAACTCACAAGGCAGTACATCCCTTACGTTCCTTATCAAGTGACAATACTTTTGAAAGTTTTGTGAGGATATACTTTCTATAGATTTGATGTAGATTTACTATCCACTGAAAATGAGTCAAAACAGCCATTATTGTCTAAATAATCTTGCCAATACTCACGTATGACAAAGTCTGAGGCTGCTTGTGTGCTGCCGGCACTGGGAAGCTGCAGTTTATCAAGGGAAACACGTATTCCAGCATGATCACCTTCTTTGGGAACCTGGATCACTTTGGCAGTTCTTTTACAGTTTATCTTCTCAAGGGACATTACTGCATAGCACAGGTGTCAAATAAATGGCCCAGGGGCCAGATCTGGGTCGTCATACAATTTAATGTGGCTTGTGAACGCCTGCTTATATGTGTCAATAAATCACTACATCTTGTGTGAGTGTGTGTGTGTGTGTGTTATATATAAACTTTAGAGTTGTCAGTGTATAGCTTGAATAGCAGTATTATCCACTGAAAACACAACACAACCGATATTGTGTAGCTGCCAACACAAGTACACATCACAGTGAACATGTTGTGAATATTTAAGTTTTTAATATTTGAATAAGCACCATTGTTATCCAATATTGCCTTAATCCTTTTGCACCCGTGAAATTAATTTGCATCTTCGCAGTGCTGGCAGCACTCGAACACCCCAGACCATGACATTTTATTGTACCAGGGGTCGGCAACCTTTCAAACCCAGTCCTTGTCTGTAGCCGCAATACATTACACAGCTTATAAACTTGTGACAGTTCTTTTTAAAATGTTACCTGTTACAGCAACAACATTCAACATAACATGCAAGGTGCATGTGTAGGATGACTCTAAAATAATTTTAAGACTGTAAGCCTTTTTAAGCGGTTTTCCATATTTGTGTAAAATGAAAACAAAATATAGCCAACTTGAACATAAATTTTCTCACAAAATATGTCATAAGTCAAACCTTGTTTTGAGTTATGACTTATTTTTTCAAAAGCAACTAGCTACAATTGTGTTCTCATTGGTAGTTATTTGGGGACGTAAAAGTGAAAGCACATATTGTTCTCTGATTGCTGCCAAAAGGTCCACCTTTCCTCACAATAGTCACAAGCAGTGAGTCCCGTGGTACACTCGCCGCCTCTCCTGGAGTCACCACCTCGTTGATTGGTGTGTCACAGGCCCAGGCACATAGCTACAGCACGCTTCTTGTTATAAAACATATTGCTAAGCTCTTGTTAATCACATAGCTTCATCCATGACTAATCTAAAGTATATACAGTTTTGTAGTATTGTCCCTTGACAACATATACTGTCCTGTTGTTTAAAAATGTTGTTTAATGATAAAACGTACAAATATGGCTGGTATAGATATAGATTGGACTTACTAAATATACATATAGGCTATATCAAATAGCATTTGGGATCATTTGTGTTATGTCACTGTGCATTATTTTGACATATATATCGCAAATCAAATTAATTTCTTTCCTATTAGATTAAATGCCTCAGTGGCTCCCATCTGATGGGGGGGCGCCCATGACGCTTTGGCAGCTGATAGCCTGGGGCGCCGTACCGGTCACGGGTCTGGGCACTCACCGGTCTCGACTGGCATGTTTTAGAGCAAGCTGCCAACCTGGATGGGCAGTTGGCGCCGGGGTCCATTACCAGCTGGTGAAGTTCTGCGCCATTCTCAACGCCATTAGGCTCATCTGTCAGAACAGCTATGAGATGTCGTCTGCTCCCCTGTGTATTTAACTAAAGTGACACTGGCAGTCGCGTAAAAAGAAGCTTGTTTTGGAAATGCACACACATGCCACACTGTGTCTAACGCAATTTGACTCCAACTACATTCTTCTCATTTTGAAGTGTGAGAAATATAAAATATGCATTCTGAAACAATGCAGTGACTAAAGCATATTTTGCTCCTACTGTAGAATGTCGTAATGCGTCGTCATACATTCGTCATCAAAGTACATTCTCCATGGGTTAACTTCTTTTTAACCATATGACAATTACAAATCTTTCAAATTAATCTCATTTATCCAACCCTGTCTTTGGCATCTGTCTCTCTCACACCAACTACCCTCATGTCCTCCTTCACTACAACCATAAACCTCCTCTTTGGTCTTCCTCTAAACGCAGCATCCTTCTACCAATATATTCACTATCTCTCCTCTGGACATGTACCAACCATCTCAGTCTGGCCTCTCTGACTTTATATCCAAGGCCTCTAACATGTAATGTCTCGCTGTTGGAGTTGTTCCTGATCCTATCCATCCTGGTCACTCCCAACCTTATCTCTGCTACCTCCAGTTCTGCGTCCTGTCTTTTTTTATGCGA